>NC_086016.1:48067050-48751336 GCF_028858775.2 Pan troglodytes | reverse complement strand
TGGCTCTGTGAGTCCCTGCAGCAGGCTGTGTCCCAAACCAGCACCTCTCCCTCATCCCCATCACTCTGGCTATGGGAATTTCCAGTAGGTCATAGCCCCCCGCCTTCCCCACCGAGCTTCCCGGGGTCCTCACTTGGTCATTGATGACGTACTTGGCAAGTGCACAGGATGTAACCTGAGGGAAGTGGGGAGATAGGGCCCCAGGGCCTGGAACCCTCTTGATCCTTCCTGGGCCTTCCCCCAGCTCTGTTGCCAGAAGGCAGAGTCAAGCCTGCGGACTGCAATGGCCTGCAAAGGGTCAGGCCCTCACTGTGGCAGGGGTCATTACCAAAGGAGGAGGCTTTGCCCCCAGATGGGCCACGTTGTTTAGAAATGTTGATGGCAATTCTAGGAAAAGCAGCTCCACTTAGGAGGGCCCAAGGCTCTCGTGTATACTGTTCCCAGTGCACAGTGTGATTTGGTAGGGCGTGGGAGGAAGGGAGCAGGGAAAGTGGCCTGGGTAAGTCCCAGCCCCTCTCTGGGTCTCACCTTCCCCCTGTGTCAGAGGGAGATGACTGCCACTGTCCTTTTATAAAGTCTTCAGCCATTCAAAATTCATAGCCATTGAGAACATTCATCTATCTTCACTCCTAGAATTTTCCCCTAGCATGTGATACATTCACAAAACATTTGCACATAAACGGATTTTTAAGTTGCTTTAAAAATGTAACAGCCATGGAGAAGAATCCCAGGATTCTTCTAAAGATCAAGGGAGAAGGGAGGGAGCCCGAGGAGGAGAGGAAGGAGGAAGAAGAGCTGGAGAAGGAGGGAGGGGGAAGGAGGAAGCAGGGGAGAGGGAGGCTGAACGGGAGCTGATGACCTTTTGGTTTAAGCCTCAGCGGAGCAGCTGAACCCTGAAGAGGACTCGTGGCTCTTAGCCCAGGATTCACTCCCAGAGCTGTCAGAGCTGGGCTGCACCCCCAGGTCCTAGCAGGGGCAGCTATCAGGCACCAGGCCAAGGCCAGGGGTGCATGGCAGACTGGGCACCTGTTGGGGCCTGATGGAGTGCGTGCCACGCCCTCCCCGCCCTGCCCCATTTCCTCGTTTCCTCGTTCACTCCTGTCAGCCACTGACCCCAGACACTCTTCCACGGCTGCTGGCCTCGGCCATGCCTGGAATTGGACCTGCCAGGCATCCTGCCCATGGCACAGCGGGGCTGTTAGAGCCAAGAGAGGGGGCCCTGGTCCCCTGCTGGCCTCTCCCCATGGCCCTCCCCAATGACTGCTGCCCAGCACCCCCCATCATAAAACACTCTGCTCAAGAGCCGTCAGGGGCTGCCTGTGTCCGTGGGAAACGGCGGACTCCTCACTCTGGTACCCAAGGCCTCTCCAGGTTGGGGGCTCCTCTTTTGCCACTGCCCAGTACTCTGTCCCTCAACACACTCCAGCGTGCCTGTTGCTGGTGCCCTCTGCCTGGGAGCCGTCCCTCACCCTGCACCCTCACTCACTGAAATCACTGCATGCTTTGAGGCCCAGGCAAACACCTCACCCCACCCCCAGCTCCAGACTTCCAGCCCCCAGCTTCCAGGGCCTGCTCCCTCCCGTGGGCCCCTCCCTGAGTATAAACTGACGTTGTCTTTGGGGAACTTGGCCTTTCCCCTCCACTCCCATGGGGAGCTCCTACAGGGCAGAATCACCACCCACACGGGCTCCAGTGGGCACAGACAACGGGCTGGGGAGTGCTAGCAGCTGAAGGATTCAGGGACTTGTTAAGGGACTAGGCGTTGTTTCTCCCACGCAGGAAGATGCCTGAAGCCTCCTTTCCTCATGCCATCCACCCACGGCAGGAGTGCCAGCCTCCTGATGCCCTGCCCCCATGACTCTAGCCCCATACCATGCTGGATGCCACTGGACGCCTGGGAAAGCCCCTGACGCACATCCTGAGAGTCAGTTTCCCCAGAGCTGCCCCACGCCTCCTCTCCCTTCATCCCCTGCGAGGCAGTTTCCCCAGAGCTGCCCCACGCCTCCTCTCCCTTCATCCCCTGCGAGGCAGTTACCCCAGAGCTGCCCCACGCCTCCTCTCCCTTCATCCCCTGCGAGGCAGTTTCCCCAGAGCTGCCCCACGCCTCCTCTCCCTTCATCCCTTGCGAGGCAGTTTCCCCAGAGCTGCCCCACGCCTCCTCTCCCTTCATCCCCTGCAAGGCATTTCCCCAGAGCTGCCCCATGCCTCCTCTCCCTTCATCTCTGGGGCACCCCTCTGAGTCACAAGCCTCATATCACCCACTGGAAATCTGGAAATGCCACATGCAGCCAAAGAGCTGGTCAAGGGTCAGGTGGCCTCAATTCCATGTGACATGGACACATCCCAGCCCCCTCTCTGAGCGTCACCTTCCCATCTGTAAAATGAGGTAATCAGCACTGTCCTGCATGCCTAGGAGGGTTCTTCTAAAGATCAGATGAGACGATACATGGGAAAGTGCTATAGGGAGATGCAAGTATCCCACGAATGTCTGGGATCCATACTGAATGGGGGAGAAGCCTGGGTGACTCCACGCGCAGCTCTAGGAACTTCTCTGAGACCAGCCTGCAAGACCTGTTGGGTGAGACCTCCAGCACAGAGGTCCTCCGTGAAGGCTTGAGGAATCTGTTTTCACAACCCCTAAGCCTCATTGCACTTCTCCACCGCAATGCACAACACAAAATGTTTCCTTCGGGTGACATCCTGCAGCTTGCCCTGCAGACTTCCTGCCCTGGCTGTCAGCCGCCAGCCAGCCCTGATTTGGAGACTGTTTACCCCCGAGTGGATGGCGGCAGCCTGGCCAAGGAGCATCTGGTGAACATCTTCCTGTGGATCTGAGTTAACACTGTGACTCGCAGACAGGCCACTTCAGGCTGTTTCTTTACTGGAAGAGGAAGATTAAAGCATGGAACTTTTTTTCCTTCATGAGACAAAGCAAGCTCTGTGTACCTCAAAACTTGGCCCTTCCTCCACGTTGCTCCCAGGGAAGTCACAAAAGGTACAGAGAAAGCAGCAGGCAGTCGGCTGTGTCTGTGGGAAACGGCGGGCTCAGGATGTGCCCAAGGAGCCTTGGAGTATGAGAGCAGGTGGGCACCTTAGATTCCTGCCTCCAATACTCCCATTTCGTGGGTGGGCAAACTGAGGCCTAGAAACTAGCAATATATTTAAGACAGAGCTAGACTCAGCCCTAGCTCCCCTGACTCCCCAGCCAATGCTGTTTCTGTCACCCCTCCACTCTTGACGGTAAGCAGCCCCCGGTGGGGAGGAAGGAGAGAGGACAGAGGAGATGCTGGGGCGAGAGAGCAGCCACCTTGGGGAGGGAAGGTGGTGAAGGCACAAGCGAAGCAGTGGCCTCTGGGAGGCTCTCCTCTCAGCCCTGGTTCTTGGGAGGCTGTTGCAGGAGCTACAGGGGCAGGTTAGCGGGGCAGTCCCGAGAAAGGCCACCCCACTTCCTACCCCCTAAGCAGTCACCGGCGGCGAAGCCCAGCTGCTCAGTCCCTGACCGCTGAGACCCAGGCTTCCCTTTGAATGTGGGAGGGATTTGGGTGGGGAAGCACGTTCTAGGTCCCATTGTCACCAGGACAGACACTGAGAGACACCTGGCTTCCTACCACCCCCATGTGTGCTTTCAGGGCAAGCTGGGGGCAGCAAGGGGATGGGAATGGCACAAGGTCCCTGGTTGGCCAGTGAAGCAGCCTGACCACAGAGGTCCCTCAGCTCCCTGCCAGGGTTCTCTCCTGGCACCAGGTGCCCACCTATACAAGAGGCCACTCCGTCGAGTGGACGGAGGTAGACACCGGCTCTCAGCAGCAGCGACGTCGTACTGGCTCTGTGCTAGGCTCCATCCGGGCATCTGTCTCTCGGCTGTCCTCTGGGGGCTGTGTCCAGTGAGCGGGTGACCACCCAGGCCCAGGTGCAGAGTGGATTCAGGGCCTGGGCCCCTGACCCTGGGTGGAACAGAGCAAGGCAGGTCCCTACTGTATCCCACTGTGCGTCGAAAGGACCACCTGTATCCGGATCCCCTGAGGAGGGTGTGAAAAATGTGGATTCTCACCCCACCCTGCCTCACACCCAATGAATCAGCATCTCTGAGGGTCTGTGCCTCCCGGCCCCAAATGCTCTCACCCTTGACAAGTGGACAAGCAAGAAGCAAAACTGGGTGCCTCCCCAAGGAAGGGGGCATCCTCACAACCCTTCGTCTCCGTGGAAGAAGATTGCACGTGGAATTTTCCGTATCCCACAAGCATCCCTCTGCGGAGAGGCTGGGGCAGATCCACATGCCCCTGGCTCCCGAGCAGCTGCTGATTGGCGCTGCTGTTCTATTTCTGCTCAGGGTCTAAATGAGGTCACCTCCCAGTGCCACCTGAGATGAGCCCAGCAAGGAGAGCTCAGGGCCCAGGGTGCAGCTGGCCTAGCCCATCCCTGGGGAAGGCTGTACAACCTGGAATCGGGACAGCTTGAGCGATCCACCTCCTAAAAGTGAAAGGTTTCCCGGGACGTGGGACTTGAAGCACTAAACTAGGAAAGTCCAGCAAACCAGGGGGATTTGGTCACCAGAGGACAGCCCAGGGACGTCTGGGTGTGTCTCCCCCTATGGGGAGTCATGGCAGTCACAGGAGCCCACTTCCCAGAGCCCCAAAACTCAGACCCAGCAGCTTGGTCCTGCCAGGATGGGAAGGGAGCGTGCAGCATAGGGGATGCAGAGTCCAGCAGGGATCCCCTCTGCCCCTTAGCATCAGCGAGACCCTGAGTGGGGAGTACAGCCCTCCAAGTGCCTCTGGCTGCTGCCTGGGGACAGAAGTCCCTCCAGAGGTAGCCCCTGAGGCTTTCTCCCCAGCCTCAGAGAAACATGACCACTGCCGCCACCGACTGAGCGCCGACAGTACCCCAGATGCTGGGCTCAACAGTCAGCCAGGGCTGCTCACTCTGATTTTATGAACTAACATTTAATGAGTCCTTATTATGCCAAGCACTTTGCATTTACGATACTATTTAACCTTCATAACATCCCATGAGGTTGGTTTTAGTATCTTCACTTACAGAGGAAGAAACCAAAGCACAGAGAAATCGAGTGATTTCTGGAAGGCGGAGGTTCTCATGGGGGATTTGGCAATGTCTGGGGGACACTTTGGGTTGTCTCTGGGTGAAGGCCAGAGATGCTACTGCACATCCTGCAGTACACAGGACGGTCCCTGCCACCAAGAGTGATGTGGCTCCAAATGTCCACAGTGCCGTCCTAGGAAACCCTGGCCCAAGATCTCACCGCCTTTCCTCGCAGAGTTTGGACTTGAATCTTGAGCTCTCAGCCACTCTGTTCTGTGATCACTATCCTCGTTTCACATGTGAGAGAAAACGGAGGCTCCAACAGGTGAGGCGAAGGCTCCCAGCGAGCGCAGGTGGAGCTGGGGCTCCACAGGACCATGCCTCCCTCTCTCCACCTTCCCTGGGGTGCTGTGAGCCCTGCTTTCCTCCTGCCTCTCTGGCTGGGCCATCTCAGTTTCCTTCATGGGCTCCACCTGAAGCTGTTCTGTTTCTGCTCAGGGTCTAAATGAGGTCACCTGTTCGCTGCCCTGCCTTTGAGTGTTGGTGGATGACCAGATTACTCATCCCACAGCAGGGCTACTCCAGCAAGTGAACAGAAGCAGCAGCAACAATGAAGATATCACAGTAGATAGAGACTAGGATTGTCCCTGATAATCAAGGACATGGGGCTCCCTGGTCCTGGTCCCCTCCCCTCCTTGCTTCAAGCAGATTCACTCCCATCTATTCACCAAGGAATGACCTCCAGACCCCACCACAAAACCCCACAGGCACCGTGGGATGCTCCTTGCTCGTGTTCCCACCCAAATGACAGGCACCCATCCCCCCAGACAAGGCAGAGTACTGGGGGTCATTCTAGACCGTTTCCTCTCACCCCTCATCCTGTCAATCACTGCATCCCATCGTTTCTGCTTTTTGACCACCTTGATCTGAATCCATCTGTTTCCACCCCTGCTGTCATGGCCCATCTGGGACACCCTAATCTCCTGCGTGGGCAGTCACCCTAGAAATTAATCTTTTATTTCAGTAAAGTACACGTAACATAAAATTTACCATTTTCACTATTTTTTTATTTTATTTTTATTTTTTTAAGACAGAGTCTTGCTCTGACGCCCAGGCTGGAGCGCAGTGGCACGATTTTGGCTCACTGCAACCTCCGCCTCCTGAGTTCAAGCAATTCTCCTGCTTCAGCTTCCTGAGTAGCTGGGATTACAGACACCCACTACCACACCTGGCTAATTTTTGTATTTTTAGTAGAGACGGGGTTTCACCATGTTGGCCAGGCTGGTCTCGAACTCCTGACCTCAGGTGTACATCTATAAGAGTATACGTGGCCAGGCGCGGTAGCTCACGCCTGTAATCCCAGCACTTCGGGAAGCCAAGGCAGGTGGATCATGAGGTCAGAAGATCGAGACCATCCTGACTAACACAGTGAAACCCCTTCTCTACTAAAAATACAAAAAAAAATTAGCCGGGCATGGTGGCGGACGCCTGTAGTCCCAGCTACTCAGGAGGCTGAGGCAGGAGAACGGTGTGAACCCAGGAGCCAAACCTTGCAGTGAGCCGAGATCATGCCACTGCACTCCAGCCTGGGCGACAGAGCGAGACTCCCTCTAAAAAAAAAATAAATAAAATAAAAATAAAATAAAATAAAATAAAATAGTACAACATGGATGAACTGTAAAAACATCCACAGAGATAGAAGGTAGATTAATGGCCAAGGCAGGTGGAAGGGAGGTATAGACAGTGAGGGCTAATGGGTATAGGGTTTCTTTATGGGTAATGAAAATGTTCTAAAATTGATTTTAGTGATGGTTGTATTACTTTGTAAATATACTCATCAGCAGTGACCTGTACATTTTAAATGAGTGAATTGTATGTGAATTATATTTATTTACTTATTTATTTTATTTTATTTATTTATTTATTTTGAGATGCAATCTCGCTCTGTCGCCCAGGCTGGAGTGCAATGGCACGATCTTGGCTCACTGCAACCTCCGCCTCCCGGGTTCAAGCAATTCTCATGCCTAAGCCTCCCAAGTAGCTGGGATTACAGGTGCAGGCCACCACGCCCAGCTAATTTTTGTATTTTTAGTAGAGACAGGGTTTTGCTATGTTGGCCAGGCTGGTCTTGAACTCTTGACCTCAAGAGATCCTCCTGCCTCAACCTCCCAAAGTGCTGGGATTACAAGCGTGAACTACCGTGCCCGGCCATATTTCAATAAAGCTGTTTTTAACAGAACAAAGCCTGGAGGACAGGACTTGGATATGTGGCCTGGCCTGGCCACCACTGGTCAGCAACTTTCTCTGGCCCTGTTACCTTGGTCCCTCCCTTCACCAGACTCTCCCCTGCTTTACCACTGACCTGGGGCTGTGGATCCCATGTGGTGACTGCCTACTCCTGCATCCTGGGTAAGCACAGCACCCTGGACTTTGAGCCTTGGGCCTCTGTGCACTAAGGTGTGGTTCCTGGCCTCTGCCCTGGCTGTGCTGGGATCCCAACGCATCTGCCAAGCCCTCCCATGCACGGTTGCATTCGTGTCCATTCCTTTATGGTTTTGTGTCTTTGCTGTTCGGGGCCTGTGAATATACACAATGCTGTTGTGTATTCATCAATCTGTATGACGATATATCCATCATTACCTTTAAAAAATTTTTTTGGCCGGGCGCAGTGGCGCACGCCTGTAATCCCAGCGCTTTGGGAGGCTGAGGCAGGCGGATCACCTGAGGTCAGGAGTTCGAAACTAGCCTGGCCAACATGGCAAAACCCCATCTCTACTAAAAATACAAAAAATTAGCTGGGCGTGGTGGTGGGTGCCTGTAATCCCAGCTACTCGGGAGGCTGAGACAGGAGAATCATTTGAGCCCAGGAGGCAGAGGTTGCAGTGAGCCGAGATTGTGCCACTGCACTCTAGCCTGGGCGACAGAGCAAGACTTTGTCTCAAAAAATAAAAAATTTTTTGTTTATAGACATGCTCATGACACGGCCTCAGAAGGTCCTGACAGCATATGACATATGCTCCTATTGTTGCCTTTTTTTTTTTTTGGAGATGGCGTTTTGCTGTTGTCGCCCAGGCTGGAGTGCAATGGCACAATCTCGGCTCACTGCAACTTCCGTCTCCTGGGTTCAAGCGAGGCTCCTGCCTCAGCTTCCTGAGTAGCTGGGATTACAGGCACCCACCACCGTGCCCGGCTAATTTTTTGTATTTTTAGTAGAGACAGGGTTTCACCATGTTGGTCAGGCTGGTCTTGAACTCTTGACCTCAGGTGATCCACCCGCCTCAGCCTCCCAAAGTGCTGGTATTACAGGCATGAGCCGCCACCACACCCTGCTAATTTTTTTGTACTTTTAGTAGAAATGGGGTTTCACCATGTTGGCCAGGCTGGTTTTGAACTCCTGACCTCAGGTGATCCGCCCACCTAGGCCTAGTAAAGTGCTGGGATTACAGGCATGAGCCACCACGCCAGGCCATCATACCCACTATACCCACTCTTTTTTTTTTTTTGAGACGGAGTCTCACTCTGTCTCCCTGGCTGGAGTGCAGTGGTGCCATCTTGGCTCACTGTAAGCTCCGCCTCCTGGGTTCACGCCATTCTCCTGCCTCAGCCTCCTGAGTAGCTGGGACTACAGGCACCCGCCACCACACCTGGCTAATTTTTTGTATTTTTAGTAGAGACGGGTTTCACCGTGGTAGCCAGGATGGTCTCGATCTCCTGACCTCATGATCCACCTGCCTTGGCCTCCCAAACTGCTGGGATTACAGGTGTGAACCACTGCGCCCGGACCATACCCTCTCTTTAAGCTGGGGTCAGCACCCTCTGCACATGCCTTCAGGCGGTGTTATTTTCAATTTCAAGGGTTTGTTGGAGCAGGTTTTCCTCTTTACTCTGAGTGCACCAGGCTCCAAATGTGGCCCCATCCCTCATCCTCTTGTCCCCAGACCTGCCTGCCTCCAGTCCCTGGCTAGGGGGAGTCACTGGTGCCTCCACCTCCCACCCCCTGGCTGAATCAGATCACCTGTCTCCTGGGCATATTGCTATTTTCTCACTATTTTTTTATAGGCCTCAAATATAAAAAGGCAAACAAGACACACCCAGCAAGCTATTTAGCCTGACCTTATCAGTCTCGAAATCACAGTTTATGGCACCCCTGAGCACTCATGTCCTCTGGCTGTGTCCTCACAGCCTGGGCTCCAGGTCCCGTCTCCCCAGTGATCTCACTCCACCCGACCAGGGTGTGCAAAAGCCACTCAGCTGGACCCCGTGCGGGGTCACAGATGTCACCAGGATGGGGGCTTCTTGGGGTAACTCTTCCCCCAAACTCCCAAGGCTGGACATTGCTGTGCCTCCAGTACCTGGAATGAGTCAAGCCTGCATTGCATCAGTGAGAAATGGATACCTTATTTGAAGACACCAGAAGAGGCAGGTGCACACCCTCCCCTGGGTGCTGGTAAGCTGGCTTGCTCTCAGGGCATTTTCGCTTTGGAGTGGAAACCCCGAACATGGCCAACAGGGTGCAAGGCAGTGAAGAGGGTGGGCTTCAGAGTCTGGCAGTCCTGGGTTCATTCCCAGTTCTGCCCCTGGCCCGCTGGATAACCCTGGTTCCTCTAGCCTCTCTGGGACTCAGTTTCCTTATCTGTAGTAGGGTAGTATCACCTTGAGGGTGAAATGTGCTAATGCTAAGCAGAGTGACAGACATTCTGTTGGTGCCTAATGGAGGGAGGTCAGCCGGGCAGGAACCTGCAGGGTTTAGGCCAAAACCAAGCCCAGCCTTTGGAGGCCTCCCCCTGGGTGTGATGTCCCCCTGGCCCTCCAGGGGTGTGAACAGTCCTGATCCCTGGCTGCCTTTGGAACTATCCCAGGCTAGCCTCACCTCCCTAGTCTTTTAGCTTGGTTCCACTGCCCCCTGAGGGCCATCCTCCACTTCAGCCCAGGCTCTAAGTCTGTCTCCCCTAGATGGGCAGGTTGAGGATGGGCAGGGCAGCACTGTCTTCCTGTAAGAGAAGCTGAGGCAGGACAGTCCTGCATGTCCTGGAGGGTGGAACATACTGGCCCGCCCTAGTGCCCAGGGAGCAGGGCCCACAGAGGCTGAAGCCTGGAGCTTGTGTCATCTACAGTTCCCACATTTCAGACTCTCCCACGGCAGGGAGACCCCAAAGCCTGGGACAGGGGAGCCTGGAGTGCCCCTGCAACCCATCTAATTACCTTTCTGTACAACCAGAGCAGGCCAGGTTAGTTTTGTGGGTCTTGGTTTTCACGTCTGTAAAAAGGGGTAAATAATACCTATTTCCGGGGGCGATTGTCTGGATCATGTGGCGAATGTAGGGTTATGTGTTTTGTAATGATCAGCTTACTCTCCAAATATCTGGGCCTCTTGGGGCCCAAGACATTTCTTCCAGACCCTTGAGGAGAAGCCTCGGATTCTCCTTTTTAAGGCAGTCAGCCTTGAAGAGGAGCATGGGAGGCTTCTCCTTGAGGGTGGAGGGCAGAGGATGGCATTCCTGGCAGCCCATGTACAGCTGGTGCCAGGATCCTCCCACCCAACCCAGCATTCTAGTTTCTGATGTCAGATGATGGTGCTGACTTCACGAGACAGGGAGTCTCGGGAGATAACCTGGAAGGACTGGCACAGCAAACAAGGCCAGGGGCCCAGGAAGAGAAGGGAAGAATAGATCAGAGGCCATGGCGGGGACCATGCTAGACAGGGCTGCTGGTGCCAGGCTCCTGCTGGTGGCCAGGGCTCCGTGGACAGGAGGGGCCGGGGCCCGTGGTATGGATGACCCAGTGGGTGGGACACTCGTGGGTATGGGGTTGGACCAGCTTAGACAGAACCTCAGGAGCCAGGTGGCCCATGGGTGGGACAACCTGGCCGCCCAGGGGAATGGGTGCTGGCCGCCGCTGGGCAGGATGTCTGGCTTAGCAGGCCCCAGGGCCATCAGGCCACCAGGCAGCAGCCCAAGGCTGCAGACTGGACACAAGACAGGGTCAGGTGGCAGGTCAGGGCCTGACTAATTAGGACCAGAACTCCAGGCTGCTGGGGCTGAGCCCATGCTCTCTGGCCTACCTGGCAGCTCAGGGCCCTGTGCAGAGCTGACCAGCCATGTACACAGCAGGCTAGCAACAGGTTGGGGCATCAGTTGTTCTGAAGTGCCACAAGGAGAAGTGAGGCCCTGTGGCAGCCGGGGGTGGAAGTGCCATGCAGTGAGCTATCAGGGGACTCTGTGGCACAAGAAACAAGATGTGGTTCGAAGGAGAAGGTGAGTGGGGGCCTCCCAGGCAGACGTGTGGGAAGGGCATTTTGGGCAGGGCCTAAGGTGGGAAAGGTGTGCCTGCCAGGGAAGAGGTGGGTGAGGTACCGGGAGGTCCTCAGGCAGCCAGGGCTGGCCTCGTCTACATTTTTAAAGCTCCTGTGTCCTTCGCAGCCAGCTCCTGAAGGGCCCCCTGGGTCTGACACACAGCAGGGACCTGACGGCTGCTCTGGGGTGGAGCTGCTCTTTCCTCCCATCCCTCCAGTGCTGTGCCCAGAGTCATGGCCCTGGCCCCACACAGGGCCTGACCCCTGCCCAACCCCTCTCCCACGCAACTCAACTGCAGGACGTGCATCTTCTGGAAACCTGGGCTTCGTGACATCACCCTCTCTCCCTGAGCATGAGCATGGGGCCCTGCAGTGGCCAGGCCCCTCCCCAGCCCATCCTAGGACTACAGGTCCCCTGGGTGCTCAGGCTGCCATAACAAAATATCACGGACTGGATGGCTTCAACAACAGCAGTCTGTCGTCTCCCATGAACAGTCGGCAGAGGCTGGAAGTCTGAGGTCAAGGTTCAAGCCCACAGGGTTGGCCTCCTGGAGGTCACTCTCTTTTGTTGCCCCTTCCCATGGCCACCCCTGTGTACACACGCCTCGGGGGTCTGTGTGTGTCCACATTTCCTCTTCTTTTTTTTTGAGACGGAGTTTCGCTCTCATCACCCAGGCTGGAGTGCAATGGCGCAATCTCAGCTCACCTGGGTTCAAGCAATTCTCCTGCCTCAGCTTCCGGAGTAGCTGGGATTCAGGAGTGCACCACCGCACCCAGCTAATTTTTGTATTTTTAGTAGAGACAGGGTTTCACCATGTTGACCAGGATGGTCTCCAACGCCTGACTTCAGGTGATCCACCCGCTTCAGCCTCCCAAAGTGCTGGGATTACAGGTGTAAGCCACAGAGCCCGGTCAACATTTCCTCTTCTTGTAAGGACGCGCTGGATGAGGGCCCACCCTAACAGCCTCATTGAATCTCCTGTGTGTTTTGTAACTGATGTTGCTGTCTCCCCCAACGGAGCTCCTTCGGGGCCTAAGCACTTCTGAGTCGTCTCTGGGCCCCCACCTCTGGCTGCAGGATTTTAAGCCAAGGCGTGCAGCCTTAGGACAGCAACGTGAATACGCCGGGAGGGGCACGGGGAGCCTAAGCACAGGGAGGCCCAGGGAAGAGGCCCCCAGCAGGGACGCTGGTGCTCCCGGGCCCCTGCCCATGCCACCCTTGCCTGCCAACCCTCTTCGCACACAGCAGCACTCTCCTGCCACTGGCATGAGCTTTTCTTTCCAAGTAAGTTTCAGATCCACATTTCCCAGGCCTCAGAGCGGCAGCTGTGGGAGGGAGGAGGCTGGGCAGGCCTCGCTACTGCACACCCCACTGTGTGCCACGATCACGTACTGCCTGCTAGGACTCTGACTGGGCCCACGGTGGCTGCAGGACTGTCCTGGGGCCTTCACTGCATGGCCTGAACAGGGGCTGGGCTCCCAGGGAGGAATGATTCATGGCTGGTTCCCGCCCTATAGACAGTCACAAGGAGCTGGCAGGGTAAGACCTGTACATGCGGCCACCTGGTGCCAGGCACAGCAGCAAGGCCACGTGGACCTAGCCCACCTCACCTCTGCCTGCAGCAGCAGGGCTGGGTAGGGGAGCTGAGGGGAGGGGCAGGCCTCAGACCTCAGTGTCACATCCAGACAGTGTCAGTGTGAGCCTAGGCTCTGCCACACTGGAGCCCTGTGCTCTTGGGCAAGTGACTTAACCTCTGTGAGCACAGTCTTCACTGATAAATCAGGGAGGGATGTGCCCTCTGAACCAGGTTGTGGCTGCTTCCTATGGGGCTGTGTTAAGCACTGCGGGCGCAGAGACTGGAGCTTGCATGAAGGGGCAGGGCGTGCTCTGAAGGCAGGGCTGGAGTCCCTGCAGGCTGGTGATTCCTTCAGCTGGGGGGTCAGGGAGGCCTTCCTGGGGAGGCGGTGAATTGGGGCCACAGGGGCCATGTCTCTCCAAGTCTGGGGCCCAGGCTCCGGTTCCTAGCGCCAGCTCAGGGGTTGGGTGCTCAGCTGTCTGCTCTGCGGCTTCAGGCCCCAGAGCAGTTCAAAGGGCCAGCGCCCCCGCCCCCTAAAAAGACCTCCGCCTCCTGAAAGCCTTACCTGCCTGTCGGGGCCCAGCTGCAGGCCCCCTCCCAGGCCGACAGGACGCCAGGATCGTAGAGGGCACCCGCCGCCCAAGGTCACGTCGCCCGTGGCGCCCCCATCCAGGCCCGCCCCCCGCCGCGCCCGATCGCCAGGACTGCATTTCCACGCCGCCCGGACCCCGCCTGAACCGAGGCCCGCGCGGAAGGCGCCACTGAGTCCCGGCTGGCCGCGGGAGCGCCAGATTCAGCACCCGGCACCCGCCGGAGAAGAGAGGAGAGAAAGGCAGCCGCCTCCCGGCCCCAGCGCCCTGGCCTCGGCCAGCCCCATCCCGGCCCCTTCCTCCTCCCTCTTCTCCCCTTCTCGGGTCCCCCCCGCCTCTCCCCGGCTCCCGGCCCCTCCTCTACCCACCCCTCCTCCTCGCCCCCGCCCCGCCCGTCCCCTCCGCGGTCCCCGCCGCCCGCGTACGGGGTGACGCAGCGCCGCCTCCCGCCGCCCGCCGCCCGCCGCCCGGGCCACTGCAGGGGCCGCTAACGGTCCGGCTCCTCTCGGCGTCCGCGCGCCCCCAGCCTGGCGGACGAGCCCGGCGGCGGAGATGGGGGCGACGGGGGCGGCGGAGCCGCTGCAATCCGTGCTGTGGGTGAAGCAGCAGCGCTGCGCCGTGAGCCTGGAGCCCGCGCGGGCTCTGCTGCGCTGGTGGCGGAGCCCGGGGCCCGGAGCCGGCGCCCCCGGCGCGGGTGAGTGTCGCCGCCGCCCGGGTTCGGCCGGACCTGGCCAGGGAGCGGGGGCGGCTTGGGGGACCCGGCTGGGGGGACCGGGTGCAGGGAGCGAGCGGCTGTGGTAAGGCCGGGGGCCCTGCGAGCGCAGGCGCCAGGGAGGGGTCGGGGCAGGCGGGAGGGAGGCCGGGGCCAGGGGCCGGGCTGTGCGCCGCCGTCTGCTCCGGGAACCCGAGGACAAAGCGCCGCGCAGTGGAGGGGAGGCCGGCGCCCCATCCCCGCGGGGAGGTGGGACCCGGGGTGCGGGCGCGGGGTCGTGGCCCCCGGTGCGGTCTGTCCGCAGGGCACCTCTGGACAAGACGGACTGTGGATGGATCCTGAGGGGGGTGCCAGGCGCTCCCCACCGCGCGCATTGCAGTTTACTCCAAGAACAGATGCTTTTCTTTAGCAGGGATCCGAAACCTGAGAGGCGCCCTTGCAGGGTGAGGACTTCCTGTTAAGAAGTTAAAGAAGGGGCCCCTGACTTTCTGTGGGGTGTGCTCCCTGCTCGGGATGGGGGAATTGGTTTCCGTGCCACGGGTTGGCCACTTGCCCCGCAGAGGCCCTCCGGATGAGGAGAAGAGTGACTTTGGTAAACATGGAGGACGCATAGCCCACCCTGGAGGGCCGCGGTGCCGGGGAGGGACGGCCTCCTCAAGGCTCTAGGGCAGAGCTGTCTGGTGGCAGAGAGGTTGGCAGAGGCTTATAAAGAGGTGCCCTTCCACACTCCGGGGAGTGGGAGGATTGCAGCAGCTCAGGTCTGGACAGTGAGAAGGGGGAGGTGTTGGCGGCACGGGAGACCCAGGCTGGGTGGTAGCGGTGTGTTCCATTTCATTCATGCCCTCTTTGGCAAGTTTTTATTGTGTGCCCGCTGGGGACGGGGGCCGGCATGTGTGACACAGTCGCTGCTGCAGCAGAGCTTTTTCCCTTAGAGAGAGAGAGACAGGGCACACAGAGACAAGTGTCTGATGGAGCTGGGCACTGAGGACAGAGCCCGCAGGGTAAGGGGCAGGGTTGTGCAGGTGAGGGCAGGTCACTGTCTGGTACCTGGTGGTCTCGGCAGTCCTCACTCACGCGGTGGCTTTTACCAGAGACCTGGAGAGACCGAGGGCTCTGCATTCCAGGGACAGATCCATCCAGGCAGGAAAAGCCTCGAGTGTGAGTCCCTGAGACCAGCAGGAGGCCAGTGTGGCAGGAGTGAAGGGAGATGGGGGAGGGAGATTGGGGCCCAGGTCTCCTGCAGCCTTACAGGCTGAGATGGGGACCTGCTTTTCACAGTGAGTGGAGTGGGAGCCCCTGGTGGGCCTTATCCAACTTAGCATTTTCCGGGGATCTCGTGGCCTCTGCGTGGAGGACCCAGACGAAGGATGGGTGCTGCGATTTGGAGGCTTTGGCCCTGTCCAGATGGGAGATGGAGGTGGGTAGGGTTGGATGTGGAGGGACTGAGTACGGGAAGGAGGTCTGTTGGAGCTGCTGTTTACTAGAAGAGAGAGCCCTGCAGGAGGACAGAGGGTTTGTTTTTGTTTTTTGTTGTTTTTTGTTTGTTTGTTTGTTTGTTTGTTGAGTCGGAGTGTTGCTCTGTTGCCCAGGCTGGAGTTCACTGCCACGATCTTGGCTCACTGCACCTCCGCCTCCTGGGTTCAAGCAATTCTCCCTGCCTCAGCCTCGGAGTAGCTGGGATTACAGGAGCCTGCTACCACGCCCGGCTAATTTTTGTATTTTTAGTAGAGACAGGGTTTCACCATGTTGGCCAGGCTGGTCTTGAATTCCTGACCTCAGGTGATCTGCCCACCTCAGCCTCTCAAAGTGCTGGGATTACAGGTGTGAGCCACTGCACCCAGCCTTTTTTCTTTTTAATTATTGGGGTGGGTGTGGCAGAGGCCAGGATTCATGCTGGATGTGCGGAGCTGGAATGGGGTGGGTGTGGCGGAGGCCAAGATTCTCTGGTGGATATTCGGAGCCTGGGATGACACCTTTAGACCCTGTGGGCAGTCGAGGTCAGGAGTTCTTCCGGGCGCTTTCTGGTGCTGAGTGGTGAGGATCTGTGGGTTGGGTTCTGGTGGGGACAGAGTTGAACGTTAGGTGGGGCCAAGGTCGAGGGGTGGTCTCAGACCCATGACCAACACTTGGTTTCCAGCCCTGGGGTCACCTATCTGTGGCTGGGCATCTGAGACTTGACTTTCCTAAGGTATTTCTCATGTCCCCTTTGGTAGAAATGTCACACCCCAAATATCACCCACCAGGGCCCACACACAAGGAGAACAGGTGCCTGACCTGGGCCCGAAGGGTTTGTACTTTGTTGTAAATCCCTAGGCTTCAGGAAGATGACTGCGTCCCCCAAGCACTTCCTAAGTGCAGGCCACTGGGCTTCAAACCGGATGGGTTCCTGAGGGCAGCTGCTCCCGTCCTAGGGATGCAGGGGCCGATCCGCAGGGGCTGGAAGTGACTGGCCCAATTAGCTGCTGTGCTTGTAGCCACTGGGCTGTAAGGCGTCCCTCAGGCTCCAGCGGCCGCAGAGACGCCAGACCCTTACAGGGCATCTGTGTGGGAGGTCAGTCATCACTGCTTTCTGCCTTGGCGTCCCCAGCCAGCTCCCATTATGGTTTCTGGTCCCCCAGGTCAGGGCTTGGTGTGGTGTGGCGTCTGCTTTTGTCCAGCCTGCTGGGGTTTGCCTCTTGGCATGCTAATTACCTCACTCTTGCTAAGCCAAGGTGCTTTTGTGCGGGTTCATCCTGAGCTGCCTGACTGGCCTGCCGGAAGCTTGGTCCCTCTTGGAGAGGGAGGGCCCTGGTTTGTGGGGCCATGGATGGTGGGGCCCTGGCTGGTGGCCCTGGCTGGTGGGCTTCCTCCAGGAAGCAGCCTGCCCTCTCCACCCAGGAGTGCTCTCCCATGCAATAGGAAAACATCAACAAGTTGGGAAACGCTAAGTTGTGAATGAGTTCAAAAATACAGCCACACTGTCTCTAGTTTTTTTCTCATAGCTTTACAGTCCCCAAAAGGAATCAGGCCCAGGTTCGATTCTTCTATGCCTGAGGTCAGTAGGGCCATAGCAGGGCAGAAGAATGTGAACCAGCTCACAGGACATTTAATTTGGTCAGCAAGGTGGCATTGCCCAGCCCTCCCCACTCCCCCAGGTGTATCTGGGCACACTGGGATTGATTAGGTTGAGGAATGATGAGAGGTGGAGAATTGTGCAAAAACTGGCCCTAGGAGGACCTGTGAGATGAGGCAGGAGCAGCCCTGGAGCTCCAGGTGACCAATGGGCTAAAGACAAAGCCAAGGCCACTGTGTGTGCCCTGCTGGGGTGGCCGCTTAGTTATTCCGACTCCTTTGTCTTCTCCGTAGCATCACCCCTATTTCAGATGTGGACAGTAGGAGTGGGAATTGACTGGGCCCAGAGGCAGTGATGTACAGAGGGAGCTGGCTTTGAACCCAGGCACATGCACTTTCGTCAGTGGGTCATCGTGCTGGGACAGTGACTGACTGTACAAGAGCACAGACAAGGACTAGCAATTTGGATCGCTGCAGCTTCCTGGGCCTGGGTGAGGTCTGCACCTGAGGAAGCCGCGACAGCAAGTGCCCTGGGCTGCCAGCCTGGTGGGAAGTAGGGCAGGACGAAAACAGGAACTCGAAGTGGGTCATGCTCGTTGAACTGGAAACACTGCGTTGATATCTGGGTTATTTCCCCTGACTGTCGCAGAACACACTTAGACAAACCCTGCATTTATTCCTTTAGAGTTGGGAATGGGAAGAGTGTGTGTGTGTGTGTGTGTGTGTGTGTGTGTGTGTGTGTGTGTGTGTTGGGGGGTGAGGGGACTACTGCCCAGGCTCTACCTTTGTGGGAGGATCCTCCCCTTCCTTCCACCAACCCCACTTGGGATGTCCCAGGCTGGTGGTGAACTTGTTGGGCAGGTCAGTACTGTGTTTATAAAGCGTGTCCTCAGCACACCCTGCAAAGTGCCTGGCAAAACATAGGCATGCCACAGATACTTAAAAAAAAATGTTTTTCCTGCTTACAAAAGTAAGTCATGTTGATTTAATAATATCTAGAAAACACAGAAAAGCATACACAAAAAGTCACTCTTCGACTTAGACGTGATTAATATTTGGTATTTGTGTATATGTAAATATGCATGAAAGAAAAGCTGAGAAAACATACTGCAGAGTGTTTTCCACGCTACTAATTCCCCTCCTAAGACATGATTTTTAAAAATCGACTTTATCAAGGTCTAAATTGCATGCAATGAAACTCAGACATTTTAAGGCACATAGTTGGTTAAATTTTGATAATTGTGTGCAATAAAACTCAGACATTTTAAGGCACATAGTTGGTTAAATTTTGATAATTGTGTGCACCTGTGTAAACATCACCCGGATAGCAGCAGCCCAGCACCTTCTCCTGGGCCCTGGGCTGTTTTCTCACCAGGGACGGGCACGATGCTAATAGAGTTTCATGTAAATGGAATCATGCCATGTGCACTTCTTTGTGCCCGGCTGCTTTATCTCATTTTGTTTTTTTTAAGATTCATCATGTCAGCAGTTCCTTCTTTCTGGTTACTAAGTCATATTGCATTGTGTGGGTGCACTAGTGTATCCGTTCACCTGCTGATGGGCTTCTGGACAGTTTCCGGTCCATTCACCTTGACTATGTGGATAAAGACACCCTGACCCTTTAGGGGCTATGCTTTTGCTCCTCTTGGGTGCATATTTAAGAGTAGAAAGCTGGATTATAGGAAAATGTATATATATGTGTATATATATATGTATGTATATATGTATATATGTATGTGTATATATATGTATGTGTATATATATGTATGTGTATATATGTATGTGTGTGTATATATATATATGTATGTATATATAACATATTTTATTATATTTTTGGAGTCTTCCTCTGTTTCCCAGGCTGGAGTGAAGTGGCAAGGTCTCAGCTCACTGCAACCTCCACCTCCCGGGTTCAAGTGATTCTCCTGCCTTAGCCTCCTGAGTAGCTGGGATTATGGGCACCTGCCACCAGCTAATTTTTGTATTTTTAGTAGAGACAGGGTTTCACCATGTTGGCCAGGCTAGTCTCGAACTCCTGACCTCAGATGATCCGCCCGCCTCGGCCTCCCAAAGTGTTGGGATTACAGGCGTTAGCCACTGCACCTGGCTGTAAATTCTTACAAGAAAATAGAGGACAGTTTATAATATTGGAATGGGAAAAGGCTCTCCTAACCAAGATGGAATCCAGAAAGAATAAAGAAAAAGCTAGATTATTTGACAAAATAATTTTAAAATTTCTTTTGTAAGATACCATAAATTAAAAAAAAAAGATAAGGGCCGGGTGCGGTGGCTCACACCTGTAATCCCAGCACTTTGGGAGGCCGAGGCGGGTGGATCACTTGATGTCAGGAGTTTGTGACCAGCCTGCCCAACATGGTGAAACCCTGTCTCTACTAAAAATACAAAAATTAGCCAGGCATGTTGGCGTGCGCCTATAATCCCAGCCACTCAGGAGGCTGAGGCACGAGAATCTCTTGAACCTGGGAGGCGGAGGTTGCAGTGAGCTGTGATTGCACCACTGCACTCCAGCCTGGGCAACATGGCGAGACTCCACCTCAAATAATAATAATAATAATCATAATCATAAAATAAAAATAAAAAATGATGGGGGTGATATTTGCAACAAATAGGATAGAGAAAGGGTTAATTTTTTTTTTTTTTTTTTTTTTTTTGAGACAGAGTCTCACTCTGTCGCCCAGGGCTGGAGTGCAGTGGCGCGATCTTAGCTCACTGCAAGCTCCGCCTCCCGGGTTCACACCATTCACTTGCCTCAGTCTCCCGAGTAGCTGGGACTACAGGCACCCACCATTGCGTCCGGCTAATTTTTTGTATTTTTAGTAGAGACGGGGTTTCACTGTGTTAGCCAGGATGGTCTCAATCTCCTGACCTCGTGATCCTCCCTCTTTGGCCTCCTAAAGTGTTGGGATTACAGGCGTGAGCCACCGCGCCTGGCCAGGTTAACATTTTTTGAACATTTTAAACTTACATAAAAATTGATAGGAAAAAAGGCAGACAATCCATTAGACAAATGGCAATGGATATAAGTAGGCGATTCACGGAAGAAAACATTCGGTAGTGGATGCTGAGCGTCTGAGTAGATACTGACCCAAGGCAATGATGAGATGCTGCTCTCATCCAGCAAGGGATGGGGAAGGGCGAAAACACAGCTCTGTGCTGGGGAAGTTTCAGGATGCTTCTGGGCTGGCAGACCCGGTGGATGGGAAGTGGGAACTGCTAGGGTGTTTTTGGAAAGTAATCTGGCAGTGTTTTCAAACTGTAAAAAAAAAAAAAAGTGATATCCTTTGACCCAACAATTCCATTTTTGATGATCTATCCCAGAGAAATTAAACCACCAGTATTTAAGAAACTTTCATACTCGAGAAGATACACTTTCTGTGTGTTTAAGAAACTCCTAATGTGTTTTACTTCCCGTCCCCCCACCCAATTTATTTTTCTTCTCTAACAGTCTAGATTTTTGCATAACAGCGTTTTCTATGAGAAATGCAGCTGAGTCCTGCCTTTTGAGGGTTATCTCAGGAACCTGTAGCTGGTCCAGGATGCATCTCAACTTAATGGCTTCAGCGATTAGCCCAGCGTGGACTTCCGGGCATGAGTTCTCCTCTGTCCTGGAGACAGCCAGCCTGTCACCCGCACATAAGCTCCAGCTACTCGGCCTCTCTCCTAAGCGAGTGGCCCACCCTCACCGCCTGCTGGGTTCTTGATTCTTCGACTGTCCGGATCCCACACCTCTGCTGGGTTCTCGATTCGGCTGTCCAGATCCCACACCTCTGCTGGGTTCTCGATTCGGCTGTCCTGGATCCCACACCTCTGCTGGGTTCTAGATTCGGCTGTCCCGGATCCCACACCTCTGCTGGGTTCTCGATTCGGCTGTATTGGATCCCACACCTCTTCTCTCCTTTCTCGCTGACCTTGGTCCCCTTTTTGCCACAGACTGGCTCAGATGGCTTCTGCCTCCAGCTGGCCCTGGTCTTCCCCTCCCGACCCCTCCTGCTGCCTTTTGAATTTCTTTAGGGAGCACCCCGGCGGCTGAACCCTGGATGATGGGGATTGGAAGTTTAGAGAGCACCCTGAGGGTCACTAATCCCCTCTCCAGTGCCGTTGGCCCGTCCTGACAGCCAGCCTGTGTGCCCCATTGATGTTTAGACACCCTGCCCTGCTACAAAGTTCTTCCAGGCACTGCTCGCCCATGCTTGCCTGTGGCCTGGCTTGCATTCCTGACCTCCCCCTGATCTGGCCCTGCCCCCACCTGCTCCCGGGGCACACGTGCTCACCAGCCCAGCCGTCATTATCTCCCGCATGCCCTGTGCCTCCCCAGGTGCCCTCTGCCCTCCCTGCCTGACATGTTTTCCTCTATCCTCAGCCTCACGAAGGCCCAGCCCTCCTTCCCAGACTCACCTAGCACTGGTTATTTTGCAGTATGTTCCAAGACTGGGCAGCGTTTACACCTTCTGTTTAGCTGGTTTCTCTGGCACTGCTCCAGCAGGGAAGGGCGCTGGTACTGCCAGGTGGGGGTGGAAGCCCAGGTTCCCCTCAGCCTTGTTGGCAGCGGAGTCAGGGGCTGCTTGTTATTACCGGGTGGGTGGGGGGTACAGCTCCCACCAGGCCTCTGCTAAGGCCACCTTGGCGGGGGGTGGAGATGCTTCCTTGCCGCTCCCCACATGCACTCCCCTAACAGCACGTGGATGGAGTGTGGGCACCTTGCAGCTCAGTGGCAGTGAAAGCCCTGACTCCCCACCAGGCCTCCTCTTACTCCACTCCAGCAAGGAGGAAGGGGCACCTCGCCAGTGCAGGGTGGGGGCCCGGGCTGGGCTGCCCCTTTGTCTCCACCAATGCCTGGTGGGCATGAGGCTTTTTACCAGCTGGCGCTGATGGGGGTTCCAGCTTCCTGCGTGGCCTCCCCTGTACGGCCCTGGCAGAGGTTGTGGGGTGCCTGCTCACAGCCTCTCAATGGTGGAAGTCTAAGCTGCTAGTTGGCCACTTGGGCTTGGTTGGAGGGCTGGGCCCGTTTTTTTCTGGGGTAGGTTGTTATTGTCTCAAAGTTTTCTGTCTTGCAAAGCTGCCCCTTCCCTGGCTAGACTGAGTTGGCTTTCACTGGGGCTCTGCGTTTGTACCTGTTGGCATTTCCAGGTTTCAGGCTGCTCCAGTTCCAAATCCAAGATAGACGAGGCAAAGGAAACCCCCAGGGGGACGCCGTGTGTCTTTCTCAGATCCCAGGCCCTGAACAGCTGCCTTTTCTCTGCCTGTCAGAGTCTTCTTATGTTTGTTTCATGTGTGACGTCCAGGGCTTCACTTAATAGGAGGAGTAGGAAAAGCACAGCTAATCCATCCTTCCAGAAGCAGAAGGTGCTTGTGCATTAAAACAATTTCTTTCTCTCTGCTCTTTAGAATAGATTCTTTCTGCTGACCTATTTTCAACTTCACTATTCCTCTATCTGATTCATTCTGCTGCTAAGCCTATCTGGTGATTTTTAAATTTCAGATACTGTACTTTCCAGTTTTAAATTTTTCCTTTTGGTTCCAATAGTTTCCATTTCTTTCCTGAAAACTTTTTTTTTTTGAGATAGACTCTCACTCTGTTACCCAGACTGTAGTGTAATGGCGTGATCTCGACTCACTGCAAACTCCACCTCCTGGGTTCAAGCAGTTCTTGTGCCTCAGCCTTCTGAGTAGCTGGGATTACAGGTGCCCGCCACCATGCCTGGCTTTTTTTTTTTTTTTTTTTTAAGTAGAGACAGGGGTTTGCCATGTTACCCAGGCTGGTCTTGAACTCCTGAGCTCAGGCAATCTGCCCGCCTCGGCCTCCCAAAGTGCTAGGATTACAGGCGTGAGCCACCACTCCCAGCCTGTTTCCTGAAAACTTCAAGTATGTTCAACTGTGTCTCAGTGAGCATGGTTATAACAGCTGCTTTGTTTTTTGTTTGTTTGTTTGTTTGTTTTGAGATGGAGTCTCGCTCTGTCACCCAGGCTGGAGTGCAGTGGTGCGATCTTGGCTCACTGCAAGCTCCGCCTCCCAGGTTCACGCCATTCTCCTGCCTCAGCCTCCTGAGTAGCTGGGACTACAGGTGCCCACCACCACGCCTGGCTAATTTTTTGTATTTTTAGTAGGGACAGGGTTTCACCGTGTTAGCCAGGATGGTCTCGATCTCCTGCCCTCGTGATTCACTTGCCTTGGCCTCCCAAAATGCTGGGATTACAGGCATGAGCCACCGCGCCCGGCCAAAGACTACTTTGAAGTCTTTGTCTGATAACATCAACATCTGGGTCATCTCAGGTTTGACGTCTTTTGATTATTCCCTTGAGAACGTTAACATTTCCTGGTTCTTGGAGTGCTGATTTATCGTGGGTTGTTTCCTGGATATTTGGAACATTATTTTGTAAGGCCAAGTCCTGTTAATGTTTTTTGGAGGCTGGGTGTTGTGCATGCCTGTAGTCCTAGCTACTCAGGAGGCTGGGGCAGGAGGAGCATTTGACGCCAGGAATTGGAGGTTACGGTGTTCCATGATTGTACCACTGTACTCCATCCTGAGTGACAGAGCAAGACCCTGTCTCTTAAAAAAAATTAATAAAAAATAAAGTCATTTGGACAATTTTTCTATTTAATTAAATTAATTAATTAATTAATTTACAGTCTCAGTGTTTCCCAGGCTGGAGTGCAGTGGCTCAGTTTTGGCTCACTGCAGCCTCTTGAGCACAAGCTGTCCTCCTACCTCAGCCTCTCAAGTAGGGGGAACTACAGGCATGTACCATCATTCTCGCTAATTTTCAAAATTTATTTGTAGAGACAGGGCCTCAGTATGTTGTCCAGGTTGGTCTCAATCTTCTGGCCTCAAGCAGTCCTCCTGCTTCAGCCTCCCAAAGTGCTGGAATTACAGGCATGAGACACCAGACCCAGCCAATTTTTCTTTTTCAAAAGCAGGTGCTCAGCCTGGCTGGGTACAGATGGCAGGTCTGTCTCATGTGGCGAGGGAGGTGGGCCCTGGCTGTCCAGCCTCCGAGGCCCTGGCTGCCCTGTTTTGGCCCCTCAGGAGTGAGGCTGGACTCATCTGGTCATTCTCAGAGCCAAGTATTCCTGCTCCAGCCCCCTCTGCTCTGAGTGCCCCTCTGCCCTCAGCACACCCTGGCTTCTCTGGGACAGGGGCCTGCACCCACCCTGCTGCCCCATAGCTCAGACGTCCCCGAGGCCAGAGCTGGAGATAAACCCGGCTCCCAGCTGCTGACTCTGCACACCGGCCTCTCCAGCCAGCGGGCCTGCTGCTGTGGATCTCTGGTGTCCCCGGTTCACTGCCTGTTTCTTGTGTCTTGTCCAGAGCTATCAGTCATAGCGGGTGGGAGAGACAGGCGGTCGGGCTTGGTTCATTCCGGCCAGAACTAGATGTCTGAATGCTGCTTTCCATTTAGGCCAGCGTGTACCATGCCCTGCAGTGCTGTGGGCTTCACACCCAGTGGGATCCTCATAGCCCTCTGCGGCGCCCCTTCTTATCTTCTCGGAGGTGGAGATGTGGGACTTAGAGCTCAGCTCACAGGTGGGGGAGTGGGGACTCAGAGCGAGGCTGCTCCAGAATCTGGGGTGAGCTCCCTCTTCAAAGGCAGGGACTCTGGGATTTGTTTAAGTAGCCCCCGTGGCCTTACATAGCAGGGTGCACGGGGGGAAGAGCAGGGTTCCTGGAGCAAAATCAGTCCAGTTCCCATGACAAAGTTCCCTGAGGCACCGTACGGTCCCTGGAGCCCTTGGACACCCCGTCTCGTCCCTAGGACGGGAGGCTGATGCAGGTTTCCTGTGACCTGACAGTGAGCATGGAGTGGGGACGGCGGGTGTTCTGTGTTGAGATGCCAGCTGGTATGGACTTCAGTTCTGCAGGTGTCGTCTAAGCAGGTCTAGGATTAGCCTGATTCATTTCCTGAACCCACACACAGGGGCTGCGCAGGTGTGTAATTCCACCCTGCCCTCCAGAACCTCCTGGCTTAACAGGAAAAGCACAGTCCTGTGTGTTGGCTGCCACGTGGGCTGTGCAGGTGACATGCCCGTCCACATGCCACAGCCCTGTTTCCTGAGAGGAATGATTTGGCATCCTCAGGTCCAGGCCTCATGTGCATGCTAAGGGAGCATCCATGCTAAGGAGCCGCGGGGGTGGTAGGGCCGGGGGGGGTGGCTGGGCCAGGGGAGTGTTGGGGCGGCATGTGCAGGATGTTCAGAAGCCCATGGACCTTGGGTGGTCACCGGGTGGTCCTGTGGGATGCTGACCAGGCCCCTGCCTGAGAGTGGGGCACGCAGACCACAGCACCCTTAGGCTGGTATCGCGACGTTAGGAGGAGGAAGGATTTCTGGGGTGGGTTCCACAGGGAATGGACACTGTTTACTTGAGATGTGTCCCTAGAACTAAGAAGACTGGGCACAGTGGCTCACGCCTGTAATCCCAACACTTTGGGAGACTGAGTGGATGGATTGCTTGAGCCCAGGAGTTAGAGAGACCAACCAGGTCTCTGAGGGCAACACAGAGAGACCCCATCTCTCAAAAAAAAAAAGGAAAGAAAGAAACAGCTGGGCATGGTGGCACACACCTGTGGTCCCAACTACTTGGGAAGCTGAGGTGGGAGGATTGCATGAGCCTGGGAGGTCGAGGCTGCAGTGAGCTGAGATTGCAGCCTGGGTGACACAGTGAGACCTGTCTCAAAAAAAAAAAGAAGAGGAGACATTGGTGGCTACTAATGGTGTGCTGACAAGGGTCAAAGGTCACATTTTATGGCATGAAATAGCAGTAAGTTATAATTGGCAGGTACCTTATCCCAGCATCATGAACTTTGGGGGCTTGCTATGAGATTTTCTTCATCATCCGTGCGGTCAGAAAAACCACGGCTCAGCCTCACTGGCTTGCAGAGCAGAGGTCTTTGGGCTAAATTTGGCCACAGATTTTTTTCTGTGTTTGATTTGCATGGTGAGTTTTTCTCTTCCTTTTAAAATCGTAACTAATGTTTTACAATCAGAAGGTTTCCCATAAAAAACGAAACTTGGGCGCATCCCTGTATGACAGCAGCAGCTGCAGCGGAGACGAGGGCTGGGGACATGCAGTCGTGTCTGGATAAGTCGCAGCTCAGGGCTGACCTGTGGGCGTCACGTGGGTTCTGGCTTCCCCCACCTTCCATCTGTGTATTAGACCCATCAAGGGCTGTGTCAGGGTGGACGTGGTGGGCGGGGAGGGGCGGGGGACAGTTTGACCATCTCTGAATTTCCTGCACGTGAGATTTCTGGACTCTCCCTGGCAGTGGTGGGCAGGGCTGGTTTTTGGTCTTCCTTGGCATAGGCAAGCACTCACCTTAAATTTTTAATGAAGATCAGATGTTCACACAGCTCATGTTTATTGAGCGGCGGGTTGCCAGGGAAATGCGTTTGCATTGCATGTCATTGCAGGGGAATCAGGACTCCCAGCCACTCGGATCTCTTGGGTGTTCTTCCTCTGGGGTGACCCTTACTGCTCGGACTCTAAGCGGGCCGGGCATGTGGAGGTCAGTGTGGCCCGTGCCACTTCTGGGCCTCAGCATCCCCTGCAGTGTGTGTGGGTGTGATCCACAGACTTCCACACTGTACTTGGCACTGCTCCAGTGGGCGCAGTGGGCAGCGGCCTGCTCTCTCACCCCGTTCCCTCTGCCGGTTCTCATGTGGCAGCTTGCATTAGGGAGAGTCCCAGGGACCGCTGTGCTCCCCTGTGCTCTTGGCTGGGAACTCGCTCTTGTTCTCGTTGCATATGCCCAAGAGGCGAAAGACATCTGGGGCCTCCCGACGGCTGCGTGAGGTCTGGAGCGGCATGTTCTGCCACCTTGACCCTGCCCTGCCATAAGCGTGCCCACACACGTGCACCCATGTCACTGGAAGACACTCAGTGCCCCTGTGACACACGGGAAACCCATGGGCCCTCCTGCTGGATGGGAGGCCACTGCGCGTGGCTCAGTTTAATCCAGGAACTTCTAGTGTCAAAGCTGATTGACAGCAGGCACTGTTTTCATCTGTAAGTCACAAGCATGAAATAAATTTAATTCTAGTGGATCACAACAAGCACTAAAAAACACAGAGAACAGAATGGAAAAAGAAGCAGCTGGAAGTCAGCGTGCTCTCAGCTGCCCCTAGCAGGCATTACCCAGACTGTGGCAAATGCTGCAGTGGTCTGCAGAGAGGGAGCCAGCAAACGCGTGAGCCGCACGAGAACCAGGAGGCCAGCCTCACTCGCTGACGTGGCATTTGATTTTTCTGGAATGTGATGGCCATTTGATCATTACCTTTATTGAAGAGCTCACTGCATGTCAATACGAGTCACTGTGGTGTCTCACGAGAATTCTGTCACGAGAATTTATCTCTGTCAGCAAAAGAATATGAAAGTGCCCCCAATTCCCACCTTCCGCCCTTTGCAAGATGTTCCCACAGCATCTGTCCACCTGGGTCAGGTGTGTTTTCTCCCGCGGATGCTGTGGCATGTCCACACACCACGTGCTGTGCGGGGATGCTGCTTGGTGCCGGCAATTTGAGACTAACCCTCAGAGGGCAGTTCCTTCTGCTTCTAGAGGACCGTCTGCATTCTTCTGTGTGCCAGCCCTCGGTGGCCCCACTGCCGTCCACATGACCTGCCCTCAGATGAGCAGGCGCCAGCTCTCCAACCGGTGGACGCTGGCAAGCGTTTCCTGAGCCCCCGCAGGGAGCTGCTCTCCGTTTGCTCAGATTCTTGGCCCGGTTCTTTGTCTCCTAATTAGAAATGAGAGTATCGAAGACTAGGGCATAATGCCTATGACACACCGAGGTGAGGAGAGCAGGAGAAGGGGTGAGTGCTGCTAGGCTGGAGGCGTCTCACTGTGGAGTTCTCTCACTGTGGAGTCCTCAGCTTAACACAGGGACAATGGCCTGAAGGAGGAAGGAGGCAGAGCCTCCATCTTGAGCCCAGCCTTCTTTTTCTTTTTTTTTTGAGATGGAGTTTTGCTGTCTTTCGCCCAGGCTGGAGTGCAGTGGCGCAATCTTGGCTCACTGCAAGCCCCGCCTCCCTGGTTCATGCCATTCTCCTGCCTCAGCCTCCTGAGTAGCTGGGGCTACAGGTGCCCGCCACCACACCCGGCTAATTTTTTGTGTATTTTTAGTAGAGACGGGGTTTCACCATGTTAGCCAGGGTGGTCTCGATCTCCTGACCTCGTGATCCGCCCACCTTAGCCTCCCAAAGTGCAGGGATTACAGGTGTGAGCCACCCCGCCCTGCTGAGCCCCGCCTTTTTGACAAGAAAGGAAGCCATCATTTATCGGACATTTTTGTGCTTGAAACTTTTTCACCCTTTATCTTATTCCAGTTTCTAAATCCCCTATGGGGTTCATCGTTCCACCCCCTTGACACCATGCTCCAGGCTTAGCGGCTTTACAGTAAGACTGCAGCCAGATACAGGCCAAAGCCACGCCAAGTCCAGCCACTCATTGCCACCTGGGGAATGTGTTCCCACCATGGCCGCACCACTCCAGGTCTCCTGAGTCAGCAAGGAAGCCCTTGTCCTGAGCTGCACCCAGTGCAGATTGACCCTCAAACAACATGGGGGTTAGCGCCCCAGCCCCACGCAGTTGAAAACTTTTGACTCCCCCAGCACTTAACTACTAACAGCCTACTGTTGACTGGACGCCTTGCAATAATATAAATAGCCGATGAACACATATTTCCTATGTAGCCCGAATTATATGCTGTATTATTACAATAAAGTAAGCTAGAGAAAAGAAAACGTGGTTAAGAAAACCATAAGGAAGAGAAAATGTGTTTACTATCTGGTAAGTGGAAGTGGATCATTACAAAGGTCTCCATCCTCGTGGTCTTCATGTTGAGTGGGCTGAGGAGGAAGAGGAGAGGAGGGATCAGTCGTGCTGTCTTAGGGGTGGTGGAGGCGGAGAAGACGGAGGAGGTGGAAGGGGAGGCAAGAGAGGCAAGTGAGCTTAGTGCCACTTTTATTGAAAAATCTGGCCAGGCGCGGTGGCTCATGCCTGTAATCCCAGCACTGTGGGAGGCCGAGGCAGGCGGATCACCTGAGGTCCGGAGTTCGAGACCATCCTGGCCAACATGGTGAAACCCCGTCTCTACTAAAAGTACAAAAGTTAGCCGGGTGCGGTGGCAGGCGCCTATAATCCCAGCTACTCAGGAGGCTGAGGCAGGAGAATCACTTGAACCTGGGAAGCGGAGGTTGCAGCGAGCCAAGATCACACCACACCTGGGTGACAAGAGCAAGACTCCATCTCAAAAACAAAAAAAAAAGAAGAAGAAAACCCCACATCAGTGGACCCTTGAAGGTTAAGCCCATGTTGTTCAGAGGTCAGCTATATTCTTCTTCTTCTTTTTTTTGTTTTCCTGAGACGGAGTCTTACTTTGTTGCCCAGGCTGGAGTGCACTGGTGTGATCTCGGCTCACTGCAACCTCCGCCTCCTGGGTTCAAGCAACTCTCATGCTTCAGTCTCCTGAGTAGCTGGGATTACAGGCACACACCACCACACCTGGCTAACTTTTGTATTTTTAGTAGAGACGGGGTTTCACCATGTTGGCCAGGCTAGTCTCGAACTCCTGACCTGAAGTGATCTACCTGCCTCGGCCTCCCAAAGTGCTGGGATTACAGGCGTGAGCCACTGTGTCCGCCCTGTGTTCTTATTCTTGACGTTCCTCAATAAAGCTGTGCAGACAATATTGAATTTTGTTCCTCTATTAACTTTTCTGTCCCTTTTTAGAGACAATAATTCCATTTATTAATCTGTGTGTAAAAGGAACGTGTGTAAACTAATGACCCCTGCTGGCATCTTTGTCTTTTTCTCTTGCCAGAGGAGCAGGTACACCTTGCTGCAGGTCCAATGTGGCAGAAGGTGCCTGGATTCACCCCAGGGCGTCCTTGGTCCTGTTCAGTCTCTTGCCCTGTCCCGAACACTTGTGCTGGTCTTGTGCTGGCACCCCTGGCACGGCACGGCCTGCAGCCTGGCTAACATGGCAAAACCCTGTCTCTACTAAAAATACAAAAATTAGCTGGACCTGGTGGTGGGGACCTGTAATCTCAGCTACTTGGGAGGCTGAGGAGGGAGAATTGCTTGAACCAGGAGGTGGAGGTTGCAATGAGCCGAGATTGAGCCATTGCACTCCAGCCTGGGCAACAAGAGCAAAACTGCATCTCAAAAAAAAAAAAAAATGACGAGACTCCATCTCGTCAGCATGGCGAGTCCCTTCCTGGGCTCTTGGAGTCTGTGGGACTGAATGGGCAAGGCTGAAAGTTAGTAACCCGTAGACTCAGGTGACCGTCCTGGAGTCATTCGTGACTTACTGTGCTATCTGTTGTACGGTTTCCTAAACCAGTCAATCAGATGTCGGGGAACTGACCTGACCGCTCACTCTCGGACCGTGGCTTGTTCTCACTGCCTGTCGCCACTTCTTATCAAACAGCCATGGTTCTGGTTATCTGCAGGCATTAGGAGGTCCCGAAGCCTGCGCTCAGTGGTCTAGGAAGATCGCGGTGTTCACTGTCATATCCATAGGTGGTGGATTCCTGACTCACTGTCTGTGTCATTGAACCCTGCCCCGAGCCTGGCCCGTGCTGGGTCCTGGAGCTGCAGAGGCCTGGCATTAACTCTGTCTCATAGGACGAGGATGCCATGGCGTCAGGTGCACTCACAGGGTTTGAGTGCCATGGTCACTTCCTTGCAGGACCCAGGGGGCAAGGCCAGCACCTCAAGAAATAGGGGGTGGTTAAGGAGGCAAGCCGTGCCAGACGAGAAGAGCCACGTCTGAAGGCTGGTGGCCTCCACATGCCAACAGGGAAGCTGGTCCACGTGCAGGTGTCTGGGATGCCCTGAGATCCCGCGTGGCTGTCCTGTGTGGACACTGACCGGCAGAGCGGAGAGGGGCCTGGAGCATCGGGGTTCAGGGTTCTAAGGGAGGGGAAGAATAAGAAGTGGGTGGAAACTGTGTTCGAGAGTCAACAGCCTGAAGGGCAAGATAGGAAGCCAGGACCTGGTAGTTCACGCCTGTAATCCCAGCACTTTGGGAGGCTGAGGTGGGCGGATCATCTGAGGTCAGGAGTTCCAGACCAGCCTGGCTAACATGGCAAAACCCCATCTCTACTAAAAATACAAAAATTAGCTGGGCGTGGTGGTGGGCACCTGTAATCTCAGCTACTTGGGAGGCTGAGGAGGGAGAATCGCTTGAACCGGGAGGTGGAGGTTGCGGTGAGCCGAGATGGAGCTATTGCCCTCCAGTCTGGGCAGCAGGAGCAAAACTCCATCTCAAAAAAAAAAAAAAAAAAAGATGGGAGGCCCAGGTGGGGCACACCAGAGGGTGGGGACCCTGAGAGTCACTCTGGACCCCACATCCTATACCCAGGAGCAGGATGCACACAGACACCTCCTGAGACCTCCGCTCTCCAGCCAGACTTCATCCTCTGTAACCCACCCCCTCCCCATCAAGTCTGCTCCCCTGGGGCTGGCTTCACTTCAGAGGGAATCAGGAGGCCCCACTACTGGTCTTTCAAAGGTTTCTACAGTGGTCAAAGGCCCAGTTCAGACACTACCCTCCCAGGTTCCTAGAACTTGATTTCCATGGGCCACAACTTTAAAAATGATGCAAAATTACTACAAATGTTATAGCAATTTTTTTTTGCATTTAGCTACGGCAAAAATACAGTATTTTAGCTATATTGCAGGTTTTATAGCCAACCTAGGAAGCTAACCACAAATTATAACATTCTTCTGTGTAAGGATATATCATACATGCCTAACAGTAATTCCAGAATAAGCTTTTGGAAGCTACCTTCCTCAAACTTGGCTTTGCTGTCTTCAATCCCATGCTCTCCTGGGCAAGTTCTTTCAGGCCTTGGACTTCAGTTACCCGTCACCTCCCACAGCTCTGCTGCCAGCCCAGAACTTTCTTTGATGTGCAGGCCTGTAATTACAGCTGCCCAGCAGATGAACACGCCCTAGGTGGCTCGGGTGGAATGGGTCCTTGCTGGTTCCCAGGGTGGAGCATGTCCGGTGCTGTCATCCCCTGGGCCCCTGGAAGTCTCCCCTCTCTCCTCCCCCTGCACTCCAGTTCGCGCCACACTTGGGCTCTGCCTCACTTGCAAGCTCCATGGTTCCAGCTGTCCCGGGTCCTGTCACGTGTCTCCCTCCCACTTGGATTTCTGAACCAGACACTGTCCTGCAGACAGAGGCCATGTCTTGAGCATGTTTCCCCAAATTTAACATGGTAGCTGGCCCGGAACGGTCCGCATTTGCTGCTTGAATGGCTGAGCAAATCGTGTGAAAAATCACAGCCTCCATTTGGTGACTGGGCTGAATAAAACATCCCGCCATCTGGTAACATTGAGCTGCCCACAGTTATTTATTTCTGAGTTTAAAAGTGACCTGTAACCTTCCTTTTTGGGGGAGGGGGGATTAAAAAAGCTGTTCGGGAGGCTGAGGCAGGAGAATGGCGCGAACCCGGGAGGCCGAGCTTGCAGTGAGCCGAGATCGAACCACTGCACTCCAGCCTGGGCGACAGCGTGAGACTCTGTCTCAAAAAAAAAAAAATATATATATATGTATATCTTTTTTCTTTTTGGAGATGGGGTCTTGCGCTGTTGCCAGGGCTGGAGTGCAGTGTCACCATCATAGCCCACTGCAACTCCTGAGCTCAAGTGATCCTCCCTCCTCAGCCTCCCAAAGTGCTGGGATTACAGGTGCACACCACCACACCCAGCCTGAATTTCTAATGAGAATATTCAAGCAGAATATTCTCAGCTTCTTGGAGTTGGACTGATTTTACCTGTGTGGATTCTGACGAATTCTTTGACAGAAGGACGTGGTGTTTTTACAGATGCCTGCTGTGTGCCTGTATCTGAGATCATCGCCGTTGAGGAAACAGACGTTCACGGGAAACATCAAGGCAGTGGAAAATGGCAGAAAATGGAAAAGCCTTACGCTTTTACAGGTGATAAGCCTAAATGTCTTCTCCCACATTCTTCATTAATTCTATGTAGATTACACGAGAGGGAACTTTTCTGTTACTTGTTTAACAAGCTCAATGCATTGGTTTATCTTTATGAAATCTTCCTATTTTTTTTCCCCAAATGCTACCTTTAGTTAATGTTTTAGTTAATGGTCATTTTTCCCCTTATTTTTATTTATTTTTTTGAGACAGAGTTTTGCTCTTGTTGCCCAAGCTGAAGTGCAGTGGCGCGGTCTCGGCTAGTTCAACCTCTGCTTCCCGGGTTCAAGCGATTCTCCTGCCTCAGCCTCCTGAGTAGCTGGGATTATAGGCGCTCACCACCACACCTGGCTACTTTTTTGTATTTTAAGTAAAGACGGGGTTTCACCATGTTGGCCAGGCTGGTCTTGAACTCCTGACCTCAGGTGATCTGCCCGCCTCAGCCTCCCAAAGTGCTGGATTACAGGCGTGAGCCACCACACCCAGCCCTTTTCCCTTATATGACTTAAAAGGTTTGAAAGATCGGATGTTTTTTTCTAATATACCTTGAAAGTTACTAACTAGAAGGGAGGAGAACCCCTGGGAAATTCTGGTTAGGAACCTATAATTAGCTGCATTTGGTGCATATTCACTTGAGGTTTTGTCAGTGACGCTGCCAACTTTGCACTAATGAGCATGCTTGCTTCTGTGCAGTTCACTGTGTAAAGAGAGCACGACGGCACCGCTGGAAGTGGGCACAGGTGACTTTCTGGTGTCCAGAGGAGCAGCTGTGTCACTTGTGGCTGCAGACCCTGCGGGAGATGCTGGAGAAGCTGAGTACGTGTGTGTTTGGACTGAGAGACAGGATGGCCGTGGTGGCATGCGCATGCCTGATTGGGTGATCTTCCTGACGTGTCTCCCCGTTTCGTGCAGCTGGCCATACCCCAGGTGGACATGATGAGTCAGGCTGACTTAATTTCTCATGAGCAGACCAGCCCAGTGAATGCAAAGGGCATGGGCTCCACAGCCTGGACCCTGGCATGGAGTCCAGCCCCCTGCTCACCAGCCAGGAGGCCTGGGGGCGGGTCACTTACCCTTCTGAGCCTCAGTTTCTCTTTCTGGAAGCGGAGATGGTAATAGCTTTTACATTCGAGGTGAATGTGAGAATTAAACTGGGCACATGGAGGAATACACCTCATATCTGTCTGGGATGCGTCCATGTCTTTTTTCTTTTCTTTTCTTTTCTTTTTCAAGATGGAGTCTTGCTTTGTTGCTCAGGCTGGAGTTCAGTGGCGTGATCTCAGCTCACTGCAACCACCACCTCCTGGGTTCAAGTGATTCTTCTGCCTCAGCCTCCTGAGTAGCTGGGACTACAGGCATGCGCCACCACGCCTGGCTAATTTTTGTATTTTTAGTAGAGATGGGGTTTTACCAAGTTGGCCAGGCTGGTCTCAGACTTCTGACCTCAGGTGATCTCCCCACCTTGGCCTCCTGGAGTGCTGGGATTACAGGTGTGAGCCACCACGCCCAGCCAGGGATGTGTCCACATCTGAAATGTAGTAGGAGCCTGGAGTCTGGTGGGTTAGTTATTGCACGCTGAGTAACAAGACTTTGTCACCCTTAAAAAGTGGTAGGATGGCTAGAGACATAATCTGTACACCAAACCCCCATGACACGCACTTTACCTATATAACAAACCTGCACATGTACTCGTGAACTTAAAATAAAAGTTTAAAAAAAGGAACATATGGTACACACACACACACACAAAGTGGTAGGTGTTCATTCATTTTGTATTCATAACACTATTTCATGTTGTTTGCTTATAACCTTAACAGGCAATTTTTTTTGAGACAGAGTCTCGCTCTGTCACCCAGGCTGGAGTGCAGTGGCATGATCTTAGCTCACTGCAGCCTCTACCTTCCGGGCTCAAGTGATCCTCCCACCTCAGTCTCCTGAGTAGCTGGGACTACAGGTGTGTGCCACCACGCCTGGCTAATTTTTTTTGTACAGACAGGGTTTTGCCATATTGCCCAGGCTGATCTCAAACTCCTGTGCTCAAGCCGTCTTCCCACCTTAGCCTCCCAAAGTGCTAGGATTACAGGTGTGAGCCACTGAGCCCAGCCAATACACAGTCTTGACAACTCAGCATAGGCTTCACCCAGAGAATAGAAATGGCATGTGTTTAGGTTAGTTTTATATATTTTTGAATGAATTTGGCACCTACATCAAGAAAGTGAATTTCAGTTTATTAAAAGGAGGCATTCCCATATATCTGCTTCAGAGCAGCATCGTTGCTTGAAGGAGCCCTCCTCTTGATTACAACTGGGGCAGGAGGGCCTGTGCTTCCATACTTCCCTGTTTAATCCTGGGGGACTTGGCCTCCACCACCTGCTGTCGTGAAAAGCTCATCCTGACCGTCCTCACATCTCAAAGCACCACAAGCCCCGTTCCTCTGCATGTCGTTCCGCACTAGGCTGTTCAGAAGAGTGCATCCGTTTCTCCCGCCTTCCCCTCCTCTGTTTGTCTCTTGACTCCCCCTTTCCGTCCGTCCTGCTTTCTCCTTCCCTTTCCTCCCATCAAACGTGTTTTCATGAGACTTTGGCTGATTGGATTCCAGACCTGATCCTATAGGTGCAGACTCCAAGAGAAAGTCCTCTGAACCCTGCCTCCCACTGGAGAATGTGGGTTCATTTTCATCTTTATAATTGTGCATTTGATATAGTCTACTTGTAGCTAAAAATTGTATATGATTCTGTTGTTTCAGCTACTCTACAATTTTAACTTCTCACCCTGTTATCTGTTTTAGTGGGTTTTTTTCTTTGTTTTGTTCTTGTTTTTTGAGACAATCTCACTCCATCATCCAGGCTGGAGTGCAGTGGTGCAATCTTGGCTCACTGCAAACTCCTCCTGGGTTCAAGCGATTCTCCTGTCTCAGCCTCCTAAGTAGCTGAGATTATAGGCACCCACTACCACACCTGGCTAATTTTTGTATTTGTTGTAGAGACAGAGTTTCGCCGTGTTGGCCAGACTGGTCTCGAACTCCTGACCTCAAGTGATCCGCCTACCTTGGCCTCCCAAAGTGCTGGGATTACAGGCTGTTTTAGTGTTTGTCATATCACAGACACAGAGGATCTCATTCTGAGTATGCACTGGGTGAATTTTCACGCTGAGCACACTTGTGTAACCAGCACCCAGATAAAGGCGCAGAATATTGCCAGCCCCAGGGTCCCCCACCGTGCCCCTGTGGTCATGATTCCCCAAAGGGCAACCACTGCCGCGACTTCAAAACAACTAGGTTCACTGTTGTACTTGATAGAAATCAGATCATACGGTATGAACCCTTTTGTGCCTGGCTCTCGGCTCAACATGACACTTGTGAAGTTTTCCACGCTGTTTTCCACCGTGGTGGCGAGTAGTCTTGCATAAATTTTCCACGCTGTCGCGTGGGGCTGCCATTTGTTCATTCTCTAGGCCGTATGGTATTCCGTGATGTGAATGTTACGGCCATTTATTCACCCATGGTACAGTGGCTGGTCATTTGGACAGCTTCCTGATGTGGGCTGTCATGAACAGTAGCATTGGGAACATTCTAGAGCACGTTTTTTGCACCCGTCTGCATTTCTCCTAGGTGCATACGTGGGAATGGAGTCGCTGGGTTGTAGGTGTTTGTTGCATGTGTTGACTTCAGAAGACGCTGCCAGCCTGCATTGCACCCTCTGGGTTCGGGAGTTCTGGTTGCCCCACATCTTAGCCACACCTTTACGTCTTAGCCGTGGTGGTGTTAATAGTCTTGCACTGTGGTTGTAGTTTGCACTCCCTAATGGTTAATGAGGTTGAGAAACACATTCATATGTTCATGGGCCATTCAGATATCGCCTTTTGTGAGGTTCTGTTCAAGTCTTTTGTCCATTTTTCCGTTTGGTTGTTATCTTTCTCTTCCTTCCTTTCTTTCTTTTTTTCTTTTTTTTTTGGAGGAGGGGACAGAGTCTCGCTCTGTTGCCCAGGCTGGAGGGCAGTTGCGCGATCCTGGCTCACTGCAACCTCTGCCTCCTGGGTTCAACCAATCCTCAGCCTCCTGAGTAGCTGGGACTACAGGCGTGTGCCACCAGGCCTGGCTAGTTTTTTTGTATTTTTTAGTAGAGACGGGGTTTTGCTATATTGGCCAGGCTGGTCTTGAACTCCTGGCCTCAAGTGATCTAGCTGCCTCAGCCTCCCAAAGTGCTGGGATTATAGGCATGAGCCACCATGCCCAGCTGGTTGTATCTTTTTCTTAATGATGTGTAGAAACTGTTTACATATTGTGGATCTGAATCTTTTATTGAATTTATTAATTACATAAATTTATGTAATTCATAAGAATTACCAATTCTGTAACTTGCCTTTTCAATCTCGTATTTTTTTTTTTTTTAAGAGATGGGGTCTTGGCCGGGCATGGTGGCTCATGCCTATAATCCTAGCACTTTGGGAGGCCGAGGCAGGTGGATCACCTGAGGTCAAGAGTTCGGGACCAGCCTGGCCAACATGGTGAAACCCCATCTCTACTAAAAATACAAAACTTAGCCAGGCATGGTGGCACACGCCTGTCATCCCAGCTACTCGAGAGGCTGAGGCAGGAGAATCACTTGAACCCTGGGGGTGGAGGTTGCAGTGAGTCGAGATCATGCCGCTTCACTCCAGCCTGGGCGAAAGAGCAAAACTCCATCTTAAAAAAAAAAAAAAGGGAGATGAGGTCTTGTTCTGTCACCCAGGCCGGAGTGCAGTGGCACAATCACGGTTCACTGCAGCTTTGAACTCCTGAGCTCAAGCAATGCTTCTGCCTCAGCCTCGCAAGTAGCTGAGACTACAGGCACATGTCACCGTGCCTGGCTGATTTTTTAAAAAATTTTTCATAGAGCTGGGGTCTTGCTGTGTTGCCCAGGCTGGTCTCAAACTCCTAGGCTCAAAGAATCCTCCCACCTCAGGCTCCCAAAGCATTGACATTACCAGGGTGAGCTACTATGCTCGGCCTATTTTTATGATTTTAAAAAACTTTCTGGTAAGCTTGTGTCCTATTGAAGATATCTTTGTCTACTCCAAAGTCACGAAGACGTTTTATTCTCCAAGCTCTATTGTTTTCCGCTTCACATTTGGATCTTTGTAATCCATTTGGAATTCATCTTTGTGTCCAGTGTGAGGTGAGCAGTCAAGATTCATTTTCCTCTTTCTTTTTATGTATTCATTTTTTTAAGACAGGGTCTTGCTCTGTCACCCAGGCTGCAGTGCAGCTGTGCGATCATAGCTCACTGTGGCCTTGAACTAGTGGGCTCAAGCGATCCTCCTGCCTCAGCCTCCCAAGTAGCTGGGACTACAGGCACGAACCACTGTGCCCAACCTAGTATTTTCATTAAATATAAACATCTGCTTGACCCTGTGGCATTTATGGGAAAGTCTCGTTTTCCCTACTGCACTGTTTATGTATTTTTTATTGTTTGTGTATAGAAATATGATAGAATTGTGTATTTCACCTTGCATTCAATGACCTTGCAAACTTCACTTATGGATGCTAATAGTTTGATGATTATTTTAGATTTTTGTCAAACACGATCATGTCAGCTGTGCATAATAACAGTTCTGTTTCTTCCATTTTAATTCTTCTCTCTTTTATTTCTTTTCCTTATGTTTTTGCCCTGGCTTGGACCAACACAGGGGTGCTAGCAGCATCCTTGTCTCAGTCCTGATCTCAGGGGAAAGATTTTAGTGTTTCACCATTAAGAATGATGTTTCTTAGGTTTTTAATAGATTTTAAAAATCAGATTAAGACAGAATTTCCTTTTAATCCTACTTTTCTGAGAGTTTTGGTTTTTTTAAGTGGAGAATGGGTATTTAATTTGATAAATGCCTTTTCTGCATCATTGAGATGACTGTATGACTTTCTTTTTTTTTTCAATTAATGTGTTGAGTTACATTAATTTCTCATTGTTGCAGTCCTGGAGTAAACAAACCTCTCTTGGTTGTGATGTAGTACTGTTTATGTGTCACTGGATTTGACTTACCGATATTGTGTTTAGGATTTTCGCACGTAGGTTCAGGGGAGGGATGTCTGAATATGAGCCCCTTTCTGATAACATCCTTGTCTGGTTTTGTTCCCAAGATCACAGTGGTGTGTCATACAAAGAGTTCATACGTGTTTGTTTTTTTCTGTTCTCTGGAAGAGTTCCTATAATCTTGAGGCTATTTTTTCCTTAAATGTTTGGAAGAATTCAGTTGTGAAATCATCTGGGCTTGGAGTTTTCTTTGTGAGAAGTTTTCATTAATAGCTTTGGTGTCTTTATTAGCTGTCAGACTATTCAGATTTTCTATTTCTTCTGGTATCTCTGACAAATTTTGCTTTTTGAGAAGTTTAACCATTTCATCCAAATTCGTGAGTTTATTAGCATGAACTTATTAGTAAATTCTTTCATTTTCTTTGTAATATTGGTAGAATCTGGAGTGATGTCTCACTCTGTAGCCCAGGCTGGAGTGCAGTGGCACGACCATAGCTCACTGCAGCCTCGACCTCCCAGGTTCAAGTGATTCTCTCACCTCAGCCTCCAGAGTAGCTGGGACTATAAGGGCACACCACCACACCCAGCTAATTTGTTTGTTTGTTTGTTTGTTTTGACATGGAGTCTTACTCTGTCACCCAGGCTGGAGTGCAATGGCGCGATCTTGGCTCACTGCAACCTCCACTTCCTGGGTTCAAGTGATTCTCCTGCCTCAGCCTCCTGAGCAGCTGGAATTACAGGTGCTTGCCACCATTCCCAGCTAATTTTTGTATTGTTAGTAGAGACAGGGTTTCACCATGTTGCCCAGGCTGGTTTCGAACACCTGACCTCAAGTGATCTGCCCACCTCAGCCTCCCAAAGTGTTGGGATTAACAGGCGTGAGCCACTGAGCCTGGCCTGATTTTTTTTGATCGTTTGTCGAGACAGAGTCTCACTATATTGCCCTGGCTGGTCTTGAACTCCTGTGCTCATATGATCCTCCTGCCTTGGCCTCCCAAAGTGTTGGGATTACAGGTGTCAGCCACTATGCCTGGCCAAAATCCTAAGTTTCAATCAATGACTTCTGAAACACACATACCTTTGTAACTCAAACCCATCAAGGCTTCTGTCACCCCAGAAGTTGTACGTGTGCTCCTGGGTGGAAGCCTTCAGTCTCTCTGCGTACTGTTTTCACATTGATTCATGTTGGTCATGCCTGGTAGTTTGCTTATTTCATGACTGAAGGATGCTCCGTTGATGTGTGGACTGCGTCTCGATCTCTTCTTCAGGTGATGGGTGTTTAGGCTGTTCCCACTGCTTGACTGTGGTGAAGAATGCTGTGATGAACATTTGTGTCTGTGTTTTTCTTTTTTTTTTTTGAGACAAAGTCTCACTCTGTCGCCCAGGCTGGAATGCAGTGGCGCAACCTTGGCTCACTGCCAGCTCCGCCTCCCGGGTTCATGCCATTCTCCTGCCTCAGCCTCCCGAGTAGCTGGGACTACAGGTGCCCGCCACCACGCCTGGCTAATTTTTTAATATTTTTTTTTAGTAGAGACGGGATTTCACCGTGTTAGCCAGGATGGTCCCGATCTCCTGACCTCGTGATCCACCCACCTCGGCCTCCCAAAGTGCTGGGATTACAGGCGTGAGCCACCGCGCCTGGCCCTGTGTCTGGGTTTTTGTATGGACTTAGGTTTTCAGTTTCCTTGGGCAGATACTGTCTTGTTACTTTTATTGATTTGTTAGTTAAATGTGTTCTTTTAAGTAGCAGAGTTACATGAACCCACCAAAACAGAAATGTGGAAGTTGTTATAAGAAAATGGGGGTGACTCTGGCTAACACGGTGAAACCCCATCTCTACTAACAATACAAAAAATTAGCCGGGCGTGGTGGCGGGCGCCTGTAGTCCCAGCTACTCAGGAGGCTGAGGCAGGAGGATGGCGTGAACCCGGGAGGCGGAGCTGGCAGTGAGCCGAGATCACGCCACTGCACTCCAGCCTGGGTGACAGAGCGAGACTCCATCTCAAAAAAAAAAAAGAAAAGAAAATGGGGGTGACTGAGGAAACCCAGGCATGGGAGTTTGGCGGGGCCCCTGGAGAGATGGAAATGAGGTCACTGGTTTCTGTCTTTCCATCTCTGCGAGCATCTCCCTGTGTGGCTTCTTCTTTCCATACCTGCTGGTCCACTTCTCCTAAGACTCTTCCCTATGTCTGCTTCCTTCTTCCTGCTGTCTGCACACTCGCCTCCTTCACCTGCAGAAGAACGACGCTGCTGCCCCCAGCATGTACACCCGACAGCACCCTTCAGAGCAGAGAGAGCCCTTCTCAGTCGGAATTCTGAGTTCGTGGGACTTTCATGATGTCCGACGTGCGTGTATAGCCTTTGCCCAGTTGGACAACCTGTTGATTTTCTCTTTTCATAGATCAGGAAGCTCTTTGTCATTGTTCTTTAAGATTTAAAAATACTTTCCATCAGATAATACTAAGCAGAATTCTAAAACCCTCATGGTTTGATTTTGTCCAGTAACAGAGCTCTTCGTTTTGATTTTGTTATTTTCGTTGTTATTTACATGTTGTTGTCTTACAGCGTCCAGACCAAAGCATTTACTGGTATTTATCAACCCGTTTGGAGGAAAAGGACAAGGCAAGCGGATATATGAAAGAAAAGTGGCACCACTGTTCACCTTAGCCTCCATCACCACTGACATCATCGGTAACAAATTTTATGTTAACTATGTAGAAGTAAGTTTGAGAATGATTCAAGTATAGTCACTAGAGACGTTTCTGCTTTTTCTAGACGGTGTCTCACTCTTGCCCAGGCTGGAGTGCAGTGGTGCAATCGTGGCTCACTGTAACCTCAGCCTCCTTGACTCAGATGATCCTCCTGCCTCAGCCTCCCAAGTAGCTGGCACCACACCTTGTGCCACCATGCCTGGCTAATTTTTGTATTTTTTGTATAGGCGGGGTTTCACCATATTGCTTAGGCTGGTTTCGAACCCCTGGGCTCAAGCAATGTTACCCACCTCAGCCTCCCAAAGTGCTGGGATTATAGGCATGAGCCACTGTGCCCAGCCCAAGATTTTTATCCTGTAAGATTATTTTAAACAAAACAGAACTTTTTTTTACATACCAGAATGGGAAGAATACAAAATAAATAACTTAGTATTTTCTAGCCAAGTCTCAGCATAGAAGGCAATCAAGAAAAACACTAGGAAGATAAAAGGGCAACGATTCTGGACAGAAAATTCTCAAAAGAGGAGACACAAAGGATTAATAAGTCTTAGAAATAATCTCACATCACACACCGGGGCCTGTTGTGGGGTGGGGGGACTTTCAATAGAAGTTTACATCAGGTATAGAGACTGCACTAACATCTTCTTACTACACTTTGGTATAGTGTACAATTTTGGAAGTAACTTGTATAATAAGGAAAAATTATAAAACAGATGTAATCTCTTTCAAAGAAATTATTATTTGCCGGCAATTAAATACCAGGAACGCTGCATGTCATCGCGCAGACTGTGGCCCGAGAGAGGTTCATGTTCACGTTCCCTGAGGTCAGCTTGATCCCGTCCCATAAGAGCGATGTAGAATTGAAGAGGGAATTTTATCTAGGAAGTCCGCCTGAAGGTGTTACAGGAACTCATTTTAAAAGAATGGATGATTTGCCTTTTACTTGAGGACTCACAGATGTGAATATAAACTGTGTGATGTAATTTTTCCCCACAGTTACTGAACATGCTAATCAGGCCAAGGAGACTCTGTATGAGATTAACATAGACAAATACGACGGGTGAGTAAGCCGTCTTTCATCGCCATCAAGTCCATTGTTAATGAAAAAGTTCTACCCACCTCTCTTAGTTTTGAGAGCTCCTTTTCCTAAATCCGCCCCCCGCCTCCACCCACGACCAGTTGTAAAAGTAAACATGCTTCTTACAGGAAGGCAAGAAAGAAAAGGCAGAAAAGTGCAGTCACACGCTCCTCTCTGGCTGGGCTGGGCGGGAATGGTTGTTTGCTGGTTCTGTTCCCTTTCGGTCTTTCAGAAGACGTGCTTATGCGGTGCTGTGTAGACAGAGAAGCAAATCAACCAAGCACATTATCAAGAATGTTTAGATGCTGTCGTTTTTACAGTTTGGGATTCTTCTTTTCCCCGAAATTCCCAGAGATTTCCCAGAAGTACTATTTTTAATGCCCATATCATGGTCCATTATGTGGGCATGCCATATTTATTTAGCCTCTCACTTGTAGATGTTCAGGCTCTTTCCAATTTTTGCTTTAGAATAGAATAGCATTGTTGTACATAAATCTCTCTGCATACATCTACATTTTTAAGGTAAATTCCTAGAAATGAAATTAGTCATAGGAGATTAACATTTTAAAATCTCTGCCATGTACAGCCATATTGCTTTCGAAAGAGATTCTATTAACTTACATTCTTTTTTTTTTTTTTTTTTTTTGAGGCGGAGTTTCGCTCTTGTTGCCCAGGCTAGAGTGCGATGGCATGACCTCGGCAGCTTCGGCCTCCCAAGTCCAAATGATTCTCCTGCCTCAACCTCCCGAGTAGCTGGGATTATAGGTGCCCAACACCACGCCCAGCTAATTTTTGTGTTTTTAGTAGAGACAGGATTTCGCCATGTTGGCCAGGCTGGTCTCGAACTCCTGACCTCAGGTGATCCACGCGACCCGCCTCAGCCTCCCAACGTGCTGGGATTACAGGTGTGAGCCACCGCGCCCGGCCAGTTTACATTCTTTCTTATAGTATATTATTTACTGTCTTTGTCAACATGTTTGGTATTATCAGTATAAAATTTCTCTGCTAATTTGACATGTGAAAGTCTCTAATATTTTAAGAAATATGTTTATTGGCTAGCTGGCTTCTTGGAATTGATTTTTATGTCTTTGGCCCATTTTCTTTTGTTGGCCATAATATCAGTCATTTGTTCTTTTATCCAACAAATAATAGGCAATTCATATTTATATTCATATTTTTGCAACTATTTTTGCTAATTTTGAAATTGTCTTTTAATTTTGCTTATGGCATTAATTCTTCCCAGTAGAAGTTTTCAAATTCATGTACTCAAATCTGTCCAGCTCTTCTATGCTGTTCTTTATGCTTAAAATTTCACTCTTCATCTTGAGTTTAGCTATTCCCCTGTAGTTAATTGCCTTGTCATTGGTTGGCTTTTTGTTTTCTTCTCTCTGTTCCATCTGGAATCGGTGAGCAATGTGTTATAAATTGCAGCGGATATTTATTGAAATCATTATTCATTCCACAAACATTATTGAGGGTCCGCCAGGTCCCAGCACTCTGCTGGTGCTAAGGTTAGAAAGGGAAATAAAAGGAGCCCCTGCCCCCAGGTGCTGACAGGGAGACCCCTCTGCTCCCCTCCTAATGCGGGAGTGTTCTGTTCATGGGCTCCAGGAAGCAGGGGGCTCCTCCACGCACATCTCCCCAACTCCACCCGATGGCAGCTCCTCCATGCACGTCTCCCCAACTCTACCCAACGGCAGCTCCTCCATGTACTTCTTCCCACCACCTCCACCCGACAGCAGCTTGGCAGGAAGACAGTCGTCTTCACTTTTCAGCAGGGATGGGGCTGGTACCTTATTGCACCCACCCTAGCCAAGGGATCAGCCTTGCCTCCTGAGGGCACGCCTTCTCCCCAAACGCAGGGACATGCCCTGCAGGAGGCTGGGAGGCCTGGCCAGTGAGCACTGCTCTTCCTGCGGTTGAGCTGTCTGTCTGAGTGATCTGTCTGTCTGACGCACAGGTGCTACACTGCACATTCAAGGATGCCCTGTCCTCGAAACCACAGCCCCGCTGGGAAGGCGAACCCAGCGCAAGGTGTAGGCTACGGGGAAGGGCAAAGAGCCTTCCCATGGGAGCCGGGCCCAAAGCAGGTGGCCTGAGTGGTGGATGGTGGGCAGAGATCCCAGCCCTGGAGACTGGTCGCGCCTGCACAGACAGACCCACTGGGGAATGGGCAGGCACCTTGATGCTGTCATGCTTGAGGGAGGCCCCTCAGGCTGCACCCCCTAGTCGACTCACACCGCTCCTCTACGGGCGGACCTTCCCCCTGCAACCCTCTATTCCCGGGTGATGAGAGCTCTTGGGCTGCCGTAGGCTATAGAGATGTCCAGGAAACCTGAGCCCTGTCCTCTGCCTTCCCTCTGGGCTGCAGTGACATGTCTGTCTCCATGCCTGCACCTCTCATTCTGCCGCCTCAGTGTTGGTTCCCTGTGGGTCATCCCCGGCATAGGACAGCACACCCTGAAACCAACCCGTCCTTTCTCCCTTCAGCCACTGTCCCCTTTCTCCATCTCCTCTCCTTAGATTGTCTCATGCCCCATTTTGTCCGCATTTATTCCTTCCCCTCTGCTCTTGCCTTGGGTCCTCAAGACCACCCACACGGCTGGTGATTTGCTGCCTGAGCTAGAGTCGTGCTCTCGGCTGAGATTTCTGACGGGACAGAGCAAGGCTGCACAGCCAGCTCAGCAAAGGAGAAACGTCCCCGCACAGACTGCTGTGCCTCTCCCGCAGTGTGGGTCACCTGGAGTGCACCCTCTCTGCTCCCACAAATGCTGCACAGGTCTACTCTTCCCGCCCTGCAAACTTGAGTCCTGAGACCCAGAGTGTAGTGTTTTTGATGGGGTACAGGCATGCAGGCATTCTCTGCCTAGCAACCCAAATTCCAGACTCACAGAAGGAAAGCCGGTATTTGCCATAAATCTCATTATTTGTACTTGTGGTCTAGGCCAACTGGCACAGAGGCACGACCTTATCACTTAGGGACATTTCAGGAGCCACACTTCTAGATGCCTGCCAAGGGCCAGGTGCGCAGGCTGCCCCTCCTGAAGCTGGAAGCCTCAGGCCTGCTGCGCTCAGAGGGCTGCACCTGCAGGAGCCCTGACCAGCTGTGTTCCTCCTGCAGCATCGTCTCTGTCGGCGGAGACGGCATGTTCAGCGAGGTGCTGCACGGTCTGATTGGGAGGACGCAGAGGAGCGCCGGGGTCGACCAGAACCACCCCCGGGCTGTGCTGGTCCCCAGTAGCCTCCGGATTGGAATCATTCCCGCAGGTATGGAGCCGGCCTGGCATTCTCTGTTCTCTTTGTTCCCGTCCTTAGGAATTGTTCTGCACAAGTAGCCACCTCGGACACTTAATAACCCAATTATACTCAGTTTAGTTCGTACAGATTTCCTAACATTAGGGCCACTCTTGGGGGGATATCATTGAGAGTATGACCCCAATGAAATAGACACTCGTGGAAAGGAAAGTTGCCCGACTCCCCCAAAGTCTGCTTCACGCAAGGCAGGAGAACCCCACCGCTGGGGGTGCAGTCCTGGAGTGGGGAACCCCCGGTGCCCGGGAGCAGGTGGGTAGGTTGGCAGGGGGTGCGTTCTGGAAGAAGTGGCTTCTGGACCTGAAGGAACCGGGAGTTAGGGGTGGGTGTGGGCAGGAATCGGGCTGGGGAGTTGGGAGGAGACTGAGTGGGAAAGGTGGGGGCGGAACCAAGGGCGGGACCTAGCCGAGCCCGGGAACAGCTGGGCTGTGTCCTGAAGTGCTGGTTCGGCTTGGTCCATTCAACGTCCTTCTAGGAACCACCTTATTCTTTGAAAAATCACAGTGTTAAGCTAAGTCAAGGTGAGGGCCTGAGCATGGTGTGTTGCAGGCTTTGCGAATGACCTGGCAGGGGACGAGGTGTCTCTGTCCTCTCTGGCCCTGTGTCTGGCCCCAAGGGTGGCGGCATGGTGCACACTTTCACTCTCGTCACAGCTCTGGGATGTGAGCACCGCAGTCATCCCCATTTTATGGATGAAGACAGGAGGCACTGGGGGTGAGGTCACAGGTCACCGGATGGGAGCGAGAGTTGGAGGTTTAGAGCCCACCTTGCCTCAAAGCAAGGGAAAGGCCAGCCCTCACGAGGGACAGGCCCTGAGCCACCTTCTCTGTGGGTGCTGCTCTCAACTCTAACCTGCCTCCGACAGGTGACATTGTGGGCCAGTGTTTACTTGAGGGAGTCATCCTTTAAACTTAAGCCATTACTCCTTCTTAATGACAGAGCTTGTGAATAATGGTGTGAGGCAAAGTGTTCCCCATGGATGGTGACATTGCAGGTGTTTTCAGTATCAAGACTCATTTTTAGGGGGATTTGTGTTAGCATAATATCTCGTGAATTACTAATAATTGTTAGCAACAAGTTGACCATGGTCATGGTTTTAAGTATATAGGAAAGGATGATCGTCTGGTTACGATCCCTTCCCTTTGGCTTTTAGGGAAGGCGTGATGCAGTTATTTATAGAGAGGAACTTTTCATAATATCGCCTGATGAGTTTTAGAAGAATGTCGCTCACCTGAGAAGAGTCCTGTCTGATGAGAACAGCCCGGCTCCAGGCTGGGAGACACTAAGGGGAGAAATGGTTCTTTAGAAATAGCTCCATAGAGAAAAAGCTCTCAGCACCCCTTCCAATAACAAGTCTCTCAGATAAACCAAAGCATTATAGAAACATCCCGCTGGATCTCGGGGGAGCCTCTGCTGGATTTCCTCACATCCTTCTCAGGCCTCCTGTGTGCCGCCGACCTCTCGGTTCCTGCCAGGCAGTTAGGAGTGGGGAGAGCGGAAGAGCTGGCCGGGAGCAGACGGCTCGGGAGGGCCCCTGGGCCTTGGCTGATGTCTGTCTTCCCTGCAGGCAGGGAGCTTGGCTTTCACTCATGTGTCCTCGGCGGGGCACCCAGCCCTGGCACCCAAAGTCCCTCTTAGATATCTGTTGAATGACTGAGCACAGCTGTGCAAGGTCGAGCTCTGTGTTCACGCACACTCAGCACACTCACGCGCTCCAGGCTCCCAGCCCCTGAAGGTGCACAGATCACGGCTTGTCTTTTTGTTTGAGACTGGGTCTCACTCTGTCACCTAGTTTGGAGTGCAGTGGCATGATCGTGGCTCACTGCAGCCTAGACTGCCCCAGGCTCAAGTGATCCTCTTGCCTCAGCCTCCCAACTAGCTGGGACCACAGGCGTGCACCACCACACTCGGCTAACTTTTTTTTCATATTTTTGTAGAGATGGAGTTTCACCATGTTGCCCAGGCTGGTCTCAAACTCCTGGACTCAAGTGATCCACCAGCCTCTGCCTCCCAAAGTGCTGGGATTACAGGCGTGCACCACCATGCCTGGCCAGTCACCCACCACTTGTCTTGCTGGCTGGCACTGGTTCAAGAGGCGTTCCAGTTCTTTGGGTTGGTTGGTTGGTTTGTTTGAATCAGAGTCTCACTTTGTCGTCCAGGCTGGAGTGCAGTGGTACGATCTTGGCTCACTGCAACCTCTGCCTCCTGGGCTTAAGCAATTCTCCTGCCTCAGCCTCCTGAGCAGCTGAGACTACAGGTGTGTACCACCATGCCTGGCTAATTTTGTATTTTTAGTAGAAACAGGGTTTTGCTACGTTGGCCAGGGTGGTCTCAAACTCCTGACCTCAAGTGATCTGCCTGCCTTGGCCTCCCAAGGTGCTGGGATTACAGGCATGAGCCACTGCACCCAGCCCGTTCCGATTCTTTGAATGACCCAGACAACCAATGTTGGTGGCCTTGCACTGTGTCTCCCTATGGCCACAAGTGCCTGAGATCGAGGCACCGTCTCCTGCTGTCTTCACCCCAGGCCCCTTACTCCCATCCTTCTTTCCATACTCTCTCTGCATCTTCCACACCACACTCGTGAAGGACCCTGGCCCCTGCGCACGTGTGGCTCTCAGAGGCTCCAGGTCATGATTTCCTTGCGGACATCCCTTGACGTGGAGTCTCTGGGCCCACTTAATTCTCCCATAAAGGCCACCCACGGGGCTGGGAGGGGGAGTTTCCCTGAGCCTGGCACAGCCTGGAGGTTTGTCTGTGGTTTAACTTTTATCCCATCTGATAGACTGAGTATGCTGCCTTATTCACTATCTTTATTTACTCTCTTTATTTGTATTTCTTTCATTATGCGTGAGGCCACACTGCTTTTCACAGGTCCTCTTGCTGTTTGCATTGTGTGCTTTTATAAACTTCCTTTCCCTTGCTTAGTCCATGTTCTCATGGGGAAGCAAGAGGGCATTGTCACTTTTTTTTTTTTTTTTTGAGATGGAGTCTTGCTCTGTCACCCAGGCTGGAGTGCAGTGGCATGATCTCAGCTCACTGCAACCTCCGCCTCCCGGGTTCAAGCAATTCTCCTGCCTTAGCCTCCCCAGTAGCTGGGATTACAGGCGCCCACCACCGTGCCCGGCTAATTTTTGTATTTTTAGTAGAGACAGGGTTTCACCATGTTGGCCAGGCTGGTCTTGAACTCCTGACCTCGTGATCTGCCCACCTCGGCCTCCCAAAGTGCTGGGATTATAGGCGTGAGCCACCATGCCCGGCCTGTCACTTTCTAATTGACCATAACATTGTTTATACGTTATTTGCCCTTCATTGGTTTTTGTGTCTTGCAACTCTTTTCCAAATTAGGTTTTGGTCTTTTAACTTTGTATGTGGTGCGTTCTGGATTCCATGAATTCTGTTTTTCTGCATTCTCATCTATGCTGTATGGTTCTTACCTTGTTTGCAAGAAACCTGTCTTTTGTCACCATTTGCCAGTGGCAGTGCTAAGCCCTAAAACCCTCAGCTCTTAAAATCCACAACGACCTCAGGAGCTGAGACCTGCGGCTCAGGAGTGCTCGTGGGGATGCAGGCTGCACTTCACCATGGTCAGGGTGGAGGTGCCACTGTGTGCCCTGCCCCGTGGTCAGGGTGGGGGTACCGCTGTGTGCCCTGCCCTCCTCTAGGCCTTGGCTGTGGCCTCTGCCCCAGGAGAGGACAGCAGGCACCCCACCAAATGTGGGCATAAAAGCCTTTCCCAGGGTGGGTGCGCATTGTAGCAAATGCCACTGGGGGAGGGTCTGGGGAGAGGGTCTCTTTGTGGCCCCTTTCCATGGGTGTCCAGGAGGCCTTTCTGAGAGGTGACAGGTGAGGGGCCTAGGCCGGGAGTCAGCTGGTGCAGAGGGCAGCAGGTGGGAGGAGCTGGGGGTGTTCGGGACAAGGAAGCCAGTGTGGCTGGGGGTGGGGGTGGAGGGGCAGGGCAGGGCCCGAGGGAGATGCCGAGTTCCACTCTGCCATGCAGCAGGAGGTCTTGGAGGCGGTGGTTCGGCAGGGGGTGACGTCTGACTCTGCTCCGATATCGCTCTCTGCGTTTGGTCCTAAGAGCATGTGGGCCCCGGTGAGAACGCTGGTGGCTTGGACGGTAGGGGCGCTGCATGGGGTCTGAGACTCCGGGGTGTAGCTGGTGGGGGGCTGTGTGGAGTCTGTGCTCCGCAGCATCGCCTTGAGTGGAGGAGTAAGGGTGAGGGAGACACCCAAGGGTGGCCCTGTAACGGTCACCATGGCAACCTGGGGACCAGCCTGGGGGCACAAGAGTTGTGAGTGAGACCTGACAGCCACAGACCCTGTGGGAGGCCGCCTGGATGCGCACGGCCGGTGGTGGCAGCAGGTACCTGAACTCACTCATGCTCCAGGGTTCCAGCCGCTAGAAGGTGCAGAGGTCACTGCTTGTCTTGCTGGCTGGGGGCAGGAGAGGCAGGAGGGGCAGGTGGGGGTTGGGGTCCTGGGATCTGGAGGGTGTTGAGCTGCCTCCCGTGGATGGCTGCCTCCGGGACAGATGTCACTGGAGCATCTGAAGGGCATGGCTCCGGCTGCTTTGAGACCTGATGTAGCATGCTTTACCTTCCAAGTGTCTTCCACACACGTATTAGTGTAGATGCATTAGCAAATTGATAGGAAGAAGAGATCGTCATTCATTCGGTCCTTCATCGGGTGTTAGCCTGTAACTGCATCTGCTGCTTGTAACTTCAGCCAGCATTGCCTGCTAATGACTTAGGCACAGAGAGGCTCAAGGAGATGATGCGCATGTCCCGGGAGCAACCTCCCTGGAGCCCGGTCCTTCTCGCGTGAACGGGAGCATGTGGTTGGTCGTTACTCGGGTGGCGGCAGTGCTGGCCGGGTGGATGAGGAACTCCCATATTCAGTTGTGTGGCGAATGTTGAGAACCAGCACAGCTACTCCCACAGGCATGGGTGGTCATTGTGGATGCAAATCATTCTTTTGAGCTTGGTCCTCAGAGGGAAGGCCGTGCGATCAGCCGGGGCAGCTGCAGCTTCCCTTTCATCTGAGCCAGTGAAGCGCAGGATAAAAAGATGCATAAGCCGCAGCCGGCCCCATTCACGGGGAACATCGGCCTGAAGCAGGGACCTGAGCTGCCTGTCCTGGCTGTCCTGGTATTAAGATCTCAAGTAATGGCTGTGTGTGACCTTCGCCACATCCAGCTGCTTCAAAAGTTTACGAGGGCCAGGTGTGGTGGCTGACGCCTAATCCCAGCACTTTGGGAGGCCAAGGCGGGCGGATCACGAGGTCAACAGTTAGAGACCAGCCTGGCCATCATGGTGAAATCCTGTCTCCACTAAGAATACAAAAGTAAGCCGGGGCGTGGTGGCGCGTGCCTGTAATCCCAGCTCCTCTGGAGGCTGAGGCAGGAGAATTGCTTGAACCTGGGAGACGGAGGTTGCAGTGAGCCAAGATCACGCCACCACACTCCAGCCTGGGTGATGAGCAAGCCTGGGCGAGACAGAGCAAGACTCCGTCTCGGAAAAAAAAAAAAAAAATTTGTTATGCCTATAATTGTAAATGTTCACACACACACACACACACACACACACACACACACACACACACATATATATATATTTTTTTAACTTTTTGGCTCCTTTTTTTTTTTTTTTTTTTTGAGACGAAGTCTCACTCTGTTGCCCAGGCTGGATAGTGGCGCGATCTCGACTCACTGCAGCCTTCGCCTCCCGGGATTAAGCGATTCTCCTGCTTCAGCCTCCTGAGGAGCTGGTATTACAGGTGCATGCCACCACGCCTGGCTAATTTTTGTATTTTTAGTAGAGACGGAGTTTCACCATGTTGGCCAGGCTGGTATCGAACTCCTGACCTCAAGTCATCCGCCCACCTCGGCCTCTCAAAGTGCTGGGATTACAGGCGTGAGCCACCGCCCGGCCCAATCTCGATATTCTTGAGGAATCAACGCTAGTATTTTCCATATTCATTTTGTAGGTAAATTCTATTTATTCCTTAGTGCTGACTCTAGGGCCATGGAAGGAAAGGAATGAGGTACCACTCACTGAATTGGGAGGCGATTACAATTCTGTTATTCTGATGCTATTTGGGACCTTCTTTTTCCTTTTACAGGGTCAACGGACTGCGTGTGTTACTCCACCGTGGGCACCAGTGACGCAGAAACCTCGGCGCTGCATATCGTTGTTGGTGAGCCCCTCCTCTGCGCATGCGCACGGTGGCAGCCGGGCCTCCTGCGCCCCAGGCCTGTCCCACTCTGGTCCCCGTCGCGTGTTCCAGCCGTTGCCGTCCTGTCCTGGACGTGGGTCACGCTGTGTCCCCTGCGCTGCTCGCTGCGCTGTGATCCCACTCAGCACGCAGCTCCGGGGCCATGTTGTCAGGACGGCCTTCCTGGGGGCACGCCCAGTGTGGGCCGAGTTCTTTCCCACGGAATCCACCACATGCGCGATGCCCGTACTCAGCTCACCTGACTCTTGCTCAGTTCCTCCTCCAGAGGCTGCTGCCCCGAGGCTCGGAAACCACCCGCGTCCCGCCATACTGCCTGTGGCAGTGGGCGCGGGCAGCTGTGCCTGGGCTGCCAGCTGTGGAACGCATGCCTCTGTGAGGCCTCGAGGCTTCAGTCCAGGATGCAGAGCCCCGGTCAGGAAGAGCAGAAGGGGCTGCCCATGGCACTCAGCCCGGTGGGCTCTGGCAGGACAGATCTTTTGTGCCTTCGCCTGTTCCTCATCCCAGTAGACAGGGTTACCGTGCCCCACCTGAAGTCACAGAAATTGTATATTTTAAAATAGCCGCTTAGGATTTTTTTTTTTTTTTTTTTGAGATGGAGTTTCCCAGTTGTCCCCAGGCTGGAGTGCAGTGGCGCTATCTTGGCTCACCGCAACTTCCACCTCCCAAGTTCAAGCGATTCTCCTGCGTCAGCCTCTCGAGTAGCTGGGATTACAGGCTCGCGCCACCACGTCCAGTTCATTTTGTGCTTTTAGTAGGGATGGGGTTTCACCGTATTGGTCAGGCTGGTCTCGAACTCCTGACCTCAGGTGATCCACCCGCCTCGGCCTTCCAAAGTGTTGGGATTACAGGCGTAAGCCACAGCACCCGGTCAGGATATTTTTTTCTTTGAGACAGGGTCCCACTCTGTCACCCAGGCTGGAGTGCAGTGGCATGATCTTGACTCACTGCAGCCTCGACCTCCAGAACTCAAGCGATCCTCCCACCTCAGTCTTCTAAGTAGCTGAGATTGCAGAAGTGCACCACTACACCTGGCTAATTTTTGTGTTTTTTGTAGAGACAGGTTCTCCCTGTGTCTCAAACTCCTGGGCTCAAGTGATCCTCTCACCTTGCCCTCCCAAAGTGCTGGGATTATAGGCGTGAGCCACTGTGCCCGGCCTACTTCTGATTTTGCATTTTATTTTATTGTATTTTACTTTATTTTATTTTGAGACAGAGTTTCGCTCTTGTCGCCCAGGCTAGAGTACAGTGGCGCGATCTCGGCTCACTGCAACCTCCGCCTCCCGGGTTCCAGCGATTCTCCTGCCTCAGCCTCCCAAGTAGCTGGGATTACAGGCGCCTGCCACCACGCCCAGCTCATTTTGTATTTTTAGTAGAGACGGGGTTTCACCATGTTGGCCAGGCTGGTCTCAAACTCCTGACCTCAGGTGATCCACCCACCTCAGCCTCCCAAAGTGCTGGGGTTACATTACAGGCGTGGGCCACCCCACCTGGCCTATTTTATTTTTTTTGAAACAGAGTCTCACTCTGTGTGTGGCCCAGGCTGGAGTACAGTGGTGTGATCTCAGCTCACTGCAACCTCCGCCTCCCGGGTTCAAGCGATTCTCCTGCCTGAGCCTCGCCACTAGCTGGGATTTCAGGCACACGCCACCATGCCTGGCTAATTTTTATATGTTTAGTAGAGACAAGGTTTCACCATTCTGGCCAGCCTGGTCTCAAATTCCTGACCTCGGGTGATCTGCCCGCCTCGGCCTCCCCAGGTGCTGGGATTACAGGCGTGAACCACTGCACTCGGCTTGATTTTGTATTTTAAAATGCCATGTACTTTTTCTTCATTCTAAAACCACCGTCCTTTCAGTTAAAGATATTTCATGAGCCTCACGGATACACTCTTGTTCAGTCCCCACAGGATAGCTCCCCGAGCCCGTTTTAGAAATTTGAGTGAAGTTCAGCCATTTGAATAAAAAATATGGCATCCAACACCCCAAGAGAGAGAATCCTTGCATTGAATGCGTTCTGTTTGTTTCACACTTTTTAAAAGTAACTCCCACGTTTGCAAAGTGCTATTGAAGGGGATGGAGTGGATGGGGCAGGGCTGGAGGGGGGCTGCCTTCCCTCACGGCCATTCTCTCCCACAGGGGACTCGCTGGCCATGGATGTGTCCTCAGTCCACCACAACAGCACACTCCTCCGCTACTCCGTGTCCCTGCTGGGCTACGGCTTCTACGGGGACATCATCAAGGACAGTGAGAAGAAACGGTGGTTGGGTCTTGCCAGATACGACTTTTCAGGTAACTCAGAATAATGCAGACTCGCTCCCCGCTGGTCACGCCCCGACTGCCTTCACAGACGTTACCTGACTGAATCCACTGAGCACCGTCAGAGGTGGGCCTCCACCTGCTCACAGACGGGAAGCTAAGGGCCTCATGAAATGTGCCGTGGCCAGAACGTGGCAGGGTCTGGACTGGAACCTGGATTGCTCTAAACCAGATCCTGCCCCCTGGACCCAAGCGTAAGCCACAGAGTAGACACCATGACGGATGCAGTTCACTCCAGAACCCCAGGTGCTGGAACCCCAAGACTCCAGGCCACCAGCCTCTCACATCTGGTAGGCAGGTGACAGAGGCCACCCCAAACTGTTCAAGTGGAAGTATTAATTGGAAAAAAAATAGTTTTTTAAATATATTTTTAAAAAATTTTTTTGAGACACAGTCTTCCTCCGTCACTCAGGCTGGAGTGCAGTGGCACCATCACGGTTCACTGCAGCCTTGACCTCCCAGGCTCAAGTGATTCTCCCACCTCAGCCTCCCGAGTAGCTGGGACTACAGGCAGATGCCACCATGACCAGCTAATTTTTTTTTTTTTTTGTATATTTTTGTAGAGAAAGGGTTTTGCCCTGTTGCCCAGGCTGGTCTCAAACTCCTGAGCTCAAGCAATCTGCCCACCTCGGCCTCCCAAAGTGCTGGGATTACAACCGTGAGCAACTATGCCTGGCCTGTAAAACAATAGTTTTATAATCACTCTGAGCTTATTAGTCAAAGTGGCAAGAACTTTGTGCAGAAATTCAGCCTGGGATATCTGTGTGGAAGCTCGTCCGTAACTTCAGGCACAAGTATCCTTTACTTCATTTAACAAGGTTGCGTGGTTTTGTTGGGGTTACACCGTAGCTAGCCATACAAGTGAGATACACTCAGCACGTATTTGTTGAGCCCCTGCTCTACGCCGGGCCTGGTTTTTGAGGCAGGGACGTGTCCATGAACAAAACAGGCAAGATCCTGCCTTCCTGCGGCTCGGCCGCAGTGGGCACAGAGGAGGAGGAGTGGGGGCGAATGCCACGCCACACTCCCCGAAGCCCAAAAGCTTTCATTCTCCACAGTGCTCTTCTCACCCCAGCAGGTGCTCCTGCCCCACTTTATAGCGGAGAAAACAGGCACAAAGAGGTTGCCCGCATCCTGCCTCACTCTTTCTTGAGCCCAGCGGTCCTCAGACTGTGGTGGGCACCTGCATCCTCTGGAGGGCTTGGTAGAACCCAGGCTGCGGGGACCCCCCAGAGCATCCAACACGGCAGGTCTGGGTGGGCTTCGGAACATGCAGGTCCTCCAGGCTCCCGGGGCTGCTGCTGGGGCCTCGGGCCAGGCGGCGGTGACCTGTTACCCGACCACAGAGCTTAGAATGAACCAGAAATGAAGGCTGGTGCCAGCTCAGACACAAGAGTTGCAGTCTGCACGCATCAGGCAGTGGGTGCGACGTCACCAGCTTTTAAACGCTGGAAAAGGAGAACTTTAAAAATACATAGAATTGGCCAGGGGCAGTGGCTCACGCCTGTAATCCCAGCACTTTGGGAGGTCAAGGCAGGTGGATCACCTGAGGTCAGGAGTTCAAGACCAGCCTCGCCAACATGGTGAAACCCTGTCTCTACTAAAAATACAAAATAAGTCAGGCATGGTGGTGCACGCCTATAGTCACAGCTCCTCGGGGGGCTGAGGCAGGAGAATTGCTTGAACCCGGGAGGCAGAGGCTGCAGTGAGCCGAGATCGTGCCACTGCACTTCAGCCTGGGCAACAGAGCGAGACCTCTGTCTCAAAAAAAAAGAAAAGTAGAATTTCAGCGACATAGGGAGACCCCATCTCCACAGAAATTAAAAACAAAATTAGCCGGGCACCCCAGTTACTCGGGATGCTGAGGCAGGAGGAGCCCTTGAGCACAGAAGGTGGAGGCTGCAGTGAGCAGAGATCAGGCCACTGCACTGCAGCTGGAGCGACAGAGCCAGACCCTGTCTCAAAAAAAAAAAAAGAAAAGAAAGAAAGAGGAAAATATGTAGACCATGAGGTGTGCCATTCTCGCTGCCCGGTCGACTTTCCCGCCTCTTTACAGTTCGCTTTCAGATAAATCTGTATCAAATTAAATCGAGTAATTCCTGATACTAAAATCTTAACCCTTATGAGAGAAAGAAATAGTGATTTGGCAAACTTTACGAAGCTTAAAAAGATTTAATGAAATTAAAAACTAGTGTGGCTTGAAAATTAAAACCTAAGAAATGGCAAAGTGAGGTATTTATCTAAGGCTTATTAAGAAAGGGAATACCGAGAAAATTAGAGAAGCCGCGAGAATTTTAGGAAGCGGTTTGGGTTGTGCCATTCGCCCAACTGCCCTTTGTTGAGCCCAGTGTGGCTCTGCCTAGCAATGCCCCTGGGATGCCCCCTCCCTGTCCCTGCCTGCTGGGGTGGGGTGGTGGGCAGCCCCCTGCATGCCTGGCCCCCCCTTTGCCCTCAGCCCATCACCGCAGGCAGTGGCTGCAGCTCTGTCCCTCCCACCAGGATGAGAGCCCCGAGGCAGGAGACACCTTCCGGGTCTCTGGATCCCCATCCTGGCCACAGGGCCTGAGATGCTCTCAGGAAAGCGGGTTTGGGTTCTGTGGCTGTGAGGCAGAAAGCATCCGGTTGTTCTGGAGCAGCACAGAGGGCATGGAAGGAGAATGAGCGTGTGGAAATGACACACTCTGTTGAGATGTGGAGTTTTAGGTGCCGGTAGGACATCTGGGGGCCCATCTAGGGGCAGACAGAAACCGGGACATCAGAAGTCGGTGAGGCGCCACCCTGGAGGCTGCATCTGGGCGATGAGGCCGCTGCCCCCCAGCCCCCTGCACTTGAGAGAGAAGCCGGCTTGGAAGGTTGCTGACCAGTGGGTCGGCCTCCTCCCAGGGCCGTGGACACGACGTCCTTGTGGGACCCCCATGGGAGGAGCAGGGAGAGAGGCCAGAGCCACTCTGCAGGGAGGCGGAGCTGCAGCCACCTGGAAGGGCCCGCCCACTGAGTGCATTCCAGGCGCCTGGCCCATGCCAGGTGCAAGACCCACAGACGGGGCTGTCCTGGGGACAGTCGGGAGCTGACTTTCAGGCACACAGATGTCCTGGGAGCCAGACTGCTCTTGCCGGCAGCTTCCCCAACCCCTGGGCGGTGCACACTTGGCTGCGGGCTTGCCATCTGCGGATGAGGATGTGAGGCCTCTGTGTGTCGGGGGTAAGGTTGTGTGTGACAGCCCTGCAGGCCGTCACTGCCACACCAGATGTCATACAGGGCAGCACCAGCCCCAGCATCAGACACGGAGGAGTGAAGTCGCCCTGAGACTCACAGGACATGGCCTGGCTCCTGGTGTGGCCCACGACACCCTGGGGCCCCTCTCCTGCCTCCTGCCCAGTCCCTGCTGTCCTGCTGGGTGGTGTTTCCCAGACAGCCCGGGTGCCAGGCTACAGGCAGCCCCATGGACAGCGCACACGTTTGCCTGGAGGGTGGCCCCAGACTTTGGGTGGCAGTGGCCCTGGCCTCTGTCCTGAGCTGTTCAGGACGTCACAGGGGCTGTGGCTGACCCCAGTGGGAGCCAAGCCCTGAGGCAGGTGGGGGCATCACTGACCCTCATGAAGGGGTGGAGGGGATGACCCTGAGCCACTGGAGCCCACAGGCCACATCATCGAGGCTATGAGGGGTGGCTAATGGCAAAGGCCCCACTTTGCCAGCGTCAAGAGTGGCCATAGCCCTGGCTGTCCCAGCATCACTGGGTGTCAGAAGGCACCAGCACTATGACTAGACGTGCTGTTGTCCTGAGGGAGGGCAGAGACCCTGCCACTGCCTTCGATGGTGACATGGCCTGAAGCAGGCCCGGCCTCTCCCTCCTGCAGACGGTTTAGGCAGATGCGCGCTCAGCGACGTTTCTGAAGCTGCCCAGCACAGCATCCTAACCAAGCAATGACCCTTGTGGATGTTTTTTCTTCACTGCACTCTGTTCCCAGGTTTAAAGACCTTCCTCTCCCACCACTGCTATGAAGGGACAGTGTCCTTCCTCCCTGCACAACACACGGTGGGATCTCCAAGGGACAGGAAGCCCTGCCGGGCAGGGTAAGTGCATTGCTTTGTGTGTTTCTCTTGCAAATGACGGGAAATGAAGCAGGACGGTTAGGAAGGTGAATGCAGAAGTATTTTCCAAATGTGGTGGAAGGTGCCGGATGTAGCGTGCCCAGACACACGATGCCTATGATGCCCATGACGGCCTAGGCGTGCATGGGGCTTGCTGTCCCCATCTCTGTCCCCATGGCCTGCGCAGGCAGCTGCTGCTGTGCCAGGGATGAGGACTCTGGGGGAGGGTCCCACACCCACTGTTGGAGTGGGGGCTGAGCACAGGGTCTTTCCCTGCTGGGGTTCCCTTTACCCCCTGCGGGGGCCTGATGGAGGAGAAATGCAGGCAGGAAAGGATGGCAGACACCTTATCAGTGACTGTGAGTGTGCAGGGCACTGGTGGCAGGACCGTTGGTAGAGCTGGCTGGAGTGTGCGCTCTCAGCAGCCACCCTCCTGTCCACACCCCTGGCTGAGACCCCCACCCATGTTAGCCCCATGCTCCAAGGCAGGAGCCCACTCTAAGGTTAGCAGAGCCCAGGCCAGCCACGCCTTCAACCCCACAGGAAGGCAGGGACCCTCAGCAAGAAGGCTCGGGCTGGCAACAAGGGCTGGTGCCAGGGGTTGGGGGGCAGAGCCAGGGCAGCTGCCCAGGGAGAGCGGATGCAAAGGGAAAGAGGCGCCCCACCGGGGAGGGGAGGCTGAGTGGAGTCAACACAGCTGGAAACGCCGTGCTCTCCCCTTACATTTGGTCCCCCAGTTTGGCCACTGCAGGCTCTGCAATGGTGGCTACGCGACTGAACAAGCAGGGACTCCTTTCACCTGGCATATCCCCGCCCCCACCCCCACACAGTGTATTCAGTAATATCCGACCAGTGTAAATAGAACCTTAAATAAATCTAAACATAGTTGTCCCAGGCCGCATGACCTCCCTAGTGACCATGGAGGGCGCCTGAATGGTCATCCTGTCTCTGCTCTGCCTGGGGCTGAGGACACGGGGCTGTGGAGACAGCTGCGCCTTTGTGAAGGACACTCACGTCCTTTCCTTTTAAGTCATGCAGACTTCAGAACCTCCTTCTAGCTCCTTTCCTTTTTTAAGTGAAGAATTGGAGACCATAAAATCAGAATATGTAGAGGCAGATGCTGTTTGCGTCAGTGCATTAAAGAACTCGGCTGCTGATGAGCGATTTCCATCAGTGCAGTGTCTTGTTTGACAGCGTGAATCCAGCAGCCCCCAAGATCAGAAGGACGTGCTAGACGGATGACTAAGTTCTAAGCTGATGGTTCTGAGTTATTTGCTTGTTATTGACTGTAACAGATAAACCCTGTATGATTTGTTTTCTGAAAGTAAATGAGTCCTCACCCCAGGAGTCTGCTGGGGGAACCAGTGCCTCAGTCATTTCTCCCAGCCAGGCTATGTTAGCTGCAGGGCCAGGCAGAAACCGTCTCCAGGTGGCACCTCAGCGTCCTCATGCTGTGCTTCTCCTCATGTCCAAACCTTTTAGAGAAGGACACGTTGAATGTATCATTGTAAAAGTAGGTCTCATTCTGAAACCTCTAATTAATATGCCAAAAAATATTTTGCTAAGCCTTTGAAATGGAATTTTTTCGTATGTGAAAAGAATGTAAATACATCTATATGTGCCAAGCATACGCACTGCACCTGCAGCTCCATATTTAAAAGGTGATGATATTCTTGTCTTTCAGATGCTTTGTTTGCAGGCAAAGCAAGCAGCAGCTGGAGGAGGAGCAGAAGAAAGCACTGTATGGTTTGGAAGCTGCGGGTAATTCCTAAGACACAGGCTCAGTGTTGTCACTGTGTGTGCTGGAGTGCAGGTTTCTGTCCTCTCTCAGGGCACTGCCTCTTCTCCCTGCCCACCTTTGCTTTTCCTTTTTCCTGTCTGGCACCAGGCATCCATTTCTTCTTAGCCCCAGGCAGCGTCAGGTCACTGTTACTTGCCGTGTGTGGCTGTGTGGAGCAGCAGGTTTTGTGAAAGGCCCTGTTGCCCTTTCTGAAACGCTGTTGTGGTGCTGAGTCTGGACTCCTGTCCCAGGTGCTCTAGAATGTGGGGGCAGCAGATGTCCCATTGAGGGCTTGCTGGTGACCACCTCAGGCCCTGGCAACGACACAGTCTCTGTCCAGCAGAGGCAGCCTAGGCAGTGTACAGTGAGTGGGTATGGCCATCTGCCGATGAAACTTTATTTATGGACACTGAAATTTAAGTTTCATAGAATTTCCACATGTCACAAAATATTATTATTTTGATTTTTTTCTCTTTCTCTTCTTTTTTTTTTTTTTTGGATGGAGTTTCACTCTTGTCGCCCAGGCTAGAGTGCAGGGGCACAATATCAGCTCGCTGCAACCTCCGCCTCCCGAGTTCAAGCAATTCTCCTCCCTCAGCCTCCCTAGTAGCTGGGACTACAGGCATGTGCCACCATGCCCGGCTAATCTTTGTATTTTTAGTAAAGATGGGGTTTCACCATGTTGGCCAGGCTGGTCTCAAACTCCTGACCTCAGGTGATCTGACTGCCTCAGCCTCCTAAAGTGCTGGGACCACAGGTGTGAGCCACCATGCCCAGTCAATAATATTTATTTATTTATTGGGACAGAGTCTTGTTCCATCACCCAGGCTGGATTGCAGTGGCGCGATCTCGGCTCACTGCAACCTCCACCTTCTGGGTTCAAGCGATTCTCCTTCCTTAGCCGCCTAAGTAGCTGGGATTACAGGCGCCTGCCACCATACCTGGCTAATTTTTTTTTTTTTTTTGAGACAGAGTTTTACTCTTGTTGCCCAGTCTGGAGTGCAATGGCGCAATCTCAGCTCACTGCAACCTCTGCCTTCCGGGTTCAAGCAGTTCTCCTGCCTCAGCTTCCCCAGTAGCTGGGATTACAGGCATGCGCCGCCACGCCTGGCTAATTTTTGTATTTTTAGTAGAGACGGGTTTTCACCATGTTGGCCAGGCTGGTCTCGAACTCCTGACCTCAGGTGATCTGCCCGCCTCGGCCTCCCAAAGTGCTGGGATTACAGGCGTGAGCCACTGCGCCAGACCTTTTTCAAGGATTTAAAAACGTGAAAAGCATTCTTAGCTCTCAGGCCACACACAGACGGGCAGCGGGCCGGATCTGACACACAGCCTTGGTTTGCTGACCCTTGTTCTAAATTGTCCAAAAGTCACCAAGTGAGGAGAGGGACAACAGTCCTGCCTTCCGGGAGGTGATCCTTTGGGTACCACTTCCTGCGGGGAGCAGACAGTTACGTGGTGCATGTTTTTGGTGTTGAGCTGAAGAGTTGATTGCATGAAGTGTCTGCTAAATGCATGAGCAGGTGAGAGCCCGGATGGCCTCCCACCGTCCCGGTGCAGGGCGCTGCCCGGCGCCATTGCAACTGTGACATCTCCGTGGTTCTTTGTGCTTCAGAGGACGTAGAGGAGTGGCAAGTCGTCTGTGGGAAGTTTCTGGCCATCAATGCCACAAACATGTCCTGTGCTTGTCGCCGGAGCCCCAGGGGCCTCTCCCCGGCTGCCCACTTGGGAGATGGGTCTTCTGACCTCATCCTCATCCGGAAATGCTCCAGGTTCAATTTTCTGAGATTTCTCATCAGGCACACCAACCAGCAGGACCAGGTAAGTGGGGTGCTTTTGCATGGAACCTCCACTGGCGAGTAATTTATGTTCCAGCAGTCCCTGGTTTACGTGTTGTAGGAATTCATTATTGAATTCAAGGGAAGGAAGGGCAAACTTTTTTTTTTTAATTTCACAAACTTTAAACTCCTGGTTACAACTACTCCTTGTAAAATATCATTTAAAAAGATAAATTTTTGAGGCCAGGTGTGGTGGCTCATGCCTATAATCCCAGCACTTTGGGAGGCTGAGGCAGGCGGATCACCCGAGGTCAGGAGTTTGAGACCAGCCTGGGCAACATGGTGAAACCTCATCTCTACTAAAAATACAAAAACCAGCTGGGTGTGGTGGCGTGCGCCTGTAATCCCAGCTACTCGGGAGGCTGAAGCATGAGAATCGCTTGAACCCAGGAGGTGGAGGCTACAGTGAGCTGAGATCACGCCACTGCACTCCAGCCTGGGTGACAGAGTGAGACTCCATCTCAAATATATATATGTGTGTGTGTGTGTGTGTGTGTGTGTGTGTGTATGTGTATATGTGTATATGTATGTGTGTATATATGTATACATGTGTGTGTATATATACATATATGTGTATATATACACACATACATATACACATACATACATATACACACACACATACATACATATACACACACATGTATTTGAGCACAGAAACTAAGAGGTATGAATCTTTATAATACAACTTCTTACCTGTTGTTTCTCTTCCTATTTAAAAACAGAACAAAGCGACACAGTAAAGATGTAAGTGGCCCTTGCAGGCCACTGAAAATAGACTCTTTAGGCTCCCAGAAATGGGTTCTGTTCGGACCCTTCTACCACATCTTTCTGTAGCCTACGCAGAGGAAGACCCGAGTCTAGTCATGTTGGGGGAAGCGGAACTTTTGGCCACAGTCTCCAAATTTAGTCACATTTCTTTTTTTACTTAAGTTCTATTTAAGATCTAGTCTAATGCTATTTTTATGTGGCTTTTTAAGTAGTGCTTGTTAAAAAGAGAATACAAAATTCTAATAATCATTGCTAATTATCTATCAGAATTCTGTAAAAAGCGTTCGTCATTGTAGATAAGCTGTGGTTTCTAAAAGCATTAGAAGTCATTTTGACAAGTGCCACGGAAGGTGGGCGCCGGGGAAGGTGGGCGCCGGGAAAGGTGGGCGACAGGGAAGATGGGTGCCGGGAAAGGTGGGCGCCGGGGAAGGTGGGTGCCAGGTTTCCCTTCATCTCTGAGCTGTCAGTTCAGCTGGAAAGGGAACTCCAGGGGCCTGCGCAAGCAGTCGCCTCCTCCGAGAAGGGCCGTGTGTGCACCCAGGCCTGAGAGCGCTCGCTGTTGGCCTGGGGTGTTCTGCTGCCCCACCCAGACTATGACGTTTAGAGCTGAATGGTCCCTCTCACTGTTTCTTGGTAGTTTGACTTCACTTTTGTTGAAGTTTATCGCGTCAAGAAATTCCAGTTTACGTCGAAGCACATGGAGGATGAGGACAGCGACCTCAAGGAGGGGGGGAAGAAGCGCTTTGGGCACATTTGCAGCAGCCACCCCTCCTGCTGCTGCACTGTCTCCAACAGCTCCTGGAACTGCGACGGGGAGGTCCTGCACAGCCCTGCCATCGAGGTCAGGTGCGTGCAGGGGTCCTCCAGCCACCAGCGCCAGCCCCTTGAGCCCTGAGGTGTCTGTCACAAGCTGCCCCACCCAGGGTGGGGGGTTCCCTGGGGCTTTATAAACACAAAACGTAAGAATGTTTTATGAATGCACTTTTCTCTCCCTATGTCAAATATCGAATGAGATGCCGTTACCCACATTCTGGAAAGATGCCAGGGTGCTGAGTCCTCAGCATTTTGTTTTGCAGATAATTTTCATGGGTGTTTGAAGCTCCTCCATTTCATTCTTTCCCTCTTCCACACCCTGTGCTCCAGGCTGGCATTGGGCTCTTTGCCCTGGCATTCTCTCTCTCTTCTCCTAAATAATTCAAAAGGTGGGAGGCCGAGGCGGGCAGATCACTTGAGATCAGGAGTTCAAGACCAGCCTGGCCAACGTGGTGAAACCCCGTCTCTACTAAAAATACAAAAAAAAAATTAGTCGAGTGTGATGGTGCATGCCTGTAATCCCAGCTACCCCGGAGGCTGAGGCAGGAGAATCGTTTGAACCCAGGAGGCAGAAGTTGCAGTGAGCCGAGACCATGCCATTGCACTCCAGCCTTGGTGACAGAGCGAGACTCCGTCTCAAAAAAATTTCAAAAGGCAAACAAAGGAAACCGCCTTTACAGGCAGTCCTTTGTCCACTGAATCCACCAGGGAACCGCTGGCCTCAAGGGCCACAGTCAATCACCAAGTGCAGGTGCTCCGTGCAGGGAGGGGCAGGAGGCAGCAGGGCTGGGAAGGGCACCCCGAGGATGGGAAGGAGGGGAGGAGCCCCAGAGGGACGCCCTGTGCTGGAGGCCACGCAGCCTAGGGGACGCGGGGAGGCAGGTGTGGCCACACACGGATGTTCGGTCTCCCTGGGGCAGGTGCCACACCCCTCCTCTGGCTGGCTGGGCGGAGGGTGGGAAGTGGTGTCCTCCCCACACCCACTGGGGCCCATTGTATTTGGAAATCTGTGATGTATCACATAACCAGATGGAATCTGAGTGCAAAGAAAATTGTTTCTCCATGGAAAGACCCAGTAACAAGCAAGTTGATTTTTTCAAAAGGCCACTGAGTTAGGTGTGGGCGTGCAAATTACATGAGACTGGGGAACGGTAGAGCTCAGGTGGATTCTGAACTCTTGGCAGATGTTGGTAAGAGCTCGGTCTACTTCAAGGAAGCCCAGCTTAACACTCGCTAACAGAGTGTGGCTGGCGTGAGAGCGATGGCAGGCTGGTCAGCAGGCCCACGCCTGTCTGCAACGAAAGCTGGGTGTCAGATGGCCCTTGGGTGCCTTAAGTCACAGCATGTAAGAGGATGCACGCATCTCTGTGGACAGCGCCCCACTTTCAGTGACTCCTCAGCCAGCCAGCTGCGGCTCTAAGAAAGCTTCTCCCATTCACATCTGAACAAGCCTAAGGGAGAAGGAGGTCTCTGCCCCTCCCCAGGCCCAGTGCCGCGCGCCCCCTTTCTTTCTGTCAGGGCGGTGATGGCAAGAGGCCGTCGAAAGGTCCCAGGAACACCCGCCACCCCAGGCAGCCGTGCACAGGGACTTTCCTCTGTCAACTCATTTTACAAGTTTGGGAAGTGGGATTATTTTTAATATTGGTGTATGTATTTATTAAAGAAATAGAATAATTTGAAAATCAGGACAGGCATTCTTGAAATACGTCCTATCTTGATAAATATGGCTATGCCTTCAGCAGCACGCCGCTTTTAAAAATATAATTTGTGTGTGTGTGAGCTCAGCTCCATGGAAACAGCCTGTCACTTATTTATATTTTTTTATTTTTTGAGACAGAGTTTTGCTCTTGTTGCCCAGGCTGGAGTGCAATGGCGAGGTCTCGGCTCACTGCAACCTCTGCCTCCCAGGTTCAAGCAATTCTCCTGCCTCAGCCTCCCAAGTAGCAGGCACCCGCCACCACACCTGGCTAATTTTTATATTTTTAGTAGAGACGGGGTTTCACCATGTTGGCCAGGCTGGTCTCAAACTCCTGACCTCAGGCGATCCGCCCGCCTGGACCTCCCAAAGTGCTGGGATTATAGGCGTGAGTCACTGTGCCCTGCCCCAGCCTGTCACTTAATGAAGGGGTTTAGGTTACTGAAATACGTCTGAGGAGGCTGTGATATCATTAATAAATGAGATAAATAGAGCTGTCCTGTGTGGGAAGATGGCACTCACCCAGGGACTCACTGTGGCCACTGAGCCCCTGGGCAGGGGACCTCCAGGGACCCCCAACTTGTTCCTCAAGCCCGAAGGCTCTTGCTGGCGTTGGGCCACCTGTCCTTCTCATCTGAGCATTCCTCACACATCTCTTACACGCATTGAGTCGCCCTGCACAGACTCCTCGCAGGCCCTGCGCGCTCAGTACTGCTGAGAAAATGGAGGTGGGTGGGTGGGTGGAGTGGGCACACACTGGAGCGGACGCTCTGCTTTCCATGGGGGTGCTGGAGTTCGAGTCAGGTCTACCGATGCCCAGATTTCCCACCTGGCCATTGGCAACCCCTTTACAAACTCGGCATCCTGGGAGTCTAAGTGAATTATTCCGCGCCCAGGACCCGTCATTGTGGGCTGGACTCCTACAGCCCACGGTGACGTCTGACCGTTCCATGGTCAGGAGCGGTGCTCAGGGCCAGCTTTGAGTGAGGGACACGTGGAGTTTACTGCAGCCCCTGTCCAGGAGTGGGGCTCAGGCCAGCTTTGAGTGAGGGACACGTGGGGTTTACACGTGGCCGCTTGTCTCTGCAGAGTCCACTGCCAGCTGGTTCGACTCTTTGCACGAGGAATTGAAGAGAATCCGAAGCCAGACTCACACAGCTGAGAAGCCGGCGTCCTGCTCTCGAACTGGGAAAGTGTGAAAACTATTTAAGATAATTATTACAGACCAATTATGTTGATATATACATTTAAATGTAGAAATTTATTTTTGATAGTTAAATCTTGATTTTAGAAGAAAACCCTTTTGTCAACAATTTTGTGTACATATTTGGCATTTTCAGTTCTGTACGCATCTGCGGGTTGCAGCCCACGCCGCTTACTCTCAGCGGATGCAGCTGCTCACTTGGGGGCACTGGCCTCTTAGGTTTTAACAATGTCAACAGTGTAGTTTAGAAAATGGCCCGTTAGTGGCTCTATTGCAATAATGTTAGGGACATTATATGATTTCCACGCAGGTCACACCATCTGGGCCTGAGGTAGCAGTGGGTCACTTTGATCCACTTTGCAGGACTTATTCTGTAACGGTTTGTGGCCAAGTTTTGGGAAGTGGTTGATTCTCTTTGCCTTCATTTCACCTTCCTCTTCGTTTACGGTTAGGACATCGCTGCTTGATCCTTACAATACTGTGCAACTGCAATGCAACGTGGCCCTGCTTCAGGTGGTCCGCGGGAGGGGCCTCCACGCCAGCGCTGGGAAGGCTGCTGGGGCCTCCACACCTGCCTCATCACGGCGGCGAGGCTACGACAATCCGGCTGGGAGCATGACCTTGGCGTCTGTTCTGGGAGCACAGATGATAAGCTCTGGAAGCTGGCAGTGTGTAAAGCACTGGCAAGTTTGTTAGTGTTAAAATGTCAAATACCAATGCTTTATATCGACGCGAAGTGCTTAACACAGCCGGGCTTGGGGGCAGTCAGGAGGAAGCTGGCCATCCGTGGAGGAGGGGCCGTTCCTGGCCTCCGGCAGGATTCCTCTGATGCAGGCCCTGAAGTCTGTACACGTGGTCCAGATTTGTCCTTGTCTTTTCTTCACACTGAGTTCTCTATATTTATTGAACATCTTGTCCTTTTAAGCCAGAGTAGTGTAAACTGCGTCTCGGATGTCTGTCTTTTGTCTCGAAGCCACGATGGATCGCTGGTTTCCTCTGCAGCGCGAGGGCTCCGGCGACCAGAGGATTCTTCCCGGAAGGCATTCCTGCCGCGCTCCCCGGGGCACCCCTCAATTGTGTACTACGTCCTTGTTTAGTGTGTATCCGTGCCCACGTAGATGATGTCTGTGACGTAGTTTTGTTTGAAATATGAGAAAATGCGGCTTAAACTTTGATCTGTAAGGAGCGGGGCCGTGGCCGTTCGGAGCACGCTGTAGACACCGTTCCTCATGCTGCCGGGTGGGTTTTGCAGAAGCTCCCTTAGTGATTTCACGTTGAACAGGCAGCATCCATTTTCAGAATTTCCTGGCATTGATTTATATTTTGAAGCATACAGGAAACTTCTCGTTTCCTCGTTTAGCCCCACCCAGATCAGGTGAAAGGGCAGCTTTAATGGTGGTTTTTATGGACCACATTATCAGAGAGCACTGTGCAAGCCAAATGGTTCAATAATGAATGAAAATTCTGGGTGTAAAGAGTAAATATGCCCTGGCTCTTTCTACCAATGTTTGCTCCTGGTTGGAAAGAAACCAAAGATTTAAGACGGGCTGCTCTTCCAGACTGGCTGTGCCTGCCTGTGCCCAGCAACCTGTGCAGCCGGCAGTGTGCCTGGTGTCACGCCAGGAGGCTGTGGCTGCTGTGGGCCCTCTGGAATTGTGCTCCTCACAAAGTTTCCCCAAAAGGTTCTTCTAAGCCTTTATTGTCCCTGGTAAATGTTTCCCGGCTGGACGCGGTGGCTCACGCCTGTAATCCCAGCACTTTGGGAGGCCGAGGCGGGTGGATCACCTAAGGTCAGGAGTTTGAGATCAGCCTGCCCAACATGGTGAAACCTCGTCTCTACTAAAAATACAAAACTTAGCCAGTCTTGTTGGCGCACGCCTGTAATCTCAGCTACTAGGGACGCTGAGGCAGGAGAATCGCTTGAACCCAAGAGGTGGAGGTTGCGGTGAGCCAAGATTGCGCCACTGCACTCCAGCCTGGGCAACAGAGGGAGACTCCATCGCCCCCCTCAACAAAAAAAAAAGTTTCCCATACACTGGCCTGCCCCAAAACCCACTAACAATTTTAGCATAACAGTCCAGGCCAAAGAGGAAGCATTTCATGTTCAATAAGAAACCCAGCCATTCCGCATGGCTGGTTCCTGAGTGGCTCTGGTGATACTCGCCAGCCACCTGCTGACATTCAGAATCTCAGACCTCGGGACTGCTGTTGCGGTACCGTGTGTCTGACACCCGCCAGCAGCCCTTTGCTATCTGCGCGCAGGATGGGGGTGACTGCCCAGACATTCCCGCTAGATAGGCTCTGATTTCCGGGGCAGCCTTTCAGATGCGGCAGACATACAACACCTGTACTTTAGAGTTTTAAGGAAAAAAAAATCAGAAGTGCTGGTTAGATAGTAAAAACTTAGGATAACTTAGAAAGGCTAGTTTTAGCTTCCTTTGTGGCTCCCTGGTGCAAAACAATTAGCAGTTATGCAATGGACCTGATTCTAGTTTATTCTAATTAAGAAGTGAGGCCGGGTTTGACTTCGTTCCTGAATACAATCTTGAGTAACTGGGAAAGTCTGAGTGAAAGGATGGCCTCATTCTCTTTCTAATCTTGCTGGTTTCAAGATTAGAAAATGGCATTATTTGATCTGAAATGTTTGAGAAGACACAAATAAAGTTACTTGGGCAGACTTGGCTTGCTTGCTTTCCTTTACACATACCTGTTATTTTCAAAGCAGAATATTTTTCATGAAAACACAATTTAAAGAACAAGAATAAAATGAAGCAAGGTGTCACCACCACCTATGCCAGGTGAACGCCGCCCCGAAGCCTTCTGTGCCCTGCTCTGGAGTCCCCCTGCTCCCCCTCAGAGGGCGCTACCATTTCACGCTAAGCGCATCCCTTCCTGCCTCTGTCCATGGCTGTATCTGCAACAGCGAGTTTAGTTTTGCACGTTCTGCTCTTTATCCAAAGAAGCAAGGAAACTTGCTTCTTTCACGCCACATGTCTATTTTTATTTATTTATTTTTTTTGAGACTGAGTTTCACTCTCACCCAGGCTGGAGTGCAGTGGCACAATCTCGGCTCACTGCAAGCTCCCCTCCTGGGTTCACGCCATTCTCCTGCCTCAGCCTCCGGAGTAGCTGGTACTACAGGTGCCCGCCACCATGCCCGGCTAAGTTTTTGTATATTTAGTAGAGACGGGGTTTCACTGTGTTAGCCAGGATGGTCTCGAGCTCCTGGCCTCGTGATCCACCAGCCTCGACCTCCCAAAGTGCTGGGATTACAGGCGTGAGCCACCGCGCCCGGCCCACTCCACATGTTTGAGAGGGCATTTGCATTTGTATTTGAGGAACTTCGAAAGGAAATTTGCATTGTGAAACTGACTTTTCCGGTCCATGAATGTGACATTATTTCCATTTATATAGATCCTCATTCATGTCTTTTAATTATTTTATAATTTTTCCATGAAAGTCTTTAAATTTTTAGATTTATTCCTAAAACTTGACTTTTGTTTGTTTTTGTAAACAAGGTCTTATTCAGTTGCTCAGGCTAGGGTACAGTGGCGTGATCACGGCTCACTGTAACTTCAATCTCTCAGACTGAAGCAATCCCACCTCAGCCTCCTGAGTAACTGGGACTACAGGCGTGCAACACCATGCCTGGCTATTTTGTTAAAATTTTTTGTAGAGACGGGGGTCTCACTCTGTTACCCAGGCTGGTCTCGAACTCCCGGGCTCAAGCAATCCTCCTGCCTCAGCCTTCCAAACTGCTGGGATTACAGGAGTAAGCTACTGTGCCCAGCCAAAAGTTCTTATTTTGAGGCTTTTTAATGTTTTGTAAAGATAGGGTCTCACCATGTTGCCCAGCCTGGTCTCAAACTCCTGGCCTCAAGTGATCCTCCCATCTTGGCCTCCCAAAGCGCTGGGATTACAGGCGTGAGCCACCACACCTGGCCTTTGAGGCTATCTTAAAATTTGTTTTGTTTTGCATAGAAATGCAATTTTTTGTTTGTTTGTTTTGAGACAGAGTCTTGCCCTGTTGCCCAGGCTGGAGTGCAATGGTGTGATCTCGGCTCACTGCAACCTCTGCCTCCGGGGTTCAAGCGATTCTCCTGCCTCAGCCTCCCGAGTAGCTGGCATTATAGGTGCGTGCCACCATGCCCAGCTAGTTTTTTATATCTTTAGTAGAGATGGGGTTTCCCCATGTTATCCGGGCTGGTCTCGAACTCCTAGCCTCGTGATCTGCCCGCCACAATTGTTTTTTATGTGTTGGGTTATATCCAGAAACCTTGCCTCCTGTCAACCTAAAGTGACATCAGAGTGCTCTCCTAAGAAAGAGTTTATTCAGGAACAGCAAGGGGATTGCAGTCAGGATATGCGTGCTACGCTGGAAGGCATTTTGGGGGGTGTTCGCGATAAAGGCGACACTTTAAAAGGCAAAGAAGTCCATGTGAGCTGCTCTAGAACGAAGTTCACAGTCACAGCAGCTCCTGGCAGGAGGCAGTACTGTTCACCGCATGAGTGGCCGTCACTGGGCGGGTGCCCTCGTCGCGGTCCCGAGGGTTCTGGGGTGAGTTCTGCTCCAGGCAGGTCTTCGAGAGCTTCCTCACGGCCTCCCCTGACTCATTTTGTACCAGCAGTTTCCACACTCCTATGATGGTGATTTACCCGTGAATTTCGGGGTTTTCTGTCATCATGTCATTTACAGATAGTAACAGCTGAATGTCTTCTTTACAATCGTGCATGGTCCAGCTATTTCCCCTAGCTTGCGATGCCAGCTGTGACATCTGGTAGAGAGTTGAGCAGAGAGGATGGCAGGGGCCTGGGCCAGCTCCTGTCTGAGGGAGTGGTCAGCTGCCCATCACTGCCTCTTGGCTCCAGCCCCACCCCAGCTGCCCCTCTGTGATCCCAGGTGTCTCCCTTCCCGCTGATGTGGACCCGAGGGCCCCAGGAGGAGGGCAGAGCTGGGCTTCCTGGTTCCACGGGTTTTGAGGGCAGATTTCTGATTTCAGCAGCACTGGGTGGCTGCACAGCCCTTTCCCTGGGCGGCTTTCCCAGCTCACACCAACACAGGACGGGGTCTTGGGGTCCTTCCTTGGCTGTGCCCTTAGTCTGTGGCTCCTGTAGTCTCTGGCCAACCCTGTCCTCCAAACACTGCTGGAGCTCATAAGCCCATAGAATGCTGCCTCCTGGAGTTCTGCAGGACGAGCAGAATGGACCACAACCCTGGGTTCCCAGCGTTGCTCACTTTGGTCCACGTGAGGCCCTCTCTGATTTATTTACTCATTCATCCGTTACATTCATCCAGTAAATATTTAAAAACATATAGCAAGTACCTATGAAGAGAACCCCTGGTTCAAGAATAAAATCATTAACAATTTCATTCCCCTCTGGACTCTCCCTGATGCACCCCCACCCTGGGTGACCCCTCTTCTGATTTGCAGCCAGAGTGCCAGCTTCTGCTGGAAGCTCTGCAGCGCCCCATCACCCCCAGAACAAAAGTCCTAGAGGGCACCAGGCCTGCCCCACAGGTTTGTGACCTTTCCTTGTTGCACAGCCCCTCTGGTAGCCAGGTACAGCCGAGAGATGCCGCTGAGTAAGGTAAAATGCATGCATTAAAACATGCACGATTGCCAAGGAAACCAGCTGCACTGAAATAGTTATCACAATCACCCGTAAATGGTGATAGAGGTATATGTAGGCACCTTTATTGACACTAAATGGTGAAATATACGCAAAACAGGGAAGTTGTTGGTTTAGGCATAGAGCCTGGGGGCCGAGGGTGGGTGGTCTCCCACAAGGTTGGCCTTTTTGAGCACTCAGAAGCCCCTGGGAGGCCCCTCCGCCTCCTCCATGGCCCGGCTCCGGTGACACCTGCCACGGGCCCACACTGCCCCCTGTCTGTGTGGAGGGGTCAGTGTGGGCTGCCAACGGGTTAGGTAAGTCTGAGCCTTGTTCCGGGTTAGGAGCAAGCTGGGGGAGGACCTGTTGCAGAGGACAGAGGGGTGGGTGGAAGGGGTCGGTGGCCACCACAGCATGGATGTGTTCCTGGGAAGGATGTGAGGGTGTGTTTGGCAGGTTCCTAGCCCATCACTGCTGTGTCCCAGCACCAAGGACTTGGCTGGCTGGGTGGGTGGGTGGGTAAATGGGTGGATGGGTGGATGGGTGGATGGATGGATGGATGGATGGATGGATGGATGGGTAGGTGGATGGATGGGTAGGTGGATGGATAGGTGGGTGGGTGGGTGGAAGGATGGATGGATGGATGGATGGATAGGTGGATGGATAGTGGGTAGATGGATGGATGGATGGATGATGGATGGATGGATGGGTAGGTGTATGGATGGGTGGGTGGATGGATGGATGGGTGGGTGGATGGGTAGGTGGATGGATAGGTGGGTGGGTGGGTGGGTGGGTGGATGGATGGATGCGTGGGTGGGTGGGTGGGTAGATGGATGGATGGATGGATAGGTGGGTGGGTGGATGGATGGATGGATGGATGGATGGATGGGTGGGTGGATGTATGGATGGATGAATAGGTGGGTGGATGGATGGATGGATAGCTAGGTGGATGGATAGGTGGGTGGATGGATGGATGGATGGGTGGATGGATAGGTGGGTGGGTGGATGGATGAATGGATGGATGGGTGGGTGGGTGGGTGGGTGGATGGATGGATGGATGGATGGATGGATGGATGGATGGATGATGGATGGATGGGTGGGTAGGTGAATGGATAGGTGGGTGGGTGGATGGATGGATGGATGGATGCGTGGGTGGATGGATGGGTGGGTGGATGGATGGATGGATGGGTGGATGAATAGGTGGGTGGATGGATTGATGGATGAGTGGGTAGGTGGATGGATGAATGGATGGAGGGATGAATGGGTGGGTGGATGGATGAATGGGTGGGTGGATGGATGAATGGGTGGGTGGGTGGATGGATGGATGGGTGGGTGGGTGGATGGATGGATGGACGGATGGATTGATGGATGGATGGATGGGTGGGTAGGTGGATGGATGGATGAATGGGTGGGTGGGTGGGTGGATGGATGGATGGATGGACAGACGGACGGACGGACGGACAGATGTGGATGAATGGATGGATCAGTGGCTGGCTGGCTATGTCGATGGAGTATGCATATGTCCTACTTTCCGAAGCTGTGTCCCTTAGGGTGGCGTGGCCCACTAGACCTAGTTTCCGCCTGGCTCCAGCTCCCTTGCTGTGTAACCTGGGGAGGTCTCTGCCTCCAAGGGGGCTCCTGTGGGCTTGAGGCACAGGAGGCTAGGCAGCACCAGGTGCACCTGGCACAGGCTCATGCCCAACTCCAGGGGTTTCAAAAGCCAGGCAGGTCCTTGCACCCTTCTGTGTCTAGTCTCAGTATCCAGATGGACCAAGCCCCAAGTGTTGCTGGAAACCCCTATGTCCAGAACCCCCAGGCAGCCAGGACACCAAAGTGGAGAGGGGCCAAAGCCTGCATGCCCCCTGACCCCAAGGCGCTGCCTCTGCCTCAACCTCCCCCACTTCGCCCTGTGCCAGCCCTGGGTACCCTTCCTGCAGGCCGCATCCCTCGCCACCTGGCCTCCTGTCTTCTGGAACTCAGGCCCTGCCTCCTGCTCCCAGCCTCCAATGCCCACGTCCAACAGGACTCTGCTTCTCAGCCCCACCTCACCCCACAGCCGTCACTCAGGCCGCATCAGTACCCGAACGCTCCGCCGCCAGCAGCCGTGGGGCCCCAGGGAGCGGCGGGCTGGCAGGGGCACTGAGGGCCTGGGGTTGGTGGCCCAGCTGGCTCAGGCCGCCTACAATGCATGTGGCCCTGCCAAGGAGGCAGACAGCCCTGAGCCTTAGCACAAAGCATTTTAGGTTTATTTAAATAAAAATTATAATTTATACAATACTTTTTCTTTAAACAAACAAAGTTTTCTTAAAAAAATGTTACAGGAGAATTTTTTTCATCGGTTCTTAATACAGTACAATCCTTTTGTTGAACAAAAGTCACACTGGCAATGATTATTTACAGATCCAAAATAGACTCAGGCTTCAGACATAAAAAATTTAACATTCATCTAGTTCAGTGATTAGTCACAGAAATTAAACATCTGCCCAGATGTACACAATTTGGTAAAAACTACAGCTTCTCTCCACGGGGAGCCCAGAGCCCGTGCCGATCCGCGCTCCTCTCCCGAGGACTTCCAGGGAGGGGCCCGTGCTGGCAGCAGAGCCAGTCGGTGGCCCTCCCCCGACCCCCCGCTCCCCGAATGTGGCCCTCCCTGGGGGGCTGCGGCCACACCTGGCACGTGGTCAGTTTTCATCTCCCTTTCTCCACAAAAGGGACTCGAACTAAACCACCCGACGCTGGTAAAGCCCCATCTGCCCCAGGGACCCCTCCCGCTGTGTTTGGGGACTGAATCCCAGCACCTAGGAAGAGGCGCTCATTGGCCCCGAGGCCCCGGACCCACCCTTGGGCACTGCCGGGCCCTGGGGAGAGAGGTGTGGCCATCGTCTGCGGGCACTGCCTCTGCAGCCACCCCTGGGGGTGGGTCAGTGCCCACCCTGTGTTGCCTCAGGCGCCAAGGTGGGGTTCACTGGGGTATGTCCCCCTCCCCTGGTGCACCAAGAGAGCCAGTCCCCTACAGGAGCCAGACCCACGGCTCAGAGCGGGTTCTGTCCCCATTCAGGAAAGGCCGCCGTGTGGTCATCCTGACGCCAACGTCCGCGCAGTCCAGAGCCACGGGGGCTCCGCTCCACCGCCTGGGATAGGACATGTGCTTAATCTGGTGATCGGCGCAGCTCCCCCCAAAGCACCCCCGGCACCAGCGTGTGACTCTGCAGCCCCTCGTGAAGGGGGTTAAACCAGCCCATGCCGCCGGATCCCTCACCCACACCAGCAAATGAGGATCGGAGCAAAGGTAAAAATTACATCTGAAAAAGGATACAAAAATAAGAAAAACAGCTTGCTCTCTGTAAAAAATATAATCTTCTGTTTCTTCAAAAAACAACAATCTCAACGACACCCAAGGGACTCAGGACAAGCTGAGGGAGCTGCGGGATCCGCCCCAGCAGACACGCAGGCCCACGGGGTGGCCACCTCCTTCCAGGAGGCCCAAGCCGCCTTTCCCTCCCTTCAGCCCAGCGCAGGCGGCCCCAGCAAACCAGGCCTGTGGGCGCTCCCGCCACAAATGCCACCTTGTTCCCGGGAAGCCCAGGCTTCCCTGGGGCGGGGCAGGGGCTGGGGGTGGTCTGTGCCCGGACTGGCACCTGCTAGGCACACGGGGGAGGGAACACTGTCACATGTCGGCTGCAGGCAGTGCAGGCCCAGGCCTCTGGGCTCGGCTCACGGTTGCTCCCTAAAGCACAGGGGCTGCCAGAGCCTCTCGGATGGCCCAAAGGCGGCTGCAGCCTGGACCACCACGGTCCTGGAACACTCCTCCCCACTTCCTCCCCCAACCAACCCAGGCAACCGCAGCCTGGGGGCCATGTGCCAGACATGCCACAGTGCTCAGAGCACCTCCAACAGCCTTCGCGGATGTTCTCCTGGGCCTTCCAAAGAGCAAAGTGTGAGAAAGATGTGCTTTTACCTGCACCATCCTGTGCCCTTACTGGTCCCCAGCTACAGACCTCCTGGCCGGCGTGTCAGGCCGAGAGCAGCAGGCGGGCCCTTACAGACGCGGTGCCGAGCGCCCTGGAGGCCAGCAAGGAAGGCGCCACCAAAGACACTGAGGGCAGGCGAGGGGTGGGCCCTTCTCACCCTCCCTGTTCCCGTGGAGCGAGTGTGGAGCGCAGGCAGGGTCACTGCGCCCGGCCCCAGCCCGGCACCAAGGGCAAATGCCACAGGAGGGTCTCATGTAAGAGGAAGGAGGACCGCCAGGCCCGTTTCTCGGTGGTTGGTGAAAGGCCCCCATGTCCCTCCTTGACGACATCTTTCTGTCCCCAGAAGGAAGGGCCCCGCACTCTTCAGCTATGGCTTTGGTGGTGGACGAGCTTCTGGCCTCTGGAGAGTGGGACACAAGGTTGCGAGAACCTCTCGGGGTGGCTGGAGAGGTTTCTCTGTCCAGGCTGGAACGGAGAAGGGCAGGGCCAGGGGTCCTGTGTGTCTTCTCCACGGGCCCCCGAGGGCCTCTGCCCCCTCCCCCAGTCTGCGGGTGGCCCTCAGAGGCACCTGACGTGCCCTGTGGGAGTGGGGCACCCCCGTCCCTGTGAGCCCTGGCCCCTTCTTGGTCGATAAAACGCAGAGGTCAACACAATAGAACCACAGGTCCAGGAGAATTATTGCAAAAGCTCATGAGGATGTCCAATTGTTTCCACTACCAAATCGTAAAAAAAAAAAAAAAAAGAAAAAGAAAAAGAAAATTCCAGCAACGTCCTGGGCAAGTCAATACTAGCTGTCCCCGCCAGACGCTGCCGCTGAGGTGATCTTGATGTACTGGCTGAGAATGGTCTCGAAGGCCTCATCCCTGTGCACCATGGCACCAAACACGAGCGGCTGGCAGGGAAGAAATGCCACCAGTGAGCATGGCACAGCCAGGCTGGCGCCAGGACCAGGACCGAGACGAAGTCCAAGACCAGCCCCAGGCCAGCACGCTAGTCGCGTGGGTCTGGGTGCAAAAGACAGGTGTCCCCCCACCACCCGGAGCCAGGCTCCAGCCTTCAGGGGAACAGAGCCAAGAGGCAGAGGGGAGCCAGGCTTTAGCCCTGTGCCTCCCTCCTCCCAAGTCACTGAGTCGGGGGACCCCTGTGCCCAACATCCCTGTCTGTCCGGTGACTCGATGGCCCCAGCAAGATTTCCAACCCAACCTGGACGCAGCCCCAGGCTCTAGCTGCTGCGAGGGAGGGGGCGGCTTTGTGACCCTGCTGCCCAAACTAAAACTCTGGCTGTCTGCCCCACGCTGGTCCCAGGGTTGCTCGGAGCCAGGCCCCTGGGCCCACACCAACCCCCTGGCGGCCCCCCGCCCGGCACCTACTTTCTGGGTGGATGGCGTCGACACGGCAATCCCCATGCCTGAGCCTGGGAGGACAGACAGGACCTTGTACTGAAAGGCAAAGCGTGGCTGTCACCACAGGTCTCTCCTGGGGACAGGGAGGCGCAGCCCTCCACAGGCCCAGGGCATCCTCCTCCACTGGGCACACAGGCAGCAGGGCCCACGGGCACCTGGGACTTCCAAGCAACAGAAGGTAAGGGCCTGTGGACACCTCCTCACTTTGTGGCCGAGACACCAGACCTGTAAAGGGTCTGTCCCACCCCAGCCCAGACCGTCGGCCAGCTGGCCTGAGGAAGGTCAGAGACGAGCCGGCCTGAGGAGGCTGACGGTAGGCACTCGGCCCCAGAACTCGCTCTCAGGGCCTGGCACCAGGAGGGCCATCTGTCAGCACCGCCAATCCCAAGAGGCAGGCTGAAAGGGCCCCAGCCCTGAACTCACCCCTTCTGGTCACCTGACTGCACACTTTTTTCCAGAGCCGGGTGGGAGAGATAACCCACAACTGCCGTGGGGCCGGGAGTGCCCGCCGTGCCAATGCGGACATGCCCAGGACGCTCGGAGCTGGGAGGGAGCTGGGGGCCCTGACCACTCGGGCCAAGTGTGCCTGCCAGTGCCTCACTGAGCCTTCCCTGCCCCAGAAAACAAGGGACCACAGGCACCTGTGGCCACGCCCACCTGCTCATTCTATGCGACGGTAAAATGCTGAGAAAATGCCCAGAGCGGGCGCGACCATCTGAGCTCCCACCTGAAAACCTGCATCCGAGGCAGGGGCTCAGGGCCCCTGTGCTTTTCTTTATGGGGAGGGTCCCAGATACAAGGGGAACACAGCAGCCAGAGTGGGGCTTGGGTCCTGACCTCCTGGGCTCCAACCCAGCCCCTCCATTTTGAGACACACGGTCCAGGCAAGTGGACCCCAGGGCAGGGGCGGACCCACAGGGACGTGGGGACTCAAGTCAAGGAAACGGACCATGGCCGGCCAGCGTGGCCGCGGCGCCCAGATGCTGACAGAGGCTGGCAGAGGTCTATATGGAAAGCCTCGCCAGCCTCTGTCAGGTGATGAAGAAAACACGGGGGTTAGTGGGGGTGGGTGGGTGCACCAACCTTCTGGATGTCCGTGATGTCCACTAGCTTGATGACTTTGTTCCTCTTTGAGGACCCAGATTTGGAGCTTTCGAAGCACAAGTAACTGGAAGGGGAACGGATAGAGGCGTCGCCTGGCTCTTGAACCAGAGCACGCTCCCACCAGGTGGGGGTCTCCCGGGGCTGCCTCTCAGCCCCCAGTGGGATGGACAGTGGTGCTCCCTTCCCAGCAGACACAGAACCTGTGAAACACTCACGGCCACTGCTCTATATGAGACACTCACGGCCACTGCTCCGTGTGAAACACTCACAGCCACTGCTCTGAGACACTCACGGCCACTGCTCTGAGACACAGCCACTGCTCTGCGTGAGACACAGCCACTGCTCTGAGACACTCACAGCCACTGCTCTGAGACACTCACGGCCACTGCTCTGAGACACAGCCACTGCTCTGCGTGAGACACAGCCACTGCTCTGAGACACTCACAGCCACTGCTCTGAGACACTCACGGCCACTGCTCTGCGTGAGACACGGCCACTGCTCTGAGACACTCACGGCCACTGCTCTGAGTGAGACACGGCCACTGCTCTGAGACATTCACAGCCACTGCTCTGAGTGAGACACTCACGGCCACTGCTCTGAGTGAGACACTCACGGCCACTGCTCTGCATGAGACATTCACAGCCACTGCTCTGAGTGAGACACTCACGGCCACTGCTCTGCATGAGGCACTCAGGGCAACAAGGACTCAGGGCCTCGGCAACAGCAGGTCCCCACACGGTCCCCTCCTTGGGAGACTCTGCCCCTCGTCTCCATGAACTGCTTGGGCCCCAGAGAAGACAGCATCCCCGCCGGCCTGAGGGATGGCAGTAGTACAGCCCAGGCCACGTCCGGCTTGGAGACAACACCTTTTCCCTGGGAGCCCAGACAGCCGGCAAGAGCAGAGCGTGGGAGAGGCCACGGCCACCACTCAGGAAAAACTGCACTGGGCCAGCCACGCCATCCCAGGGCCTAGGCAGCCTCCTACGCCCCCTCCCCTGCAGCCACACAGGGCCCCACGGCTGCACTCACTTCTCCGTGACGTAGAGCACCCCGTTCCTGATGTAGTCCGTGGGCATCTTCCGGTCCCTGTTGATGAGGCAGCAGCGCCAGCCATTCTCGCACACTAATGGGAGAAGGCCCGCCTGTCACACTTTCCACTGGAAGTACCCAGCCTCTGACCTGACGCTGGGACCCAGGAGCCCTGACTCTCAGATCCTGACATCCGCCCACTGCGCTCACGTCACACCCACAGTGAGAGGAAGGCGTGCCGGCAAGAGTGAGGTGGCCCCAGAGGGTGGAAAACAGATATTTCCTCTTCAACAGGCACTGGCAGTGTTTTTAAAGTAAAAGCACCCAGGCAGAGCAGGGAGCAACAGAAGTCACAGTGTGGCCGGGACACCACCTCCAAGACCGGCAGGGCCAGGGCGCTGGGACACCACCTCCAAGACCGGCAGGGCCAGGGCTCAGCAGAGGACGAAGCTCAGTTCTCCGCAGCTGCCTCTGCAGCCGCTCATCACACACCTCGAGCTGCCCGGTTTAGTTTAACAGGAGGTCCCTTTGGGAAAGCTGACCTGTCCCCAGGATCCTGAGTCACCTCTCCCCTGGTGGCTCGTTTCTCCAGACATGATGGAACCAGGGGCAGACCCCCTGCCGGCGCCCTGCAGGCCCTGAGGCCTCGCCCTGGACTCTCTCCCCAGTGTGTTGCCTGCACGCCTGCTGTCGGGGGAGTGCTGCAGCGTGGGCGGCTCTCCCCACGGGCACGCCCTCCTCCCCTGTAGCCCGCAGAGTCCTCATGACCCCCGGCTCCTGCACTCCTCCTGGGGCAGTGGGATGTGAATGCCATCCTGAGGGCTCCTCTGGCCTGTCACAGGGCGACCCCGTCCTGCATCCACAGCGCCCCCTACGGGCCTTCAGTCTGTGCCTGCACTCGGCCTGGCCTCAGACTCACGGCACACATACCCGCCAGCGGACGCTCGTTTTCTGTCAGATTGAAGATCTCGTGGAAATTGCCCTTCTTGGTGCTGTGGAAGCGGCCGGCGTCCTCCTCTTTACCCAGGCCGGCCGGTGCGCTGGGTACGTAGCTCCGTGACGAGGTCGTCTGCAGCTGCCAACGGCAAACAGCGTCGAGGTCAGGCCCGCTGCCCACACCTGCAGCACCCAGATGTGCTGGCCGCACGCACACCTCCCCAAAAGCTGGGATCCAAATTTGGGAAGACGTTCCCGAGGTCCCTTCCGGCCCAGAGCGGCTCCTTCTTCCAGGCAGGGCCACCTCACCTCAGTGGGGAGAGCCCAGCAACCCTCCTGACTCATCTGAGCCGCCCCGAAGGGAGCACCGAGGCCTGCTCATTCCCCGTGGTCCTGGCTGGGATGCCGTGCTGCACATCTGGAGGGCCTGTGACTGTGAATGAAATATGGCCCAGTGCCAGGCTGTGGCTCCAAGGGGGCCCTTCTCAAGCTGCCTGGTCTCAGCGCCAGAGCCTCACTGTCAGGGATGGCAGGGGCCGGGCACCCCCATGGAGTGGTCACTCCCAGGCCTGCTGGCTCTCAGTCATCATGGCCAGTCCCCAGGTGTTGCCCTGGGCTTGGGAGGGGCTGGATGAGCCTCAGAAACCGCAGTGGTAACAGGGAAAAAAAAACCCCTCATATTTTAAGGACTCTATAAAATTGAAGAAACAGCCTCTAAATGAGCCGGAGGTGAACAGAGCACTGTGGGCCTGGGGATGCCCGGCTTCGTGGCCCCCCATCCCCCCACCCCCGCAGCTGGGGGCCGGGCTCACCCTGCGTGAGACTGCGGCGCTGGAGCGCTCCTTGAGCTGCGGGTCGGTGGGGAGACTCCTCCAGATGATATAGGGCGTGTCGTACTTGGCACGCAGCCTCGGGCAGCGTTTAAAGATGAAATCAATGAGGAAGAACTTGATACCAGCATAGAGTCCTGAGAGCAGGGGACACAGTCTGTTCAACGTAGAGCCCTGAGGGCAGGGGACGCAGCCTGCTCCATCTAGAGCTCTGCAGCTATGCCAGTCTACTCAGGGTGATGGTTCCGGCACCTCCCACCTCCCAGATTGGCACCCTCCACCCTGAGCCTGGATGTGAGAGTCCAGCTGCTCGCTCAGTCCTCACCCTGGATACTCCCAGCCTCACTCCCCTGGGGCCCATTCGTGCTGCAGAGTCTCAACCCCAGGCGAGGGCCCCACTGCCAGCACCCCACCCACTCCCACTAAGACCCCTCAGCTCTGCTAGGACCCCCCCATCCAATGCCCCTCACTTTTCTCTCCAACTCCGCCTGGCTCAGGGCTGTTCTTGACCCACCTGAAACACTTCAGGACTGTGCCTCCTCTGCCCCAATTCCCCACACCTGACACCGAATCTGAGGTCCCTCCATGGCAATCCCTCCCCAAACCCCCTCCCACCTGCCCTCCTTCAACTGGGTGCCCCCCCACCCCCGGCCCATCCCTGCTGAGAGGCCTCCCATGACCAGCTGCTCAGATGGCTCCCAGCCACTACCTCGCAGGTTCCCCTCCACCAGCTCCGTTTTCTCCCCGGCACTGTCACCTGACACAATCATGGTCAGTCCCCCTACTAAACACGACCTCAGAAGAGCCAGGCCTGACTGCGCCCCAGGACCCCACCTGGCAACAGATGCAGGGATGGGAGGCGGGGCCGGCCCCCACACACCTACTAACGCACCCCCCTGGGCAGCGAAAGCTGTCGGGAGTTCCGGTCTCTCTGGGTGCCCCTCCCAGTGCTGGGGGCTGTCTCGCTGCCCCCAGTGCACAGCCCGCCAGACCAGACCAGACGTGGCAGGCCCTCCCTGCAGGGGCCCCAGGGTCAGAGTTCCATGTACTATCTGTGCTATAAAGGGACTGATAAAGCTGTGCCTTTGTTTCGTTTTTTGCCTTTGTAGGACATTTTCACAGAAATTCATCAATCAAGTCAGACTTTTTGACCCCAATTCTCAACTTGTTGATTCTTTTTTTTGAGACGGAGTCTTGCTCTGTTGCCCAGGCTGGAGTGCAATGGCTTGATCTCAGCTCACTGCAACCTCCCGGGTTCAAGCGATTCTCCTGCCTCAGCCTCTCGAGTAGCTGGGAGCCTACCACCACACCCGGCTAAATTTTTTATTTTATTTTATTTTATTTTATTTTTGAGATGGAGTCTTGCTCTGTCGCCCAGGCAGGAGTGCAGCGACATGATCTGGGCTCACTGCCAGCTCTGCCTCCCGGGTTCACGCCATTCTCCTGCTTCAGCCCCCTGAGTAGCTGGGACTACAGGCGCCTGCCACCACGCCTGGCTAATTTTTTTTAATTTTAATTTTAATTTTTTTATTTGAGACAGAGTCTTGCTCTGTCGCCCAGGCTGGAGTGCAGTGGCGCGATCTCAGCTCACTGCAAGCTCCACACGCGGCTACATTTTGTATTTTTGGTAGAGACGGGGTTTCACCATGTTGGCTGGGCTGGTCTCGAACTCCTGACCTCAAGTGATTCACCCGCCTCGGCCTCCCAAAGTGTTGGGAATACAGGCGTGAGCCACCGTGCCCGGACAACTTGTTGATTCTTGAAAGATGCTAGGTGTGAGGAGGGGCAGGGCCAGGACCACCCCCTTGGCTGACTGGACTGAGCTCCCAGGCCTCCTCCACGTGGTGGCCGACCCAGGAGGGACAGCCCAGCTCAAGAGAGCCCAAGTCCCAGCTGGGGCCATCCTTGCTTGGAGCAGGCAGCCTCTGCCCCTCTAAGCTGAGGTCCCTTGTCAGCACTGCAAAAGAACATGTGGGCACCGATGAGCCAGGAATGCCATCTTGGCCCACACCTGGCAGGGTCACCGCTGCCCAGTGGCAGTGGTGATCTCAGGGTGGTTGCGAGAACCCAAACCACACTGGTTGTCACAAAAAAGGACAGCAGGGGCCGGGCGCAGTGGCTCACGCCTGGAATCCTAGCACTTTGGGAGGCCAAGCGGGCGGATCATGATGTCAGGGGTTCAATACCAGCCTGGCCAACATGGTGAAACCTCGTCTCTATTAAAAATACAAAAATTAGCTGAGTGTGGTGGTGCACCCCTGTAATCCCAGCTACTCCCGAGGCTGAGGCAAGACAATCACTTAAACTCGGGGGATGCAGGTTGCAGTGAGCCGAGATCGTGCCACTGCACTCCAGCCTGGGTGAGACAGACTGAGACGCTGTCTTGAAAAAAAAGGACAGCAGGGCAGATGCAGGACACCAAGACCCAGGTGCACACCCCCAGGCTCCCCGTGGAGGGCGGCCTGCCCCGGAGCTGTCCAGGGCCGCAAGGGCACTGCAGCTCTGGAGCCTCGGCACCTGGACCCAGGCCCAGGGGTCCAACAGGAGCTCACAGTGGTCACCTACCCATTCATGAGCCTAGAGTCCTGGGTGCTAGCCAGAGGGGCTCCAGGGCATTGTCGGGGTAAGGGTCTGATCAGATCTGGCTCTGCCCACTCCTGGTGATGCCACCTGATGGCCACAGTGAGCTGCTGTTGGAGAGCTCAGCCCTGCTGCGTCCAGAGAGGCCTGTCCTCCCACCAGCAGTTACGCTGGGTCAGGGCTAGGGTCGGGCTTGCGTTATGGTAAAGGCATTCAGGAAACGTGGCAGGGGGCATCTGCTCTTCCACACAGACACAGCCCCCACTGCTCCTCTGCGCGGCACGCCAAGCCTAGACTGCTGAGGGGCCGGGGTCTGACCTCCCGACTCCAGCACGGAGCTCTCCCCACCCCTGGCTTTGTGGCTCCTACAGCCGCACACGCTGTCCTGCGTGGGCTTAGGCGAGTCACACCTGCCCCTCAAGGACAGGACCCTGGCGGCCTCGCTCCCACATGCCAGTGTGTGGCCCATGTCAGACACTGGATCGTTGTTATTGAGGAAAAGAGAAAGAAAAGAAAAGAAACAAGACAAGACAAAACAAAACAAAACAGAAGAGACCAGTCGCAGTGGCTCCCGCCTGTAATCCCAGCACTTTGGGAGGCCGAGGTGGGCAGATCGCCTGAGGTCAGGAGTTCCAGACCAGCCTGGCCAATAAGGTGAAACCCCGTCTCTACTAAGAATACAAAAAAAATTAGCTGGGCGTGGTGGCGGGTGCCTGTAGTCCCAGCTACTTGGGAGGCTGAGGCAGGAGAATCACTTGAACCCGGGAGGCGGAGGTTGCAGTGAGCCGAGATCACGCCACGGCACTCCAGCCCGAGCGACAGAGCGACACTCCGTCTCAAAAAAAAAAAAAAGAGAGAGAGAGAGACAAAAACAAAGAGAAGGAGAAAGACAAAGAGAAAGGAGGGAAGCAAGAAAAAAGAAGAGAAAGGAGGGAAGAGAGCACGCTGGGCAGCAGTGGATGAGCGCCTCCTGGGGTGAGGAGGGGCCACCACACCCCACCCACCTCCCGGCACAGCCCGGTCCTCACCGCCAGCCGCCCTCCTTCCCCGCCGCCAGCTCTGCAGATGAGTGTTTTAGTGCATGAGACCCTTGGCTTCACGTGATGTCACCAAACTCATCAGCTACAACCAACCTCCCTGCACATCAAACCAGGCTCTCAGGCTCTCCACGACTGTCACTCCTAAGCCCACAGGCGCCCCAAGAGGCATGTCCTGCCCAGGGCAATTCCCTGACACCCCCAGGGCCTGCTATCCTGGGTCTTGGGTCTTCCAGCTCCTCCCACTTTGCAGGAGACATGGGGGCCTTGGAAGCAGAGGGCGTCTTGATTTAAGAAACAATCACCGTGTCCCTCGATCTCGGATGGGCTTCACTTCTCCCAAATTGAAACGTTTGTGACAAAAAGCAGAGGAAGGATCGCCAGGTGAGTTTAACAGCTCTTGCAGACACCTGGCAGACACTGGTGGCATGCGGACGCCTGTGTCCCTCCTCCTGAAGCTACAGGCCGCAGGTGCATCTACTTACCCACGGCAAGCCCCACCAGGCGGTAGGGGAAGAAGCAGGAGGCCAGGAAGGCAGCCCAGAGCGCCACATACAGCTTCTGTGTGATCTCCGGCTGGACCCACATGAACAAGCTGGAAGGAGACGGGAGGCTCAGGCCGGGCGGGCGCCGCAGGGCCGGGGTGGGGGGCGGGACTTACTTCTTGATCTTCTCCAGGATGTCAGCCATCTTCCCGAAAAGGTTCTGTGTGAAGGAGAAACAGCAATTACAACAGCCCCCGCTCCTGGGCTGTCAGTCACACCGCGACGCCAGGAGGGCCTCCAGGTCGGGCAGCCCTGAGGTCACCTGGAGCCCTGTGGTCCTGCCCGGCTGCTCCTAGGCCGGGGAAGGCGCAGCTCTGGTCTAGGGCAGAGGTGGCCACACTCACAGCAACAGCAGACCCGGGCCTGAGTCCTTCCCAGGGGCGCTCAACCCTGGCCAGGGGCGGTGGGGAGGGAGGGGAGCTCCACCCTGGCGCACCGTCCGCAGAGGCTGAATCAGGAGGCCCCTTCCCCAACCACCAGAGTTGCTGTAATGACCCAAGGGCAGGGTGACTACAAGTCAGCTGACAGCGGACAAACCGGGCCTGCAGTGTCAGGCACGGCCCTCCCCGGGCAGCAGCTGAGGCCGGCGGAGACCTACCCCTGGCCAGCATAGGCACACCCCTGGCCGGCGTAGACACACCCCTGGCCAGCGTAGACACACCCCTGGCTGGCGCAGACACACCCCTGGCCGGCGCCCGTGGCAGTACCTGGGCTTTCTGGGCGACGTCCAGCACCAGCTGGAACTTCTCAGACACAGTCAGGTCTTCCTTTGGAGGTTCCTTCAGTAAAAGGGGAAAGAGAATTTTCCACTGAAATTTAACAGTTCAGAAAAACCACTGACAAAACAGTGTGGAGCCCTCCCAGCCCCAGGGACTCTGCTGTCCCCACACAGCCAGGGAGGATGGGACATCCCTTGGGGACCTGGCACCAGGAGGACACCCCTCTGGGCTGATGGTGACATCTCACCCCGTGCCCCTCACTCTGGGTGCACAACAGGAGTGGGGCAGAGCCGCCCCTGCAATGGCTGAGCAGAGGCTCTGCCTCACAGTTCACCTTCACAGCTGCCCTCCCTCACTTACAGGCAGGGAAACTGAGGCCCAGCCAATGGGAGCCCTGGTCCTGCTTGTCTCCCATTCGTTAAGAGCCTCTCAAGGTCTCCTGGGTCCCAGTGCTGGGCGGGCAACAGCCTGCCTCCTCCAGGTACTTGCCCTGACCCCTGGTGCTCCATGCAAGAAACAGACACTGAGATACCCAACTAGGCCCGTGGAGGCACCGAGGCCTCCCTTCTGCCCACGCCCAGTGGTCCTGCCCCATGGGCCGGGCTCTCCCTCTAGAGCAGACTTCTGTAAAGGGCCAGATAGTAAATATTTTTGGCTTCCAGGGCCACGTGGTCTGTCGGCTACTCAACGGTAGTGCAAAAGCAGCCGCAGCAGTATGTAAATGAATGGGTGTGTCTATGTGCCAATAAAACTTTATTTACAAAGTTAGGCAGTGGGCCAGAGGTGGGTTTTTTGTTGTCGTTGTTTTGTTTTTTTGAGACGGAGTCTTGCTCTGTTGCCCAGGCTGGAGTGCAGTGGAGGGATCTCAGCTCACTGCAACCTCCGAGAGGTGGGCTCTTGAATCTCAGATGGGAACAGGTCCACTTGTCCAGCCTACTGTTCACCACCGTACCTGGGGAGGTTGTGGGGGCTACAGCAGCCCCTCAATGTCCCCCACCCCTGCCACACCACATCCTAGCTGGGAAGCCTGGCCAGGGCCAGGCAATCTGCTTCTTGCACAGCCAAGCCTGGACTAGAATGTGGGGCCGGGCTTGCAGCCTCGCAGGGCTTGGGGCTAGGGAGGGGCTGGCCTCCTCCTCCCCTCCTCTTCAGGCCAGGACAGGGCTCCCGGGGGATGACCACATGGCCTCATCCAGAGGCTTCCCCGAGCAGTGCCTACAGGCTGTGAGGCCTGACGTGATGGAGACGGTCGGAGGAGACGGTGCACCCTCCAGGGACTTACCACGGGCTCAGACACTTCAGGCACGATGCTCCACTGTATCCGCCACCCCCTGGCGAACAGAAAACACATACACCTTTAGGACAACGCCACCTGAGTCAGGGGAAGGCATCGAATCGCCGGTCCTGCACGCCCAGCTGGGCTTGGAGGGGGCCCTTCTAGGTCCTTCTATGCTGCCCAATGGGGAGAAAAGGTCCCCCCGGAACCCCCTGCTGTGAGAGCAGTCAACTCCTGTCACCCTCACCAGCCCCTCCTCTGGGGCCCTTCTGGGCAGAGGGGACATATTTAAAAGTGGCCAGCGGTGTGGGAGAGGGCGGCCCTTCAACATCCAAAGTGGCATCAGCAAGTATCCGAGCTGATCCTGACCTAGCTCTGGGTACCAACGACACCTTCCAGAGTATTTAAGTGATTTCTACAAAAAACATTTTCAAATGAGCCAACTGAGGCAGGCACAGAGAACCATCTGGAAACACTGGTGCATAAAAGTGCAAACTTTTGAACGGCCAAGTCAAAGTACAGAATCACAGCTCTTCCCTAAGCCTCGGTGCAAGGCTGAGGTTCACTCCGGGGGTAACCGCAGGCTAAGAAGGACCCAGGAGTGCAGGGACTAGGGGTCCGCCCCAGGGCATGGGCTTCCCAGAGCCCCCCTCAGCCTCCACAGGGAGGGGGTGCTCAGAGGGGATATAAGGGGTGACACGAGAGCCCTGACTCAGGCCAGGGTTGGGGTTAACGCGTCAGTCACACGGGTGTGCTGTCTGCAGGCGACTGGTACTCATTCCCGGTCCAGCTCCTCCCCAGCAGGCTCATCTCCAACAGGCAGCCAGCAGGAACCTTCCGGGGCGTAGAGCCCTGTTTGCTTCACCCACCTACCCACTGATGTTGGGGAGAAGTCCCCCGCGATGTTCGGGAAGGTGCTGGCACGGCCCTGGCTCTGCTGGCCGCCCGGGGAAGGAGCTGCTGGGGGATTTGGGAACTTCCCACTACCATCTCTAGCAAACCAGGGAGGGGGCAGCCGCCCTGCCTGGGGGGTCTCTGGAGCCTGTCAGGGGACCACCCCCAAAACGTCAGTGCATGACATACCCAGCTGGGGTCACGGTTGTGAGACGCAGGGAGACAGCACAGCCATGCATGCGGTGGGATAAAGCGGCTGCAACAAACCGGCTCACCTACCTGGCGATGAGGTAATTGAGGGATAACCTCAGAATTGCTAGAAATAAGAACAATGGGATGGCCCAGCCATGCCACACGGCATTCATGTACACCTGCGGGTGAGAGACAGGGCGTCAGACCTCCTGACAGCTTGGATCAGGACAAGGCACATCCCTCCCGCCTCCCCCCACCAGGCGGCCCCAGTGGGGAGACCAGGCCACCCCCTGGCTCTCCAGACACTCAGGGATGAGGGTACGTCTGATGGGGAAGCCGGAGGAAGGGCTGCTTCCCCGGTTTAAGAGCCGCCGGTGGAAGCCAGGAGACACCTAGGGAGAAGCATGTCCTGGGGACAGAAGAGGGCGGCTGGTTCCACATGCGGGTCCTGCCTGCCCCGGTGTGGCTCCCATGCACCAGACTTGGGGCATCACCAGGACTCAGCCTGGCTGGGCGAGGCAGGAAAGCACTGCTGAGGGCGAGCCAGGTGCATGCCCGGGGCCACCTTCATGCCAGGCACCATCTGTGCCCAGCACAGAGCCCGGGACGCAGAGCAGATGTGCACAGGGCAGGGGATGGAGGCGAGACCTGGAAGGCAGGTCCAAAGCTTGGGCTCATGTCTTAGTGACAACAGACATGGCACAGGAGCGTGTGAGAGCCCAGGCAGCAAAGGCCTCCCGTCGCAAAGCATTTGTGAGGGGTGGCAGGAGAAGAGGCCTTCCAGGGCCAGGGTGGAGCCGGAGGTCCCAGCACCCAGCCTTCATCTGTGAGTGTACAAAGTGCCCATGTCCCAGGTGAGTGGTAAGTGCCTGCGGCAGGCACAGGGCCACAGGCTTCGGGGACTTTCCTGGAGAGCCTGACCCAGGCTGAGGTCATCTGGGGACCTCTCCCAAGGGGCCTGCTCAGCAGGGCAGTGCTGCCTTTGGGAGCCCTGGACAGTGCCAGGCTGTGGACGCCTCCTCTCTGGCCTGGAGGCCCCAGCAAGCGGGTGGGCTGCCTGCATCTTCCTCGTGCTGGAGGCACAGTCTCCACCCTGGGTGAGGGGGCTCCCCCGGAGGACCAAGTACTGAGACACAGGTGGCAAGTCTCCTGTCCCGCTGGGGAAGCCGCTGCAGGGCAGTTCCAGGCAGGACGGCTGGGCACCTTTTCCCCAAGGCCCCGGCAATGTGGGCCCTGGCATCCTCCAATCCCTCAGGACTCATGGCTCACAGGGGCCGGGCTGGGCCCCTCGTGCTGCCGTGCCCTTGTGAGGTACTCCTGGCCCCGGCACCAGGTACTCTGTGGACCTCAGCAGCGTGGCCACTGCACTGCACGGTGAGTGCCAAGAGGCCTTTCCCAAGGGCACCCTGGGGGACGAGGCTGCACCACATCCCTGTCCAGGGAGCCCTGCAGGCTAGCCCCGGGCCACGCCCAACATCTTTGATCCTTGAAGCCACCCCATGGCTGGGCACTGGCATCAGTGAGCCCACTTTACAGAAGGAGAAATGAGCATGTCCCTGGGGCCCGAGGAAGTGCCACCTGGGGGCCACCTCCCACCCTGGGAAGGTGCCTGATCATGTGGTGAATGCTGGCAGGCACATCCCACCCACCCTGCTCGGCCCCTGGAGGACCCACTCACGGTGAAGGCAATGGCAGACGTGTAGACGGAGTACCAGTCGGATAAGGCAGAGAGGTTCTTCACAAAGTTAGTGACCGGCTTGGCACCGCGCTCTGGGGACAGAGCAGACCACAGTGGTCAGCACTGTGGGTAGGAGGCCGCTTAACCACGTCTCCCTGGAGAGTCGGTTCAGCTCAAAATCCCAGAGTCCCCACCGCCACGGGCCCCACCCACAATGAGCATCGTGGGCGCCACGCAGAGCCGCTGGTACTCACTGAGCCGTCTCATATTTTCAGTTAACCTAAGAGAGAAGGGGAGAGATGGGAGCCCAGGGTTAACGCACCCGCCGGCTCTGCAGTCCCCACTGCCCGGTTCCGTTGGCTCTGCAGGGGCCAGGGAGGACGTCTCAACAGCCTGGGACCCCTTGAGTGCACAGAACGGCCATGCACGGCGGCTCAGCACAGCAGGGTGCGCCGGGATGGCCCTCAGTGCCACTCCCCAAGTTAGGAAGGTAGGGGCGACTCGCCAATGAAATCGTCCCCTCATCTCCTGCCTGCGTCCCCAGAACAGAAGTCCTCAAGGGCAGGGCCTTTGCTGGCCTAGCTCCCTCGGGACCCCCAGGGCCTATGGCAGCACCTGGCAGGGGAACCAAAGTTTACTGATTGGACTCAAGAGCCAAGGAAGGCCCCAGGCAGTGGGCTGAGCCCCATGAGTCCCCACACAACTGTCACAAGCCACAGCTGAGAGCAGTGGACGCATGCAGCTCTGCTGCACCTAAGTGGGCCTCACAAGCCCCTGCCAGGCACGGCCCCCAGAAGACCGGACACAGCAGAGCCTCCAGGAGCTCTCGGCAGCCTCACAGACAGCTTTGGCCCACGGTGATAAAGGATGGCCCACCCGCTGCAGCCTCAGCCCAGGGACCGGGGCCCCTAACGCACAGGCAGCCCCAGCTCGGCAAACCCCTACCTGCGGGCGCTCAGGGGTTCCTCTGTCTCCACGGTGTTCTCCTCGGGCTGGAACCGGAAGTCCTCCACGTACTCCCCGAACCGCTCGTAGAACCACTTCTGCAGGCGCGAGGACAGCCCCTGGCTCCGGCGCTCTGCAGGGGGCAGGGGCCCGGTGAGGGCACGGCAGGGCTGCACTGCCTGTTCTGGGGTCGGCTCCGGGATCTCAGGGCAGGCAGGGGCCTCACTGCAAGGGCGCGGCCAGCAGGGGCACAAGGAATGCTCGGGGGTAGGGCAGGGAAATGAAGGGTCCCTGTACAAGGGACTTTGAAGGGCTCAGTCCTCTGAAGACACCAAGTGCAAACCAACCGGCACACAGCAGAGCTGCCCCAGCCATGAAGACCTCAGTGCCGGGTCTCTCTGCTTTTCATCCCTGTCCCCAGCTCTCTGCCAGCCCTGGGCTCTCGTCAGCGGGCAGCCCGTCCATCCAGGCTGCTCGGCCCACCTCAGACATCTGCATCAAACCCCCTTTCTACCTCCCGGTTGTCAGAAAGCAGATGGAGAGGTCACTGCCCCAGCCCTGCATCTCCTGAGCATCAGCCAATGGATGGCACGGCAGGAGGCTGTGTCCTGGGCTGGGGGTGCCTGGCGAGCGCAGCCAGCCCAGGGTGAGCGCAGCCAGCCCAGGGTGAGCGCACGGTGTTGTCGTGCTGATGACCAGCACTGTTTACCAAAAGCGAACACCTCTAGAAAGCAGCCTCCACGGCGGAAAACCAGAAGAATCCCTCGGAACGGGGGCTCAGGGGTGCAAGCCAGTCCCTCCCTTCAGAAGGCCAGTGAGGAGCCGCCTGCAGCAGATGCTGCCTCGCCAGAGTTGCGGGCCCTGGGACCAGAGGGCCTGTGGTCACCATACCCAGGGGGCTGCAGGCTCAGGGCAGAGGCTCAAGAGCCACAGGCCAAGGGGGCTGAGGTCTGTGTACCCCAAGGCCACCTGGGCAGGGAGGATGGGGCCAGGGCAGGCTCCTGCGGCTTCTTCCCACCCCCAAGGCAGCCTGGCAGAGTTTTTAAGGGGAGGGTCCAGGTGAGATCGGCACACTCGTCCCAGCCGTAAGTGAACCGGCCCGGCTGTGTTCCCATGGACTTTATTTATGGACTGAAATTTCAGGTTTATATTACGTTCTCATGTCATGAAATGAAACCATTTAAATCTGTGAAGCCAGGCGGGGGCTGGAGTTTGCTGACCCCCAGGTACAGGGAACTGTGCCGGCTGCCTGCAGGGTGTGGGGCAAGATAAAGAACAGGCACTCAGGGATGGAGGACGAGGAGAGAGATAAAAGGGCACATGAACCCCCACTCCCCACTGACAGCCAACCATAGCCCCACTGCCCACTTGGTCCCCTTCGGGGAGGCACCAGGGCAGCGGCAGTGACCAGCGTGGCTCTCACATCACTGTTCCGTGGGGCAAGGCTGAAACAGAGTACGTGTGTATTCCCCAAAGAACACACAATCACGCTTTAGTTGAGTGACTGGAAATTTGCGATGACGACTATGATGACTCACCACTTCGCATCAGAGACACTAACCCAGTTCTGACGGGAGGAGATTCCCGGATGCCAGCAGGTGCCTGGGCACAGAACCAGCACCTGCCGTCTGCCCACCTGCTGGGGGAGGGGGTATCTGCTCCATTGTTAACCTGGGCCTACAGAACCAGCAGGTGACGCGCAGCCACCCACCCGCCCGCCTGCCTGTCCACCCGCCCACCAGGGTGTACCTGCTCCATTGCTGGCCTGGGCCTGCCCTTTTGGGGGCTGCTGAGCCATCTGCTCCTCGGTTCTTAAAAAGCAGGGAGAGAAGAGACAAGAGGTCTGTTAGTTCCAAACTCCACGCCCAGTCAGGCACCCCCCAGGGCTCTCGCGACCACGCACTGCACAGGAGAGGTCAGGGACAGCAGGGCTCTCTCCAGAGTCTCCACTGCTCAAATGCTGGTTCCGAGCGTATCCAGGCAAGCACAGAGCTGCCTTCCTAACAGGCACACGTTTTGTTTTTAAACAACCAGCATCTTTCACCACTCTTTCCTTTCCTATTCATTTTAGCACACTTGCTTCTTTCAACATCATTAAACTCAGAATACTCTCATATCACCAACCCGTCTGCTAATGAAAAGATACTGATCAACACACATGTGTTTATCAGGCACCACGCCAGGCCACAGGCTGGGTGCCACCTGTCAGCAGCCTGTACCCAGCTCCCAGCTCAGCCTACTCCAGCGACCTGCCTGATCTGGGCAGGGGCACTAGACGGCCACTAGGGTCTGCTTCCGTCCCACACCCAGCCCCTCCAGCCAAGGCCCATGAGCAGGTGCAGCACAGAACCGGGGCAAGTGCTGTGTGGTCGCCCCTAACCTTCCTAACTCTTGGGGAGCGGGAGTGTGGAGGGAGGAAGCTGGGGGAGGAGTAAACCCTGAGAAGAGAACAGAGGGCGGAGCACAGGGCACACAGGGCACGGCCAGGTAAGCAGCGGGCAGGAAGCAGACAGTGAGGTTTCCGGGGACTTTGGATCCACAATGGAGAGAATCTCTGCCTACTAACAAGTAGCCTTAAACCAAGGTGACTTTCTGAGAATTTTCTTAAAAACCAAAATAGAGGATTGCATAAACAGAACTGCTGTGCTTTAATCCTGCAGCTTCAGAGTGTGTGGTATGTGTGTGTGCAGTGTGTGCGCACATGTGTCTGCGTCTTTGTGTGTGCCCTCACACACCTACCCACCCTGGACAGACCACAGCCACCCAGACCCACCCCAGATCTGCACCAGGACGACAAGGAAAGAGGAGGTCACTCTGCCTGGGACTGCTCTTCCTTCACCCCTCCTCCTTCAGGCTTCCAGAAGGTTCCTAAGCGCCGCCCCCATGTAAAGCAGGGGAGAGCCCTTAATGCTCCCAGGACCTTCAGCTTCCACTTCCTTGGTCACAGCCTGGATGTTCCTTCACGGCCCATTCCCCACCCATTCCCAAGGCAGAGACTGTGCGAGATGGGGCTCCCTGCGTTCTTACAGCTGACCCGGGCTGGGCACACCTGCCACCAAGGGGCTTTGGTAAAAGATGAGGACCAGATCCTGGAGTGGGGCTGGCAGGAGTGAGAGGATGGGAAACAGAACACAGGGAGCAGGGCCACGGGGACAGCCTCAGGCCACCTTAGAAACCGGGGAGAAGCAGCGTCCCGTGGCGGGGATGGCACTGTGGCCAAATGCCTGGGGACCGCACCTGTCCCTGGGATCTCCCAGTGTGGCAGGTCAGGTCTCTGTTGCAACTCTACATAATTAAATGTAATTTAAGCTTTGAGCTTCTGTGGATTTTCCCAGAAGGTTCAGCATCAGGTTAAAGCGCCTGCCGAGGCCCATGCACCCATTTCTGGTCTGGGAGGTTCTGCCAGGGCGGAATAGGAAAGTGAGGCCTCTCCCTCCCCCACACCAGCTGGATGCCCCCACATGAGCCCCCCAGGGCACTCCACAAGGTCATGCTGACCTGCAGGAGGCGGGCAAGGAAGAAGTGGGAGTCAGCCCAGCGGATCCCCCGTCTTCCCACACACTAAACCTGAGGGTGCTGAAGGGAGCCGCTTCCTCAGGGCCAGCTAAGCAGCGACACTTGGAGTCCTGACAATGACACACGGCCCCCGGAGCACTCATAGCAGGCAGTGCTCAGCTGGGGTGTCCCAGAGATGCCGTGTGCCTCCCTAACTGGTGACAGTCATCCATGCAGGTCATGGGGGCCACGGACAAAGGTGTGGCCAATGGTGGTGGGAGGCTGAGGTGGGAGACCTGGAGGGAGGCTGAGGTGGGAGACCTGGAGGGAGGCTAAGTGGAGGCTGGAGGGAGGCTGAGTGGAACCTGAGTGGGGAGGCTGAGGGAGTGGAGTCTGAGGACGGAGGCTGAAGATGATGCTGGGGGGAGGCTGGGCGGAAACTGAGGGTGGAGACTGAGGGGGGAGGCTGAGGGAGTGGAGGCTGAGAGGGAGGCCGAAGCAGGAGGTTGCTGGAGTGAAGGCTGAGCAGGAGGCCTGGGAGCCAGAGGTGAGTGGCCTGAGCTCCCTGGCCTCATGCACCAGGCACCAGTTTGAACTTGTGCAGAGGGACACAGAGCCTCGTGGTGTTAGCGAGACAGGAGGGCACTGGCTTTGTAACTTGCGCTGGGGTCCTGAATGACCTGCTTCCTGCTGGCGGCACTGTGAGGCGCAGGGCAGGGTGAGGGAGGAGACTGTGAGCACTCAGGGTCCCGCATGGGACCCACAAACAAGAGCAAAGACGTCAGGTGCAGACATGCCTCTCTAGGAGCCAGGGCGGCACTGGTGCCCAGGACATGATCCTGCTAGGATGGGGGCGGGGGGCGGGGGCCACAGCGTGGCTGCAGCCTGAGGGGCTGCAGCGCGGCTGGGGCAGACAGGGAGCATGGGAACACGCACAGGCAGCACTGGGAAGGTCCTGGGAAGATCCTAAGAGGCCGGGCTGGCCCCCGGGGTGGGGCACTGGGTGGAAGCACAGAATGGGGTCACCAGCAGGCCGGGATCAGAGCCATGAGGTGGCTCTGGGGCTCTGCAGGCCCCATGCCAAGCCTCTCTTCAGTTGGCCTGGCCCCAGGCCTGGGGGCTGGCAGGAGTACCTGTGCACCCTTTTCCAGATCGCCAGAGGCACAGGAAGATGACACATTCCCAAGACCACAGCTCATGCAGGCACAGGCAGGACCTATACCTGGGCAGTCAGAGCCGGGCCCACCCTCACACTCAGGCCTCTCCAGGGCCAAGAATGATGCTGCCAAGACGCTATGGGTGCAGCAGAGGACGGCGGGGCGGGTGGGGTGGGGGGTTGGGGCAGCCGCACACAGGCCAGGGCCCCGAGGAAGGCGCGGTACCTGGCCTTCAGCACCTCCTGCACCTTCTGCTCCAGCTCCATCCGCCGCTGCCGCTCCCGGTCCAGCTCCTGCCGCAGCATCTCCGCGTTGGTTTCTTCTCGCAGCTTCCGGAGCTCCTCCTCTATGGGGGAGAGAACGGCCAGGTGACCATCACTCATGTCCACGCGACCCCCTGACTCTGGGATGCTGGGGCAGGGGTGCCTGACTCAGAAACAGCAGAGGGGTCTCTGCTCCGTAAGCGGACCTGAGCACCTGACCTTCCTCCAGGGTGCGGGGCGCTCACAGCAGGACATGAACTGGTCCCCATCCAGCCCTTCCTCCTGGGCAGGAGCTAGTAACGGGGCTCCTCTTACATGACTGGGGCAAGAGGTGCGTGAAGCAAGGGTGTGAATTTCCTCACTATGCTTCATAACAGTGCAACACAGAACACAAAAGCCATTTCACCAAGCACCGCCACGCTGAGGACACCTGCGGAAAGGACGCTGACCGCACCCGGCCAGCCCACCACACCCACCCAGCGCCTCCATGTGCTGGGTGAGGTTCTGGGATGCATCGGCAGCAGAGCAAAGGCCCTGGGCCAGCGGGGACAGCCCACAGCTCAAGGTGGCCAGGGGGCCTGAGAAGAGCACGGGGCAGGCTGGACACAGGGCTGCTCTGGGAAAGCCTCGGGAGAAGGTGAATTCTGAGTCAAGGCCTGGAGGGAACACAGCGAGGCCACAGACCCTGGGAAAGAGCATCCAGGCAGAGGGAGGAGGCAGGGTCAGAGGTCAGAGGTCGGAGAGACTGGAAGACTGAGGATGGAAGGGGCCAGGAGCCAGGGAGTGCAGGCAGCCTCTGGAAGTCAGGACACTTCTACCACTTGAAGACAGGAGAGACGGGGACCCGGCCTCTCTCCCACTTCCTCTGCCCCATCCCTGCCTCTTCCTCCTAAAACCAACAGCGCTGGGTCACCTAAGGGCAAGCCTGAGGCCCTCGCTTCTCCCCCACTGCCCTCCCAGGGCCTGGCACAGGCTCCACGCATGAAGAACAAGAGCAACAGACCGATGAGAGCAGAGAGCCGGCACCTGTGGACGCCCACAGGTCCTCGGTCCTTCTCAGAGGCCTGGGCCACTGACAAGACCCTGCCCAGGCGCTCCCCTCCCCAGCCCATCCACCCTCCTCTGTGTGGTGTCCCCTGCCCAGCCCAACCCTGTCTCCTTGACAGGCTCAGGCAGGTGGCCCCAGGGCCAAGGTCACGGTTAAGTTCAGGTGGAACAATGCTGGTTTACGGGGCAGCAGTGGCTTGCAGAACCCAGCTGAGGGTCACCTAAGTGCTGTCTCTCCCCAGAAGGCTGCCTGGCTGTGGCCTATGGTGGCTGAGGGCTGGCTGTGGCCTATGGTGGCTGAGGGCTGGCTGTGGCCTATGGTGGCTGAGGGTCCAGATCAGTCAGCCTCGACTTCAACTGCACAGACCACACTGACCATGGGGCGGACACGCTGAGACCTTATAAAATGGCAATGGCAGCAGGAGAAGCGCGTTTGCTGGAGTCCCAGGAGATATTCCTGAGACAAAGGAACGTGGCTGATGAATTCACCCAGGTTCTTGGGCAGGGCCAGCAGCCAGACCCCACCAGTGTGAGGCAGGAACCCTTGGGGGTCTGGCCAGCAGCCCAAGGCTGAAGGCAGGCTTCTAAGCCTGGAAGTTTCTTTCTGGGTAGGGTGGGAGTGACCCCAGTAGCTTCCTTTCCTGTCCTGGACACCTCACCACATGACTTGGGGCCACAGGGCCATACCTAAGACTCCAAAACTGGGGCCAAGGGCAGTATGACAGCCTCAGGCCCCAGTCCCAGCCAATGTCCAGGAGTAGCCGTACAGAAACAGCAGGGGGCCGTGCCCAGGCAGGGAGCAGCCGCGGGTGGACTAGGGTCAGCACACTTTCCTGCCCGGCAGCCACAGGCTCACGGTACCCAAAAGGGAAGAGACAGGCACCTGCATCTCACCAGCCCCACTCCCACTGGGGGTGCTGGATGCTGTTACTCGCTGTTACTAACCAGAGAGAAAATATTCGGATTTACCAAGGGCCAGGATCCACTTGCCCAGTGTGGGTGCTGGAGCTCTGCCCTGCTCCCCGGCCCGCTGGGATCGGCCCTTCTCCAAGCATGGTTTCAGTGTCCTTCAGCATCCTGGACTCCCAAGAGCCCCCCAGGGCAGCTGAGCTGGCCTGGAGAAGACCCTCCCCGTGGAGGCTGGGGTGGGGGGCACTGGGCCTGTCCCTGCGGGCTGCCTGGTCTCATCAGACTGGTTCCCTCCAGAGCTCCCCCTCCCCGCCCCGCCTCCGTTCTGGGGAGAAGCGTCTGGCCCTGGCACGGCTACTTTTCTCTGCGGACTGAGGTCCCCGACCCGCTGACATGGCCAGGTTCCCCCACCTGGCAGAGCATTAGCTGAAGCCGGTACCTCCCCAGGGCTCGGGACAAGCTGCGAGGTACCAAGTGCTCAGTCCCGGAGCTGAGCAAAGGCGGGGTCAGAAGGGAGGCAGGTGGCCTCTGCCTAGGGCCTTGGGGAGGCTTCTGAGTCAGAATCAGGGGCAGGGTCCAGCCCAGCCTGGGGCTCCAATTCAGAGCAGCAGGAAGGAGGCGGCAGGAGCAGCAGGGCCCCTGACCCAGTGCTGTGGGGGACACGTCTCCAGGGCTGAGGGAGCTACCCCCCAGCCCTCTCTGGGCGGCCGGCTGGCTCCTTTACAGCAGAGGGGAGCAGTGCCAGCCACATTTGGGCGGGGGCCCTTAACCCCCTACACGTCTGGGGTTCTTTCTTCCAAGATCCCAGATCCATCCACTCTGCTGGTCTCTCAGCTGCCCCAGCCCCATCCCCATGTTCTTAACCGGCCTCCCAGCTCCTCGCACACCCTCCCGTCCGGCTCCAAGCTGAGGTCCAAGGCTTCTTGTAAAGCACAAGCCAGACCTTGTTGCTTTCCCGCTTAGAACTCCTCACCGGGCTGGCAATGAATCCAACTTCCCAGCTTGAAGCTCCCTCCCGAGGCCCCCACCCACTCCCAGCCTCAGCGCCCTCCACACCACCCCTCATCTTTGCTTTTTGGGCTTAAGCCACAGAGACCTGCTTTTAGGTCCTCAAATGTCCAGAAAATATTCAGATTTGCCGAGGGTCGGGCCTGCCCCAGGACCTTTGCATGTGCTGGCCCTGCTCCCGAGGAAGCTTCTCTTCTGCCCTCCAGGGTAAGCTGTCCCTCAGCCTCAGTCCTGACCCCAATACCACTTCCCCGAGTGACTTCCCCAACAGCCCCATCTGGCGTAGCCTTCTGTCATCTTCTCTCACGGGTCCTGCTCTTTCCTCTTGGGGACATGATTCCCACTCCGTGTGCTGGGTGGGGATTCCCAGAAATGGCACACAACCTCCTGGTACAGTGTGACATTTCCAGGCCTCCATTACCTGCAGGCCTCCCTGACTTGTGCCCAACACACCCCACAGGTTCTGGAGGAGGGACCATCCCCGGTGTCACCATCTGTTCTGGCCCCAAGACCCAGCCTGGCCCAAGGAGAAGCCAGCAAGATGTGGGGAAGGGAGAGTGGTTGGGAGGGGAGCTTGGCCAGTTCTCACACAGTGCGTCTAGCAGGGAGGGCAGATGCGCTGACCAGCGGGCCGTGCACGGAGTGGAGGCAGGCGGGGACTTGGGAATTCGGTGTCACAGCCCTAACACGGGGATCAGTCCACAAACCCCACCCCCTGCAGGGACCTCCACCCAGCCCCTTGCCAACCTTGCATGTGGCACGAGCACCCAGCCCCCCGCCCTCGTGGAGCCACTTGAGGGCCGGCTCTGGCACACCTTCGTCAGAAATACTCAGGTAATCATCACACGCCGGCCTCTGCCAAGGCGCCGGGACACCACCATGAACAGAGGGGACAACACCCTGCCCTGAGAGGGTGCCTGGGTGGGTCCCCAAGAGCAGCATGGAGCATGTGAACCCACTGCGTGAGCCCGGGCTGGCCCTGAAGCCCTTGGTGGGCGGGTCCATGCCCCAAGGCAGGAGGAGCCTGGGGACCCTTCCTCCGATGGGTCACACGCCCACAGAGAGCCAGGAGAGCCTGGACATCTTGGCCCACCTGAGATGGATGCTGCCCTCCCACCCTACCCCCCAGCCACCTCCAACAGACCCGATTCTCAGCCTCCTGGCCCCTCTTTCGGTGTGCCTGGCATACAGAAGGGGCTTAATCAAGGCTCACTGGATAAGCGAAGGAAGGAACCAAGTGCCCCATCAGCCGGTGTTTCTCCCTAAAGGGAGCGTCCGCCTGGCTCAGTCCCGAATTCGGAGCCAGCTGGGGAGGGTTCAGAGACAGCCACGGGGTGTTTCCATCTCATGCCTCTGTCTTCATGTTGTGGCAGTGACTCTATCGCGTGGGAACACAGAGGTGAGACAAGTCACACTGGGCAGGCTTGCTCCCGGCGGGCCTCTTGGGCGGAGTAGGCCAAGGCGGGAAGGCGCAGGTACTTTCCCAGGTTAACTCCTAGTACCCACACGTCACCTCCTCTGATCTTGGCCCTGTCAAGGTCAAGGCAGCCCACATGCCTCTCCATCCATAGGTCAGAGAAGCACTTTGGCCCCTCCCTGCACGGGTAACAGGAAACCACATTTTCCTAAATGGGGCTGCCCCCTACGCCCCTTCCTGGAGTCACTAAGCTGTGAAAGGGCAGCAGCCAGCCGGGTTCCACCACGCGGCAGAGCATTGGCCAAAGCTTGGGCCAAGGTGGCCAGTCCCAGCCCAGGGACGGATGTGGATGGATGCGGACACGGGTCCCTCCTGGAGCCTGGGATGCCGTGTCGTGCCTGCCTGTGTGAAAAAGCACACTCACAAGCCTGGGTTCAGAGGTCAAAGGGGCCTCAGGCAGCCGCCCCTCTTTCCACCCTGGACCTCCTGGGGTCAGGCTCTCTGCAGAGCCCTGACAAATGTGAACGCCAGAGCCCGGCCATCTTCACTGCTCAGAGCCCAGAGGACGCCATGTGAACGCCAGAGCCCCGCCATGCTCGCTGCTCAGAGACCAAAGGATGCCTGGCTCCCGGGTCAGCGGGCGGCATGGCCCCCTCAGCCTTGCAGACAGGGCTCCTCGGACAGCATGGCAAATCAGCCTGTCCCAGCTTCCGGAAGAGCCATGAGGCTTCCCACCTTTGCCCAGTGTCGTTCCTGATGGTACAAAGACAGCTAAGTAAACGAAACTGGCCGGAGCGTCTGACCGCTGCTCTCCCATGAGTCCTTCCTATCTCTGAGCACACGGCTCCCTGCAAGGCCAAGCTGCTGTCTCTCCCGAAACTGAAATGATGATCACACGCCCCACGACTCCATCGCACTGGCCTGCCTCCTGCCCACCAGCGACACATTCAGGTCAACTGCAGTGTGCCGAGCACAGCTGTATCTTTCCACAGGACAAAGGCAATGCAAATCCCCCATCATCAATTTTTCTTTCTCTTTCCCGAGTAAGAAAAGAAACAGGAGGGCCGATTTCCAGCCCGGAGCAAACTACTGAGCTGCTATTCACACGGCAGACTCCTCTCGTCCAGCCCCGGCCCCCGTCCAGGCACCGAAAATCTGCAGCTGCTGCCGAGGCTCTGGGTTCCCTCGGCCTCTGGAGTGGGCCTCCTTGTGCCCCGAGCTGCTCACAGACACTGAGGACGCCAGGCTGCCCTACCCACAGGCCTCCCTGCCCTGCAGGTCAGGGCCAAGGTGTCCTGTAGGGTGGGGGTGGGAGCGAGGCCACACACAGGGCAGGCCACGGAGCCCCTTGGTGACCTCTGCATTTGTTTCCCATGGCTCACCACCAACACAGCGGCTTAAAACAACACAAACATATTCTCTTACAGTTCTGGGGTCAGAAGTCCAACCTGGGTCTCCCTGGGCTGAGGTCATGGCGTGGGCAGGGCTGTTCCTTCTGCAGCCTCCGGGAAGGGGGAGACCCATTTCCTGCCTTTCCAGCTTCCTGAGGCCCCTGTGCTCCTTGGCTTGTGGCCCCCAGGGAGCAATGACGTCACTGTGACCTCTAACCCCACCCTCACATGGCCTCCTCTGACCTTCCTGCCGTCTCCTTCTCAGAACCTTTGTGGTGACTGTGCGCCCCCAGATAATCCAGAACCATCTCCACCAAAGGTCTGCGACTCATCCACATCTACAAAGTCCCTTCTGCCATGGGAGGCCACATTCACAGGCTGGGGGGACATGGACACTCTGTGGGGCCATGAGTGTGCCAACCACACTCTCCCTCGAGACAATCGTGTCAAGCAAAGGAACCAAGTGCCTAGGCAGGCTGGGACAGTCCTCTTCCTTCCACCTGGCCCGGCGTGGACTTTCCTGCCCCTGGCAGTCCTTGGGTTATAAAACCACTGGAAGCCCTCCTTTGGTGGGTCCAGGAGCCCTAAAGGAGTACAGCGTCCCTGGCAGCCCCTAGCTCCGTCTCTCTCCTCCACACCTCCAGCTCCGCCCTCAAAGGCACCCGAAGCAGGATTCCCCAGTGCCGCCACCAAGGCGGCCCCACCAGAAAAGTGCACACCGAGCCTCTCTAAACCCCTGCAGTGAACAGCACAGATGGAGGGGGTGTTCCAGAGTCACCCACGTGGCCCACAAATGCATGACCTGCCACAGCGCATCCTAATGGCAGCACGGGGCACCTGCTCTCCCAAGACCCCCTGCACCTGTCTGGGCACAGACATGTGCAAGACGTGTGTGAGCAGAGTCCAGGTGGCAGCCATACACGCCGCACAGGGATGGGAGGCTGCCCGGGTGCACCAGGATGCGCGTGATATCACACCTGCCGGGGGCCAAGTCACAGGTGGAGACCCAGGGATAGGAGCCATGGCCCGCAACATCAGACCAGAAAGTCACGGCCCTGCAGCAGCAGAGAAGCCACCACATCAGAGGCCACAGCTTGTGCAGATCCCGTGGCACTGTTTCCAGCCCAGTGAGCTGGGCCTCTTCCAGGGTCGAGGGCCAGCCGAAATAGGCTGAGTGCACAGCAGACCTGGTCACAGCAGCCACCAAATGGCAAGGAACCCAGTGGGAGGCCAGGGGCCCAAAATGCCTGCCCAAGGAGTGAGTCGGACCCTAGAACCTAAGTCCCAAGGGAGCTCCTGGAAAGAGAAATCTGTGGCTGCCTCGTGAGTTCTCACCCAGGGGTCTCCTCCCCGATGCCTAGGAAGGCACATCAGCCGTCTCACTGTCAGGAAGGAAAGCGAGATGGCCCGGGTACGTGGCACACAGGGAAACCAGGATGGCTACCCGATGGGCCAGGGCCTGCCCCCACTCCAACCTATCACAAGAGCCACCGGGCAGAAAAATATGTCGAGGAGAGGGGAAGATGGAAGGAGGCCCAGGGGATACTCTGCATGCCCAGAGGGACTCTCAGACCCACAGGCGTCTTGCAGTCAGGGGTCAAGCTCTAGCGCAAGGTTTAGGGACGCTCACAAGGATGAGTGACTCTGGTCCTGCAGGCAGCCCCACCCACTTCCAGTCAGCACCAGCCACCACTCTCCAAGGAATGAAGCAGAATCAGCCACAGACTAGGAGCCCCCGGGACAGGACAAGAGCCTGGCATGGCGACACATGGCACATAGAAATCGCCCCCCCAGAGGCTAAAGGAAGCCCTGGGACAGCCAGGCTGGTTGTGCACCCACCTGCTCCAGCCTTCACGCCTCCCCAGCGTCTGCGAGGAGAAGGGCAGGGACAACCACCTCACTGGTCACTCCGGGGCAACCCCCAGAACGTTCTCTGATGAGTGAACGGCCACCCTGATTTGAGGGGAGGCAAAGGAGATGCGTCGGCTCAGGCCTACGCAGGCCCAGACTGTGGGGCTGAGGCCCGGCCGTCCACCCAGCCTCCACGCCCAGCCCTCCACCCAGCCTCGACGCCCATCCTTCCACCCAGCCTCAACGCCCAGCCCTCCACCCAGCCTCAATGCTCAGCCCTCCTCCCAGCCTCAACACTCAGCCCTCCACCCAGCCTCGACACCCAGCCCTCCACCCAGCCTCGACACTCAGCCCTCCTCCCAGCCTCGACACCCAGCCCTCCTACCAGCCTCGACGCCCAGCCCTCCACCCAGCCTCGACGCCCAGCCCTCCACCCAGCCTCGACACTCAGCGCACAGGGAAGTTGCTGGGAGGAAGGAAAGCAGTTCTGCGGCTATTTTTAAACCTGTAAAAGTAGATCTCTCAGGCAGGAGTCCTCTTGGCACACGACTGATTCAACAGGCCCAGCCTCACCCAAAAATAAAAATCAAGTGATAATCTTTAAATAAAACTCCTTCCCACCAGGCCAGGGGTGTGAACTCAGGATCCACCCAAAAAGCTGCTCCTGGCCTGGCGGAGGCCCGCATCCCCGGAGGCCCGCACACCAAGAGGCCCCACCTGGCCACCTCCCCCGGACTCTCACCTGAACTCTCCCAGCCCAATTCAGCCCTCCCGCCATCACCACAGGAACTTTCTAGAAGACAGGCACTCCCTCCATCGAATCACCAGGCTGCAAGTTACACTGCAGAGCCCAGAGTACGGCTTCATCTACAGCCACCAGCACAGAGGCAGCCCTTTTAACCCCTTCCTCCCGTGGCCCTCCCTGCTCAGGGAAAACAGAGAATTCCAAGAAATGCCTCGCTTTTATTGTGAAGTTTTGCCTGCATTTTCTCCCTAACATTTATTTATTGCGGTGTCATTTACCGCTATGTGCAGAGATAATGTTTACTGAACGATCAACTGTCAACACTGTCTTGGCTGGTAACCAGGAAGGAGCAAGCTTCCAAGCCCATCACATCCTAATGTTGAAGGCTGCTGCGCACATAGCTGGCCGACCACCGTTTTAGGTACATTTCAGGACACCAATGCAGGATCTAAGGTGGACAGATAATGTACTGACATTTTTACCACGTCAAATAAGAACTAGGATCCCAGCCAGGGTTTTCACCCAGAGCAGCTGGTTTTCAGAAACCGACGCCTGCCTCTCCCTGTGAGAGGCACGCGGCATCTGACAGCCTGTGGGCTGGACTCTGGGGCTCCGGCCCAGCACAGAGCCAGGAGAGGCGTGTGCTCGACAGCACGTGCCATCCCTCGCCCCCACAACCTCCCTTTCCAACCAAGCGCTTGGCACCCAGCAGCCAAGCCCTCCAGGCCCCCAGTCCCTTTCCACAGCAACAGGCTCTCTGCCAAGCACCTGCTCCCTGCTGAGTGTGGGCTAGGGGCAATCAGGGACACTCCCCAACTCCAGTTCCAGCTGGTGACTCTAGGCCCCAAAGCACTAGGAAGCAAAGGTGGCACAGATAAAACTGCATCTGGGACCAAACACCAGACAGAATGGGAGCAAGGTGGTGCATCTGGAGCTCTGGAAGGTGGCCAGTAAGGCCTTAAAGTATATGCAAAAGAGCATGCCTAGTGGAGGAAACGGCCTATTAGTTCATTTGTCTACCTATCTATCCATCCATCCATCCATCCATCCATCCATGCATCCATCAATCATTTACCCACCCATTACCTAATCTACCCATTCGTTTGCCTTCTCATTGATGCATCCATCTATCCAATCATCCATCCATCTATCCACCCACATGTCCATCCATCCACACATCCACTCACCCACCCATCTAACCATCCCTTCTCCCATTCACCCACCCATCTATCTACTCACCCATCCATCCATTCATCCATCCATCCACTCACCCATCCATCCATCCATCCACTCATCCATCCATCCATCCATCCACCCATTCACCCATCCATCTACCCAGCCCTCTGCCATTCACCCACCCATCTATCCATCCACTCACCCATCCATCCATCCATCCATCCACTCACTTGTCTGTTCATCAACCCATCCATCCATCCAACATTTACCCACCCATTTACCTAATCTACCTATTCGTTTGCCTACTCACTGATCCATCCATCCATCCACTCACCCATCCATCCATCTACATGTCCACTCATCCATCCATTTATCCATCCACCCATCCATCTTTCCAGCAATGCATCCATCTACCCATCCACCCACCCGTCCACCCATCTACCTATCCACTTACCCACAGCCATCCATCCATCCATATAGACATACATAAAGTTGTGCGCTCAGCATCCAGTAGCTGCCAGGCTCTGGGCCCAGACCCTTGGAAATCACAGATAAGGCAGCAGCTACCTTTACTCCCTCCCATATGACTCCTGTTGGTAGATGAATATGACAAATAAGGGTCTCCTTACAGAGCTGGGACATCAGGACATGCCAACTGCTGCACCAGTACTCTCCATGTGCCACGAGAGAGCCCATCCCTGCCATGTAGCCTCATCTACAGATGAGGTGCAGAGGATGGGAAGGCTTGCTGGCCTGGGGAATGTCTCACCCACTGCACGCAGGACCTTGGCTGTGAGGCCAGGGAGCTGGGATGTGTTCAGCAGGGCGGGACGCAGTGACTAGAGAGGTCACAGAGGTGGGCAGTGGTTCCCGACTTAACACTTCCCATGGAATTCAACACAGGCATCATCCAAAACACCTGTCAGACGACAATGCTGGACCCAGGACCTGCAGCCGTTGCAAAACACACAGGCAGGTGTGTTCAGGCTCCCTCTCTGACTTCATCCCAGCCCCTGGGGGCAGCAGGGAGGAGGCCCCCCACTGGCAGGATCAGGGGTTTCTCCTTTGAGGTGTGAGCTCCAGGGACAGGACAGGCCAGGAACTCGGTGTGGTAGGGTCAGCTCACCCCTGTACTCAAAGATCTGTCCTGGGCAATGAAGTATCCCAGGGCCAAACATCCACAATGTGTAATTAAAGAGCAGACAGGTGTTCATGGGGCAATGGAGGTGATGGAGAAACAGGGATTGGGGGCCAACTTCATTTTTTCCTAGGGAAATTCCATATAATATAGACACGCCGCTGTATCAGTGCCACCTGTCTTCATCTTCTGCCTGTCTGCTCCCTTCTGTAGGTCTGGGTCACCCACTCATAGTCGTCACTTATTAAACATGTCACTCTAGGGCAGAACCAGACCAACCCAGTGTCTGGCCCTGGAAGTCTGATATGGTTTGGCTGTGTCCCCACCCAAATCTCATCTTGAATTCCCAAGTGTTGTGGGAGGGGCCCCGTGGGAGGTAATTAAAACACGGGGGCAGGTCTCTCCTGTGCTGTTCTTGTGATCATGAAGGAGTCTCACGAGATCTGATGGTTTTATAAGGGGGAGTTTCCCTGCACAAGCTCTCTCTTTGCCTGCTGCTATCTGGTAAGATGTGACTTGCTCCTCCTTGCCTTCCGCCATGATTGTGAGGCCTCCCCAGCCATATGGAACTGTGAGTCCATTAAACCGCTTTTGTTTGTAAAGCGCCCAGTCTCAGGTATGTCTTTATCAGCAGCGTGAAAACACACTAACACAGAGTTTAGCTTTTCACCACCAGAGAAACTGTAAGAGCAGAATTTAAAAGGCCTGAGCCAAGAACCACACCTACAGGCCCAGGTCCGAAGGGGCAAGTCCAGGGACATCGAGTCAGCCCCACACCTAAGACTGTCTCCATCAGGCCTCAAAAGGACACCCCCGCCAGCAGGGAGCTGGCAGCTCCCCAGACCCTTCTGCTTCCAGAAGACTTCAATGGCAAGGAAGGTCTTCCTCACTCTGAATCACCCAGGACAGCCACCTAGAAACTTCCCTTCCCCTCCAGGACCCCTCCATTAAAACTGTGCATTCAGAGGAAGGCCTGCAGGCCTCAGGAAGCAGATGGCCAGCCCCTCCTGCCAGCTTCTTCGAGAAGATCTCCCATGGCGTAAGGGCCAGCCACTCTGATCCCTGTATGTCACAGCAGGAAAGGGAGCTTCTGGGAGCATCAGGGGCTCAGGAGGAAAAGGCAGTCTCTCTCCAAGTCACACTCTTGAGGAACCACTGCCACTGCCCGTGTGAGTGCATCTGCCGGGAATCCACCCGTGTCTGGTGCTACGAGGGTACCTATGCCCAGAGACAGGGCGTGGTAGCCTAGGGGAGCACCCTCCAGCTCAGCCAGGGAGGCATCTGCAGCCCTCTCCAGCAACACAGGAAGAAGAAAGGCAGTCACGAGGGCTCCCCTACACAGCCTAGCAACCGGGAAGACCCCAGGAAGAGAAGCTCCCTGGCCCCGAGGGTCCTCAGAAGCACTTTCCCCCAAAATCCAAATTCTACATCACAGTGCTCTTGGGTAGAGGCTGTGTGTGCACCTTACAACCCTGGGGAATCTCACCTCCCAGAGCCTGCGCACAGCAGGTGACTAGTGACCAACAGATGCACACGCATGCACGGCAACCGCACTCAAAAAGCACTAGCAACCGAAATGCATTTGGGCTAAATAAAAACGCATGATGCTTTTAATTTATTTATGTGCTTCTTTAACAAATTTAGGCTCCTGCCTTCAGCCATGAGCCAAAACCCATTTCAACTTCACATTCTTCATCCTGTGTCATTTGCTTGCAGGAACATTTGTACTCTTCAGGATTTAATCATCAGAGAAGGCTGCAGCACGCTTGGGCCATTTCCTCTCCTCCATGAAGAGTAACACTCTGCTTTCGGAGAGAAAGCACTATAGATAATTGAGTGGAATTTTAACACTGACCACTTAGCTGCTTTACAGGTGGGGGAGCTGAGGCCCCAAACGGGTAAATGCTCACAGCCACCTGCTAACCAGCGCCTGAGTCAAGAATTAGAACTGGGTCCTGACTCCTGAACACAGCTCTCCATGTCAGCACTCCCTCCTGCAGGTCAGGCGAGGCAGAGATGGCCACAGTGGCACACAGATGTTGGCTTAGTGACAACCAGAATATGTCTGTGGGTCCCCAGATTACATAATGTCCTCTCTTACATTCTATATCCTTCTGGCGACTAAGATGGGAGTGAGAATGGGACAAGGCACAGGTTCTGCTGGGCGAACTCCAACTAATCTGCAATTAATCCCTCCATTCACCAAGCTCCCACTATACCCAAGATATCATGCTTGGGGTATAAAAACAAGCTCATCCCATATCCTCCAGGTGCAGACAGCCTGCAAAGAACTATCAGTAACTACTAAAATCCTCTACTCCTAGAGACAGTACAACTGTCCATCAACAGGGAACAAGAAAGGCTAGGCACAGTGGCTCACGCCTGTAATAAACTTTGAGAGGCCGAGGCGGATGGATGGCTTGAGTCCAGGAGTTCAAGATCAGCCTGGGCAACATGGTGAATGAAGCCCCATCTCCACAAAAAAAAAAAAAAAAAAAAAAAGCCATGTGCGGTGGCATGTGCCTATAGTCCCTGCTACTCAGGAAGCTGAGGTGGGAGGATTGCTTGAGCCTGGGAAGTCGAGGCTGCAGTGAGCCAGGATTGTGCTACTGCACTCCGGCCTGAGTGACAGAGCAAGACCCTATCTCAAAAACAAAACAAAGTAAAAAAAAAAAAAAAAAAAAAACAGGGAACAAGTGGACAAGTGGATGAAGCCATGCTACAGTAACACCATGGACACAAATGTAACCCAGAACAGGGACAGGTGTAACCCGGAACAGGGACAGATATAACCCAGGACAGGGACAGGTGTAACACGGAACAGGGGCAGGTGTAACACAGAACAGGGACAGGTGTAACACAGAACAGGGGCAGGTGTAACACAGAACAGGGACAGGTGTAACCTGGAACAGGGACAGGTGTAACATGGAAAAGGGACAGATGTAACACGGAACAGGGGCAGGTGTAACATGGAACAGGGGCAGGTGTAACCTGGAACAGGGACAGGTGTCACCCAGAACAGGGACAGGTATAACACAGAACAGGAACAGGTGTAACCTGGAACAGGGGCAGGTGTAACACAGAACAGGGACAGGTGTAACATGGAACGGGGACAGATGTAATACGGAACAGGGACAGTTGTAACACGGAACAGGGACAGGTGTAACATGGAACAGGGACAGGTGTAACACAGAACAGGGGCAAGTGTAACCTGGAACAGGGATTATCTCTGTGTACCATTTTGGAGTGACCTACAGGATATAATGTGAGTGTGCAGAAAGTGTGAGCACCCTAACATTTATCTAAGAACCAACATAGATGCTCATGTTTATAAAAAATTTCAGTTGGAAGAATACAGTGTAAAATTAGAAGAAAACTGGTTATCTACAGGGGAAGAGAGGAAATGGGGGCGGGGTGCAAGAAGAGAAACTCGACTTCTCTGAATATACCTTGACTTTGGAACCATGGAAACGATTTTAGATAGCTGTATGAATAAATTTAATTTAAAAAAAGAATTCTCTACATCATGCATTATGGGACAAAATGGCATCATGTACCTGCCGATGTGACACTAAGGACACGCCATTATGTCTGTGGCAACCGGACATAATCTCATGACCTGAGTCTCTTCATGAGGAAACGGGACAAACCCAAATTGAGGACAGTCTGCAAAATAACTGACCTGTGCTCTTCAAAAACGTCAATATCAGGAAACAAAGAAAGAACTACTGCTCCAGGTGAAAGGAGATGAAAGAGGCATGAAACTATCCCAAGTCAGAACTGTCTTTTGCTACAAAGGACATTACTAGACAATAGTGAAGTTGGAATAAGATCTCAGACCAGATAATAATAGCATTGTATCAATGTTAATTTCCTGATTTTGATAACTGTCCTGAAGTTAGATAAGAGAATATCCTTGCCTTTAGGAAATACTACAAAAGTATTTAGCACGCAGGGGCATTGTGCCTGCAACTGACCATCAAGCAGCTCAGAAAAAAAGAATACATGGATGGATAAATAGATGGATGGATGGATGGATAGATGGATGGATAGATGCATGGATGGATGGATGGATGGACAAATGGATGGATGGATAGATGGATGGACGGACGGACGGATGGATGGAGGGATAGATGGATGGATCCAGGGATGGATAAATGGATGGATAGATGGATGGATGGATGGATGGATGGATGGATGGATGGATGGATGGATGCATGGATGGATGGATGGATGCATGGATGGATGCATGGATGGATGCATGGATGGATGCATGGATAGATGGATCCAGGGATGGATGGGTGGATGGATGGATGGATGGATGGATGGATGGATGGATAGATGGATCGATGGATAAATGGACAGATGGATGGATGGGTAGGTGGGTGGATGGATGGATGGATCCAGGGATGGATAGATGGATGGATGGATGGATGGATGGATGGATGGATGGATGGATAGATGCATGCATGGATGGATGGATGGATGGATGGATGGACAGATGGATCCAGGGATGGATGGATGGATGGATGGATGGATGGATGGATGGATGCATGGATGGATGGATGGATAAATGGATAGATGGATGGATGGGTGGGTGGGTGGATGGATGGATAAATGGATGGATGGATGGATGGATAAATGGATGGATGGATAGACGGATGGACGGATGGATGGATGGATGGATCCAGGGATGGATAAATGGATGGATGGATGGATGGATGGATGGATGGATGGATGCATGGATGGATGCATGGATGGATGGATGGATGGATGCATGGATGGATGCATGGATGGATGGATGGATGGATGGATGGATGGATGGATGGATAGATGGATGGATGGGTAGGTGGGTGGATGGATGGATGGATCCAGGGATGGATAAATGGATGGATGGATGGATGGATAGATGCATGCATGGATGGATGCATGGATGGATGGATGGATGGATGGATGGATGGATGGATGGATAAATGGATAAATGGATCCCTGGATGGATAAATAGATGGACGGATGGATAGATAGATAAGAGAGGCAGACAGACAAATGCGGTAAAATATTAACCTTTGGGGAATAACTGGATGAAAAATACACAAGAATTCTTTGTATTATTTTTGTGACTTTCCTGTAAGTCTGAAATCATGTCAAAATTTAAAAGAAAAAAAGCCATCTCTAGAAATCTAAGGTGAAAAGAAACAAATGCACCCAACTCTGTACTGACTTGATAACACAGCCTCAAAGGAAGGAAAAAGTCTTGCCAGTGACTGTCAAACACCATAATCTGTACCTTTCTAGTAGGACAAGCCCTAAGGACAAAAGAATGAGAAACAAATAGAGACTGCATTGAGTAATCTTGTGATATTTTATTTTGAGATTGTGTGTATTATCAAGGGATCAAACAAATGTGTAATGCTGATGATGTTCACTGAGAACCAAGATTTCAGCAAAACAAAGATACAATAAAAGTCTGATGAGGTTACACAGGCACTTAGGAGTCCTGGATGTGAATTCCAATAGAATTATCTGTATGAACTCCTCAGGCCCAAGCCCTGTCCACTGAGAAGGTCCACACATGACAGGTCACCAGCGGCCATCAATGCCCCAGGATCCCCATGGAGTGTGTCAATGTCAGCTTCCACCAAAAGGAACCAGGGCTTTATTTCAGAAATGGTCAATTCCAGGACTGGGGCAGGAAATGCTGGTGAGCCTGGGATATCTGGTCACACCGAAAGGCAAGGAATCTCTCAGAGACAACTGGGTTGTGTCAAAAGGACTCTCAGAAGCCAACTGAAAGAGGCCCAGAGGCAGAACTATTTAAGCATTAAGCAGATACGAGCCAGAATGATCAAAACACACCAAATATGTTTACATTCACTGTCTCATGAGAATACCAAAAACCCCAGGAGAGCCCAACACCCTCTCTGGTGGATGCTCTCAGAAGAGAATGCAACTCATTATTTTGAAAACTGGAAAATGAGGGGGGAATCCAACAATGCACCCTGCCCCTTGTCTATGAACTACTCCTTGGCGGAGCCAAACGGCAGACAAAGGGAAGTTTGTTTTCGGAAATGTGTCAGCTAACAAATGGAGAGAGAATAGCGGAAGTAGAAAATGACCATTCTGTAACCTCTAATGAAATGATGGCTCCGAGCAATAATCATCAAAGCTGTGACATTAAACAGAGACTGCCTCATGGAAGCACACGGCACCACCAACAGAGGGATTGTCCCCCAAGGGTCACCCAACCCCGCCACGACCAGGAAGCACAGGGTATGGACCATGTTAGGCCGCCTTCAACACAGTCCAGAGCAGAGACTGTCCAGCAGGTGACCTGGTCTACCAAGGACAAAAAGTGTGACGCACAGAGAACCCACAGGGTCAAGACCGGAGAGAGACACCACCGAGCACAGCCCACCAACCTCATCTGACTCTTCATTCACAGAGAGCTGCAAAGCAACCTGAGACCTCATCAGGGACATTTGTTTGTTTACTTCCTTCCTTCCTTCCTTATTTATTTATTTAGAGATGGGGCCGCACACAGTGGCTCACACCTGTAATCCTAACACTTTGGAAGGTCGACGCAGGCGGATCACCTGAGGTCAATAGTTCGAGACCAGCCTGGCCAACATGGTGAAACCCCATCTCTATTAAAAATACAAAAATTACCCAGGCATGGAGGTGCGTGCCTGTAATCCCAGCTACTCAGGAGGCTGAGGCCAGAGAATCGCTTGAACCCGGCAGGCAGAGGTTACAGTGAGCCGAGATCGCACCACTGCACTCCGGCCTGGGCGACACAGTGAGACTCCATCTCTAAATAAATAAATTAATTAATTAATTAATTAATAAAATTAAGAGATGGGGTCTCGCTCTGTCATCCGGGCTGGAGTGCAGTGGCTCGATCCCTATCAGGGAAATTTGAGCTTAAGTTGGACAGCTGATGGTATTAACGAAAAGCTGTTTGCTTTTTTCAGTTGTGATATTAGACTCGTGGCTTTTGTTTTTAAAACACACTGAGCTACCCACTGAAATATTTACAGCTGAAATGAGAGGATGCTGGCTGGGATTTGCTCCAAAACCCCGGCGGGGGGCGGGGGGCCTGGGCAGGGGGTTGGGGGCAGGGAGAGGGCGTGTCGGGGAAGCCTGCCTGGTCCGGAATCTTGCTGGGAATCTTGTTGCAGCCAGTGGTGGGTTTCAACCAGGGAGGCCCATGACACTCTTTGCTCCATTTCTGGATACATTTGAAATTTTCCATAATTAAAAAATAATCCCCGTGCTCACCACCCCACAGGCTGTCAGAGGTGAACCTAACACTTTTACTTCATGAGCTACCAAGGGGTAAAAGGAGATGCTCCTTTGGCAAATGCTGAGGACAGAGTCACAAGTGCTGGTCCAGGGACACCAGCAGCTCTGTTCGTGACCAGGTGGCCTCATTTCCTCCGGGATCTGCTCGGCCCCAGAGAGGCAGCCCTGTGGGTTCAGCTGTCTCCATTTTGCAACTTTGTTATCAACAACGTCTCAAAGCGAATCTGCCTGGACAGGCGTCCCTCCATCCCTCCACCCCACATGCCAGCTCGCCTCTTCTCCTGAAGCTTCCCGGGCCCCAGCAGAGGGTCCCTGTTGATGCTCACAGATCCTTCCCCTGCACCAAGAGCACCTGCTCCCTGAAAGTGAAACACTGACCCCCTGCCCCATGACTGAAAAACCGTCAATATTCAACCACTTCGACTCACAGAAAGGCAATTCGTGAGGTTCAGCGGATAAGGCAGCCTCTGGTGGTTGATGACTTAACTAGAGTCTGCCGAGCTATGCTCTCCAGGCCAAATAGCATACCTTCCACGCACAGGCCCAGCTGGACAGTCAACCAAGGGCCAGCCCCCTGCTGCCACCGCCCAGGGAGAGCCCAGCCTCTCCATTCTCAGAGATCCATCAATTCCAGCAGAGCCACCACTGCAGGCTGGTGAGGTCGCAGGCGGCAGGTCACCAGGACGGTCATCGGGAGGACTGAACCCTGTCGGCAGCCCATGTGGGCCAGCCCCTCTCTGCCCAAGCTGGCTCTATGCAACCTAAGGCTCATGGAGAGACCGAGTCACTCCACACCACAGCCATAGCGTGTCACCAGAGCTGTACTCAGAACGACCAGTGTCCAGTCCTCAGGGGCCCAAGAAAGCTGTCAGAGTACAGATGGATATACACATGTGTACACACATGGTTAATACTGATGCACATGGGCATGCACACGCACATACGGTTAATACTGCCACAAATGGGCATGCACACACACACACGGTTAATACTGCTGCACACGGGCACACACACGCACACACAGGGTTAACCACCGCCACACGCACACAGGGTTAACCACCGCCACACGCATACACACAGAGTTAACTACTGCTGCACACACACACACAGGGTTAACTACCGCCGCACACGCTCACACACACACACAGGGTTAACTACCGCTGCACACACACACACACAGAGTTAACCACTGCCGCACATGTGCACTCACAGGGTTAACTACTGCTGCACACGCAGACACACACACACACTGGATTAACACTGCACACATGCGCACACACACTGGGTTAACTACCACTGCACACGTGCACGTACGTGCACACACAAGGTTAACCACCACACACGTGCACACACACACAGGGTTAACCACCGCTGCACACAGGCACACACACGCACACATAGGGTTAACTACCACTGTCTATATACACACGGTTAACTACTACCGTGGTTAACTACTCACATACATGCATACACAGAGTTAACCACCACTGTACATACACACACACACACACACACACACACACTCATGCACACACCGTTAACCACAGCCACACAAACATGAGCACACAGAGTTCATTACGCCATCTAAGCACACACACAATCCAGTGCCGTACATACACAGGCTCACTATCACGCTCTGGCCTGTTGCCAGGTGAACCCACAAGGCTGTGTGGACGGGCCTTGGACCCTTGAGCACCCGGTGAGTGCACAGACATGAGAGCACTGGTAACCAAGGACAGGGCACCCAGATGACAATCCTTCTGGCAAAGGCACTGGCTGTCTGGTACACAGCATGGAAAAGACCCTGGCTGGGCACGACACCCAGAAGGAAGTGACCTGCGCACCCCGGTCCTAAGCCCCTGCCTGTCACAAATGGGGGCTCCATGTGGTTCACAAGTGACTGGCTCTGGACACACAGGAGCGTAATAACAAGAATTCCACCATAGTGTCAGCTGTGAAAACCACACACAGCAGGGTTGCTGGCAGGAACTTTGGGACTCATCTGCCTGGCACTGTCTTACTGGTAAGTAGCCTCTTACTAGTCAGGCATCACCTTGTGAACCCTCTGTGCCTCAGTTTCCACATCCGGACAACAGGGAGGACACAGGTAGGGAGAGAGGCTGAAGAGCGATACACCAAGTGGGGCCAAGCCTGCAAGCCCCTCCTGTAAGAATCTCTGCCATTCTCACTGCTGCAGAGTCCGAAGCCCAGCAAACCAGGCACGCCTGGCCAAGGCCAGTGGACGCCAGAGCCTACTGCCCTACCTCCCTCCTGGAGACACAAACCAACCAGAACAAACATAAGATTTCAGAGTCCTTCCAAAAGCTCTGAAAAAGTCTGAGCCACCCACTGGGAATGCAAGGGACCAATTCACTAAAATAATTACAATTTTCTGGGAATATTTCACTCCTTTTCCCCAGAGACTATACTTTACCCCACAGGGGAAAGGCCCCCACGCCCCCAGCCCCTGTGGAGCAACCTTGAGTGCCAGCTTAGCAGGGCCGCAAGGGAGGCTCAAACGCAGAGACAGAGGCTGTGCCGGGACCACCCAGCCCAAAGGGCCACGCCGGAGCCACAGCTGCCCAGGGCTCGTGTCCAGCGATGGAGCCTGCGTGGGTCTTCACCAGACCCAGCTCCTGGGCAAGACGACATCCCCCATCTCAGCCACCCCTGACCCACCTTGTCCCATCCCCTCCAAGCGCTTTCTGGTACTCACGTAAGAAGTGTTTTTCCAATAAGGCAATTTCCAGGTGACCTTTGATCTCATTCAGTCGATCAAACTCTGTCCGGTTAAAGTCCTGGACTCCTGTGGCCATGATGAGGGTCCCTGGACCAGCCTAGAAGAAAAACACCAAAAGATCAGAGGGGCCACCTGTGGCACCCTGGGTCTACACCACTCAGTTCCCCCAGAGGTGCCCAGGGGCCCCAGGATGGCAGCAGTGGCATGTGGAAAGGGACCAGCAGCTGCAGTTTCTGGGCATGGGGACGACGCAGCAGTCAGATGGGGCAACGGAGCCCCCAGCATAAGACCCGTGTCTGTCTACCCAGCCTCCTCTGTGGGGAGCAGGGACATCTCAGAGAATGTGGATATCCTCAGAGCCCCTGTAAGGCTGGCTTTAAGAAATATCTTAAAAATGGAGGCGGGGCACGGTGGCTCACACCTGTAATCCCAGCACTTTGGGAGGCCGAGGCGGGTGGATCACGAGGTCAGGAGATCGAGACCACGGTGAAACCCCATCTCTACTAAAAAATACGAAAAATTAGCCAGGCGCAGTGGCGGGCACCTGTAGTCCCAGCTACTCAGGAGGCTGAGGGAGGAGAATGGCATGAACCCAGGAGGTGGAGCTTGCAATGAGCCGAGATCGCGCCACTGCACTCCAGCCTGGGCGACAGAGCGAGACTCCATCTCAAAAAAAAAAAAAAAAAAAAAGGAAACTGGATAAGTGGCGCTAAGTCTCTTGATGGTCGTGATCCTGATCTCCTCAGGCTGCAGAGGTAAGAAAACCCTGGAACTGTGCTGGCCCCGTGTGTCCGGCTGGCCGTGCCAGAGCCAGGCCCTCACACCTGAGCAGAGGCTGCGGGCGCCTCCACGAGCCACACTGAGTAGATCGGAGAGACTGGCCCCCGGGCAGAAGGGTCTGCCGCAACCGAGGTGAGCAAACTCCGAACAGCGGCCTTGCCGTCCTGTCTGCTCCATGAAAACCGCGGCTCACAGCCCCAGTGAGCCACAGCAAACTCCAAACAGGGGCCTCGTCATCCCGTCTGCTCCACAAAAACCCCAGCTCACAGCCCCAGCAAGCCAGGACGGGCTCGAGTTACAGGCTACGGCTGCCCGATGCCTGGAGCCCAGGGACTGGGCACAGGCGGCCGTTCCACATCCTGCTGATGGGACAGAAAGCAGGGGCCATGCCCCCGGCACAGCCAGGCCTGCCTGGGCCCCACACTGGATGCCACACAGTCGCCCTCCACGTTGCATCCTACCAGGGACCTGGTGAGGGAAAGCACACGAGTGAGTGTCCCACCACAGGACAGCAGGCACCTGATTTCTCCAGCTGGGTCCTCAGACTTCCTCCTCCAGAGCCAGGTAACAGGTGTGCGGCTTCAACAAGGCCACCCGGAGCAGCACCGTAATGGCTCCTTGCACATGTATCACCCACGCTGTGGCCACAGCCCAGGAAGAAGGCGCTGGCTTCGGGAACCAGCAGCTTCTAGGCAGGGCACTCTGGCTGTGGCTGCCCCGTTCTGGGTGCCCGACCTCCCACACTTTCAGCTGCTCTCGCTGCTGGGGCAAGAGTTCCCAGGGCATGAGTGGAGGCAGGGTGATTCCGTCTGTCCTGCCCGCTGGAGGGGCCCTGTGGGAGCTGCTTGGGGTCTGTCCCAGCACTGACAGATGAGGAACGGGCATGGGACGCCTGTTCCGGGAGGCCAGCGGAGCCCAGGTGCTGGAAGCTGGGATCCCACAAGCACCCATCCAGGAGGACAGAAGCTCCAAAAGAGTCCCAAGAAGGTCACACAACCCCACCTGTGCTCTAGCATACACTGGAGACATGGGTCTGGGGCTCCAAGCTGACCCTGGAAGCTCAAGACGCAGGTGCCGCCAGACTAGGACCCCAGCTGGGGCCCCAGGACAGACCCCGGGGGCTAAACGTCCCCATGAAGGTGGCTCTGACATAGACAGCCTGGAAAAGGTTCACCTGAGTGGGCAAGGGCCTGGGTGCTCCCACATGCAGCCAGGAGGAGGCAAACTGCAAAGCCTGCGGCCGGACCCCTGCACTGCCCTGGGCTGTTTCTCTCCAGTCCTCATCTTTCAGATATGGACCCTGGCGTGTTTCAGACAGAATGAGAACGTGCCTGGGACCTGCTCCAGAGTCATCCAGTGGCCGGGGGGGTGGGGGGCAGGGAGGACACGGCCACCTAGGACAGGAGTGGCCAGGGGCGGGGGGCAGGGAGGACACGGGCCCCCAGGACAGGAGTGGTCAGGGGTGGGGAGCAGGGAGGACACAGCTCCCCTGGACAGGGGTGGCTGGGAGTGGGGGCAGGGAGGACACAGTCCCCCAGGACAGGAGTGGCCAGGGACAGGGGGTAGGGAAGACACGGTCCCCCAGGACAGGAGTGGCCAGGGGTGGGGGCAGGGAGGACACGGTTCCCCAGGACAGGAGTGGCCGGGGGCGGGGGCAGGGAAGACACAGTCCCCCAGGACAGGAGTGGCCAGGGGTGGTACCAACCACAAAGGGACGAAGGACACTTGGGCTCCCAGCCCGCTGCTCTCTAGTTCAAAAGCGTGCTGGACATTTTGAATGTTTTCTATTATGATTTCTTTTTTTTTTTTTGAGATAGTGAAGTCTCACTCTGTCGCCCAGGCTGGAGTGCAATGACGTGATCTCGGCTCACTGCAACCTCTACCTCCCAGGTTCAAGTGATTCTCCTGCCTCAGCCTCCAAAGTAGCTGGAATTACAGGTGCCTGCCACCATACCCGGCTAATTTTTTTTGTATTTTTAGTACAGACAGGGTTTCACCATGTTGCCCAGGCTGGTCTTGAACTCCTAGCCTCAGGTGATCCACCCGCCTTGGCCTCCCAAAGTGCTGGGATTTCAGGCATGAGTCACCGTGCCCAGCCTATTATGAATATTTTTAAAGATCTCAAACACAGAAACTGTGGCCACGCGCTACCTGCTTGCTCCGACCCACTTGCCCCCAAGTGCCTTGGGCAGTTCCAGGACCCCTGACCATGGACCAAGGACCAGGCTGGCACCTGGCTCCTGCCTTTGCCCCTTCTCCCGCCATTCGCCCACCCTTGCTCCTGCACAGCTGGGCACGCCCTCTGCCCCTTCGCTGAGTCTGCCTTGGGCTGGTGTTTGGAGATGCACACCTATCTCTTCCTCTCCTCTGTCTCCCCTTCCTTAGGTTTCTTATCTACGTAGCTTCCAGAAGTTTCTCTCCATTTTCCTTGCATTTGAGTCAAACCTAGCCACCCTGCCCACAGCGGTTACAAGGCAAGGTCAGAGACAGGAATGTGCCTGTCTGGAGGAGGAGGTCATAAACATTAAGCTGAAATGAGACCCAGCAGCCAGGCACTTCTGCAGCCTCGCTCCCCACCGAGGGATCACCTGCCACACTCCCCCAGCCCTCGGCAGGGCCCACCTTCAAGAGGCATTTTCCAAATACTTCACTTACTCTGTTTACAATGGCTCCTTGAAGGTACAGAGGGCAGGTGTGTGCCTGGGGCCAGTGGGCCTGTTCACCCCCAACTGTCTGCTGAGAGCATGGGCACCCAGGGGTGAGACAGGCCTGAGGGTGGCCCAGGAGTAACGTGGCCCACGCAGGATGATGGAGGCCTGGCCTGGGAGACCTCAGTGCTTATCATGAATTTTCTAACCGGGAAGGCGGCCTAAACAACAACCAAGGATCCCAAGTCCCAGCCCCACACTGAGGACAGAAAACACCCCCTGTACGGCCGGGACCCCCGGAGCCCACTCAGCCCACCTCTTGCCTACACCCCATGGACACCATGCTCGGAACTAGGGGTTGCCTTTCCCACAATGGATTCTTCCTGGGATTGTCTCAAGTGATGCTGGAGAGAGAGGACCCCATTCTTCTTGGTGACAAGGTAGGCTGGGGTCCCCAGGAAGCCAGTGGCCTTGGCCTCCTCCAGCTGGGGACTCCCGTTGGCAGCAGCAGCAAGGACGCCAACCCACGGAGAAAGCAGGGCCGGCCAGAGCCCCCAGTTGCTGGGCTCCCGGGCCAGCAGCAGCCTTCATCAGGAGCCCCTGAAACAGCCCCACACAGCCAGCCCTTCCCTGGGACAGACATGAGCAAAGGCTACCTGGAAGTCAGGGACAAAGAGAGGATGGGCATCCACGCCACCTCATCCAAGTCCCCGCCTTCATTAGGTGGGGGGCTCCCCAGGGAGGGCAGGAGAGGGAGCCACACTTTAAAAAGCTCTATTCCCACAGGAAACATCCCAGTGCCCCAACTCAGAACAGTACCCACCTGTGACAAGGACAGACAATGCTGGCACTGGGGGCAGGGGAGGAAGGCCCACGGGCGGGCAGAGGGATGGAACCAGGGCAGCTGGGGGCCCCCTGGCTTCCGAGGAGCCTGGGCTGTGGCATACTTTCGGGGAGGCCTGGGGAAAACAGTTGGACCGTGCCACCCTGTTCCAGCACGTCAGCCTGGGCAGGGCTGCTTCCTGGAGGCTGAGTTGGAGAAGAGCTTGGAGGCTCCCATCTGCCTCTGCCCACTCAGCCCTACAAATAAGTGTGCTCTTCCCTCCACATCCCCATCCCCACCGGGCGGGGGGCTGTGTGGGTCCCCATAACAGACACGTGGCAAGGGGCCAGAGGCCTGCGTGGAAAGGCTCTGCCCAGTGCAGAGGCGGAAAATTCAACTCCGCCACGCCCAGCACCCTCCCCAGCAAGCACAGGCAGCGTCATGCGGGTGACCCGGCTCCATCCACATGCGCCAACCCTGTCTGCAATGGCTGCTCCAGGCCCACGAGGGCTGGGCCCCACGGTCTCCACCCAGTCCTGGGATTCCACAGCCCAGCTGAGAGCCACCTGGATACCAGGGTGGTGAGGACTGGCTCTGCAGGACTCACCAATGAACAAGGGGTCCCCTATTGGGACACAAGGCCCTGGGGTGCTGCCCTGAAATGCTGGGGTCTGAATCCTTCTGCAAGCCCTGTGGGTCCCTCCAGCTGATCCCTTCTCAGACCTACGGAGGAGCCACCCTGAGCTGGAGTCAGAGGCCTGGACTCAGAACTCCAAGGGTGCAGGACACCAAGGCTGTGGCGCTGTCACTATAAAACCAGAGTGGTAGGCCTGGTCATTTCTCAGTTCTTCAGCTTTTCTAGAACTATTTTCTCCAACTTTTGCCTCAACTGAAATCTGCAGCCCTCTCAAGATGGGGCGTGGGTCTTCTGGGGACGTCTCCCATCTCCTGCCTCCTGGTCGGGGGTCACCCCACACGCTGCCCCAGCCCTAAGCATGCCCACCTCCTTCTCGCCACCTCTCCTTCCAGCCAGCACCAGCCACACAGTTACCCATCTCTTCCGCCTTTATCTCCCCTTCCCAGCCCAGCCTCGTGGGCCCCTCCAACCTTCCCCTCCCAAGCAGGTCTGGGTTCTACTCTCAGCCACTTTGTCCCAGGACACAAACAGCCCACAACGAAAGGAAGCAGGAATGAAGCTGAGCACACCTAGAGGACATGGTGCTTGGTGACAGCGGCCAGAAAAAGACACACGCTGTAAGGTTCTACCCATCCCCGGTCCCCAGGAGACGAAAGGACACAGGCTGTGAGGTTCTACCCATCCCCGGTCCCCAGGAGACGAAAGGACACAGGCTGTGAGGTTCTACCCATCCCCGGTCCCCAGGAGACGAAAGGACACAGGCTGTGAGGTTCTACCCATCCCCGGTCCCCAGGAGACGAAAGGACACAGGCTGTGAGGTTCTACCCATCCCCGGTCCCCAGGAGACGAAAGGACACACACAGGCTGTGAGGTTCTACCCATCTCCGGTCCCCAGGAGTCACATTCAGAGACAGGAGGCGGAATGCAGGCTGCCGGGGTGGGGCAGGGAGGAATTCCCAGCAGGGAGCTGGCGTGTGACACGTGCTAGGCCTCAGTCTGGGATGACGAAAGGTTCTGGAGGTGGAGGTGGAGGTGGCGATGGCGGCACAACAGAGGGCATGTGCTCCGTGCCCCTGAACTGCACACTGACAGTGAAAATGAAAATGGTGCATTCTATGCTCTGTGTATTTTACCACAACAAATAAAAAGAATGAAGCCTACATGTGTGCAAAGATGACCAACTTCCTGCACAATAAAAGCCGTGCAACCTACAGCCACTCGGCACTGCCGTCCTGCCCCTCAGCGCGGTGGAGAGAGAAGCCTGAGAACAGCGTGGAGGCCGGGGTGGGGGCACATGGCCCTCAGGGGGCTATGGAGGGCACACTGCGGAGGCCGGGGTGAGGGCACACGGCCCTCGAGGGAGCTATGGAGGGCACACTGCAGAGGCCGGGGTGAGGGCACACGGCCCTCAGGGGGCTATGGAGGGCACACTGCGGAGGCCGGGGTGAGGGCACACGGCCCTCGAGGGAGCTATGGAGGGCACACTGCAGAGGCCGGGGTGAGGGCACACGGCCCTCGGGGGGCTATGGAGGGCACACTGCGGAGGCCGGGGTGAGGGCACACGGCCCTCGAGGGAGCTATGGAGGGCACACTGCGGAGGCCGGGGTGAGGGCACACGGCCCTCGGGGGGCTATGGAGGGCACACTGCGGAGGCCGGGGTGAGGGCACACGGCCCTCGGGGGGCTATGGAGGGCACACCGCGCAGCTGCCAGGACCACCACACAGGCACACTCGGTCCAGCACTTCCACCAAGAGTGCTGCAGCCCACATGGGCACCAGGCTGCCAGGAGTGATGGACGCTAAGAGCCACAAGCACCCGCGATCCCTCAGTGGGGACAGATTAGCTGAAGTGACGAACATCCCAGGGTGAGATCCTGAGCCGCTGCCAGGAGTGAGGCTGCTTGGGGTCTGCCACGGAAGAGCTCCTGGAGCACTGAGAGGGGCGGTCAGAACACCCCAGGCTGCAAGGTGGGCTCCTGTCTGAACCTGCCCCTCCAGGGAAACCCTCAGACCCTACCGGTGGGCACGGAGCACGGCGTGGCTGCACGTGAGAATGCGGTAGATCCTGGAAAAGGGCAATCTCGGGCCTCTGCATGGCCCAGCGAGACCATGTGGAAACACATGCACACAAACACTCAATCGCAGGCATTCAGCCTTATTCATCACAGTCCAAGAATGGGAACTGCCCGAGGACCCACAACAGATCAATGAATAAAGACAACAGGCCGGGCGCGGTGGCTCACATCTGTAATCCCAGCACTCTGGGAGGCTGAGGCGGGTGGATTGCCTGAGCTCAGCAGTTCGAGAACAGCCTGGGCAACACGGTGAAACCCCGTCTCTACTAAAAATACAAAATATTAGCCGGGCGTGGTGGTATGTGCCTGTAATCCCAGCTACTCAGGAGGCTGAGGCATGAGAATCGCTTGAACCTGGGAGGTGGAGGTTGCAGTGAGCCGAGATCACACCACTGCACTCCAGCCTGGGTGACAGAGTGAGACTCTGTCTCAAAAAAAAAAAAAAGAATAAGAAAAAGAAAATGTGGCCTGGCCATATGATGAAACAGGTTCAGCCATAAAAAGGCAGGCGGCACCAATGCACACCGCAGCATGGATGAACCTCACGTCCCTTATGCGAGCAAAGGACAGACACACGAGGCCTCGTGTTATATGAGATGCCCCATACGGGCAAATCCATCGACAGAAAGCAGGCTGGCGGCTGGCGGGGCGGGGGGCCGAGGGAAATGGGACAGAAAGCAGGCTGGCAGCTGGTGGGGCCGGTGGCCAAGGGAAATGGGAGTGACTGTGAAAGGAACGGGGTCTCTTTCAGGTGATAAAAACCTTTTAAAACTGTAGTAATGGTAGCACAGCATTGTAAATATGCTATTAATAGAAACCCCTGAGTCGCACACTTTTAGTGGGTGAACTGTATACTGTATACCCGGTGGGAATATCTCGATTAAGCTGTTATAAAACCAACCCCCAAGGCCTCTGTGCCTGAGCCCAGGTCTCAGGATGTTTCTGGGAGGCTGCCCGTGTGAAGAAGGGTGATGAGAGGGGACCTCGGAAGGAGCAGGGCAACGCTGCACAGCCCCCCACCCCGGGGGCCTCGTGAGCCTGGGCCGGAGCAGCGTCAACGTGCTACAGGAACGAGGCTTCGCAAAGGAGCCCTGGAACCAGGAGGAGAGTTTAGCGAATCAGTATTTCACGGTCATTAATAATTACAACTCCCTCCAAGCTAACCATAAGCAAGACGCCAGCCACGTACGTTTCACTTATTATCTCATTTGATCCTTAAAGCAGGCCTGGGGGTGGACGAGACTGCCGTCCCCCTTAAAAGCTGAGGACACTGAGGCTCAGGTGCAGGTTACACAGCTAAGGAACTCAGCCTGGTCTCTGCAGTCAGGGCCTGACCTGCATTCAGCACGATGCCCCAAGCGGGGCCCTGCTCACCCACACTAGGAATCTCCTGGGATTCCAGACGTCCGAGTCCCTGAGGTGGTTTCCCCCCGCAGCCCCTCACAGCCTTGAGGAAGGGGGGCCCCAGTCCACAGGCTGACCTTGCCCTGGCCTCTGCAGCATTTGCCCCTACTCGGTGGGCTCCCTCTCAACTCAACATGCCCCCTCAAGCCCCCTTGTGCCTCGTGGACCACCACCTGCCCACCAGAGCTGGTCCAGACCACAGCCTGCCTCTCCTGTGACCCCAGCAACACCGCTGGCACCATACCCTCTGCCACCCCCAGGAGGCACATTCTCCAAGCTACTCCCCAGACATCACCCTGGAGCGGCCAGCTCTGACACTGACCCTCCCCCGCAGGGGATCCCTGATGCCCCCCAAATCCACATGTTCTGCCCCAGGTGAAGACCCCCATGATCCCTCAGCCCTACCTCCTGCTGCTCCAAGCAGACCAATACCTGCAATCCTGGCCCTGGCTCCCTCACTGCAGCCCTCCACCCGCCCCTCAGACACCAACGCACACACTCAGTCCACCCGCCCCTCGGACACCAACGCACACACTCAGTCCACCCGCCCCTCGGACACCAACGCACACAGTCCACCCGCCCCTCGGACACCACGCACACACTCAGTCCACCCGCCCCTCACACACCAACGCACACACTCACTCCACCCGCCCCTCGGACACCACGCACACACTCAGTCCACCCGCCCCTCGGACACCACGCACACACTCAGTCCACCCGCCCCTCGCACACCAACGCACACACTCAGTCCACCCGCCCCTCGGACACCACGCGCACACTCAGTCCACCCGCCCCTCGGACACCAACGCACACACTCAGTCCACCCGCCCCTCGGACACCAACGCACACACTCAGTCCACCCGCCCCTCGGACACCAACGCACACACTCAGTCCACCCGCCCCTCGGACACCACGCACACACTCAGTCCACCCGCCCCTCGGACACCAACGCACACACTCAGTCCACCCGCCCCTCGGACACCAACGCACACAGTCCACCCGCCCCTCAGACACCAACGCACACACTCAGTCCACCCGCCCCTCAGACACCACGCACACACTCAGTCCACCCGCCCCTCGGACACCAACGCACACACTCAGTCCACCCGCCCCTCGGACACCAACGCACACACTCAGTCCACCCGCCCCTCGGACACCACGCACACACTCAGTCCACCCGCCCCTCGGACACCAACGCACACACTCAGTCCACCCGCCCCTCGGACACCAACGCACACAGTCCACCCGCCCCTCAGACACCAACGCACACACTCAGTCCACCCGCCCCTCAGACACCACGCACACACTCAGTCCACCCGCCCCTCGGACACCAACGCACACACTCAGTCCACCCGCCCCTCGGACACTAACGCACACAGTCCACCCGCCCCTTGGACACCAACGCACACGCTCAGTCCACCCGCCCCTCGGACACCAACGCACACGCTCAGTCCACCCGCCCCTCAGACACCACGCACACACTCAGTCAACCCGCCCCTCGGACACTAACGCACACACTCAGTCCACCCGCCCCTCGGACACTAACGCACACACTCAGTCCACCCGCCCCTCAGACACCACGCACACACTCAGTCCGTCTCTGACCAGCGTGGGCAGGACACGAACCTGCCTGAGTCCATGCTTGGCCCGGCCACAGAGGACAGGGACGAAACCCCAGCCCACACCAGGGGATGAGGACAGGTACCCACAGGGTCCCTCAGGCGGGAGGGTACCTACCGAGACAACACCTGGAGCAGGACAGATGGATGGCGGAGAGGGAGCTGGGGAAACAGCCCCGCTCTGGCCTTTGCGTAGAATCCCCGTCACCCCTCCCTGTTGAACCACGTGTGTGTCCGGAGGGAGATTTTTGTTCCCGAGACACCCACCACATGCTCAGCACAAAGACCACCATCGGAGAATCGTGGCCCATGCCCTCCGTGCCAGCCCCAGCCAGAGGCGGATGAGACACAGCTCTCCGGCAAGGGCAGGCCCCTGCCCTTCTGCCACATAACCTGCACAAGGGCAGACACCCTACCGGGGTCCCGGTCCACCCCCAGGACCAACCACAACCTTTGCCTGGGGATGGCCGATCCCGGCAGGCCGGGTGCTCTGTGCTCTGTAGTGATGCCCCAGGAAGCCAAGCGGCCCCACCTGCCTGATCGGGCAGTGTCAAGAGGGCAGCAGCAGCAGTAAATTATTAATTCCTGCTGAGAGCAACGCACAGTCACTGTCCTGTTATAAAGCATTAGCAACACAAGGAGCCAGGGAAGGCCGGCGCTCCCAGGCCACACCTGGAAAGAAGACCTGGCTCAGGGGCTGGAGGAGGAAACCAGCCGGACACCAAATTTGGTGTGTGCACACGGGGAGGAGCTAGAGGCCACGCTGGGCCAGAGGAGGGGCCGCAGGGAGCCCAGCCCACCATGCTTCGGGCCCTGCCCCGCCCCCCACCAAATGCAAGTTTCTGCAAGGCAGGGCCTGCTCCTGCCTGGCTCCCGCCTGGCTCCCGCCTGGCTCCCCACCTGGCTCCCACCCAGGGCCCAGGGCCTAGCTGAGGTGCTCCGTGGGTATTTGCTGTCCCCCCAGCTGGCCACAAGCCCAGCCCTGATTCCGCGTGGCTGATGAGGGCCCAGCCTGGGCTTAGACAGCTTTGGGGGCTGGAAACGTGCACCTTGGCTTGAATAGAAGACAAGCCAGGCACCAGCGGCTTCCAGACAACGCCCGCCCTGCTCCATCCGCATGTCAACGCTCCCAGGGCCAGGCCGAGGCTTCCGTGTCACATGTGTGTGAGAAGTCTGCCACCCACCCAGAAAAGCCAGTGAGGAAAACCAATGCAGCCGCTGATCAGACCTGCAAACACAGAAGGCTCGGCGTGGCAGCAGCCCGGCCCCACAAGGTCTGCAGGGGTCGGGAGCAGGTGAGACAGAGTCAGGCCCAGTCCATCTCTGACCAGCATGGGCAGGACACGAATCTGCCTGAGTCCACGCTTGGCCCGGCCACAGAGGACGGGGACGACACCCCAGCCCACACCGGTGGACGAGGACAGGTACTCACAGGGTCCCTCAGCTCCTCGCTGTCCCGGGGCGAGGTCCGCGTTACCTTCAGGGGGATTTCGTCGCTGCATTCGGTGTCCGAAGCATTTGGAGACTCCGCTAGATCGAGGAAGTCATCTCTCTTGTGACCTCTGAACCTGATTTTGTCCAACCTCCTTAGCATGTTCAGCACTGAGGTCCTCTGCTTCACCCTAACATGACGCTCGGGCTCCCTGCAAGAGAGGGGCGTGGTCACTCTCCCGCTCGCCACCTCCAAGCCCCACGAGCCAGCTCCCACACGCAGGGCACTGCCGGTCCAGCTTTCCAAAGAAAACCCCGACCCAGAGACCCCGCCCTGCCACTGTCCCTCCCACACACACCTCCAAGCCCCACGAGCCAGCTCCCACACGCAGGGCACGGCCGGTCCAGCTTTCCAAAGAAAACCCCGACCCAGAGACCCCCGCCCTGCACTCATCAGGTGGGGCCCTTGGCCACCCCACCCAGGCCAGCCTGGTCAGTGCTGAGCTGCGTCCTTGCCTCCCACCAAGCAAGGACCCCGGCTCCCAGCAGGCAGAAGGAAGCCAGGGTTCTCAGCCTGGCTCGGCGAGGCGGCGCACAGGCGCAAGGGAAGAACGCTGCTCTGGAATTGGGAAGGAGGGCCAGCCATGCCGAAAGGTTGCCTAACAAACCGTCAAGAACGTGGTCAACACGACGGCCACATACACCACCAGGACGGCAGCCACGCCCGGAAACCAGCAGATGTGTGTGCTAGGGATGCCTCGGTTGATTCTCTCCTGGACCTCGGGGACCTGGCCTTGTGTCCTGCCTGCTCCACCTGGCCCCGGCTCCCAGGACTCCGCCCACACTGCTCCCTCTGCCTAAAGCGTGTTCCTGCTCGCCATGCGACCAGGCTCATACTCTGAGACACATCCAGATCGCACCACCTCCCAGAAGCCCTCCCAGAGACAACCAGGTCAGGCACCCATGGCCAGCTGGGCCTCCTGTCCCAGCCCCCATGCCTGCCTCCTCCTCCAATCAACACAGAAACCTGGTCACACTGAGGTGCGAGTCACTGTGTGCTGCATCAGGACACGCGTAATTCACACACACCACGTGCCAAAGGGCGGATGTGCCGTGGGGTACTGCTCCCCACATCGCTGCCCGACCTGGCCAGCAACACCAAGGCACCCCCAAAAGCCTGGAGGCCAGGATCAGTGGCCCACAGGAGGGGCCAGCCAGGCAGGGAGGGGCCACCCAACCCCAGCCCCATCACGCAGCTCCACGGCCTGGATGCCTCTCCCAAAACCCCGTCCCCAACTTGTGCAAGACACCTGGGTCCCCGTGGGAGGACTGCTCTGTACACACCTGGGCTGAAAGCCTGTCCTGCCACTGACCAGCTTTCTGAGCTGACATTTTTGCCTCTGAAAATGGAAAGATGCCAGTAAGGCAAAGGTATCCGGGAATTCAAGAAGACAGGGCGACTGGGCCAGGAGCAAGGAGATGGGGCGGGGAGTGATCCCTGGCGGGGGTATTTCCTGAACTTCCTGCTTGGGGCGGGCAGCATGGCAGGGAAGCACTGAGAGCAAGGTCAGCTCCAGCTCCTACATGCCTGCCCCGCCTCCAAAGCCTCCTCCGCTCTCCTCAGCATCACAGTTCGTGGCAAGAAGTCTCATTAACAGTGAGGACCGAAGACACAGAACGCACTAGAACCTGCTCTGAGCCACAGGGGCGTGGAGATTCCCAGCATGGTGAGGGGAGGGGAGGCTCTCCTGGGATGGTCACTTGAGTATTCCTGATGCCGGCCCTGCTGCAAAACCCACAGGACGCTGGGCGCGGCGGCTCACGCCTGTAATACCAGCACTTTGGGAGGCCGAGGTGGGAGGATCACAAGGTCGGGAGATTGAGACCATCCTGGCTGACACGGTGAAACCCCATCTCTACTAAAAATACAAAAAATTAGCCGGGCGTGGTGGTGGGCGCCTGTAGTCTCAGCTACTCAGGAGGCTGAGGCAGGAGAATGGCGTGAACCCAGGAGGCGGAGCTTGCAGTGAGCTGAGATCCCGCCACTGCGCTCCAGCCTGGGTGACAGAGCGAGACTCCGTCTCAAAAAAAAAACAAAAAAACAAAAAAAACCCCACAGGACACAGGCTCTACGGGGAGCTGTCCTGATGCCCAGCATCCCCTGGAAGCTGGGAGGACCCCAGGAGGGGGATGTGGGTGATGGGGAGGTAGCAACTGCTGCTCATAGGCTGGGGGAGCATGAGCCAGCCATTTGGAAAAGTTTCCCATATAGGAGCTACAAATTGCAGAGGGACTAAAGGTTCAGTAAACTTAAAAACACACAAACCTTAAAAGAAAAGAGAACAGCTGGGAGCAGTGGCTCACGCCTGTAATCCCAGCACTTTGGGAGGCCAAGGTAGGCGGATCACGAGGGCAGGAGTTCGAGACCATCTGGCCAATATGGTGAAACCCTGTCTCTACTAAAAATACAAAAATTAGCTGGGTGTGGTGGCGGGCGCCTGTAGTCCCAGCTACTCAGGAGAGGAAGGCAGAGGAATTGCTTGAACCCGGGAGGCGGAGCTTGCAGTGAGCCAAGATCGCACCATTGCACTCCAGCCTGGGCAGTGAGACTCCGTCTCAAAAAAAAAAAAAAAAAAAGGAAAAGGGAATTTAGTAGCTATGAAATCCCTAGAGAGTAGAAGATGGAAGAGTCTATATTAAGGGACTGAAAAAAAAAGCCACTAAGTAAAAAAGTCTAACAGGCCACCAGGCAAAAGTAAAAAGCTCTCATTTGTAAAAAAAAGTAAAAAATTTCAAAATACGCTACAAAACAAGGAATACAGGTAACAAATATGATAAATGAAAGATTAATATCCATGTTACAAGACAACTTGACTAGGCCAGGTGCGGTGGCTGGCACCTGTAATCCCAGCATTTTGTGAGGCCGAGGTGAGTGGATCACTTGAGGTCAGGAGTTTGAGACCAGCCTGGTCAACATGGCGAACCTCCGTCTCTGCTTAAAATACAAAAATTAGCTGGGCGAGGTGATGTGCGCCTATAATCCCAGCTACTTGGAAGGGTGAGGCAGAAGAATTGCTTGAACCCGGGAGGTGGAGGTTGCAGTGAGCCAAGATCACGCCACTGCACTCCAGCCTGAGCAACAGGGCAAGACTCTGTTTAAAAAAAAAAAAAAAAAAGGCAGCTTGACAATGTAGTCAATGTAGCAAAAATGACAAGACCACTTCCTAATACGCAAAAACCTTCAAGCTCACTAGAAAGGAAACTAGGCCTGGCACGGTGGCTCATGCCCGTAATGTCAGCACTTTGGGAGGCCGGGGCGGGCAGATCATGAGGTCAGGACATCGAGACCATCCTGGCTAACACGGTGAAACCGCATCTCTACTAAAAATACAAAAAAAATTAGCCAGGCGAGGTGGCGGGCACCTGTAGTCCCAGCGTCCCGGCTACTCAGGAGGCTGAGGCAGGAGAATGGCGTGAACCCGGGAGGCGGAGCTTGCAATGAGCCGAGACTGCACCACTGCACTGCAGCCTGGGGGGCAGCGTGAGACTCTGTCTCAAAAAAAATAAAATAAAATAAAGAAAGGAAACTAAAGCTAACCCGGGCTGCAGAATGCGGTGGAGCAAGCACACAGACACCCCCTGAACCGGCCACCCCACAACTCAGTACCAGGACCCTAGGACCAAGCTCAAGAAGCGGAGGCCTGGTGGGGGGAAACACGTCACACACCATCCATCAAGACCAGCAGGGCAGGGGGTCCTGGAACACCCTGGTGGACCCACACAGGACCCCGTCCTTGTGAAGGGATGAAGGCAAGTAAAACCGGGACCTTCCTGTGACCGTCGTTATGGCAAACAGGTGTGTGAAGAGACTTGGGCGCTATGGGGCCAGACGTCGGGAGTATGGGCTTACGGTGGTCGTTAACAATTCTCTCTCCAAATCTCCTAAAATGCCTCCCTATTACTTCTTTTCCCACAATATTTTTTAATTACGGTAAAACACACATAATACCAATTTCATCAGTTTTTTTTTTTTTTTAGAGACAGAGTCTCACTCTGTCGTCCAGGCTGGAGTGCAGTGGCGTGATCTCGGCTCACTGCAAGCTCCACTTCCCGGGTTCACGCCATTCTCCTGCCTCAGCCTCCCGAGTAGCTGGGACTACAGGCGCCCGCCACCACACCAGCTAATTTTTTGTATTTTTAGTAGAGACGGGGTTTCGCCATGTTAGCCAGGATGGTCTCAGTCTCCTGACCTCGTGATCCACCCGCCTCGGCCTCCCAAAGTGCTGGGATTACAGGCGTCAGCCGCCGTGCTCAGCCCAACTTCACCAGTTTTTAGCGTGCAGCTCTGTGGCATAAATTACATCCGTGATGCTGAGCAGCCGCCTCCGGACTCGTCTTGTCTAACTGAAACTCTGCTCACTGAACAGGAACTCCCATGCCCTCCCCAAGCCCCTGGTAACCACCATTTTTACTGCTTTTTAATGTTTAAAAAGGAAGGATGAACAGGCTAGGGGAAGTGTAGCAATGTAAAACCTACTTCCTTCCATTTTCAAAAACCCGGCGAGTCCTCCTGGTTGCGGCAGCTGAGAGGGAGGCGGAGGGGACGACCAGGGCGCTGGGGCCCGCAGGCCCTGGGTAGGGCACCGAGCTGGCCTCCACCCAAGGAAAGCGGGGGACACGCTCGGACACGCACAGAACTCTTGGCTGCCTGCAGGGCTCTGGGCAGAGAACAGCCCCCTTGTCTGGGAGGCTGTAATTCCGAGGCCAGGGCTGCCTTCCCAATCACCTCAGGCAAGCAAATGAGGCAATGAGAGAGGGGACAAAGGCCCTGAGTGTCCCGCCTGTCACCATCAGAATGCAATGCGTGCCCCGCCAGTGTCCAGCTACTCCTCAGTCTGCTCTCCCAGCCACCGGCTCAGCCCCAAACCCAGGGTCCTCCTGCTGGATGGTTCACAGCGGCCCTTGGGGAGGGCGTCCACACATCAGCGTCCTAGACGACCCTGCTCTCAGCCCCACTGACTCCACCACCCTCCTCACCCAACTCCCTGGGTCCATCAAAAAGACAGACTTTTCAAGCTTCGGTCAGTTAAGAATCAAACTCCATGTCACGACACATGTCACAACACACTGCCAGGGATGGACCTTCCAGCCTACACCACCAGGGATGGACCTTCCAGCCTACACCACCAGGGATGGGCCCGGGCTACGCCTCCAGCCTGCACCGGGGTAGGGGTGCCCTCCGCGACACACCGCCAGGGATGGGCCCGGGCTACGCCTCCAGCCTGCGCCTGCACCGGGGTAGGGGTGCCCTCCACGACACACCGCCAGGGATGGGCCCGGGCTACGCCTCCAGCCTGCGCCTGCACCAGGCTGGGGATGCCCTCCACAGCCACATGGGCAGCCCCCGCACTGCGCTGAAGAGTGCTCCACTCTACACCAGGGTGACTTCATCTCAGTGACATCTGCAAAGAGCCATTTCCAAGTAAGGTCGGGTCCACAGGTACTAGGTGGACATGAATTTTGGGGGAGGACGCTGCTACCCAGCACATGCCGAACTTACAGATGCAGGAACCAAGGCCCATCTACACACTGAGCATAGCTCCAGGCTGCACCTCAGGCCAGACCCGGGTCTCCCGACGCCGCCCACCTGCGTCTCACCTGCACCTTCCGTCCTGCGTGCTGCAGCCGCGCATCCCCAACCAGACGGCCCCTGCCCTCCCCACTTCCAGCTGCCCATCCCCACCCCCTCCACGGTCCCTGGAGGAAGCCCAGCTCCTCAGCCTGCAGCCCAGCCGCTCTCCCCAGGACCAGCCCCTCCACCTGCACCTACGGGCCCACCCCTGGCAGCCCAGGGCCCCTGCGACTCCGAGCCATGCGGCCCTCTCAGATCGGCCTCCCTCCCTCTCAGATCGGCCTCCATCCCTCTCAGATGGGCCTCCCTCCCTCTCAGATCGGCCTCCCTCCCTCTCGGATCGGCCTCCCTTCCTCTCGTCCTGTCAGGTTCTGAGGGGCTTCCTGGGAGGCTCCTCCTCTTGCCGGCCCTCCTGACGAGGCCAGGTTCTCAGGAGGCCTCCACCCTTCCTCACCGACCCCCGGCCCCGGGCTGCACAGGTGCTTTACCAGTGGGTCTGGCCTGCACCCGGCCTTGGGAGGGAGCCTGCCTTTCAAGATCAAGATGGCTCCGGAAGAGCACGTGGTAGCCGGGACCACTGCCCCAGAGAGTAGCAGCTTTTCCCAAGCCTGGGGCTTCCACTCAGATGGGCCCTACCATGTCCCCCTGCCCCCTGCCCCCTACCTCCGTCTGTCTCAGATACATCCAGAAACCCTCTTTCACTGTGGCTCCTCCAGGTCCTGGCCCAGAACCAGGATGTGCTACGAGGACCCAGGAACCATAGCCTCCAAGCCGCCCAACACCAGCAGGCACGGAGAGGGTGCTGTCTGCTGCCCTGGAGCCTGGAGGACCCCAGTCCTGTGCACCAGAGCAGGGCAGCAGGGCTCACCACGGCTGTCCCAGTCCTGTGCACCAGAGCAGGGCAGCAGGGCTCACCACAGCTGTCCAGGTTCTCCCAGGATCCCCCAGGCTCAGGGCAGCGCCCGGCCAGGCTCCAGGCCCTCTCTGCAAGCAGGACGGAATTGGGCCAGCCAGCCCTGGAACACAAAAGCATGCTGCTCTGGAAACCGCTGAATTGCTTCTGGACACACAAAGGCAACAGTGTCTAGGGAACCCTGGACTCAGAAACCGCAAAGGACTTTATTTCCCCTTCCCCAGCCCAAGATTTTAAAAAAAAAAGTGGTTCCTGGTCTCTGGTGCTTGCCCTGAGCCGTGTCTCCTTCACACCATCTCCCCTGCTAAAGCTCCTCTCCGAGTTCTGGGTCCCTGGATCACAGCTGACCTCCACCTCAGGGCCCGGCTGCTGGCACGCCCTTCATCCCCTTATTATCTGGCAGCTCTCCTGCTGATCCTGGGATAAACAGCATCCGCTTTCCCACAGCCGCCAGCCCTCCTAAGCAATGTCCCTGGGGGACTTGCAGATGTTGAGCAACACAGACACACCTCCCCCACCCCCACTGCAGTGGGCCCCAGCCCCCACCTGGCCCTCCTCCAAGTCTCAGTCCTCTAGGGAAGGTAGCCCCTAAACCTCACTGTCAGAAAGGCCTGGGATGGAGGTTAGACCAGCAGCTGGACAGCCAACCTGGGCAGCTGAAGAGGACGTGAGGATGGGGCAGCTGGCAGACTCCAGGGCTTTGCAGAGTGAACGGGAGGACCGGGGGCGGCCAGCAAAGAAGGCCTGGTTCTACCAATACCCCATCGCCAGCCAGACACCAGGGCTCAGGCCTGTAATCCCAGCACTTTGAGAGGCTGAGGGGGGCAATGCAGTAACACAGAAAGTGAAATAAGAACATGAGCCAGCGTGGTGGTACGTGCCTACAGTCCCAGTTGCTCAGAAGGTTGAGGCAGGAGGATCGCCTGGGAACCTGGGAGTTTGAGGCTGCGGTGAACCACGATCGTACCACTGCACTCCAGCCTGGGTGAGAGCCAGACCTTGTCTCTAAGAACAAAACAAAAACATCCACCTCAATGTCCCCATGCTTACAGCCACATACTTGCACCTCCCTAACTCCTGATGCAAAGAGGCCCAAGGACCCAACACACACACAGCTCCCTGGGCCCTCTGGGGTCCTGAGACTGCAGATCCTGCCCTTCCAGCCCGTGCCCGACCTTGGCCACTGTTGTCCCAACATCAGCCTCAAGAGGTCGGCTCACAACTGATGACATGTGTGCTGCCCCAAACTCAAGGCTTGTCCAGGAGTTTCATCCCCTCCCTGGATTCAGGCCTCAGTCCTGCCGGCTGGGCACAGTCAGGCGGCCTCAAATGCTATGTCCGTATCCGGGTGTTTGGCTGCTCTCAACCCTGCCCCCCGACCTGGCCTCCCTGCAGGCTCCAAGCCGGACAGCTCACCAGTATCTCAACTATGCCACGCCTGGCACAAACTCGGGTCTCAAGGGGCACTCTGATTGGATGGCACTGTGTCCACCAGCTGTCTGGGTGAAACCCTCAAGAGCCCTTGATAGCCCCGTTCCTCACTCCACTGCCAACCTGCAGCGCGTGCCGGCCGCCCGCCTCCAGACGGGGCTGCGCATCTGTCCACCTCTCCCCACGACCCCAGCCTGGTCCAGGCAGCCACGTGCCTCCCCTCTCCCCACCTCCCCAGCCTGGTCCAGGTAGCCGCATGCCTCCCGAAGCCTTCTCCACAAGGCAAGCATGGTGAGGCCTTCAAAGGCAAAATCAGCCTCTGCAGCGCCCCTGCCGAAGTTCTCCAGGGGCTTCCATGCACCTGGGTCAACACGGCTGCTCCCCGACACCCTCATCAGCTCTGGCTCATCTAGGCTTGGCTGCAGCTCTGCCGACCCCCTTTGGAACCCTCCGACCACCGCCTCTGTCCCCACTGCAGGGCCCGACACGTTTGACTCCGGGACGTCGCTCATTTGCCCCATTCCCTAGGCACCGCCCGCTGTCATTCCATCATCCTGTTTGGTTTGACGTGGGGTCCTTGGATTGCCCTGATGGCTTCCTTGTTTAGCGCTTGTGCCTCCAGCCCTGCTTGGTTAGAACCTGCCTGGTGCTCCCCCGGGGCAGGGGCTGTGTCTGGCTAAGTCTCCAGGGGCTCGGCTCTGCCAGTGATGCTCAGGTGGACTCGAGCTGCAGGCGCCCGAGTCTCCCTCTGCAGAGCTTGGCATGTGGTGGGCAGTGACAAACACTTGTTCAGAGAGTGAGGGAGCGACGCACGAAGGCAGCCCAGATGCCACGGCTGGGGGGTCCCTGCCAGCCTGAGCCCCCAGCCACCAGCTGAGCTTTCTTTCCTCTGCCAGAGGCCTCAAGAGAAAGGAACACCCATGGACTAGGGACACCCATGGACTCTGCCTTGGGCCCTGCCAAAGCACAGCGTCCCTGAATACACAAAAACTTTAACTACAAGCCTTCAGTGATCTGGGATGTTTCTCTAGGAAGAAACCTGAATTCCTTCCCTTGGCAAAGTATCTTCAGGCTTGAGTCATACGAGGGTCAGGCTGGAACCCCATGGGGGGAGCTGAGCCTTCTGCACTGTGACAGGGAAGCCACCCAGGGGGGCCAGGGAGCGAGCCCAGGGCTATGCACACCCTGGGGTGCTAATGCCAGCACGGTGTATGGCCCGCTCTGGGGCCACTTGCCAGCGTGGCCCAGGAGAGACAGTCAGGAAGACTGGGAGGGCCAGGAGAGGCCTACGTGAGTCTCTGCTTCTTCCTCTGTGCGCTGGGATCCTGCCCAGGCCTGGGGAGGAAGGAGCTGGTTAATGTTTAAGGACCCAACACAGGGGAACCTACACGCACAAGGGAACCTACACACGGGGAAACCTACACGCACAGGGGAACCTACACACAGGGGAACCTACACGTATAGGGGGAACCTACACCCAGGGAAACCTACACACAGGGGAACCTACACACACAGGGGAACCTGCACGCACAGGGGAAGCTGCACACACAGGGGAACCCGCACACATGGGAGAACCTACACACGGGGGAACCTACACGCTTAGGGGAACGTACACACAGGGGAACCTACATGCACAGCAGAACCTACACATGGGGGAACCCACAAACACAGGGGAACCTACACACGGGGGAACTTACACATGGGGGAACCCACACACACAGGGGAACCTACACACGGGGGAACCTACACGTGGGGGAACCTACACACGGGGGAACCTACACGCACAGGGGAACCTACACACGGGGGAACCTACACACACAGGGGAACCTACACACGGGGGAACCTACACGCGCAGGGGAACCTACACGCACAGGGGAACCTACACACAGGGGAATGTACACACAGGGGAACCTACACACACATGGGAACCTACACACAGGGGAACCTGCACGCACAGGGGAAGCCGTACACGCAGGGGAACCTGCACACACGGGGGAACCTACACAAGGGGGAACCTACACGCTTGGGGGAACCTACACACGGAGGAACCGACACGCACAGCGGAACCTACACACGGGGGAACCCACATGCACAGGGGAACCTACACACGGGGGAACCCACACACACAGGGGAACCTACACACGGGGGAACCCACACACACAGGGGAACCTACACACGGGGGAACCTACACGCACAGGGGAACCTACACACGGGGGAACCTACACGCACAGGGGAACCTACACACGGGGGAACCTACACGCACAGGGGAACCTACACACGGGGGAACCTACATGCACAGGGGAACCTACACACGGGGGAACCTACACGCACAGGGGAACCTACACACAGGGGAACGTACACACAGGGGAACGTACACACAGGGGAAGCCGCACACACAGGGGAACCCGCACACACGGGGGAACCTACACAAGGGGGAACCTACACGCTTGGGGGAACCTACACACGGGGGAAACAACACGCACAGCAGAACCTATACACGGGGGAACCCACAAGCACAGGAGAACCTACACACGGGGGAACTTACACATGGGGGAACCCACACGCACAGGGGAACCTACACACGGGGGAACCTACACGCACAGGGGAACCTACACACAGGGGAACGTACACACAGGGGAAGCTGCACACACAGGGGAACCCGCACACACGGGGGAACCTACACAAGGGGGAACCTACACGCTTGGGGGAACCTACACACGGGGGAACCAACACGAACAGCAGAACCTACACACGGGGGAACCCACAAGCACAGGAGAACCTACACACGGGGGAACTTACACATGGGGGAACCCACACGCACAGGGGAACCTACACACGGGGGAACCTACACGCACAGGGGAACCTACACACGGGGGAACCTACACGCATGGGGGAACCTACACGCACAGGGGAACCTACACACAGGGGAACCTACACACACAGGGGAACCTGCACACACAGGGGAACCCGCACACACGGGGGAACCTACACAAGGGGGAACCTACATGCTTGGGGGAACCTACACACGGGGAAACCGACACGCACAGCGGAACCTACACATGGGGGAATCCACAAGCACAGGGGAACCTACACACACAGGGGAACCTACAGACAGGGGAACCTGCACACACAGGGGAAGCTGCACACACGGGGGAACCTACACACACGGGGGAACCTACACGCACAGGGGAACCTACACACGGGGGAACCTACACGCACACGGGAACCTACACACGGGGGAACCTACACGCACAGGGGAACCTACACGCACAGGGGAACCTGCACACACAGGGGAACCCGCACACACGGGGGAACCTACACAAGGGGGAACCTACATGCTTGGGGGAACCTACACGGTTGGGGGAACCTACACACGGGGAAACCGACACGCACAGCGGAACCTACACATGGGGGAACCCACAAGCACAGGGGAACCTACACACGGGGGAACTTACACATGGGGGGTCCCACACACACAGGGGAACCTACACACGGGGGAACCTACACGCACAGGGGAACCTACACACAGGGGAACATAGACACAGGGGAAGCCGCACACACAGGGGAACCCACACACACGGGGGAACCTACACAAGGGGGAACCTACACGCTTGGGGGAACCTACACGCTTGGGGGAACCTACACACGGGGGAACCAACATGCACAGCAGAACCTACACACGGGGGAACCCACAAGCACAGGGGAACCTACACACGGGGGAACTTACACATGGGGGAACCCACATGCACAGGGGAACCTACACACGGGGGAACCTACACGCACAGGGGAACCTACACACGGGGGAACCTACACGCACGGGGAACCTACACACGGGGGAACCTACACGCACAGGGGAACCTACACACGGGGGAACCTACACGCACAGGGGAACCTACACACGGGGGAACCTACACGCACAGGGGAACCTACACACACAGGGGAACCTGCACACACAGGGGAACCCGCACACACGGGGGAACCTACACAAGGGGGAACCTACATGCTTGGGGGAACCTACACACGGGGAAACCGACACGCACAGCGGAACCTACATATGGGGGAACCCACAAGCACGGGGGAACCCACAAGCACAGGGGAACCTACACACACAGGGGAACCTACACACAGGGGAACCTGCACGCACAGGGGAAGCCGCACACCAGGGGAACCTACACACGGGGGAACCTACACGCACAGGGGAACCTACACACGGGGGAACCTACATGCACAGGGGAACCTACACACGGGGGAACCTACATGCACAGGGGAACCTACACACGGGGGAACCCAGATGCACAGGGGAACCTACACACGGGGGAACCTACAGGTACAGGGGAACCTACACACGGGGGAACCTACACGCACGGGGAACCTACACACGGGGGAACCTACACGCACAGGGGAACCTACACACGGGGGAACCTACACGCACAGGGGAACCTACACACGGGGGAACCCACACGCACGGGGAACCTACACACGGGGGAACCTACACGCACAGGGGAACCTACACACGGGGGAACCTACACGCACAGGGGAACCTACACACGGGGGAACCTACACGCACAGGGGAACCTACACACACAGGGGAACCTGCACACACAGGGGAACCCGCACACACGGGGGAACCTACACAAGGGGGAACCTACATGCTTGGGGGAACCTACACACGGGGAAACCGACACGCACAGCGGAACCTACATATGGGGGAACCCACAAGCACGGGGGAACCCACAAGCACAGGGGAACCTACACACACAGGGGAACCTACACACAGGGGAACCTGCACGCACAGGGGAAGCCGCACACCAGGGGAACCTACACACGGGGGAACCTACACGCACAGGGGAACCTACACACGGGGGAACCTACATGCACAGGGGAACCTACACACGGGGGAACCTACACGCACAGGGGAACCTACACACGGGGGAACCCAGATGCACAGGGGAACCTACACACGGGGGAACCTACACGCACAGGGGAACCTACACGCACAGGGGAACCTACACACGGGGGAAACCAGACGCACAGGGGTACCTACATGCACAGGGGAACCTACACGCACAGGGGAACCCACAGACAGTGGAACTTACATGCACAGGGGAACCTACATGCACGGGGGAAGCTACAAGCACAGGGGAACCTATAAAGCACAGGGGAACCTACACACGGGGGAACCTTCACACGAGGGAACCTACATGCACAGGGGAACCTACACGCACAGGCACATGTCTCATGTTTACTACCTGCGGCACGTATCTGCAAATAATCATGAAATGTGCACTACCCATAAAGTGTAAATTCTGGACAGCCAACTGACTCTCACAGAATGCTTTCATGAATTTGTGCTCAAATCCTGTCTCCACGTTTGGCCCCTGGCAGCCACCACCAATGAGCACCACACGGATGCCGGCTGGTGTTTTTGTTTCCGTTTACAAACCACAACAAAGGTGGAAGGGAGACATGCAGGGGAACGCCACCTGTGAGTCTACAACACGGGAAATGTCCTTGCTGAATAAGGTAGCTGCTTTCCAATGGCAGAATATTTTCACAAGGCTTTTACGCCATTCGTAATGAACGGCTACAGACATCACACAATTTTTAGCTTCATCTGCACGTTAACACTTTCCTCATCAGTTTGGTAAGTCTAGACAACCAACACAAGGAGAAGTGAGGCCCCGAGTGGCAGCAGCGCCCCGCCCTTGGTGCACACACTCCCACCACGCCAGCGGCCATCATTGCACAGCGTTTCCGCCACGCGCGGCAAGCCCAGGGAACCTCGGCAGCACACACAATAGTAAAATGCAATCAAATGATTCAGAAACGATGGGGTTCGAGTATTCAATGCCTTTGCTTTCAACATAATTGATCTAACTGCAAATTTATGTATTTTCATTTTTATTAATGGCCAACTCACAGAATTCCTGAAAACCCATCAATCAGCTCCTGGGAACCGGCGTGAGCTGCCTCCAGATCCCTCCTCTCACACTGCTGCAGCCGCGGCCATGACGGCCATGAGGGCACAGGGCTCCGTGAACAGCAGCAGCCTCCCCTCACCCACCTCCCTCCCAGCAGGCTTGAGACAGATGCGTGAAATAGAAGGTGAGGTCTAAATGCAAAACGAGAGTTCCTGAGAGGCCCCAAGGGGTCAAAGACAGCCTGGGAAGCAGGAAGCAGCAAGCCGGGCAGCCCGCCTCCAGGGCAGGAGGGGGCGTGTATGGCAGCACTGAAGCCTCGGGGTGGGGTGGGCCCATCTCTAACTCAGGGCCAGCAGCCTGACCTCTAGCCCCATCCTGGCACCCTGCCCTCTGCACCATGGAGGCCCCTTCCTGGCCTCCAGGATGCTGCCCAAGCGATGCCCTCTGTCCAAGACGGCCTTCCCAGCCATCGGGTAGCCGCCACCCAGGCCAAGTCACTCTCTACTTCAATCACATCACCCTGCCTGGAGGACCCAAAACCACCACATACCACAGCGACAGCAGCTCGGGGACACAGGGAACACTCGCCTGTGCGGGGCTAGGGGTTGCATCCTGGCCCTCTGTGCCTCCAGCACCGAATGGGGCTGACCCACATCTGCTCCAGTCGCCCTAAGTACCACCGGGGCTGGAGAGCCTCGAGGAGTGGACATGTATCCCACTATCCACCAGATCATCTCAAGCACAGGCATGCAGTGGGTCGCGGCAGCCGGAAGCCAGGCCCAGGCTGGCCACAGCTGTGTGACCTCGGACAGTGGCCCCTGCTCAGGGCTGTTAGAGGACAACATGAGACAGTGCTGGAAGGACTCAGCAACCTGCCCAGCCAGCAGTGGTAACAACAGCAAAAACACAGCCCTACTCTCCAAAAAAGTGTTCCACAAACACTGCTCTCACGCCCCATACATCACCACTGCGTAACCACGGGCGCTGGGGAGGCAGCGCTGTCTTGTGGGTGTGGGGAGCCAGGGTAAAAAGTTCTGAGACCATCCCAAGACGCTGCTAGTCACTACGAGCTCCCGAGCAGGGACCCAAGCCCAAAGTCCACAGGCGGGGCAGGAAGGGCCTGTGGGTGAGCAGGGGCTGTGGGCAGCCACAGGAGAGAACCATGGCACCCAGAACACAAACAGCGCTTCAGCCTGGGGGCCCCGGGAAGCAGGAGACCGTGTCAGGGAAGGCACAGCAGCCTTCGGCCGCCCACTGGCCACCACGGCTTGTCCTTGCCCCAGCTGTAGACAAACCAGGCCCACACCCTCTGCTCCCATCCCTGAACCAGCCCTAAAGGGTTGAGAGTAAGGTTCCTTGCGCCAGGCTGCCCAGGTCAAGCCAGTCCTAACCCTCGGTTTCCAGGTCTTTAGGTAGAGGTAGCAGGGGCACCTGAGCACGCGTGTGAGCTCAGGAGCCCATCCCCAGGGAACCTGGGCCACAGTCCAGGCTTACACCAGCTTGGGCCTTGAGAGGAGGCCCCAGATGAATGAGGGCTGGCAGCACCTGCTACAGGCTATTCTCAGGACCAAGCACTGTGCCCTCACTTCCCCCAGGCCTCCCGCGCACCTGAGCCTGCTCAACACCACCAACTCCTGACACCAAGGAGAGAGGGCCTTCCTCCAACAGGCCAAGGACATCATCCAAATCTAGGTCCACAGCACAGCATCCATGGTCAGGAAACCACAGTAACAGTACCAATAACAGCAGTACCATCGGCCAGCCTCAGTGGCTCACACCTGAAATCCCAGTACTCTGGGAGTCCAATGCAGGAGAATCACTTGAGCCCAGGAGTTCAAGACCAGCCCAGACAACACAGCAAGACCCCGCCTCTACGAAAAATAAAAGATAAGTTAGCCAGGCGGGATGGTATGCACCTGTAGTCCCAGCTTCTCAGAAGGCTGAGGCAGGAGAGTCGCTTGAGACCAGGAGTTCAAGGCTGCAGTGAGCTATGATCGACTCCAGCCTGGGCAACAGATCAAGGCCCTGTCTCTTCTTTTTTTTTTTTTTTTTTTTTGAGATGGAGTCTCGCTGTGTCTCCCAGGCTGGAATGCAGTGGTGTAATCTCGGCTCACTGCAAGCTCCGCCTCCCGGGTTCACGCCATTCTCCTGCCTCAGCCTCCCGAGTAGCTGGGACTATAGGCGCCCCCCCCACCACGCCCAGCTAATTTTTTTTTTTTTTGTATTTTTAGTAAAGATGGAGTTTCACCATGTTAGCCAGGATGGTCTCGATCTCCTGACCTCGTGATCCACCCACCTCGGCCTCCCAAACTGCTAGGATTACAGGCATGAGCCACCACACCCAGCCGAGACCCTGTCTCTAAAAATAAATTAATAAAAATAACGTCACCAACAGATCCATCCACACCTCAGGGCAGCCTCTGCCCAATAAGCCTTTCTCGGAGGGTACAAAGCAGGATGAAAGGACGAGAGTGACAAGCTCCCACCAGTGTTCATCTCCCCCACCCCAATCACAATGTTGAAAGGAAGAAGCATCTGCTAAACCAACTGACAAATGGGTAAACTGAGGTTCGGGAAGGCAGGGTGAGAAAGAAGTGGCACAACAGGAACACGAACTGACTCCACTGGACTCCATGGCCTGAGCTTGCTTGAACCCCACGACAGCCCCAGAAGCAGCTTAGCACCAGTCACCCTACCCTCCCCAGCATATGCCTCTATTAATCCATCCATCACACCATATGACAGCTCATAGGCCCCTTTGCCTGGAAGCCTGAATGGGGACCCTGGCAGAGTGACCGCATAGATGTTTATTTTTTATTTAATTTTTTTTTTTTTTTTGAGATGGAGTTTCGCTCTTGTTACCCAGGCTGGAGTGCAATGGCGTGATCCTGGCTCACTGCAACCTCTGCCTCCCGGGTTCAAATGATTCCCCTGCCTCAGCCTTCCGAGTAGCTGGGATTACAGGCACCTGCCACCATGCCCGGCTAATTCCTTGTATTTTTAGTAGAGATGGGGTTTCACCATGTTGGCCAGGCTGGTCTCGAACTCCTGACCTCACTTGATCCCCCAGCCTCTGCCACCCAAAGTGCTGGGATTACAGGCATGAGCCACCACTCCTGGCCTGCACAGATGTTTATTTAAAGAAAACAAAGCTGGCAAGAAAACCTAAGTTTAGGCACAGGTAGGCAAGCAAAAACTACTGTGTTGTAGAAGCAAATAAACTAAGCCACAGGAAACACACGGAGGGATGCGTTTCTAGTGGAAACATTCTTTTTCCAACTCTCTCCATCACTCCTAGCAACCAGGGCTTGAGAATAACCAGCCAATGAGATGGCCGAAAGGAAGCCCCTTCTGGATTCCCCAGATTCGCCATGTCTTCCTGCCACTGCCCTTGCCCAATTTCCCACAAGCTGAAAGCTGTCTGAAAGCAGGCTGTTCCCCAGACGTGTTTCTGCATCACAGACTGCAATATCGCGAAGGCACGGGGAGTGGCTCCTAGGTGGGGTTCAGCAAGCCCAGTCTATGAGAGGCCGGGCGGTGAACACCTTCAGCCCAGCAGGCCACACGGCCTCTACAACTTCCCAGCTCCGCTGCAGTGCAAATGGGCACGGCTGTGTACAAATCAGACATCATTTACAAAACACAGAAACAGGTGGCAGTGGGTGGTGTGTGGTCCGTGGGCTGTCACTGACCGTCCCTGTCCGGGGTCCACAGATGCCTAGCAGAATAAGAACGCTCACAGAAGCCCATGTCCCCACTAACCCACGCCAGGGACAGGGCAGGCCAGAGGGAACCGCAGCCCTCACCAGGCACGCACGTGCTCCTTTAAGTGGCCCGCGCATCACAGATTCATGTGTGGGCCTTGCCACCATCCAGTCCTCTTAAGGGAAGGGTGAGGAACAAGGCGTGGTCCCTGGCCAGGCTGGGGCAGCCTGGACAGTCTCCAAGTTCTTGGGGGCAGAAGAAGCTTGGTGAAGGATCCCACGTGCCACCATCCACCCTCTTATCCAACCTGGGCCGTAGCCCGGGGGCTTCTCCCCACCATCCCAGGTCCCACCCAAGGCAGAGGAGCCAGCAAGGAGGGCGCCACACTCAGGGGTGCTGGAAGGCGAACCGACTCAGAACAGCCACCAGTGTAGGCCCCCGTCCACACCTAACAGCAGCCGGGCCGCCCCTCAGGTTTCAGAGAGGCGCCTCTTACTGCCCAGTGACAAACAACAACACGGTGAAGAAGACTGGTGAAGCCAGGAGCCAGCCCTAAGCACCGCCTCCTGCCTGGGGCCCCACGGCCCTCCCCGGCGGGGTGCTCTGCAGACCCTGCTCTGCTGTTCCACATCCCCAAAGCACTCCCACTCCACAATGCGGGATCCAGTGTGTGCGTGGGCCTCTCTGACCATCAGCGTGCCGTGTCCCTGGGGCCCAGCACACGGCCTGGCACCAAAGAACTGGCAGCAAATGAATGGGTGAGTCAGGTGGATTTTAAAGAAGTTCCTGGGTCCCTGGGCAAATCTAGTACGGAAGTAAACCCACGTGGCCTCAAATAGCTCCTCCAGTGAAAAGAGCCTTTGTGTACCTCCAAACCACTACCTTCCCTTTTGTCAACTTCTTTTGTTTAAATGTGGCCCAGCTGAGGTCAAAGGGCTCCGCCAGGCCTACCAAGACTCTCCCACATGGACCAAGCCCTGGGATACATACAAGCCCAACACAGGGCTACCCCCCACAGCAGGCTGCGGAACACCTTCTGTGTTTAAGGAAGCACGCAGCCAGGAGAAGGTGGACCCAGGCTCCTGCGCGGAGGGCAACAGGATCGCCTGAGGCCAAGCCGGCCCAGACAGCAACCAGCGCCACTCAGCGGTCTGCAATGTATGCCTCTGGGGCAAAACCCAAGGGCCAAGAAACAACAAAAAAAAATGTTTTGGGCTTTTTGGGTTGTTGTTGTTGTTGTTTTAGAGACAAGGTCTTACTCTTTCACCCAGGATGGAGTGCAATGGCACAATCATAGGTCACTGTGGCCTCCCAATTCAGCCTCTGGGGTAGGTGGTACTACAGGCACGTGCCACTGCCCAGTGATCCTCCCAACTCAGCCTCTGGGGTAGCTGGTACTACAGGCACGTGCCACTGCCCAGCTAATTTTTAAAAAATATTTAGTAGAGATGGGGTTTCAAAATGTTGCTCAGGCTGGTCTCAAACTCCTGATTTCAAGCCATCCTTCCATCTCAGCCTCCCAAAGTGCTGGGATTACAGGCATGAACCACCGCAGCTGGCCAAAAATATATATATATATATTGGCCAGCTATGCACACACACATTTTGATACGGAATTTCGCTCTTGTCGCCCAGGCTGTAGTACAGTAATGCAATCTTGGCTCACTGCAACCTCTGCCTCCCGGGTTCAAGCAATTCTTCTGCCTCTGCCTCCCAAGTAGCTGTGACTGCAGGCACCCGCCACCACACACACATAATTTTTGTATTTTTAGTAGAGATGGGGTTTCGCCATGTTGCCCAGGCTGGTCTCCAACTCCCGACCTCGGGTGATCCGCCTGACTCGGCCTCCCAAAGTGCTGGAATTACAGGTGTGAGCCACCATGCCCAGCCCAAAATAATATTTTAGAAGCAAGATCAAAAACCCGCAAGGTCCACTTCACACCTGTTGCCCAGGTAATCACCTGCCAGCTGGGATGCTCTGATAGTCCAGTCTCACAGAAGAGTCTCCTGACAGGCCTGAGAGCACGGGCGGCCCTGATGGAAGATCAGAGAAGCACATGTTTCGGCTGCAGGCTGCAGGCTGGACGGGCTTGCTAAGGGGCAGCTCGCCATCTACTAGGGACTAGGGAACAAGAACAAGCAGCAGGCAGTGCATCTTAGAGCTGGAATACTGCATGTCCACAAACCACAATGACCGAGCCACGCACTAAGTGTTTAATGAGCACCTACTACGTGCCCGACAGGACCCTCAGCGCAAGGATACAGAGGAGGCAAGGCCAACAAACCCATGGAGCTGGAAGTGCTGCCCTAACTGTGGAGAAGACACCCCACGGCCCCTCGGGGGGCAGCCGGCACCAGCCCAGGAAGGTGCTCAGAGGAGCAGTCGCGGCACCGCAGGCTGAGGGCATGAAGGACAGGTCGCAGGCTGCAGAGGAAGGGCACTCCGGGACGAGGGAGCAGCACATGCAGGGCACTTTTGCCAAAACAAACCAGAAAGGAGCTGGTGGGAGCAGAGAGGCTGTGGTAGGGCACTCGGTCCCATTCCGAGCACAGCGTGGAGCACCCTGGCCAATGGTTGGAAGAGGCCTGAAGTGGAAATACCAGTTAGGAAACTGTGGCCAGGCAGAGGAGAGAGGGCGGTGGCTGGGACTGGTGCGGGCAGCGGAGATGGAGCCAAGTGGGCATGTCAGGATGCATCCAGGGAGGAGCGAAGGCAGGTAGCATCGGGCGAATCCCCTGGCACCCCCACGTTAATGGTGGCCATAGCCACACTTCGTAAGGGACAGTAACCTGCCCGGTGCCTCCTGGCCGCACCTGACTCAATCCCTACACACCAGCCTGTGGAGGGCTGGTTCCTGGCTCCCCTACACCTGTCACCCAGCCTGGCAGGTACTAAGTACACATAACTATTGGCGACTATTATTATGACCCCTCCTTTTTTTATTACACTTTGAGTTCTAGGGTACATGTGCACAACATGCAGGTTTGTTACATAGGTATGCACGTGCCATGTTGGTTTGCTGCACCCATCAACTCGTCATTTACATTAGGTATTTCTCCTAATGCTATATGACCCCCCCCCTTTTTAAAGACACGAGGGAACTGTGGCTCAGGAAAGGACATCACAACCATCACAGGGTGGGGGATGGGACCCCAGGCTTCGCTGCTCCTGCACGCCCATGGGCCCGGCTGGGGGACCGGGGCACTGGGCTGTCGGAGTGAGGTGGGGTCGGCAGCAGAGCTCTGGACTCACTGGATTCTCAGGCAAACGCTCTGGCCTGGTTCCAGTGCCCACAGCTGGGGAGGGTAAGCCATAGCCATACAGGGGGCCAGGGAAAACAGTGCGACAGCTCCTCAAAAAATTCAAAACAGAACTACCATATGACCCAGCAATCCCATTTCTGGGTATAATCCAAAGAGCTGAAAGCAGGGACACAAAGAGATACTGGCACACCCATGTCCACAGCAGCACCATTCACCCAAGCCAACAGGTGGAAATAACCCGAGTGCCCGTCCAATCGGCCAATAAGTCCACGCAGAGATGCTCAGCACCGGGCATGAGCCCACGAAGAGATGCTCAGCACCAGCCATAAACCCATGCAGACATGCTCAGCACCGGTCAATAAACCCATGCAGACATGCTCAGCACCGGTCAATAAACCCATGCAGAGATGCTCAGCACCGGCCATAAGCCCATGCAGAGATGCTCAGCACCGGCCATAAGCCCATGCAGACATGCTCAGCAACAGCCATAAGCCCATGCAGAGATGCTCAGCACCGGTCAATAAACCCATGCAGAGATGCTCAGCACCGGCCATAAGCCCATGCAGACATGCTCAGCACGGGTCAATAAACCCATGCAGAGATGCTCAGCACCGGCCATAAGCCCATGCAGACATGCTCAGCACCGGTCAATAAACCCATGCAGAGATGCTCAGCACCAGCCATAAGCCCATGCAGACATGCTCAGCACCAGGAATAAACCAATGCAGAGATGCTCAGTACCGGCCATAAGCCCATGCAGAGATGCTCAGCACCGGCCATAAACCCATGCAGAGATGCTCAGCACCGGCCATAAACCCATGCAGAGATGCTCAGCACCGGCCATAGGCCCATGCAGAGATGCTCAGCACCGGCCATAGGCCCATGCAGAGATGCTCAGCACCGGCCATAGGCCCATGCAGAGATGCTCAGCACCAGTCATCACTGGGGGAAATGCAAACCAAACCACAAGGGGAGACCCCTTCACACCCATTAGGACGGCCATGATCAAAAACTCAGAAAACAACAAGTGTTGGCGAGAATGGAGAGAAACTGGAACCCTTGTGCACTGTTTGTGGGGTGTAAAATGGTACAGCTGCTGTGAATCACAGTATGGAGGTTCCGCAAAATACGAAAAATAGAACTACCATATGATCCAACAATCCCACTTCTGGGGATACTCAAAAGAACTAAAAGCAAGGTCTTGAAGAGATATTTGCATACCCATGTTCACTGCAGCATTTTTCGTAAGAGCCAAAAGGGTGAAGCAACCCAAGTGTTCATGAACGGATGAACGAATAAGCAACATGTGGTCCATCCACACCATGGAATATTACTCAGCCCTGAAAAGGAAGGAAATTCTGACATTTGCCAGAACCTGGGTGAACCCGGAGAACATTATGGCACCAAAACCTGGCTGAACCCAGAGGACATTATGGCACCAAAACCTGGGTGAACCCGGAGAACATTATGGCACCAAAACCTGGGTGAACCCAGACAACATTATGGCACCAAAACCTGGGTGAACCCGGAGAACATTATGGCGCCAGAACGTGGGTGAACCCGGAGAACATTATGGCACCAAGACCTGGGTGAACCCACAGAACATTATGGCACCAGAACCTGGGTGAACCCAGAGGACGTTATGGCTCCAGAACCTGGGTGAGCCCAGAGGACATTCTGCTTTGTGAAAGGAGGAAGTCATAGATAGACACTGTGAGATTCCACTTATCTGCAGTCCCCAGAGGAGTCAAATGCACAGAGACAGGAAGTGGATTGGGGGGTGTCGGGGGTGGGGAGAGGCTCTGGAGAGTCAGTGCTTTGTGGGTGCGGAGTCTCGGTTGGGGAAGATCAGATGTTCTGGGGATGAATGGTAGTGACGGTTGCAGAACAGTGTGAATGTGCTTAACGCCAGTAAATGACACACTCTGAAATGGTTAAGACGGTACATTGTGTTATGTCTATTTTACCACAATGTATGCAGAGAGAGAGAGAGAAAACCGATCCTCTCTTTGAAAATCTACAAATTGAATGTAATTTCCCTTAAAAGAAAAACAACAGATTTTAGAAGAACCAAGACAATCTGGATCTAAGGTTTATAGGGAAAAATAAACAAGCCAAATAGCCAGGAAAATTCTGAAAAGCCAGACTGACGGGGGGAGGCCAGCCCTGCCACGCAAACGCAATGGGGCAGCAGCGGAGTTCAGAGCATGTTAATGGCGCATGAACAGACAACAGAGCCACGAGAACGTACAAAAACAGACTCGGACCCAATTGTGATGAGAGGCATTTTAATAGGAGGGTGTGAGATAACTCACTCCACCAATCACGTTGGGACATCTAGGAAGCTACCTAGAAAAAGATAAGGCTGGCTCTGCACCTCACACCTTCCCAAAATAAATTCAGATTAGACCACAGGTTTGAATGCAGAACAAGGAAAGCATTCATGTAGCAAAGGTGGCCCTGGGGGGCACCCATAACCCTGGGACTGGACGAGGTCCGTCCCAGCGAGACGAGGAACACAATAAAAGAGAAGAGGCCGAGGCTGGGCGCGGTGGTCATGCCTGTAATCCCAGCACTTCGGGAGGCTGAGGCGGGCGGATCACGAGGTCAGGAGATCGAGACCATCCTGGCTAACACATTGAAACCCCGTCTCTACTAAAAATACAAAAAATTAGCCGGGCGTGGTGGTGGGCGCCTGTAATCCCAGCTACTCGAGAGGCTGAGGCAGGAGAATGGCGTGAACCTGGAAGGCGCAGCTTGCAGTGAGCCAGGATCGCGCCACTGCACTCCAGCCTGGGTGACAGAGCGAGACTCCATCTCAAAAAAAAAAAAAAGAGAGAGAAGAGGCCGGGCGCGGTGGCTCATGCCTGTAATCCCAGCACTTTGGGAGGCCGAGGCGGGCGGATCACGAGGTCAGGAGATCGAGACCATCCTGGTTAACACGGTGAAACCCCGTCTCTACTAAAAATACCAAAAAATTAGCCGGGCGCAGTGGCGGGCGCCTGTGGTCCCAGCTACTCGGGAGGCTGAGGCAGGAGAATGGTGTAAACCCAGGAGGCGGAGCTTGCAGTGAGCCGAGGTCATGCCACTGCAATCCAGCCTGGGCAACACAGTGAGACTCCATCTCAAAAAAAAAAAAAAAAAAAACAGAGAAGATACGTTATGTTAAAAACAAATTTTTGCAAGGCAAAAACCTCCGTAAGCAGTCAGAGATAAATGATAACCCGGGAAAAAAAATTTCAACACACATCACAAAGGATTCATTTGCCTGCCATGGCCAAACATTTCAATAGAAAAATGGACAAGAGGTCAGGTGTGGTGGCTCACACCTGTAATCCCAGCATTTTGGGAGGCCAAGGCAGTCAGATAGCGAGGTCAGGAGTTCGAGACCAGCCTGGCCAACATGGTGAAACCCCATCTCTACTAAAAATACAAAAAGTAGCCAGGCGTGGTGGCACGTGCCTGTAGGCCCAGCTACTCAGGAGGCTGAGGCAGGAGAATTGCTTGAACCCAAGAGGCGGAGGTTGCACTGAGCCGCACTCCAGCCTGGGAGACAGAGACTCTGCCTCAAAAAAAAAAAAAAAGAGAAAAATGGACAAAAGATAAAGGAAAAACAAACAGCCCTTAAACAAATGTAAAGATGATTAACCTTCACTTATAATGAGAGAAATACAATTTTTTTTTGAGACAGAGTCTCACTCTGTCGCCCAGGCTGGAGTGCAGTGGTACGATCACAGCTCACCGCAGTCTCGACCTCCCAGGTTCAGTGATCCTCCTGCCTCAGCCTCCCAAGTTGCTGAGACTAGAGGTGCACGCCACCATGCCCAGCTAATTTTTGTACTTTTTGTAAAGACAGGGTTTTGCCATGTTACCCAAGCTGGTCCCGAACTCCTGGACAACATGGTCTCCCAAAGCGTTGGGGCTACAGGTATCAGTCACCGTGCCCAGCCGATAAATACAAACTAAATTGCCTTGAGAAACCACTTCCCCAAAAGACTGGCAAAGAGGCACAGCATGTGGGTGTGGGGTCAGGGGACACAGGCTCTGTCCCACGTGGAGAGTGGCGTGGAGGGAAATTTTGCAATATCCAACAAAATGGTGATTTCACTTCCAGGAAGCTCTCCTAGTCTCTCACACGCACGATGGCGGTGGGGCAAGGCCGTCTCCCGGCAGCATCGTTTTCATGACAGCAAAAAGGCTGGACCCACCCATGTGGGACAGTCCACAGTGCAGCCCCACAGCCTCGCAAGGAGCGAGGACCCCCGTGCACCACCATGGAGAGCCCACCGCTGACGTGGTCACTTGCCAGCATGTGCCTGGCCATGTGTCTATGGAAACGAGGAGGAGGAGAGGAGAAAAAAGACAAAGACAGAAGCGTGCCCAAGAGCTGCCCAAGAAGGGCTGGCATGGAAGCAGGACCAATGGAGGCCTCTGGAGATATGAACTGGGGGCTGAAGCCATCAGGAGCCTTGATCCATGGTGAGTTCGGAATCCTGAAAGCATCAACTATTGCACAGTAAACTAAATTTTTTAACTTAAAAAAAATGTTTTTTAGAGACAAGGTCTTGCTCTGTCACCCAGGCTGGAGTGCAGTGGCATAATCACAGCTCACAGCAACCTTAAACTCCTGGGCTTAAGAAATCCTCCCTCCTCAGCCTCCCGAGTGGCTGGGATCACAGGCACATGCCAACATGTCTGGCTAATTTTTTTATTTTTAGTAGAGATGGGGTTTCACCGTGTTGCCAGACTGGTCTCGAACTCCTGACCTCAGGTAATCCCCCCGCCTTAGCCTCCCAAAGTGCTGAGATTACAGGCGTGAGCCACTGCACCTGATCTAACTTTTAAATTAAATTAAAAAATTTAATAAAATAAAAATTAAAATAAAAACAAAAAACCCAAAACACCCTAATTCACATGGCAGAGAATCTTGCCTAAGACATAAACCAGAGGTTCTCAAAGTGTGGCCCAGGGACCCTGGGGATTCCTTTCTGAGGACCCACAAGGTCGAAACTATTCCAGTGATAATCCTAAAATGCTGCTCGCCTTTCCCACACTTGCCCCCTGGCAGCTGCACGGTGTGATCCGGCGGCCGACGGGTCACAGAAGACAAGCTGTCTCCTGACAAATCACACCCCGAGGAGAGCTACAAAATGTCGGCACCCCTCTTCACTAATTCTTTTTTTAAGTAGTGATTTTTTTTCTTCTTTGAGACAGAGTCTCGCTCTGTCACCCAGGCTGGAGCGCAGTGGTGCAATCTCAGCTGGCTGCAACCTCCGCCTCCCAGGTTCAAGTGATTCTCCTGCCCCAGTCTCCTGAGTAGCTGGGACTATAGGCACCTGCCACCATGTCTGGCTAATTTTTGCATTTTTAGTAGAGATGGGATGTCACCATATTGGCCAAGCTGGTCTTGAACTCCTGACCTTGTGATCCGCCTGCCTTGGCCTCCCAAAGTGCTGGGATTACAGGCATGAGCCACTGCACCTGGCCCCAAGTAGTGATTTTTTTTTAAAGAAAGACATGTTATTTATGTTAACATGTAATAGATTTATAGTTGCATATTTCAGTAAATTAATAAATCTTTTTAAATTTCTTAGTTTTGATTTCTAATACCGAGTGGCAATGAATACACCCCACATGCACAAAGACTCGCCAGTGTCCTCCATCGCTTGAGGCTGTAAGGGGCTCTGCGACCGGGGCTTAGCACCTGAGTGTATAGGACGCACCTGCCGCCTTGCTCCACTGTCTCCTCCATGCCTGCCTGTGCACTGTTTGTGCTTCCCCCACTCAGCATCCCTGTCCCTCTTTTGGTAAGGACCCTGCTCTCCACGGGGAATTACCCATCCCATGGTGAGGGGCTGCCAATCACATGCTCTGCCTCATCACGGGAATGAAGCCACAAGGGAAGCAGAAGGAGGCGTGGAGGGTGAAAAAGCACCACGTCAGAAGAAGGGGAGGCCAGCGACCCAGCCAGAGCACCCCAAGCAGCTCCATACCGCAGGCCCCTGGCCCCAAACCGGCAAAGCCCCCCTCTGCTTAAGCAAATCTGTGGGAGCCCTTTCCATTTTGCACGCTCTCTCTGATGGGGCTTTAGGAGACCCTCAGCAGTGGCCCACGTCCCACCACTGGAACAGGGTGACAGCTCCAGGTGACAGCTGCAGGCACTGGTCACAGGCAGGTGATTCTCTCACAGAAGGGCACAGGTGTCACCAGCCTTTAAAAATCGAGGCATAAAACAGTCGATTCCCAAGACAGACACCTCAGGAAGAATCCTTTTATGACTAAAGGACTCGTCCACTCTCCGCAGGACCATTTGACAAATAACCAGCAAGCTTCCTGGTGGCCTTAAGGTCAGATGAGATTCACAGTCAGCCACTCAACAGACAGTCCTACAGGGAGAAGGTGCCGCTGGTGGCGAGACACACCTGGGATTCTCACTGACTCAGGACTAAGGAGTCCCCATGTGGGGAAAGCCTTCCGATGGTCACTTTTCTGCAAAAGCAGTCACATCTCACAACATGCCCTTGCTCCAGCGACGGCGACCATGGAACTCGTAGGCATGTGGGGCCATCATGCTCGATGGTGCTGACTTGTGGAAACATTTCAATCTCCATCTTCCAGACAGAACCAAGATGCTCATTTCAGAGAATGGAGCTAATATGTTAAATGCAGGTTGCTAGGTAATTTTTCACTAGGTAATTTTAATTCTCAAAAAAACTTAGTATCAGCTGGGCATGGTGGCTCATGCCTGTAATCCCAGCACTTTGGAAGGCCGAGGCGGGTGGGTCACCTGAGGTCAGGAGTTCAAGACCAGCCTGGCCAACAGGGTGAAACTCCATCTCTACTAAAAATACAAAAATACAAAAATTAGCCGGGCGTGGTGGCAGGAGCCTGTAATCCCAGCTACTCGCGAGGCTGAGGCAGGAGAATCACTTGAACCCGGGAGGTAGAGGTTGCAGTTAGCCAAGATCGTGACACTGCACTCTAGCCCGGGTAACAAGAGCAAGACTCCGTCTCAAAAAAAAAAAAAAAAAAAACTTAGTATCTAAAAGCACAACTATGAAACGACCAGCTCAACGTCTGAAAAATCACGAGCCATCTGCAAATTGCGTAACTGACAACGCAAGCACTCTCACACACAGGCCCTGTCCGCGCCCAGGGTGGCTCAACAGCAGAAATATCTGACCCCCAGTGGCCCCATCTGTTAACAAAGGCTCCAAAAATCTACTTCTTGTGTGCTAGGGATTCTGTCAAGGTCTTGGGATGTCCTGATCTGATCCTCCATCTCTGTCACGGCCTCTGTGTCAGACAGTTCCCTGGGACCCCCATCCTCCTCCGGAGGTGCTGCAGGGCACTGAGCTGGTGGGTACCGGAGGCCACCAGAGGAGCTCACAGTCCCACCACCCCCAACCCTAGCCCTCTGGGTGCGGGGCAGCTCCTGTCTCCTGTGTTACCCTCTTCCCATGCATGTCCCCTCCTGGTTCCCCTTCTTTCAGTCCCAGCCTGAAACCCACCATGTAGCTGCTAAGCGTGCTCTCCAGACAAGGCCAGCTCCATCCTTCCCCGCTGGCCCGCACGGATTTTGAGGACTTGGCTTTCAGTGTCAGCTCCTAGTTCCAATTTCAGGTATACTTGGCCCTCAAGGAGCTCGGAGCTGCACCACAGGCCCTGTCTGACCTCAGGGTCTCCCCACATTCTAAACAAGCTCCTTCCCCCAGGCAGACCCCCATATACCTCAACTAACCAGAAGCTACCACCTAGACCCACAGGTGAGCCAGGAGCCGGCAGTCAGCAAATCACAGCAAATCAAGCCGGTAACCAGAACTGCTTTTCTCCAAAGTGGGAGAGAAAGCAACTTAGAGGCGTTCAGGCCAGGACTCATCCTAGACAAGGTCTTACAGCTTGCTCAATTAGAATCCTCTGGCAACAAACACCGAGGTGCAAATAACCAGTCCATCCACCCCTCCCTCCCACTCTCCATCTCACAGACACTCCCTCACTCCACTTACCAGAGCAGCAAGACACCCAAACATCTCCCTAGAATTCTCATTAAATTTTCACCCAAAAAACGCCACCCAGCCAGGTGTGGTGGCTCACTCCTGTAATCCTATCCCTTTGGGAGGCTGAGGCGGAAGGATCACTTGAGGCCAGGAGTTTGAGACCAGCCTGGCCAACATGGAGAAACCCTGTCTCTACTAAAAATAAAAGAATTAGCTGGGCATGGTGGTATGCACCTGAAATCCCAGCTACTCAGGAAGCTGAGGCATAAGAATCACTTGAACCCAGGAGGTGGAGGTTGCAGTGAGCTGGGATTGTGCCACTGCACTCCAGCCTGGGCGACACAGCAAGACTCTGTCTCAAAAACAAAACAAAACAAAAGGCCGCCAATGCCAAAACCTAATGGACTAAAAAAATGCCACCTTGTACAGTGCTCTAAAGGCAAGTTCTACAAGCAGATAATGGTAAAAACAAAACAAAACAAAACCAACGTGTCACCTAAACTTGCCCCCAGAAGGGTAACTTGCAAATCAAACTGTACTTGTTTTTGTCCTAATTAAAACCATGCCAGAGGCCAGGCGTGGTAGCTCATGCCTGTAATCCCAGCACTTTGGGAGGCCGAAGCGGGCAGATCACGAGGTCAGGAGATCGAGACCATCCTGGCTAACACAGTGAAACCCCGTCTCTACTAAAAATACAAAAAATTAGCCGGGCATGGTGGCGGGTGCCTGTGGTCCCAGCTACTCGGGAGGCTGAGGCGGGAGAATGGTGTGAACCCAGGAGGCGGAGCTTGCAGTGAGCCGGGATCGCGCCACTGCACTCCAGCCTGGGCGACAGAGCGAGACTCCGTCTCAAAAAATAAATAAATAAATAAATAGATAGATAGATAAATGAAACCAGGCCAGAAAATCACCTGAAACTTGAGCAAGAGAGAGAGAAGGAGAGGTAACTACCACCCAAAGAAGTTCCTCTGGATCTAAAGAAGATTCCAACTCACCACATCATCTCATCCCCATACGCCTTTGGGGGCTTCATAGCATTTTCTCCTTGGGGGAACCTAACCTCCTAAACATCCAACTTAAACAAACCCTCTTTAAAACAGCCTTGCTTAGCAGTATGCCTCCTGCCAGGAGGGACACAGGGCACTAGAGCAGGAGCTGGTCTGTGTGCCACCTCCAGGGCCTACACCTGGCACCTGCAAGTCTCCAGCAGCCAAGGAAACCTCTCGCTCCTGCTGAGCCACTTTGCAGCCCTCCAAAGGACCCAAAGGTCTGGCCGCCGATTCCCAGGGGAGGGCAGGACTTATCGAAAGCAGGAGTGGAGACCTGGTTTAACCAGTCCAGCAGGTTGACAGATGGAAGGACGCTGAGAAGGGTGGCTCCCGATCCCACCTGGAGGCAGCAGCTAAGCCAGCCCTGCAGCCATCCAAGCTCTGCAAAGGAGTGGAGGTCTCAGTGACAGGTGGAAAAAAGGCCCCAAGAGGACAAAAGAATGCTATTTTTAAAGCCTAATCTGGGCCAGGCATGGTGGCTCACACCTGTAATTGCAGCACTTTGGGAAACCGAGGCCAATGGATTACCTGAGGTCAGGAGTTCAAGACCAGCCTGGCTAACATGGTGAAATCCTGTCTCTACTAAAAATACAAAAATTAACTGGGTGTGGTGGCATGTGCCTGTAGTCCCAGCTACTCAGAAGGCTGAGGCAGGAGAATCACTTGAACTATGGGGATGGAGGTTGCAGTGAACTGAGATTGTGAGATCGTGCCACTGCACTCCAGCCTGGGCAACAGAGCACATGAGACTCCGTCTCAGAAAAAAATAAAAAAGGCTAATCTCTAAATTCCAAAAGGAAACAGGATTCTATCAACTGGTTCAACTGAGAAGAGAAAGACCATTCGAGCCCCTTGCCAAGCACTCAACAGCCCAGGAGGCACCAGCACCCACCCACAGAGGGATGGTGACAAAGACTTCGGGACTGTGGCCAGATGGCCCTGGAGTCCCTGCAGGACCCTGCAGAAAGGGCCGCCAGGGACATCTGTCATCCTGGCCACACTTACGTCTGTGGAAACTGATGGCTATCAGCCTCATAAATGTGATTTCACCAGTTAAGACTCCAGCCCCGATGGCACGAGCCAGCAGCCAGAGTCCCTATCCACGGGAAGCAGGGGGCTGGGCACAGCTAGTCCTTGTCCTCATGGTCAATCCAGGCAGCAGAGAAACTGCACCAGGCAGCCCTCTGACCTCCCGTCATGGTGCTGATCCAGAACTATGCACAATGATTCCAACAACGTGTCCTCAGAGTGAATTACGAGAAAGTGAACCCATCCTAATGCACTGAAGCAACGCTTCCAGCACAGACAGCATCCAGGGTCTGGCTGCTTGTCCCACCAGGATAGCAGATTCTTTCTGACCCTCTGCAAGCCCCTCGGCCAGCTCCCACTCCTCCTGTGCACCCACTCCTCAGCCTCCCTGGGTAAGCTGGGAAGGTGGCCAGGGTACAGAAACAGCACTGGGTGTTAAGGCCGGGGACCTGGACAAGTCGTGTATCACCCTGGCACCTGTCAGACAGGGTGCTCACCTGCCCATGCAGTCACCTGCCTGTGTGGCCTGGGCTTGTGGTTCTCTGGGTGTTCCCATCTTGGCCCCCTGACCTGCCGCAGGGGTCCCTGCGATGACTTGGAGGGGCAGCTAGAAAGGCTGTTCTGGTGGCTGGGTGGGAGGGGTGGCGCTCAGAGGGTTCAGGGCAGGAAGGGGGCCTCCCATGGGTGTGCCCAAAGCCAACCTCACCTAGGGCTGAGCTGCCTTGAGGGGAGCCTGTTTTTCTCTCAAAATGTGGAATCCTCTACCTCTGCACCCCCGTGCCCGTACTGACCACCAGGCCCAGAACATCAGGGCACCACCTCCCCTTTCCAGACACAGGGCCAGGCCCATGGGCTGCAGGATGAGAGTCCCTTGGGTGGGGGACCTTTGTGGCATAAAAGGGAGATTCACAACCCAGGAAAATAAAGTCGGAAGAGACACTATGTCCAGAGGCAGCCAAGTGAAACACCAGTCCCAGTGGCCAATCTCCCCCATGTCCCCGTCTGGATTGTTCCAGAACCCTGAGGCGTGCAGACCCGCTGCGTCGCATGTTCTCTACCTGTAGTTAGTTCCCATGCCCACCCTGGGATTGCAAATGTGCCCCTCTTGGGTGCCTGCCACTGACTTCACTTCCTCCACCCTGTGTGTCTCCAGGGGAAAGGCACACTCTCCCCCCGGGCCGCATGCGGGGCTGGGATGCGGACCCAACTTTCCTGCTGCTTTGCCTCGACGCCAGGCCACGCAGTCCACAGGAGGTGGGAACGACAGGTACCTCGGTGACTGGGCACCGCACTCAGAGCAGCAGAAACAAACCTGGTGCAGTCAGAAAGCCCAGGTCCCGATGCACTGGTTACCAGCAGCGGACACAGGCACAGCAAACCACAGACAGCAAAACTTAGTGCTGGCCGGGCTGGAGCCACTCCAGAGCGCTTCAGAACATGTGGGGCACCCCTCCTCACCCCCGGCCCCAGCTCCCCGTGCTGCCCCTCCCCTCGGGTTTGTAGGGCACCAACCCTCTCCTCCCTCCTAGGAGATGCCACCTCACCTGGGACCAGGACAGCCCCAGCCTCCATCTCCAGTCCGGCCCTCCTAGCCCCCCAGGGCAGGACAGATGCCAGGGCCAACTGTCCTGAGACTAAGCTCCACTTTACCCCTGGACATCTCTGTACCCAAAGCCTCCTAAAACACCTAACCCCCCCCACCCAACCAGAGGTCCCTCACCACCCACACAAGCAATGCCCCTTCCTCTACCAAGGGCCCCCCAGAGGGCCAGGAGCCTCCCCCTAACCCAGCCCTCCTCTGGCCAGTGCCCCCGCCACCCCACAAGTGCCAAGGATCCCTGAACACACCTGGCCCCTCACACCCATGTGCTTGCATTCCTGCCCTGGCCTAGAATGCTCTTTATCATCACCCACCCCACCCACCCCACCCGCCCACTTCCACCTGTCCTTCCACAAAAACAGGGGCAGGGAGGAGGGGCCCACCAGGCAGGTATGGCCTGTGGGTAGAGCTACAGCAGGTGACAGTGTGGACCCAGGCAGAGAAAGGTGTGCATAGGGTGGTGGGGAAGGGAGAGCACAGGACACACAGAGCTGGGGCAGGAGCCGGGCGTGGGGCAGCTGGGGAGGGGCTGGCGGGATGCTGGGGTGGGGCTGGCAGGATGCTGGGGAGGGGCTGGCAGGATGCTGGGTATCAAGGCTGGCTTCTGCTTGATGGTGAGCCCAGAGGTTCCCATTACATTATTAAAAATAACGAAAATATGGCTGGGTGAGGTGGCTCACGCCTATAATCCCAGCACTTTGGGAGGCCGAGGCGGGCAGATCACCTGAGGTCAGGAGTTCAAGACTATCCTGCCAACATGGTGAAACCCCATCTCTACTAAAAAAATACAAAAATTAGCCCAGGGTGGTGGTGCACGCCTGTAATCCCAGCTACTTGGGAGGCTGAAGCAGGAGAATTACTTGAACCCAGGAGGCAGAGGTTGCAGCAAGCTGAGATCGCGCCACTGCACTCCAGCCTGGGTGACTGAGTAAGACTCCATCTCAAAAAAATAAATAAAAATAATGAAAATAGACAAAAGAGGACTATGCACAGACGCCCAACAGCAGCACAGACCCCAGGCCAACGACGCATCCCATTCTATGCCCCGGAAGCCCAAATGATGAAAAAGGTTAGAGGTCTCAGCCCACAAGCCTCCTCCCTTAGAAGGCTGCCCCAGCACTGCACAGGCTGCTACGGGAAGTCACTTAATGCAACGCTAGCCCACCTCTGCCCGCCCGCCATGGGACTCTCGGTAGGCCCTGCGGTTGGGGGGGGGGGGGCGTCCCACCTGCCCTCCCTGTGCGGCAGGCCCAGCAGAGAAGAGGCAGTCAGAGAACACCTGCCAAATGGCCAAGAACAACAACGTCCCTTTCCCCGTCCAGCTGCAGAAATGGGGATGTCTCTCGCCAAGACCGCCTGCAACAAGGGCCGCCCGCAAGGAAGCTTCTGCTTGATGTGAGGTTCCGGGGAGAAGGAACCAGGCAGGGGAGAATCCCGTGATGGTTCATCAGGCCTCAAAGTCAGAACTTACGACTTTTTAAACGTTTCAGTACAATTTACCTTTCTGCTACTGGTACTGGTAAAGAGGAAAGGTCTGCAAATCAAATAACAGTACACAAGATTTCGATGTTACTTAAGCAAACACGTTACTCTCAAGTATTTGAGAACGGTGTGGATAAAACCAATTCCTTTTATGTTTTTGTTCAAATGCTTTCTTTTTTGAAAGCCCGCATGGAGAGTTCTAATTTAGGTTATGTTGGTGAACAAAAATAATCACAATGTGGGGTTTATATCTTCTAATTATACAGAATTTAGGACAAAATATTCATGTAAGTGATTCTGGAATACTTCATAAATAGGTCATATAGGCTCTTTTTATTGCCAAAATTCTTGAAACTCAGTGCAGCAGAGTCATTGTCTCCATGTGGAACTGAAAGCAAGGCAGGCAGCCAGCAGCCCCTCCATGATGCCGGCCACATCCTGGAGGTGCCGGGTGCGGTGTCAGCCAACAAATCAGCCGACACTGGGGTTTTTAAAGCCCCTTGCAGAGCTGGTCACCATACACGTGGGCCGCAGAATTCCAAGACTCTCGGGAGAGAAATCCTGCTTCTGCAGGCGTAGAGGATGTGGTTCCTCCCTGGTGCAGTCGGAACAGTGAAAACATTCAGGAAAGAAACGGAATCGAGCCCCTCCCGGCTATGAATGACTGAGTTCACCACACAGCCACAGTGGGGCTTCTTCACCTTGCTCACCATGACTCAGTGCTAACAGCCCACTTCATTCTTTTTTTTTTTTTTTTTTTTTTTGGAAACAGGGTCTCCTCCCTATGTTTCCCAGGCTGGCTTCAAACTCCTGGGCTCTATGGATCCTCCCGCCTTAGCCTCCCAAGGAGCTGGGACCACAGGCACGCACCCCTGCACCCAGCTCTGCTGTTTTTAATCGTACAATTAAGCAGTCAGTTATTTAAAAATACACACTTGCCCAACTTAAAAGAACCACACTTATTTATCAATTATGTTAGCTGGGCTGGTGGCAGTGGCAGTGGCAGTGGGCCTCATTCCCTAGGGCACTCTGGGGGCGCAACCCTATGGGGACTGTCCCCCAACTATGGCACCACCTAACCTGAGCCCCGGTGGCCCTGCTGAGCTGGGCGTCAGGATGGGGTCTCGACTCCCGTGACATCAACCAACTTTCCTGGAATGTGCCGTGATGCCCTTGACAAGTGTGGGGACTTGGGGGCGAGAGGGAGGGCCTTGCTGTGTCAAGCCTGCAGGCACAGGAGGGGACACACCAGTCCTGGGCTGGGCCCCAATGTCCCAATGATATCACAGATGCTTTCTGACTGTCCCTGGGCATGGCTAACTGAGGGGTGCAGGGGCTGAGGGGTGTGGGGGCTAACTTAGGGATGCGGGGGTTGGCCTTTCTGGGGTTTTTTTTTGTTTTGTTTTGTTTGAGACAGAGTCTCGCTCTGTTACCCAGGCTGGAGTGCAGTGGCTTGATCTTGGCTCACTGCAACCTCCGTCTCCCGAGTTCAAACGATTCTCGTGCCTCAACCTCCAGAGTAGCTGGGATTACAGGCGCCCACCACCACACCCGGCTAATTTTTATTTTTAGTAGAGACAGGGTTTTGCCATGTTGGCCAGACTGGTCTCCAACTACTGACCTCTGGTATTCCACCTGCCTCAGCCTCCCAAAGTGCTGGGATTACAGGCGTGAGGCACCGTGCACGGCCCGGGGGTGGCCTTTATGAGGGATGCAACCTAGGACTTCAGCAATGTCCGTTAGCCTCTGCCTCATGGAGCTTCAGTAACGTCATCCAAATGAATTTGGTAAATCTGTCCAAAACAACAAACCCCAACTCCCACCTCAGCCTCCCAAGGAGCTGGGACTACGACATGCACCACCACACCCAGCTAATTTTTTATTTTTAGTAGAGATGGAGTCTCACTATGTTGCCCAGGCCATTCTCAAACTCCTGAGCTCACGCAATCCTCCCCCTCTCAGCCTCCCAAAGTGCTGGGACTACAGGCATGAGCCACTGCACCCAGCCCTGTTAATTTCTGTTTAAGTCCCTGAAGAGAGAATTTAAGATAAAGAGAGATTTCACTATCACACACTGGACCCCGCGGCTGAGAGGGGAGCAGTTTCCCACCTTAGGCCATTCCAGGGCTCTTGCCTTCTCTGGCTGTTTTTTGGGTTTGTTTGTTTGTTTTTCTTTTTCTTTTTAGACAGAGTCTTGCTCTATCACCCAGGCTGGAGTTGGCACGATCTTGGCTTACTGCAATCTCCGCCTCCCAGGTTCGTGCAATTTTCATCCCACAGCCTCCTGAGTAGCTGGGATTACAGGCACCCACCACCATGCTGGCTAATTTTTGTATTTTTAGTAGAGACAGAGTTTCACCATCTTGGCCAGGCTGGTCTCAGACTCCCGACCACAGACAATCCACCTGCCTCGGCCTCCCAAAGTGTTGGGATTACAGGCGTGAGCCAGTGCGCCCGGCCTCTGGCTGTTTTTATAAACTAGTAGTGTCCATCGTCCTTAGCTGTCCTCAGACAACACTGTGGACTCTCCCCCAATCTCTCTGAGCTCCTCCTCCCCTCACCCAAGCACGCCCTGGCGGGACCTCTGCTGCTCTCTCCCTCCCCTGTTGACACTCACCTGGGCCCAGCCCAGGTTTCTCCCCTCCCATTCCCCTCTACCAGGCCACCAAACCAGGCCAGTCACGAGCAACCGGCAGACACCAGCTGACTGGGTGTTAACGGCAGCAGCCCAGGCCTGGTCACACACACAGTGGCCCAGGTCACCTCCTCCTTGGGACGCGCTCCTGGCCAATCCCAGCCCTCGGGGTTAGTGGAGCGCTCACCCATCCCCGGCACCTTCTCAGCTCTCTGCCAAGGACTGGCTGGAGGAAGGGCATTGGGAGAGGTCCCCAGTACTCCCGAACCCCACCCACCAGCCATCTTCCCCCAGCTTCCCAATCAAAGCCTCCCACCAAGAGGAATCAGGCCGAGGGCCATCCATGTGGCCCCAGAGCTGTCACAGCCAGACTCCCAGCTCAGCCCCTCTGGACGCAGGAGGCACGCAGGGCACAGGGCTGTCCAGGCAGCCCAGTAGCTGGTGTAGATGTGGGGGCAGGGCTCTGGCCCCCCAGGCCAAGGCTCTCCTGACTGCCACGGCTCTGCCCACCCGGGCCAACAGTGGGCAGGAATCAACCAGACTCAGGGCTCCCAACCAGGCCAGGACCCATCCTGCAAGACTGTCGTGGGAGTTACAGGAGGCGACACGGCCTCCCCACCAATACATGCCGCAGGAACCAGGCAGCAGGGAGGGCCACGAGGGGAGCTGGCTGAAGGGGTAGGGAGAAAGCTGCAGAAAGGGTGTTGACAGGAGGCCTCTCTGAGGGGCTGAGGGAGGGGAGGCAGTCAGGCTGCTGGGGAGCAGGGCGGGGGCTGAGGTCCTGGCAGTGCAGCAGGCCTCAGGGTGCACACAAAGCAGGTGGGTCACCTAGAAACCTGAGGAGTAGGCTGGGCCAGAAGAGTTAAGGATCCACCCCATGAGGCTGACGAGTGATCTTCTAAAATACTTAAATAAAGCAAACAGAGCGGGACTGGGGGGTAGCCACAGGGCATGGGCCCTGCAGGCAGAGCTGGGAACTCTCAGACACCCGCTTACTCACCTGCAAAGCAGGGGCAGCATGGGCCCTTCCAGGGTCACTGCAGAGGTGGCAGCCACCCCCCACATCCCCTGGCCCCAGCAGGTCTTCAGATAATAGGGCCACCCACTCACCTTCTCCCTGGGCAGCCCTCCCCATCCCCCCAAACAGCCCAGCCCCACACTGGGCCATCTGCCCTCGGGCCACGTGAGGCACAGCCCTCACACCCACGGCTCCCCCATATCAGAGCTGCCCCCACACCCAGGACTCCCCCACATATCAGAGCTGCCCCCACACCCAGGGCTCCCCCACATATCAGAGCTGCCCCCACACCCAGGGCTCCCCCACATATCAGAGCTGCCCCCACACCCACGGCTCCTCCATATCAGAGCCGCCCCCAAACCCAGGACTCCCCCCAAGAGCCAGGGCTGCCCTCTTTAACAAGGCTCCAGGGCTTTTGGGAAGGCAGCAGCGACTGGAGGGACAAGGACACTGAGCCAGGGTCTCCCAGCTCTGAAAAGGTCCTCCCTGGAGCACCAGCAGGCTGGGGAGTGTCGCCCATCCAGGTCCCCCCGCCCCCTGCCGTCCCTGCTTCTCCCATCAGTACTGACGGAGCACCTGCTGTGTACCCAGCCCTCTGCCCAGCGCCACAGTTACGAGCTGTGGTTGCACTGCCACGGGCCAGCACAGGACATCTCAAATGTTTACGAGAACTCTGCTGTCACCAACCTTACTGTGGGAGGAGGTGGGGGGACGCTGGCAGAGGCTGGGTCACCAGCCCCAGGCCCCACAGCTATGACAGGACCTGAGAAGAAAGGCTTCGGCTCCAGCCCAGCCTGGGCCACATCCAGGCTCTGCCCAGCCCGGACCGACGCCAGTGTCACATGCCCTCCTGAGACCTGTGTCAGGGAAGCCTAAGGACCCCGGGGATGGAGAGGGCGGTGCTGGGGCTCCTGGATCAGGCCGGGGAAGGAGGACGGACGAAAGGGTGGGCACCCCGCAGCTCCAGGAGCACTGGCCACCCCTGCCCCCCAACCAGGAACATCTTCAGATTGCTCATTCTCCAAAGGCAGCTGATGGCTAAGACTGCGAGGGACGGGGTGGGGTCTTTTAAAAGCTTAGAATGTGTCTGGCCAGAGGCCACAGCTCCCCTTTTGCCCTCTGTAGTGGTTTGACCCACTCCGCAGATACCAATATGAACAGCACTCGCCCGGGGAGGGTGCTCCAACAAGCCAGCCGGGTCTGCCCCGCATCCACAGAGCTCAGCAGGCCTGCCACCTCCCTGCCCTTGCGTGGTGCTGCCTGGAGGGATGGAAGACGGACAGCCAGACAGGGACGGAGGTGTGCTGACCTCAGCTCTGCCCCTCCTGACCTACTGGCTCCTCATCCATCGGGTTGTGGGGGACGCTGGGCAGTCACTGGGGTTACCTGGCTTCTCCCATGCTCCTAGGTTCTGACAGCAGATGGGGTGGCTGGGGGTGACCCCCCAGGGCCTGCCTATCCTGAGTCACAGCTCTAGATGTCGGGTTTAGAGAGAGACTCTGGGACACAGCCCCCGAAGGCGGCTCCATGGGGCTCCACCAGGGCTAGGGCTGTCCCAGAGTCTCTCTCTAAACCCAACATCTAGAGCCAAGTAGACACCACCCACTCCCTCCCCGCCTGTGCCCCTCCTGACCAGGCCCTGCCCCTGGACCCTCAGGCCTTTTGCCAACCTGTGATGTGAGTGCGTCTGCCCAGACGGGGAGGATCAGGAGCCCTGTACCACCCTCCCACGGCCCCACCCCGACGCCCGGGCTTCTGGCGCACACGCCTGTTTCACTTCCTCTCCACCAAACATCTGCCACCTCCACTGTTGGGCAGGTCAGGCTCCAGGGGCCAGCAACGACCACCAGTCAGTTCCACCTGTTTCAACCCTACCTCGGGCCAGTGCCTCTGGGTCCCTCCCTCCCGAGCTGGGGTTGGCTGAGTGTGCCTGCCTAGGCTTCTCCCACAGGACAGGACAGGACAGGACAGGACAGGACAGGACGGAGCCTTGCCCACTGACCCCCATCCAGCCCACTGGCCCCCCGCCCCGGCCTGGGCTGCCTGCCAGTTATGCTGCTGGTGGAGGCCCTCCCCCTCAAGTCTTTGTCAGACCCTGACTATCCCCCTAGTTGGAAGAGAAGGGCTACAGAAAGCAAGCAGTAGACACAAACCTGGGGCACTGAAGCCGGAACAGGACCCCAAAGGGCCTCCGCCTCCCAGAGCTGATGGCCCGGTGTCACTCCGGACGGCTGGGCTTTTGGAACAGACTTCCCCTTCCCACCCCCACACACTTAAACCTGACAGTTTCACTTCTTGGGTGGAGAATGTGTGAAATGATTCACACACCTTGCTGGGGTCCAGCAGTGGCTGGGGACACAATGTCACCTTCTACTCCGGAGCCCCAGATCACTGGCTCATCACAGCCCAGCGGGCACACACGCTCCACAGATCACAGGGGCCTCCACTCTCGCGGGGTCCACTCCATGTTGTCAGCTGAGCATTCCCCCAGGGCAGGGGATAATCCACTTCATCAGGGTTCTGTGGCAAACAAGAGCCACTGGGCGCAGAGTGGGCTGAGAAAGCATGCGAGGAAGTAGGCAACCATCAGCACGGGCTTTGTCCAGCATCACGGGGTAGTTACGGTCCGGTTCTTCCCGGGTAAGAGGCTGGGTTCTGGGACACTGATGGGGTGTGGGTGTTGCTTCAGACTTTTAAATGCCAAACTCCCCACCCAGGGGCCAAGGTCTACACACACCTTTCTACCTCTGCCCATCCAGGTCCCAAGTGCCCTCAGAGCTGCAGGGCCTCAGCTCCCTCCTCGTCAGCTGCAGGGCAGGAAGACAGAGGACCCTGCAGGCTGTCACTGCTCAGGCCAGGCTCACCCCAGGGCCGCTTTCCCCAGCAGACAGGTAGGGTTTCCCCCCAACTCATGTCCCAGCAGGGACAGCAGCCAGTCGCCCTGAGAAGCTGAGACCCCACCAGCGATTCCGCCACACCAGAGCTCTGGGTGCAGTAGGATACCTGGCTCCTTCGTCTGCCCCCTGAAGGCCCTCGTCTCTGTGTCATGGGGCTAGGCCCTCCCATGAACCCCACGTTTCCCCAACCCTATGGAGTGTGTCTAAGGAAGCAGGTGGAATTGGCCTGGCTCCCCCAGTCTGGGGCCTAGAGCAGAGCCCAGGGAGCCAGGGAGCCCTGGGCTGGGGAGGGGAGGGCAGACAGAGGAGGGGACAGAGCCCCTCCGAGCCAGCGTCACCTGGCAAATGCCTCCGACCATCGCACCGGACTGAGCCAGCCCACCAATCTCAACCTGGAAAGCAGGGAGGCGCCAATGGGGCCCAGTGAGGATGGGGGTGGGGCACGTGGGGCGGTGGGGAGGAGCCAGGGCAAGGAGGGAGACACGGTCAGCGGGAAGGCAGGAGGCTGGCCCCAGGTAAGGGCATAGGCAGGCGAGTGGGCCACCCCCTAAGCTGCATTCCCAAGAATGCTGGCATCCCCAGCGAGGGCAGCCCTGGCTCCCCGGGCTCTGCTCTAGGTCCCAGACTGGGGGAGCCAGGCCAATTCCACCTGCTTCCTTAGACACACTCCATAGGGTTGGGGAAACGTGGGGGTCATGGGAGGGCCTAGCCCCATAGCACAGAGACAAGGGCCTTCGGGGGCAGACAAAGGAGCCAGGTATCCCACTGCACCCAAGACGTGGCGGAACCTCAGTCCTAGCCCCAGAGCAGGCATATGCTGGTTGGGTCTCCAGGAGCCTTGCACAGAGGCTGACCTTTAACAAGCTGACCTGAGAGGCCGGTCTCAAGCCATCCCCACTCCTGTGTCCTATAAACTCCTGTGCCCCTCCCTCATCGCTCCAGAGAGCCCTCCTTGTCGCTCCCTCCCTGGCAGGGTCAGGCCCTTCCCCATCCCATAGACCAGGCTCTCTTTACCTTTCCACCACCCACAAGCTCCCTCCCACCATGTGTGCCCTGAAGGCAGAAGCATCATTCAGGTGCCCCGGACAGGTGATAAGAGGCCAGCACCCCTCATGGGACCGTGAACACAAGGGTGAAAGTCTTGTATTCCAGGCAAGGGCCTTGGGGTGCTGTGACCGGAGGCTTCCTGGGTCTAGGGCCGAAGTTAACCCAACATCAAGAAAACAAGACAGGCAGCCGGGCGCGGTGGCTCACGCCTATAATCCCAGCACTTTGGGAGGCGGAGGCAGGCGGATCACCTGAGGTCAGGAGTTTGAGACCAGCCTGACCAACATGGAGAAACTCCGACTCTACTAAAAATACAAAATTAGCTGGGCGTTGTGGTGCGTGCCTGTAGTCCCAGCTACTCGGGAGGCTGAGGCAGGAGAATCACTTGAACCTGGGAGGTGGAGGTTGCAATGAGCCACGATCACGCCATTGCACTCCAGCCTGGGCAACAAGAGCAAAACTCCATCTAAAAAAAAAAGAAAGAAAGAAAGAAAGAAAAAAGACAGGCTCCACTCAGATCCCCAAAATGCTGCCTGGAAAACACCGCCGACAAACCAGCAGACAAGGAGTGACCACCTGGTTCTCTCTCTTCCCAAAACTTCTGCAAGGGCCTGACGCATTCCTGAATGAAAGACGCTTAACAGAAAGGCCAGCAGATGCGGCTCTGCAGATCTTTTCAAAGGCCGTCCCCTGCCAGGGTGGCAAGTTCAGAGGCAGAGAGGGGACAGACCTGGCCAGGACAGAGTCGGAGATTTGTCTGAGCTCTAAAGCGTCCCGCCGGCAGCCTTTCTCCTCCTTCCCCGAGGAGGCCGGGCTCCAGGATGCGTTCTAAGTCAGCCCCACTTTCACGTCTCAAAGCAACGCCAAGCCCGTGCCCGTCCCTGCGGGGCCGGGCTGACTAAGCACAGCAGGGAAGTCCCTGGTTCTCCTGCAGCCTCCCTCCCCTCTTCCCTCTAAGTCGTGGAATCATGATGGGGAGGTGGCGGCCCCTCCCCAGCCCCAGCCAGCCATGCTGCGGCAGCATACCGGGAGCCCGGGCTCGAAGCCAGGGGATCGGGAACTGCTTCCCGAGGGGTCCCACTAACAACTCCAGTCCCACTACGCAGACACACCGGTACTAACAATTAAGTAGATGTGTGGCAAGCGGTGGGAGTCTGGTTTCCTGCTGCTTGAATAGACACGAATTGATCTGCAAGAAAGGAGACGAGAAAGATCCATGTAGGAAACGGATCAGAGTTCATCAGCGGCGCGAACTCACACTTTGCTCAATACAGGTACAGGAGGCTACACGCGGACACAGGCAGAGACATGTACATATGTGCGCGTCAGCTCACGCGTGCATTTCCCTGCTGTCAGCTAAGAGGGCCCAGAAGCAATGACACCCCGGTAGTGATGAGCGCACCCGCCGCCTGGATCTCGGTTTCCGATTCTGCCCTCCAACAAAAGGAACCCGGGCTCCCTGCAGAAGGGGCTGACTCTAGGCCTGGGCAGGGAATGGACAAGCTGAGCCTGGAGCATCTCACAGGGCCAGAAAGTGAGGAAGGACTCACACCACCCACCGTGAAGGGGTGCGTCCAGGGAACCCAACGGCCAGCACTGGAACAAGTGAGCAAACAAAATAATGGCATTCCGCGTTGACCAGAGGATTAAATGAGTATCCACGAACCCACACGGATAAGTAAGCGGCTGCATAAACTGATAAATGGGGAGAAGAGACAGACCCCCCGAAGAAGAAGGCCACATCAGTGACGCAGCCACTCTGCCCTCAAGGAGGCAGGCGTGACTCCCCAGCCCTTAAGTGTGGCTGCGTGTAGTGACCTCCTCCCAAAGGCAACAGTACTGGAGGGAGGAAACACAAGAACTGCCGTGAAGACCCCTGACAAACACATCTCAGGCGGGTGGCCAAGTCAGCACCAGCAGCCGCGGGCCACATCGAAGGCATGCGCCTGGCGTGACGAGGTAAGAGGGCACCATGCCCCTGTGGTCTTCCTCCCGCTAAGACAGGGCCCCAGTCTCACCATGAGAAATACATCCAAATTCCAACAGAGGAATTCCAATTGTCCAAACAGACAAATTCCAATGGATGGAGATCCCACAATACACCTACTATTTCTTAAGACTGTCAGAGTTATCAAAACTAAGAAAAGTCTGAGAAGCTGTCATAGCAAAGAGGAGCTTACAGAGACATGACAGCTAGATGTCATCTGGGACCCTAGACGCAGTCTTGGAACAGAAAAAGGACATTAGGTAAAACCTAATGAATCTGAACAAACTATGTACTTTGGCTAATGATAATGTATCAATATTAGTCCATGGATTGTAACAAACCTATCACACTAATGTAAGATGTTAATCACCAGACAAACTGCAACTGTTGGTAGGGATAATTTGGAAACTCTGTATTATCTCTGCAATTTCTCTATAAATCTAAAACAGTTTTTAAAAAATAGAGTTGGCTGGGTGTGGTGGCTCACACCTGTAATCCCAGCACTTTGAGAGACCGAAGCGAATGGATCACCTAAGGTCAGGAATTCGAGACCAGCCTGACCAACATGGTGAAACCCCATCTCTACTAAAAATACAAAATTAGCCAGGCATGGTGGTGCATGTCTGTCATCCCAGCTACTTGGGAGGCTGAGGTAGGAGAATCGCTTGAACCCGGGAGGCAGAGGTTGTGGTGAGCTGAGATCGCACCATTGCACTCCAGCCTGGGCAACAAGAGCGAAACTCCATCTCAAAAGAAAAAAGAGAGAGAAAGGTGGTCACCACAGGCAGGGAGGAAGGGTCCAGGGAGTGCCTAAAGTGTCTAGAAGGCCCAGGTTCCTGTTTGGGTTTCGATTGTGGTGATGGCTGCACAACTTGGTGAATGTACTAGAAGTCTGTGAACTGTGCAGTTTCAATGAGTGTGTTGTATGGTGTGTGAATTACATCTCAATAAAGACGCTGACAAACACACCTCAGCCAGGTGGCCAAGGTCAACACCAAGAGTGAGGAACAAACAAATTCACTCCCAGCCTGGCTCCTGGCCCTACCCAACTCCACAGCCCAGCTCAGACCCGAGCCAGGGTCCCAGGATACCAGGCACAATGAGGTGCCGCTCCAGGTCGCTGGACATGAGCAGAGACCCCTAACTTCAGGAGCCCACCTTCTAGAAGGGAAGCGTGGTAAACAGTAGACAAACAAGAACCTCAGGAAGAGGAGAGCAGTGACAGCAGAGGCACAGCTGGGGCACTCATGGGAGGCCTCCCTGGAGGGGGGACGTGGAGCAGAGAGGTCCCAGGAACGGCCGGCAGGGGAACCGACCAAGAGAGGCTGAGCCGTTTCCTGGAGCCTCCTAACCGCCTGCTGCCCAGCATTCAGCTTCTCCCACTGCAGCTTCTCGGGAGTTTGGTGGCACAGAGTCCCAAGCAGAGTCTCTTGTCCCTCCTGTTCCCCAGGGACAAGTAACAATTCACCAAGCACAAAGCTTCACGGTTTCCCAGCAGCCCCACACTCTGCCTCCTTGGCCCTCACTTCACAGAGGGCAGTGACTCGGCCACTGCAAAGTGCATCCCAGAAGCCCTCACTCCTCGACCACCCATGGCCTCCACACCCAGCCCCACCCAGCCCCAGCCAAGGCCCCAGCACTGCTCCTCAGTAGACCTGCTTCCTCTAGGGAAGTGGCAGCCAGGCCTCTCCACCCACCTGGGCCTCCCTGTGGGAGGTGGTGCAGACGCGGCCACCTCAGGCCAGAGCCAGCTCTCAAGCTCTGGCTTCTATACCCTAGGCCAAGGCCCTCGTTTACAGGTGACCAAACTGAGGCCCAGAGAGGTTAGGTGTCTTGCCCAAGAACACACAGCAGCAAGATCAAGCACGCTCTCCGCCCAACCCCCATGCATATGGGGCTTAGGTTAGAAGCACAGCCCATTGGTCCAAACCCACCTCTACCACGCAGCAACCTGTGGCTCTGTGCCAGGGCTTCCTCCTGCGTGAAATGCAGCTAACAAGAGCACCTACCTCCAGTTGGTACGAAAATAAATCATGTCTCATGCTTAGAGGGCTGTCTGGCCCCGAGCAGGACATGCTGTCCGAATCTTGCTATTTACTGCACATTTGACAGCAAAAAGAGAAGTCTCATCATGACTTTGAGTTTATTGCTGATATTTCTCTCACAAAACCCCCCTTAGAGGAGGGTTATCAGGAAGGCAGAAAGGCTGCAATGTTTATGAGCATAGCCTTGGGGGCAAAGCCACCCACGTGCAAATCCCAGCTCTGCTCGGGAACGAACTGGGGACTTAAGCAAGTGGCACTGCCTCCCGGTGCCTCAGTTTCCTCATCTGTAAAATGGGGTGAAGCTGTGTGCTCTGCAGACTTGGTTGAGACAATTTGTGTGAAACACTCAGCGCAGGCCTGCTGTGCAGAATGAGTGATTTCTATTACTATTATTAATGTTTTTGATAGGCCGGTACTTCCTGCCTTTCCTGTGTAACCACAGGGGACTTTAGTCACTGGGCTTAAACATAATCACAACCCTAGGTTATAACTCAAACGCCAAACAATCAGAACAGTAGCCCTGTAGACGGGACTGTCATTAGTGGCGAATTACCAGCCCAAAGTGTCCGCCCAGGCCTCTGCCACATGCCGAGATACCAAAGGCAAAACAACAGGGCTTTCTCCAATTAGGGAAACACGCATTTTCTTTTTTCTTTTCTTTTCTTTTTTTTTTTTTTTTTGAGACGGAGTTTCGCTCTTGTTGCCCAGGCTGGAGTGCAATGGCGCGATCTCAGCTCACCCCAACCTCTGCCTCCCAGGTTCAAGCGATTCTCCTGCCTCAGCCTCCCAAGTAGCTGGGATGACAGACATGCGCCAACAGGCCCGGTTAATTTTTTGTATTTTTAGTAGACGTGGGGATTTCTCCATGTTGGTCAGGCTGGTCTTGAATTCCCGACCTCAGGTGATCCGCCCGCCTGGGCCTCCCAAAGTGTTGGGATTACAGGCGTGAGCCAGCCCGCCCGGCGAAACCCACATTTTCTTGCGCCATCTCTGTCTCTAAGAGAGTCTGAGTGACCTGCCTCTAAGTTCTCAAGTTAAACTATTACATTTCCCCAGCAGCCAAGGGCTCCAAGCAGGTGACAGGCTGGCCTGGGCCCCACCCGCTGGGCTGGGTTAGGCCTGTGACACTCTGTTCACATAACTGTCCCCTTGGGAGATCCAGGCCTCCTCCCAGACCCCCCAGCCACACCTGACGGTGGAGGACTTGAACTTTTACTCCTTTACAAGCAGTATTTTTCAGGACCATTGCTGTGCCACCAAAAGGCAAAGAAAAGGCAGATCTAAACCCACCGTGGTGCCAAAGAGACCCCAAGCCAGCCTGTGGGATGCCCAAACCAGAGGCCTTCGAAAGCACTGTGAGTGGTCCACTTGGCCTCGGAGGCGCCCAGCAGACGACCATCTCCAAGCCAGGCAAGAGACGCTGCTTCCCAGCGAGCACCCTCTGCCTTCTGCCGGTTACTCACTAAACCCGGCCACAGCTTCTCTCCCTCAATTCACTGTCAATTTCTGTCGGAGCAGGGATGCTCTGCCACACACCCCAACACTGTCCCTGCTGCCCCGGGCCTTCTGCAGAGACGGTCTCCTTTCCCCTAAAGAGGCCAGGCAGCAGCCTCTTGGGCCGCCTTGCAGGGGAGGAGGCAGGAACTCAGGCAGGGGGTGACCAGCCACCCAGCCAGTCCCTGGTGTATTCCCTCCCAGCCAGCACACGCCCACACCAACAGGAGCTCTGTAAATACCCAAGTCCCTACCATGGCCACTAAGCAGGAGCCCCCAAACCTAACACACAGAAGCCCACATACAGGGACGCCTCCCCAGCTCCCCGAGATGGGGCAGCCTCCTAAAATGAGGCCCTGGCCGGAGCCCCGTCATGACGGGACTGGAACCCCAATGCCAAACAAACCCCAGTAGATTCGGCTACCGGAGAGAAATACCCAAACAGAGAAACATGGGGAACTGGAAGGGGGCTTCATGTGGCTCCCAGGGACGAGAGGGGGCACACGGATGGCACAATCACTAACACAGATCACATCATGGGACTATCGGGGCCCCAGGTTCTCCCATAACAGGAAAGTCACCAGGACCCGTCAGGTGGGGTGCTGCTGTTTCTGTAACATGTCTAACACCGCTCTGATACTCCTTCCAAAGAGAAAACAGGCTTCAGGCTGGCAGCCCTCCCTGGCAGCAGAGGCTCACTAGGCTCCAATAACACTTTGTTTTCATTGAGCCTGAACCACTATTCTATTCTATTCTACAGCAGAAATGGTGATTCAGGAAAACCGGCTCTGATTCTCCTCCCTCGTTTTCTAGTTGGTGAAGGTGAAGCCTGGGAGAGCAGAGAGCAAAGGTCACCTGACGCCGGCACCGGGCTCCACAGATAAGAGGAGGGTACTAAGGGGAAGGCCTGGAAGGCTGGTGGTTTGGAGAGAGACCACCTGGTTCTTTCCCAGTGAAGGGTCCTCCACCTCCCTCAGCAGGAGACCCAGAATAAACAGCCTCCCAGGGCTATGTGGAAACACACCACAACTTTGAGACTTTCCCGTGCTCTCCAGAGTGCAAGACAGACATCACCGGACAGGCCCCACCTGCCCCCAGGCTGCATGGCTGGGACAGCCGCACTCCACGTATCAGCCACAGGGGCAGCTGAGAGGAAAGAGCAGCAGAGCAGAGGGCTGGTGGCTCACTGAGACCCCAGGTGCCCAATTTCCCAGGCTCCAGGACCAAGCTGCATCTATCTCCCTGTGAGCCCGGCACGGTGAGGACTGTGGGGCTTCGAGGTCTGCCCCGGGACCACAAAGTGCTGCAGAAGGGTCCACACGGCTGCCAAGGCAGGAGGAAGGCAAGACAGGCAGGGCCCCTTTCCTGGACCAGGCAGGGGTCTTCGGAAGGGTGTGCAGCAGGAAGGAGGGGCAGGGTTACTGAGGTCACTCATCTGGGGAGTCCCAGCTAACAACAGGGGAACGTGGTTTCACCCCAGCACGGGGCAGAGGCAGCACGGGGCAGAGGCGCCCTGGCCAGACTGTGCATCCCCAAATGGGCCTGGGACACAAAAGTCAGGAAGACAGACTTCAGACTTCAGGCTCAGCCACAGCGCCGGGGCAGAGGCCATGACTGACCTCCTAAACCCATTCTGAACCCCAACTCAGGGCGAGCCCAGCCTGAGGAGGCCCACATCACCTCATTCAATCCTCTTACCTGCCCCTGCCCACTTGCTAGTGAGGAAACTGAGGCCCAGGAGGCTCACTACCTTGCCCAAGGTCACAGAGCAGGAGGGTGAGGGAAGCAAGTCCCAGACGCCTCTCTCGGTGCTGCCCTCGACTTCTGAGGCAACAGAGCCCTGACCCTGACCTCCCTCCCAGGCCCAGCCCCAGGGCAGGGCTGCACTGGGCTGGGACTCAGGCACCTCCTTTTTGGCATGTAGGAGAGACACCTCTGAATTTTCTTCCTAACCCACACAAGGCAGGCAAGAAGGGAACCCCATCCTGCAAAAGGTCTCCCCCAAACCGAATCTTTCCTACCTCAGGAGATGCAGGGTTGGCAATAGCCGAAAAAGTGGACTTGGCTCTGGGGGAGTCACACTCAGGTCCCTGGCCCCGGGGCACTGCTGCACCTTCTGCCACACAGCCAACAGGGCAGGGGCACCAGCCCACCCGGCTGAGGACAAACTGGCTCTCCTCCCTCCCTTGTCCAGGGCCTGGCAGGGGTGCAGGTTCTGCTCTAGACATGTGGGGCCTCAGGCCGGGGTTGCCACACTGCACCCCACGTTCTGGCAGGCGCACGGGCCTGGGCTACAGCCAAGGTGCCAGCCCGCCCCAGCAGAGCCCCATGAGCTCAACATCCCAAACAAAGGGAGAGGAGACAGGGCAGAAAGTGGGGTGCACGGAGGGGACAAGCGCCCACAACTTTTTGGAGAGGTCGTCTGTAGGGAAGCAGGGTCTGGGGCGCCCTCCTCCTCTCCCGTCCCACCCGGGAGTGGATCGGCAGGACGACATTGGCGGGCCCGGGCCGATACCGTCCCCCTCCAGTGGCCCAGCGTCGGTGACCCCCGGTCCGGCGACCCCCACCCCAGTCCAGGCCCCGCAACCCCGAGATGTCCTCGTCTCCCCCAGCCGGCAGGCAGAACCCGGACCTGCGGCCGCAGGTGCCCGCGGGGTGCAGCCGTGACGCGCGGGACCCGGGGGCGTGTGCGGGGCGCGCCCGCGCAGGGCCCTGCTCGGAGGGTCGCCGGCTCGGGCCCGGGCGGCGGCGGCGGCGGCGGGGAGAGCGCGGCCGAGTGCGCTGGGTCGCGAGCCGCCTGCCCAGAAGGGAGAGTGGTCGCGGGGCAACCAGGTCGGGGTGGGTGGGTGTCCGCGCGCGCCGCTTACCCTGAGCGGATATCGGGGCCAACTCTCATCCACCCGCCGCGGCGCCCCCCTCGCCGGCCGCCCGGCCGCGCTACGCCTGCCGCCCGCCCGGGAGCCCAGCGGCGCCGGGGAGCCGGGAGGAGGCGGCCCCGCGGGTCCCGGCCACGAGCGCGGAGGCGGCGGCGGCGCCAGGTCGCGCGCTCGCGTCCCGCTGCGCGGAGTCTGCGCGCCCCCGGCCCCGTTGCGCAGCCGCCGCCCCGCCCCGCGCCGCACCTTAAAGGGGCCGCGCCCCGCGCGCCACCCCGGCCCCGCCCCCGCCCCGCGGCCGCCTCGGGGTCCGCGGGGGCGCGCCTGCCCTGGCGGGTCCGCGTGCGCGAGCTCGGTCACGCGGCGCGGCCTTTGTTTGGGTGGCCACGTGCGCCCCCGCCGCTCGCACCCACGCGCACGCGCGGCCGCCGCCGGCCACGGTCACGCCGTCCGCGCGCTTGCCACGGCGGACGCCACGGGCTCAGCCGCGCACGAGCACGCTCGCTGCTGTGGCCTCGCCCGCGCCCCGCGGGACCGCCCGCCTTTCTAGAGATGGGTCAGGGACTGGGCTGCCGGTGGAAACCCGCGTCCCGGGTGGAAATGCCTTTCCTCGACCGCCTCGCGGGGCGCCGAACGCGGCCCCACGCCGGGGCTGGACCTGCAGCCCGCGCTGTACGGGACGCAGCACGAACCCCGCTAGACTCGCGCAGTACCTGGCGCGCCCATCCCAAGGTGCTCGGGGTGCTGTCTGTCCCCAGGATCTGGACCCCTGGGCCCACCCTTTCTCTGAATCTCACCCACACCCCTGCATCTCCCCAGGCACTACCTGCGGGGCAGGACACCCGTAGAGGGGACCCACTCTAAGCCCACCTATCCCCGGGTTTTGGACCCTCTAGAAGAAACCACCCACCACCCCGCTGTAAGGCTGTCTAGCTCACAGGAGACTGCTCAGTGAAGGGGCAGAGGGGATCACCCTGCAGAACCCTGGGTTTAGGGGACACGCTTTAGTGTCTTACCCAGGAGGATGGTTGCGGGGAGTTGGGGTGGGAGGGTGGAGGAGAACCGGAGTGGAGAAAATAGACAAGGCCTGGAGGCTGTTTTTGCCCAGCCCTCTCTGCCTCCCCCTCCCCAGACTGGGTCCTCTGTGCTCTGCCCCGCCCTTCCTGTGTCTCTTGCCTGCCCCAGTGCCCTGCCTTCAACTCACTGACCTTGGGAGTCCCACGGGCATCTCCAACCTTTCAATCCAAAGACTCCAGACCTGGATCCGCCCTCCCCACTTCCTTCTGTCTCAAGGGCCCCAGCTCAAGTGCACCTGAAGCTCCCTGTGGCAAGATTCAGGGCCTCTCTTTGATCCCCTTCCAGGTCTAGCCCTGATGGACCTGGGTTAGAGGCAGGCACTCAGGTGAGCTGTACTTCTCCAAGGCTCAGGTTCCTGTCAGCAGAACTGGGGACCCAGTGATTTCAGGGTAAAGGATCCGGCGCTTCCGCAACGGCTGCCCAGTGGCGTCTGTCCTGTGCCTCCGCAGGCAGCATGGGGTGCGATGGCGCGCTGTCTGCAGGACCGTCTCTTCCCAGGATGGCGGAGATGACTCACATTTGTGCCCAGAGCCCCCATCCAGCACCGGGCCTGACCGCCAGACCTCTCTGGCTCCCCCTCCCCGCTGTCCAAACCCTCCAGGCTTTCCTGCCTTATCTCTGTCCTCCAGGGAAACAGGATTTGTTTTTCCCAAACACAAGCTCTACTTTCCTGCCTACCGCTCCCTACTCTGGCCATATCCTCCCAGGGGTACCTGCCCTACGCTAACTCTACCCAGCCTGCCAGGCCCAGCTCCAGAGCTGCCCACTCCAGGAAGCCCTCAGCCAGCCTGGTCAGAAATGAACCCAGACTCCACCTGCCAAGGCTCTGGGGGAGGGTGGGGGCCCTTAGGGCACCTCCTGCCCCAGCACTGTGACCACATTTTAATCGTTTTCATTGTTGATTATGCTCCTTCCTGTCTCCTCTCTCCACTCTCCCTGACAGCCCAGGTGAGCTGCTCCTGGGAGCAAAGGCCCAGAGCTTTCCTGTGCGAGTCCCTCGCTGCTGTCCCCACATCTCAAGACCTTGGCCAGGCTGTGTCATTGTCAGGGTCATTTTGTACACAAATGACTCACCTCAGCCAAGCCCCAAAGGCAACCTGTTTGTGCGGGTGCAGCAGTGGCAGTCTCTCTGCCAGCAGGACACCTGCTGCTTCTCACCTCTCATCTCTGAACCTCTCTGCTTCTCCCGGTGGAGAAAAAGCCTCCATCCTCACAGCAGCGATCCCAAAGAGAGACCCCCTCCTGCCCCACACCCCTCCACCAAGTCTCCTGGAAGGATTCTCATCGCCCTGCTCGGTCATGTGCCACGCTTGAGCCAAGGGGACTGCGGGGGCAGAGGCCAGGGTGCTGTGACTGGCAGTGCCATCTGAACCACTGGGGCTGAGGCAGGCAGTACCCCAACAGAAAAGGGGCTGCAGCAGACAGCGCGACACAGAGCAAGTGCCCAAGGAATGTTCATTTCGTGAACGGCCAGGATTAGGAGTGAGCAGGCAGAAGCCAAAGGGAAACCAGACGAGGGCACCCAGCATGCCTAGCCCCTCATATCCGGCCCACCTTCCAGACATTTGCTGGGTGCCCAGTCCCTGCTTGGTAGGGGCGCAAAACTGGTGCAGTGCAGAGAGTCAGACAGAGCCCCTGCCTGGTGGACAGGCACAGACCACACACCCCACAAAGGGGGACACTTGATATTGCGTGGTGCCCACCACCCTGCTCCGTGGCTCTTCACAGCCATCCTATTAGCCCATTTACAGAGCAGCGTTTATGGCTGAATTGTGTTCCCCAAAAAATTCATCTGTTGAAGTCCTAACTCCCATACCTCCCAATGAGACTGCATTTGGAGACAGGGTTCTTAAAGAGGCAATGAAGGTAAATGAGGCCCTGAGGGTGGGCCCTAACCCAACAGCACATGTGTCCTCATAAAAGGAGGAGATGGGGACACCGACACACACAGTGGGGATTGCATGAGGACACGGAGAGAAGGCGGCATCTGCACTCCCAGGAGTGAGGCCTCAGGAGGAACCAGCCCTGCAGATGCATTGATCTCAGACTTTCAACCTCTGGAAGCATGAGGAAATGAAGCTCTGTTGTGTAAGCCGCCTGTCTGTGGTGTTGGTTACACCAGCCCTGGCAAACTCATATGAGGGCACAGGCTCAGAGTGGCCGCCAGACCCTAAGGGTCACATAGCTGGTGATGGCAAGGCCACCGCCAGCTCCCCGCTCCTCTGCTCAAAGCAGAACTGGACACAGGGATGGCGGGGCAGGGCTGCTCCGAGTGGGCACAGCAGAGCCCTGAGCTTGGTGGGTGGCCTGGGAAGGAGGCTTGGAGCCTGCTCACACCAGGGGCCAGCGGGGCCCTCAGACCCGTGCCTCCCAGCCTCAGAGCCTTGAGGGGAATCGGGGGCAAGATGACAGGACTCGAGAGGAACCGGTGACAAGTGGTAGCAGGGCTCTCCATATAGCCTGACACCCCTGCACTGTCCACTGGCTCCTCAATGCCATCCTGTTATGTTTGTCTGTGGCCAAAGGCATGGAAATAAGTCGGTGAGAAGCAGGGGTGTCTCAGGGGCAGGCCAATCCGAGTTCATATCCCAGCCCCCCCTCACCTTCTGAGACGGGACCTGGAACCAAGCAGGTGCACCTGGAAGGTTCGTACCTTGGCATGTAGTATCCAGGCTGTCACTCCACATGCACAGAACCGCATATTTTATTACACAGGACGCCAAGGCACAGAGGGCTCAGGAACCTGCCCGGGGCCACCGAGGAGAGGTGGGAAGGAAGCACTCCAAGCCCCGGGGTGTGGAAACTCTGGATTCCAGGCCGTTCCCCACATCACCTCGTCGCCACCCCCCAGAGATGGCAGCACCTGGCACCAAATGGCACTGGGAAGTGCCGGCGGTTGCTATTTTCATCCTGATTAGGGGAGAAGGGGTGGGGCCAGGGCTAGGGAGGAAGGCCCCTGGATCTGGAGAGGTGAGAGGTTTGGGCGAAGAGTCCCAGGCTGGGAGTTGGGGTTCCTATAGGAGACTGAACAGAGCAGCAGCTGGTGGCTCTCAGCTCTGGGCCAGAGATGGCAGCATCCCAGCCAGAGAGCTGAGGGGCCCAGTCCCACTCCTCAACAGTCAGGGCTCCCAGGAGGCGGACTCACTCTCACCTTTGCTACCACTCCTGGCACCGGGTTGCTGCCAGGAATCAGTGGGAAGGTGGTGCTTCCTTAGACCCTCCTGCGCTGACACCTGCCTCCCACCCCTGAAAATTCCAGGAGCTAGAAGTGTTTTAGCTCCAGATGCATCTGGGTCCTTGTGCCCTGGCATGGGAGGGTCAGCAGGCAGTCCACCCCCAGTCTCCCCTGCTACAGGCATGTGGGAGGCACCCCATAAGGGTCATGGCTGGGAGAAGGGATCCAGGACAACCTCATCTTTTTTTTTTTTTTTTTTTTTTGAGATGAAGTCTTGCTCTGTCACAGAGGCTGCAGTGCAGTGGCTCAATCTTGGCTCACTGCAACCTCTGCCTTTGAGTGATTCTCCTGCCTCAGCCTCCCCAGTAGCTGGGACCACAGGCGTGTGCCACCATGCATGCCTGGCTAATTTTTGTATTTTTAATAAAGACGGGGTTTGGGTTTCACCATATTGGCCAGGCTGATCTCAAACTCCTGACCTCAGGTGATCCACCCGCCTCGGCCTCCCAAATGGCTGGGATTACAGGCCTGAGCCACCATGCCTGGCCAACCTCATCATTTTTAGAGAATCAAACTGAGGCTAAGAGCACCCCAGGGACGAACTTATCCTGACCTCTCCTTGGTGCCAAGCCCTATGCTGTGGACATGTGTCAGGGAGGAACACTCAAGATGGTCCCTGGCCTCAGGGAGCTTCTTATCCAACAGAGAGGCAGAGGCAGGCAGGCAAGGAAGTCACAGTGTGGTCAATGATGAGACAGAGAGCCACAGAAGGCTGAGGAGGCTTCCTGGAGACCGTGATACTCTAAGAGAGGCCAAGGAGTGACCAGAGGTTAACTAGGATAAGACAGTAGGAAGAGGATTCCAGGCAGAGGGAACAGCATATGCAAAGGCCTGGTAGGAAGAGAGAGAGCTCCACTTGTTCTGTTTAGCTGGGAAAAGGCAGGAGCTGCCATGAAGGACAGCCCATATCCCAGGGCAGGAAGGAGCCATGGCCGGGTTTCAAGCAGGAACAACAGGATCCCATCAGTGCTCTTCTGGGTATAGACTGGAGGCCTCCGGGTGATAAGCAGGTGGGAGGGGGTGCTGTGCTTTGAATATTTGTGTTCTATGCAAACTGTTTATCTAGAAACAGAGTGCTCATTCCCCAGTGCTGCAAAGAAACAGCACTCAAACATAAATTTAATTATCTCAGCAAGGCCATTTTTACTTTCTGCAGAAAGGGTGCTCATCACAGATGGAACAATGGCAAGAGCACACCTGAACAAAGGAGGGAAGCGCAATTTTTATCCCTTATGCAGTTTGTCCCTGCTACTGTGTCCTGTCTCTGTTGGCTGCAGCCGGACCTCACAATCTAAACTAAAACCCGATTGGCTAACAGTTTAAAACTTTTCTAAAAAGGTAAAAGTAATGGAAAGACAAAGGAAAAGAGGAAGTTGCTTAAGCCAAATAGGGAAGGGGCATAGGCTGCAAGCGGGAGCGTGCCTGTGAGCAGGTACAGCACAAATATCTTGGTTAAGGTTCAAGGACATAGAATGTACTATGTTGCCCGTGAGCATGTTTAGCAGCTACATAGGCTAGGGCTTAACAAAGAGTTATTAGCACAAAGCAAGGAGGCTTGAAGGAAGTTAGTTTTTCAAAGAAACTATTATTTTTAACACTTATGATTTATTTAACAAGAAGGGAAACTTTGAAGAGGAATTTTTACTTTCTACATTTGTCACCTCCAAAACTCATGTTGAAATTTAGTCCTCGGCTGGGCGAGGTGGCTCCTGCCTGTAATCCTAGTGCTTTGGGAGGCTGAGATGGGAGGATCTCTTGAGGCCAAGAGTTGGAGGCTGCAATGAGCCAAGATTGTGCCACTGCACTCCAGCCTGGGCAACAGAGTGAGATCCTGTCTTAAAAAAAAATTAATCTCCAACATGGGGAGTATTGAGAGGTGGGGCCATAAAGAGGTGATTGGATCATGTGGGCTCTGCCCTCATAAATGGACTAATCCATTCATGGCTTAATGGATTCATGGGTTAAGGGATTAATGGGTTATCATGGGGGAGGGGGGAACTGGTGGCTTAATAAGAAGGGGGAGAGACACCTGAGCTAGCTCGCTAGGCCTCTCAGGCCCCTTGCCGTGTGCTGCCCTGCGCTGTCTCGGGACTCTGCAGAGGCTCTCCCGGCCAACAGGAAGGCCCTCCCCAGATTTGCCCCTCGGCCTTGCACTTCTCAGCCTTCATAACTGTAATAAATAAATTCCTTTTCTTTATAAACTACCCAGTTTCCGGAATTCTGTTATAAGCAGCAGAAAACCTACTGAGACAGGGATCTGAGCAGCTCTTACAGAGCTCTTCCCACCACCAGAGGTGTGGAGGGGTGTGGAAAGCAAGCCCCTCCCCACACTGTGGCTGTTGTTCCCGGGAGAAAGGCCACTGCAGGGCTGTGGCAGGGCAGGGTGAGGACCTGAAGAGCAGCTGAGCTGGAGGAGGGAGCTCTGGGCACAGGGCAGGTGGGCATGGGCAGGCCAGGAGGTCCCTGGGTTCTCTGCCTGCCACGGAGATCACGCAGCCCCCATGTGGTCAGTGAGGGGCGCCCAGGAGCTGGCACACTGACCTCGAAACCCAGCTCTGGAAAGATGGGGAAGATGCAGGGACAGAGAAGGGAGCCCAGGGGCCAGGACTGCTTGGGGCCTGGGCTCCGGGCCATGCCGTGGAGCAGCACCCTGGATCCCCTCCTGCGAAAATGGCACTGGAATCTTCTAAGGCCCCAAGGCCAAACCCAGGCCTTTGGCAGAACCCAGTTTCCCAGGTTTTGGGATAAAGCACAGACTCCTGCAAGGCCTGCATCATCAGGCCCGACGGACATCCAGCCTCAATCCCGGTGTCCCCCGCCAGGCCCTAGGCTAGGGGAGCCCTGGCGCAGGCACAGTGCAGTTACAGACACGGAACACGGGAGATTCAGCCTTGCTCCCGCCTGACCTGGGAAGGAGGCAGTGGGGCATTACTGTGCCCATTCCACAGACGGAAAAGCTGAGTCCTGAGAGGTAATGTGTTTGGACCAGCATCACACAGCTAGTTCAAGGCCCAACCAGGATACCCTATGAGCCCACAGCAACCATGTCCCTGACACCACCAGCCTGAAAAGACAGGGACAGTGACAGAGCGATGCAGCCACAGGGCAAAGAGATGGCCTGGGGGCTTGGAGGAGCTGGAGGAGACACACACAGCCAGGTGTGTGAGGGTGCAAGTGTGAGAGTGTCCGCTCCTCGGTGGAAAACACGCGGGACAGCAGCGTTTGGGAGGAGGGAATGACACAGGTTAGGAGTGGCTCGTGAGAAAGGTCCTGGGACAGAGCAACACCCGCCAAGCCAGAGCAGGGACCGGGAGCGGAGGGGGTGGCCCAGCAGCAAGAAGCCATCACAGTGGAAGAAGGGCAAAGACTCCACCACCAGCTCAGTGTCCGCCAGCAGGCACCTGTGATCTTGGGGTCAAGGAGCCAGCCCTGCACACACTGAGAGGATCCCTCGCCAGGGGTGAAGACAGGTTCAGCACCCTGAGCCACCTGCCCAGAGGTCCACCCTTCATCTGCTGCGGATCCCAGTCTGTCCTGTCCCCTCCTCTCCTAAACCACCCTGGGCCCCCTGAGACCCTACTGGGGCCTCCCACAGCCTCTCAGCGCTCGGCCTCCCTCCCACCATCCCCTTCACTTCTTTGTGCTAACAGAGCTTCCCGGCAGGGCCCTCCTGTGGGTCTCCCTGATCCCCGCACCCCTCAAACCCCTGGGCCTGCAGGTGCAGGACGCCTGGCCCTGCTCCTTGCCACTGCTTCCAGGCCATCCTCCCTCCCCAGCCTCTGCAGGAGCCTCCTCACTGGACTCCCTGTTTCTTTTCTGCACAGGCCCCCTCACCCCGCCCACTTTCCTCTCCCTGGGGCCACCCTCTTGCTTCTCTGCGCAGGGCCTGCTGCTCACCTATGGGCTTGTAGCCCTCCCTGTGATCCCGGGGAGCCCCTGCTGTCCCTCCTGCCCGGCCCACTTGTCCCTCCAACGTCTGCATCACTCCATCCCTCAGCCTCCTCAAGTCTTTGCTCAAGGAACACCTTTGCTCTGGGATCCACCCTGACCACCTGCTTTAAAATCACTCCTGTATCCACCATGGCAATCTTCCTCTGCTATTTTCTATTTCTTTCTAGCACTATGCATTTTTGTTTGTTTGTTTGTTTTGTTTTTGTTTGTTTTTTGAGATGGAGTTTCACTCTTGTTGCCCAGGCTGGAGGGCAATGGTGCAATCCTGGCTCACTGCAACCTCATCCATGTGTTTCCTTGATTTAAAAATGCCACTGGGTGTAAGATGCACCACCAACTTAACACCTGTTTCCAGGAAGACCTGAGACGCTGCAGCCATGCACACCCTCGTTGTAAGTTGCATCAGCATCCCAGGCCCACATCAGTGTCGGGGTGGTGAGGAGGGAGCATGGAGGTAATGGAAGAAGTGGAGGACTTCTCCTGCTGTGACTCTCCAGGGGGTTTGTCCCTGCAGTTCGAAGGCTTTGCCAGGCCCCAGGGAAGTGGCAGAGGGCATGCTCCTGCCGCCAGCTTGGGATGGGGATTGCAGCGTGGAACTTGGGGTTCTGGCTTCTGAGGGTAACTGGTTATGCCACCTTTTGGCAGCAGGTGACAGCACAGCACTGGGACGGAGGAGTGGGTTAGTTATCATGAGAGTGGGTTATCATGGGAGTGGGTTAGTTATCATGGGCATGGGTTAGTTATCTTGGGAGTGGGTTAGTTATGAGAGAGGGTTAGTTATCATGAGAGAGGGCTAGTTATCATGGGTGTGGGTTAGCTATCTTGGGAGTGGGTTAGTTATCATGAGAGTAGGTTAGTTATCATGGGTGTGGGTTTGTTATCTTGGGAGTGGGTTAGTTATCTTTGGAGTGGGTTAGTTATGAGAGTAGGTTAGTTATCATGAGAGTGGGTTAGTTATGGATGCGGGTTAGTTATCTTGGGAGTGGGTTAGTTACCATGGGAGTGGGTTTCTTATCATGGGAGTGGGTTACTTATCATGGGAGTGGGTTAGTTATCTTGGGAGTGGGTTAGTTACCATGGGAGTGGGTTAGTTATCATAGGAGGGGTTCATTATCATGGGAGTGGGTTAGTTATAGTTATGAAAGTGGGTTAGTTATCATGGGAGTGGGTTAGTTATCTTGGGAGTGGGTTAGTTAGTTATGAGAGTGGGTTAGGGGAGTGGGTTAGTTATCTTGGGAGTGGGTTAGTTATCATGGGAGTGGGTTCGTTATCATGGGAGTGGGTTAGTTACCATGTGAGTGGATTAGTTATCTTGGGAGTGGGTTAGTTATCATGGGAGTGGGTTCGTTATGGGCATGGGTTAGTTATCTTGGGAGTGGGTTAGTTATCATGAGAGTGGGTTAGTTATGAGAGTGGGTTAGTTATCATGGGAGTGGGTTAGTTATCTTGGGAGTGGGTTAGTTATCATGGGAGTGGGTTATCTTAGGAGTGGGTTAGTTATCATGGGAGTGGGTTAGCTATGAGAGTGGGTTAGTTATCTTGGGAGTGGGTTAGTTATCTTGGGAGTGGGTTAGTTATCATGGGAGTGGGTTAGTTATGAGAGTGGGTTAGTTATCTTGGGAGTGGGTTAGTTATCTTGGGAGTGGGTTCCTGATAAAAGAATGGGTTCAGTGCACACTCTCTTGCCCTTCTGCCTTCTTCCATGGGGTGTTGCATGAAGAAGGCTCTCCCTAGATCCTGGCACCTTGCTCTCGGACTTCCAGCCTCCAGAGCTATGAGCCAAATAAACTTCTATTTTTTTATAAATTACCCAGTCTCAGATACTCTGTGATAACAGCACAAAAGGGACTAAGACATCATCTAATGTACTTTATTTATTTATTTATTAAGACAGAGTCTGGCTCTGTCACCCAGGCTGGAGTGTAGTGGCGCGATCTTGGCTCACTGCAACCTCCACCTCCTGAGTTCAAGCGATTCTCCTGCCTCAGCCTCCTGAGTAGCTGGGATTACAGATGCAAGCTACAACGCTGGGCTAATTTTTGTATTTTTAGTAGAGACAGGGTTTCACCGTGTTGGCCAGGCTGGTCTCGAACTCCTGACCTCAAATGATCTGCCCACCTCGGTCTCCCAAAGTGCTGAGATTACAGGTGTCAGCCACTGCACCCGGCCACTAATGTACTTTAACAAAAACAACAAAAAATAGATATAGTCTTGCTGTGTTGTCCAGGCTGGAATGCAGTGGCTATTCACGAATGCAGTGGCTATTGATGGGTATGGGCAAGGCCTATACTGCGCCCGGCGTATATAAGCTCCTTTTGGGGGTAGCTCCCCAAAACGAGAAGCAACAAAGATGGACACACAGCAAAGCTGTGGGCGTGTCTGCCACAGGCCAATGTCCCTGGATGCCTTGGGTGGGGTGGGGCTGAGGCAGGCAGCCTGCCAGGCCAGAATGCATGAGGCCCTGGCCCTGGGCTTGTGTCCCTAGGGATGCAGTGAGCACAGACCTCCCTAGAGGGGGGCCTGGCCCGCCAGAAGCCCAGCCCTGGCCCCTGCCACCAGCCTGTCCTTCCTCAATTCCTAGCTCCAGCCAGATCCCCAGAGATGAGTGACCCTGATGACCAGCAAGGGCAGGCCCGCCCTCCTTCATCTCCCTCCTCTCACCCGGCCCAGCCTGGAGGAGGAGTGTGGTGTGAGTGTAGCCGCAAACCCAGTCAGCTCCCCTGGGCTGAAGCCCCAGAAATGCTGCTCCAGGACCCAGGCAGCTCCAGTCTGCCCCACGTGGCTTCCAGGGGCACAGCCCTCAGCACAGAAGGCTGTAGGTGTGGCCTGCAGCAGGGGGTGGAGGCTGGGAAGGGCCTGGGGGACCCAAGGGATGGGTCAAGGCCTGTTCAGAGCCAGACTCCAACCACCTGCTCCCGAGCCAGCCCTCAGGCCCTGCTCTGCAATGGGTTCAGTTGCCCTGTGTTCGCCTTCCGGGCCCCAGCCCAGGTAGGAGGATCGTGGCACACCTGCTGGCTGCAGGCGGCCCTTCCTTCTCCTCAGGCGAGGAGGTGCCCACTCTGAGCTGTGCAGCCGGGAGCCAGGGTGAGCTGAGCCCCCACCTGCTGCCCCAGGGAGACCCTGCCACGTCTCTCTTAGCCTAACTAGCTGTGCGTGAACCTTCCACCTGCCCTGCACTGGCCGGTCCCTAGGCTCACTGGGGCCACCTTGTGGCTGCTCACGGCCTCGGCCCCGCAAGTTGAGGCCTGATTTCCACACTGGCTGCATTTGTCCTCTGTGGACTTTTGTCCTCTGTGCCACCTTCTTGGGTGGCACCCGCCACATGCTGTGCTGAGCTACTTCTTTTTTTTTTTTTTGAGGCGGAGTCTTGCTCTGTCGCCCAGGCTGCAGTGCAATGGCGCTATCTCGGCTCACTGCAAGCTCCGCCTCTCAGGTTCACGCCATTCTCCTGCCTCAGCCTCCCGAGTAGCTGGGACTACAGGTGCGCGCCACCACGCCCGGCTAATTTTTTGTATTTTTAGTAGAGACGGAGTTTCACCATGTTGGCCAGGCTGGTCTCGATCTCCTGACCTCATGATCCGCCCGCCTCGGCCTCCCAAAGTGCTGGGATTACAGGCATGAGCCACTGCACCTGGCCTGTGCTGAGCTACTTCTAAACCCCACAGAGGGCCAGGTGTGCTGGCTCATGCCTGTAATCCCAACACTTTGGGAGGCCAAGGCGGATCACCTGAGGTCAGGAGATCGAGACCAGCCTGGCCAACATGGTGAAACTCCGTCTCTACTAAAAATACAAAAAATTAGCCGGGCATGGTGGCAGGCACCTGTAATCCCAGCTACTTGGGAGGCTGAGGTAGGAGAACCACTTGAACCTGGGGTGGGAGGTTGCAGTGAGCCGAGATCGCGCCACTGCACTCCGGCCTGGGCGACAGAATGAGACTCAGTCCCCCCGCAAGAAAACTAAACACCATGGGGGAAGACGCACATTTTCATGTATAGGCTCTTCCTGTTTCACATGAGGAGCATCGCAGGATGCATCTGTTCTGACACAAGGGGCACCAGGTCGCTGGAGGCAAAAAGAGGGATCCTGAGAGGCCATCTGGGAAAGAGAGAACTGAAAGACAGTGACAGCAGTGACGATGGCTCACACCTCCTGTGTGCCGGGCACCGTTCTGGGCACTTTATACGAACCAGTGAAGAGAGTGGCTGTCAGCATGAGAGGAGCTCTGGGGACATGGGGATGTCTTGCAATGGGGCTCCTTCCTCCACCTCCCCATGAAGCCTTTGGTAGACCACACAGCCTCATGTGCCTTCAGGTGAGTTTGTGTGGAAGTGCAGTGTGGGGCATGCAGGCCTGAGAGCGGGGGCAATGCCTGTCCCCTTGGGATCACTTCACCCTCACAGGGATGCTGGAGCAGGCCTGGGATCCCCCCATCATACAGAGGGAATGACCAGGGCTCCCAGAGCTGGAGCACAGTGTCCAGGCTGTGGCTGCTGAATGACCCAGGACCTCTGGGGGGGCTGCTCCACCTGCCATGGCCCTCCCAACCTCCCTTGCTTTCCAAGGTCCACCCAAAGCCCCAGGCCTCTCAAGTCTCCTACATCCCCTCTCCCCCTAAGGTCCCAAAGATTTCCCAAGGTCCCTTAGGCCTCTGGAGGTCCCCCAAGGCTCCTCAGGCCCCCAAGGCCCAAAAGATCCTCCAGAGACCCCTCAAGGCCTTCCCAGGCCCCTCAACGATCCCCAAGGCCCCCCAGGTCCCTTAGGCCCTCCTAAAGCCCCACAAGGTCTCCTAGGTCGCCTAAATTCCCAAGACTTCCCAAGGCCCTATGTGGCCCTCAAGACCCCCAGACCTCCCTGCACCCTCAGCCCTCCATGAGACCCTGTCAGCAGCTGCCTCTTCTGGGATGGCCAGGCTGAAGTCCCCAGCGGTGAATCCACCTGTTCAGCTCCTTGCTTCCTGCCACCAGCTATTGGTCCTGGGCTGACCTATGGTGTGGTGCCTTTGGAATCACGTGACCACCAGGCATAGTCACATGTTGTCAAACATGGCTACCTACAGCACCACCATAGAAGAGATGGAAGTGAGTTCTTCTGCAGCACCCCAGAGCCGGCCTGCAGTCAGGAAGGCCTCCCCAGAGGCATCCACGAAGCTGCCTGCCAACCTGGGTGCCCCAGGCATGGGCCCCTCTAAGCCTGCCCTAGGAGGAGAACAGTTTGTGTGACACAGGGGGCGGAGGCTGGGTCTGAATCCTTTTTTTTTTTTTGAGACAGAGTTCGCTCTGTCGCCCAGGCTGGAGTGCAGTGGTGCAATCTCACCTCACTGCAACCTCCGCCTCCCGAGTTCAAGCGATTCTCCTGCCTCAGCCTCTCTAGTAGCTGGGATTGCAGGTGTGCATCATCACGCCTGGCTAATTTTTGTATTTTTTAGCAGAGACGGGGTTTCTCCATATTGGGCAGGCTGGTCTGAACTCCTGACCTCAGGTGATTCGCCCACCTCAGCCTCTCAAAATGCTGGGATTACAAGCGTGAGCCACCGCGCCCAGCTGGGTCTGAATCTTTAACAGTTCCCCTCCGCTCCTGGAGCCCCTCCCACAGCCAGCCCTTGCTCACCAGCGGGGGAACCAACAGCCCCTTCCTCACCCCTACATACCCCTCCTGGGGATTGGGGTCTCTCTCCACAATACCAGTGCTGGGACGCATCCCTCGTCTTCTCTGCTCCTTTCCGTCGTCCGGAGGCCTAGGCCCAGTCATCCAGCCAGCCTCCACCCAGCTCCTCTCCCTGCACACAAAGACTGACCCCATCAAGCTGCACTTCCTGAAACACACCCACAAACGAGAAACTCAGCCTCCCCTTTGCCCACAGGATGCCCATGGGCAAAACTGTCACCAAGAGAAGAGAGGAGGGGCCCAAACCGGCTCTGTCTCTGTGGAGAAAGAGCCTGCCTGGGGCTGGACCCTGGTTGTGTGGCTTCAGGTATGAGTCCCTTCCCCTTCCTGGGCCCCAGTCCCCTCACTGCACACCTAGGGTGATGACATGTCATGGCCCAGGGTTAAAAGCACAGACTGGAGAGGGACTCCCTGGACTTTACTTCTGGCTCTGCTGCACACTGGCTGTGTGACTCTGAACGAGTAACCTAGCCTCTCTGTGCTCGAGTTTCCTTGTCTGTTAATAGAGATCAAACAGAATATAACATCAAGGTCATTAAGAAGAGTCAGTAAATTAATGTTTATAAAGTATTTATTATTTTTATTTTATTTTATTAATTTTTTTAGATAGAGTCTCACTCTGTCACCCAGGCTGGAGTGCAGTGGTACAATCTCGGCTCACTGCAGTCTCTGCCTCCTGGATTCAAGTTGAGTGTCATGCCTCAGCCTACTGAGTAGCTGGGATTACAGGCCCTGCCACCACACCCAGCTAATTTTTTATATTTTTGGTAGAGATAGGGTTTCACCATGTTGGCCAGGCTGATCTCGAACTCCTGACCTCAAGTCGTCCGCACACCTTGCCCTCCCAAAGTGCTGGGATTACAGGTATGAGCCACTGCGCCCAGCCAGAATTATTATTATTATTTTTTTCTTGCTGATTTGAGTCCCTTGTAGATTCTGCATATTAGTCCTTTGTCAGATGCATAGTTTGCAAACATTTTCTCCCATTCTCTAAGTTGTCTGTTTACTTTCATGATTATTTCTTCTGCTGTGTAGAAGCTTTCTAGTTTAAGTAGGTCCTGTTTATTTTTGTTTTTGTTGCATTTGCCTTTGGAGCCTTCGTTATAAATATGTAGCCTAGGCCAATGTCCATAAGAGTTTTTCCTAGGGTTCCTTCTAGAATTTTTATGATTTCAGGACTTAGGTTTAAGTATTTAACCCATTGTGAGTTAATTTTTGTATATGGTGAGAAAGAGGGATCCAGCTCCATTCTTCTGCATGTGGCTATCCAATTTTCCCAGCACCATTTATTGAATAGAATGTCATTTCCCCAGTTTATGTTTTTGCATACTTTGTGGAAGATCAGTTGGCTGTAAGTATTTGGCTTTATTTCTGGATTCTCTATTCTGTTCTATTGGTCTATATATCTACCTTGATACAGTGCTTGGTACCAGTAGACACTTCCTTGGTACTGTCTTGATTACTACATCCTTATAGTATAATTTGAAGTTGGGTAAGGTGATGCCTCCAGATTTGTTTTTTGCTTAGGATTGCTTTGGCTATTCAGGTTCTTTTTTGATGCCATATGAATTTTAAGGTTGTTTTTTCTAATTCTGTGAAGAATGATGTTGGTATTTTGGTTGGAATTGCAGTGACTCTGTAGATTGCTTTGGGCAGTATGGTTACTTTCACAATATTCATTGTTCTAGTCCACGAACATGGGATGTATTGCCATGTGTTTTTGTCATCTATGATTTCTTTCAGCAGTGTTTTATAGTTCTCTTTGTAGAGATCGCTCACCTCCTTGGTTAAGTATATTCCTAAGCATTTTACTTTTTGTGTCTAGGTACTGTAAAAGGGATTGAGTTCAAACTCCTGACCTCAGGTGATCCATCCGCCCCAGCCTCCCAAAGTGCTGGGATTACAGGCGTGGACCAACCTGGTGAAACTCCATCTCTACTAAAAATGCAAAAATTAGCTGGGCATGGTGGCGGGTGCCTGTAATCCCAGCTACTCAGGAGGCAGAGGCAGGAGAACTGCTGAACCTGGGAGGCAGAGGTTGCAGTGAGCCGAGATCGCGCCATTGCACTCCAGCCTGGGCAACAAGAGCGAGACTCCATCTTAAAGGTTAAAAAAAAAAAAAAAAAAGGGATTGAGTTCTTGTGATTGTCAGCTTGATCATTGCTGGAGTATGGCAATGCTACTGATTTGTATACATTGATTTTGTAACTTGAGACTTTACTTAATTTATTTATCAAATCTAGGAGTCTTTTGGAGTAATCTTTGGTGTTTTCTAGGCATAAGATCGTATCGTTGGCAAACAGATATAGTTTGACTTCCTCTTTTCCAATTTGGATGCCCTTTCTTTCTTTCTCTGGCCTGATTTCTCTGGCTAGGACTTACCCTATCAGGTGTTCTTGCCAGGTCCTCACTAGGCCCTGAGTAGACAGAGATGAACCAAAGGAAAATACAACATACCTACAAGTAACCACCTCCCACGGCAGCTTGGGGTCCTGGTTCAAAGGGTTGTTAGAGGCAGGATGGAACATTTATGCCTTGGGTGATCAGGGAAGGGTTCTTGGAGGAGAGGGCATTTAAGCTGGGCATGGGAGCCTGGGCTGGTAGTGACACAGGCACAGGGCACAGAGACCCGTGCAGCCCACTGATCAGCTGATTGATCTGCAAGAGACTGAACATGGGTGGGTGCCAAGTCAGCTGGCATCAAGAAGCTGAAACGACTTTGTTATAGAGCTGAGAGCAGATTCTCAAGCCCACTTGGTTTGGTGCCCTGCACATTGCACCTGCCTGGCAACACGACAGGGGTGGCCATGGCACTGGCCATGCTGGGGGCCAGGGAGGGACAGGATAGGCTGGTGACCTCCCGACACAGCTCCTCTCACAAACCTCAGTGGATCCTGAGGTTGGAGGTCCTGACACCAACATGGCACATGAAATAAGACCCTTGGAGGCTGGCCTGCCCCACCCTATGCAGTGCTTCCGAGTTGTCCCCTCTTTAGGCCTCCTGTTCCTGCCAAACCCTGAGGCCCTCAGAAGCCTCTGCTAAGAGCTGACCTGGGAGCCCAGGGCCTGCCTGGGCAGAGACTGTGCCCAGGAGCCAGTGAGCTGCCCTGACTCCTGGGAAGGCAGCCAGCACCTGCACCAGCCTGCCCGGGTGCACCTCTTCCCTCCAGCTAACTCTGGTGCAGCTATCAAGACCCAGCCTGGCTATCACCTCCCATAAGAAGCCTCACTGACCCCTAGGCTGGGCCAGGTCCTCCCATGGGGTCTCCAGCCTTGGGATTTCCCTCTGTTTCAGGGACAGAGCAAGGAGTTATATGTAACAGAAAAAAACAGCTCAGACCAGCTCAAACAGAAAGGAAATCTATTAACTTCTGTAACCATTATGTCCAGGGTATCTTCAAAAAACTTGGATCCAGGGCTCAAAGGGGGCCTTTCTTTATGTTGGTTCCATCTCATGGTGGTTCCAGACCAACATTCTCCCCTGCCAGCACCCCTGGACAAACCAGAGATTTCCTCTGCCCGATGGTTCTAACAAAAGTTTGAGAACTGGACCTCACTGGCTGTGATTAACCTGGCCGAGGTCACCTGTCCATCCGTGAAGCATGAAGGACTGAGGCTAGCTCTGCCTGGGCTATGTGGCCTGAGAGCTGGGGAGGAGAAGAGGTATAGTTAGCAGTCGAAGGGGAAATGGAATCGGCCAGGCAGTAGCACGGCTGTCTACCTCACTGTGGCTGGCTCCCCACTAGACTGCCTACTGCTCAGGCAGGGACAGTGTTTAAGCCCCATCTGTGCCCCAGCATTGCCCTGCATAAGGCAGCACCGAGTAAGGGCTCTAGCAGACCAGCTTTGGTTAGGTTCCTCAGGGCCTTGCACATGCTGTTCCCTCTGCCTGGAACAGCCCTGCACTGCACCCCCACCCATTGCCCCCACTTAGTACCACCTCATCCAGGGATCTGGAATTCTAGGAATTCTGATTAGATGCACATTAGACTCACTCATACTCTCCTCCCAGCCTTCTTACCTTTCTTTCATATTTTCTCTCTTCTCATCTTTCTATGTTGCATCCTAGGAAATTTCTTCATATCTGTGCTCCATTTCACTGATTCTCTCTTTAGCTGTTTAACTCATAGTTTCAACATTTGTATTTTTTCACTTGTAAAAGTATATTTGGTTCTTTTTCAAATCTCTCTGGCCTTTTTTTCTCCAATAGACTCTTTTGCCTTTTTGATCATCTTCCTTATTCCGTTAAATCCTCCTTAATCGGCTGGGTGTGGTGGCTTACGCCTGTAATCCCAGCACTTTGGGAAGCTGAGGTGGGCAGATCACCTGAGGTTGGGAGTTTGAGACCAGCCTGACCAACATGGAGAAACGCATCTCTGCTAAAAATACAAAATTAGCTGGGAGTGGTGGTGCATGCCTGTAATCCCAGCTACTTTGGAGGCTGAGGCAGGTGAATTTCTTGAACCTGGGAGGCAGAGGTTGCGGTGAGCCGAGATCGTGCCATTGCACTCCAGCCTGGCCAACAGGAGCGAAACTCTGTCTCAAAAACGAACAAACAAATGAACAAAAACAAAAAACTTCTTTAATATGCAGGCAGATTTAGCTGGAATTCCTTAGATGGAATAAGGGAGACAATCAAAAAGGAAAAATTGATAGATGAATAGACTTCGTCTATTTCTTTTCTTTTCCCTCCCTCCCTCCCTTCCTTTTTTTTTTTTTTTTCCTGGCAGAGTCTTACTCTGTCTCCCAGGCTAGAGTGCAGTGGCACTATCACAGCTCACTGCCACCTAGACTTCCCAAGCTCAAGTGATCCTCCTATGTCAGCTTCCTGAGTAGCTGGGACTACAGGCATGCTCCACCACATCCGCTAATTTTTGGACATTTTTGTAGAGATGGGGTTTCGCCATGTTGCCCAGGCATGAACTCCTGGGCTCAAGCAATCTGCCCACGTCGGCCTCCCAAAGTGCTGGGATTACAGTTGTGGAGCCACCACGCCTGGCACTTCATTTATTTATTTATTTATTTATTTTATTTATTTTTTTAGACGGAGTCTCGCTTTGTTGCCCAGGCTGGAGTGCAGTGGTGCCATCTCGGCTCACTGCAAGCTCTACCTCCCAGGTTCATGCCATTCTCCTGCCTCAGCCTCCCAAGTAGCTGGGACTACAGGCGCCCGCCACCACACCCGGCTAATTTTTTGTACTTTTAGTAGAGATGGGGTTTCACCGTGTTAGCCAGGATGGTCCCAATCTCCTGACCTTGTGATCCGCCCGCCTTGGCCTCCCAAAGTGCTGGGATTACAGGCTCGAGCCACCGTGCCTGGCCGGCACTTCATTTATTTCAAGCAGTTCTCAGAGGTCTAAATCTATTTGTTATTTCTATTGAGTCTCGCCTTATGGTGGCTTGTCTCCTTGGGGTGTGTGTGTGTGTGTGTGTGTGTGTGTGTGTGTGTGTATTTGGTTGTGCTTCATCTGTAGGAATCCTGAAGGCCTAAATTGGGATGCTTTCCTCCAGAAAGAATTTCTGTTTGCCTCTACCATTTTATCACTGACCAGGACCAATTTAATTTAATTTCTTGAGTGGGGATTTTCCTGTCTATGAGGATAGTGTAAATTTAACTTCAGCGCTGCAGGAGAGCAAATGGTTGCAAATCCTCCAGGGACATTATTATTGTTCTTAAATGTTTCCACCTGGAGCTCTGAAGCAGACACCCAGGTTTCCCAGAGGGATCCCTGTCCTGGCAGGCAGATTTGGTTGGAACCACCCTCTCCTTAGGCGGGTAGCCTCCTTTGAGGGTCTCAAGTCGGTGTAGGACTCTTAGGTTCACTCCCCCCACTCACCACTCTGCATTTTGCATTACCTAAGGAAAGTGCTTATTGCTCATCTCTGGTTCCAGATAGTTTGCTTTATTTATTGCTTATTTCTTTTGTGGAAGGAGGGCTTCCTTGTGATCTTGGCAGTGCAATAATGTTATGTCTGTAGACATTTACTTGCAATCAGGTAGCGGATGGCATTTTGGGATATCTGATCACTATGCTGCCAGAAGTCAAGTTGACTCATTAGCTCATTCTGGGAGTTACATCCTTGGCTGCCAACATGGCTCTCACCTTGCTCCAGAGGAGTACTTTGGAGAGAATTCAGGGTGTACATTTTCTGGCTAAGCCATGGAATGGGGCCTGGCCCCTGCTGCTTACTCCTCAGCTCTCATGCCTGTTTCCAAGCTTCAGGGTCCTGCAGCAGTCCCCCTTCCTGGTGACCTCATGGGTTCCTCTGAGGGCAGCCAGTGAGATGCTGCGACTCAGTGCAGCTGGAATGCACAGCAGAAAGGGGGCACCTGTGTGTGTGCTGGTGCACTGGGGTGTGTTGAGGGTGTTGGTAGTGGGAAGAGCCCTAGAATTCTTCAAGCCAGTCATCTGGATTGGACGTTACCTAGAAAACTCCCAGATTTCCTCTCCGTTTTAGGCACCACAGATACAACCTAATGGGCTGCTTTGCAGACGGCCAAAATGAACAGAAACGCCTGAGTGCAACAGAAAGCAATCCCACACCCCCTCGGAGACAGGCCTAAGCTCTGCTTACCCTGAGGGCTCTCCAGCCCTCACACCCTCCTCCTCTCCTCTCAGGCACATTCAGACCCACGCTGTCCACACTCACTCGTCCCCAGCCCAGCCTTGCTACCTGTGTCCCTGCTTGGGGGGGGTCTGTCTCCCTAGGAGATGCTGCCCCCATGAGGGCAGCCCTGGCCTCGACCTCATTCACCCAGGAGTATTTATTTATTTAATTTTTTGAGACGGAGTCTTGCTCTGACGCCCAGGCTGGAGTGCAGTGGCGTGATCTCAGCTCACTGCAAGCTCCACCTCCCGGGTTCACGCCATTCTCCTGCCTCAGCCCCCCAAGTAGCTGGGACTACAGGCACCTGTCATCATGCCCGGCTAATTTTTTGTATTTTTGGTAGAGATGGGGTTTCACCATGTTAGCCAGGATGGTCTCAATCTCCTGACCTTATGATCCACCCGCCTCGGCCTCCCAAAGTGCTGGGATTACAGGTGTGAGCCACCTCACCTGGCCCAGGAGTACTTATTGATCTTCCCTCTGTATTTGACCCTCTGCTCAGTGCCACACAGTGGAAGGAGCTGGTCTTGCCCTCTGGGGTCATTATTAGGGAGACAGTAATACAGGACAGTGACAGCTGTAATGCATGATGCAGTGGTTGTGGGAACAGACGAGGAGCCACCCTAGCCTGCCCAGAGGACAGGGAAGGTGTCAGAGGAGGCGGCATTTGAGCCGCAGCTAGAACACCAAGTCATATGTTGTCAAATGTACAAACTGGGGAAGGGGCCAGTGGGGGATGGGAGATGGGGCTGACTAGTGGGCAGGGCAGACCCAGAAAGGTCCAGAGATGAGGAGCTGCCCCTGACCCTTCAAGAGGGGAACAACCCTCTCGGATGTGTATTTGGGATGATAGATTACTGGGTTCTCTGAGTCTGAACCTCACATTTCTGGAACCTTTATGGCTTTGTAAGAGGGAACTAAAGTATTGTTCTAAAGCTGTTCTTCATGATACCCAGGGTGAGGAGGTAGACTTTCCTGGCTTAGATTAGTGAGAATCACCCCCATTTGCAAAGTGCAGTAGAGTTCACACAAATGACTTGCACAAGAACCCTTAGCTGGTAAGTAGAGTGCACCAGCTACCTATTGCTGTGTAACAAACACCCCATTGAAACAACACTTCGTTATTATTTCTCAGGGTTCTGTGGGTTGGCTGGGCTCAGCTGGGTAGTTCTTCTGCTTGTGGTCTCTCATGCAGTTGCCGTCAGATGGTGGCAGAATGTCCAAGATGACTTATCACTCACATCTCTGCACCCTCAATGTCCTCTGGGTAGCCCCTCTCCATCAGGCTGGTCAGACTTCTTAGGTGGCAGCAGTCTCCTGAGAACGCACAGGCCAAAGCTGCTGGGTCTTGTTAAGTCTCAGGCCTGGAACTGGCACAGTGGCACTTCACTGCATTCTGTTGGTTAATGTGAGGGTTAGGGCCAATCCAGATTCCGTGTGGGAGGGGACTAAACAAGGGTGGAAACACCAGGAGGCATGGTTCCCTGGGGCCACCTTTGGAGATTGGCTGCCACACAGTGAACCTTGCCTTCAGGCTCTGTCTATGCGTCTTAACCACTATGACTCTTCTCCTCTGGAGAGGCCATAGCCACAGCTGGGGGTCTCTGTTTGAGTTACAGTGAGACCCTGCTTCTCTGATTAACTGCTCCTGCAGTCACATTTTTAGTATGTGATGCTCAGAGATAGTCCATGGGATGTCTGTATCAGTTATCTATTGCTGTGTAACAAAACTCCCCCAAATGTAATAGCTTCAAACACAACCATTAATTCTTTCTCGTGAGCCTCCAGGCCCACTGAGTGGCTCTGCTGATCTGAGATGGGCTCACTTCTGAGGTCACTAAGGGTTGGTGACATGGCTCTGCTGTCTTAGCTGGGCTCACATTCCTGGGACCTCAGCTGGGATAGCTGCTCTCGGCTCCATGTGGTCTCTCATCCTCTAGCACACAGGGCTCCTGAAGGGCAGAAGAGCACTTAAGGCCTAGGCTCAGAACTGACATCACTTCCACCTCACTGTATGGTCAGAACAAATCATAAGGCCATCTGCCAGATTGCAGGGGTGGGGAAATAGCTCCCACCTTCCCATGAGCTGAAATGTCACCTTGCAGACGGCGTGAAGGCAGGAAGGAGTGGAGCCATTTGTCATCAGCTGCCGTTGTGCCTGTGTGCATTTGAGAGGGTCCCTTCCCAGCAGCAGCCAGCCCACGCCAGGTAGCCGGGCTGGGTGAGCCAGGCTGGGCTGGGTCTCGGGCCCCGTGCAGCCCTCGGTGAACACCTTTATGTGTAGTCTCATGACCCTGTCTGACGCTGATGACTTGACCATGTAGCTGCTTCACACAGACCAGGCCAGCGTGGGAACTGGGAATTAGAAACAAGATTCTCGTTCGCCAGGAGCCGTTCATTTGAACTGGGGAGAGAGCTGAGCCCAGGAGCTCTGGCCGATGACAGGGTGCCTGGAGAAGCAGGGAAAGCAGCTCAGAGAGAGGAAGAAGAAGAAAGGCAGGGGCTAAGGGAGGCCATTTTGAGGGAGAGAGGGAGAAGTCTCCCCACAGCCCCACGGGAGGACTGCCCTCGATCCAGGGGGCTTCCAGCTGCTGGACCCACCCTCGCCTGTCCCGGCCATGTAGCATTTCCTCAGCTCTGTCCATCTAGTGGCATTATTGCTTTAAAAATGAGATGCTTCCTGGGCCATCAGCTCTGCAGAGAGCCACAAAGCTCCTTTTGGGTCCGTGTCAGAATTCTGCTCCCCAGACGGAGATGGCCTCATGGGCTGCTCTAGCACCAGCCTGTGCAATGTGGTCCGTGTGGCCAGAGAGCTGGAGGCTAGGGGCTTGGCATTCCTGGGACCCAGAAGCGGCTAGGAGACTGTCGGGGCCTGCAGCAGCATGGGAGCAGGGGGTAGCAGATGGAGGGTCCAAGTTCTAGGGCAAGCTGAGGCCAGGAGACCTGTCCCTAGCCCCCCACCTGCCAATGCCAGCGGGAGCCAGGACAGCGGGACATGGGTCCTTCAGGGGACAGCAGGCTGGAGGATGAGGAGGCAGAGACTCAGGCTGGAGGCCCTGAGAACCCCTGTCACCAGGCGGCCACATAAGCCACATCATCCCCTCAAGCACCCAGAAACTGGAGAGACGGCAGTGGAGGAGGGGAGGGATCTGGGGTCTGATGTCACTGGGCTGGCCTCGGTTTTTTGTTTTTTGTTTTTTTTTTTAGATGGAGTCTCACTCAGAACGCCCAGGCTGGAGTGCAGTGGCGTGATCTTGGCTCACTGCAACCTCCTCCTCCCGGGTTCAAGTGATTCTCTGGCCTCAGCCTCCTGAGTAGCTGGGATTACAGGCACATGCCACCATGCCTGGCTAATTTTTGTGTTTTTAGTAGGGATGGGGTTTCACCATGTTGGTCAGGCTGGTCTCAAACTCCTGACCTCATGATCTGCCCACCTCGGCCTCCCAAAGTGCTGGGATTACAGGCATGAGCCACTGTGCCCAGCTGGGCTGGCCTCGTTTTGTGCCCACTGCCCAGCAGAAGGGGCTCAGGAGGACACTCAGAGGGTTACAGGCAAAGCAGAGAAGCTACACCTTCTCTGGGCATGTGGGGCATAGAGGGAGGTAGAGTTTTTTTGGACCCTGGAAGTGTGGGGTCCGTCCCCCTCTTATTTCCCGGAAGAGCCCCAATTTGTTACCATGTCCACACCCCAAAATTAGAGGGGAGATTCTGATTTACACTAAAGCCAAAGCTCTGTCCTGTTGGGCCATGGCCAGGGCATTCACCAAACTCCCCCTCCATGGCCCAGCTCCCGACACCGGGGATGTCTGGCCTCTCTCTGGGGAGATCCCACATTCCCTGCAGTCCACCTCCCATCCAGAAGCTTCTGGAATCCCTCCCTCCTGCCCCAGGTCCGCCTTCCCCTCCACAAGCCTCACCTCCAGTCCTTTCCTTGGAGATGCCGTCCCCACCTCCAGGAGCCCACCCAGACGGACCCAGTGAGAAAGGCTGCCTGGCTCTGGGCTTGTCCCGTGAGCCAGAACCTGCTGCATGGACTGGCCCCGACTGCCCTGCTCCGCGGTGAAGGCAGGTAGGACAGGATAGGCGTCCCCACCCCTCTCCTCTGGCCTTCGCCTCACTGGCCAGAGAAGAGCCCCTTGCAGGAGTGAACGGGGTGGGAGATGGGGAGAAAGCCCGGCCTGAAGGAGTGGGTGCTGGTGCCTGTCCCACTGCTCTAATTCCTGCTGCTGTCCCCATGCTGATCACAAAAGGACACGATCATATTCACCTGACTGGGGTGCGGGAGCGGGGGCCTCTCGGAGCCCCTTCTCCACACGGGTTGGGGGGCTTCACCCGGCAGTATTGCCACAGTAAAGGGGCCAGGTGTCCACATTTACAGAGGCAGAAACAAAGAGATTCAACCCCCCTCATCACTGCAGGTGGGTGAGCAGGGTCATAGTCAAAGCAGTGACTCTCAAATGTTGGAACTGCTGACTATGAGAAAGACAAGAACTCTCGTTATCTCTGAGACTGGCAGCCTGGGGACAGTAGTCCCCTCCTCCACCAAAGAAGCTCCTGGGTGGGACTTTGGGGTAACCCACCTCTTGGCTGGCCAGAGTCATTGTGGGTGGGTTCTGGTGCCCTGTGTGTTATGCTGGGCAGACATCCTTTCAGGATGGAAAGCCGCCTCTTCACCTGTGTCCTCCGGCAACATCTCACCACGGGCCTCTGGTTCTGTGCTCAACTGGTCTCCTCCCCGACCCCTGCTCTTCTCCAGCCACCCATGCTCTCAGATGCACAGCTCACCTTGTCCCTCTACAGCTGAAAATCCCCAGTGCCTGCAGTACAAAGGCCAGACCCCTTAACCCACCCCTGCCTACCTCTGGCCTCAACTCCCACCCTGCTCTCCACCCCTACGATTTCACCCCTCAGTAATATTAAACTGCTTATAGTCCCAAACCCTCCCCTGCCACACAGTCTGTTTGATTCCTCTAGGTCTTTGTATATGTTTTTCCCCTTGGCTGGAATTCAACATTCTTGTCTGCCTGGAGAACCTTCAAAACCCAGTTACCCTGGACAGCTTTCACAGACATCCCCCTTCACTGTCTCTCTAGAGTGACCTGTCCCTTGGTTTTGCTCCACAGTATTTGACCGAGTATGTGTGTATGTCTGTCTCCCCAGCACAGCAGACGGGACTTACCAAGGGCGGGCCACACATCTGAAAAATTAGGGGCAGAGTCCAGCACAGGGCTGGGCACAGGCAGGCCCCCAACAATGGTGCATGGCCCAGATGAAATGAAGCAGCTTTGCCCCAGTCTTGGCCTCAGGAAGCATCTCTGAAGTGTGGATTTGGGGGTCACAGTGGGTACCCCACAAAGGCCAGCCTTGGGAATGCTCCTGGCTTCCACTCGAACAAAGCCCCCCTTCTCCTCCCAGAACACCCTGGCCAGGAGTGACACTGATGGATCACTCACCCTCCTGCCGACTGCACAGCCCCGTCCTGGACTCTGGCAGACCACGAGCACTGGCTTCCCAGCAGAACCTGGCTTGACCCCAACAAGGCAGACATTGTGACGTTCACCCATGTAGAGATGTAGAGAGAGCCATCTCAGACCGCTGACCTCCGCAACCAGCAGATAATCAGCATCTTGTTTAAGACTAAGTTAACTTTAAGACTAAGTTTGGGCCGGGCGTGGTGGCTCACGCCTATAATCCCAGCACTTTGGGAGGCTGAGGCGGGCGGATCACAAGTTCAGGAGATCGAGACCATCCTGGTTAACACAGTAAAACCCTGTCTCTACTAAAAAAAAAAAATTAGCCGGGCGTGGTGGTGGGCACCTGTAGTCCCAGCTACTCGGGAGGCTGAGGCAGGAGAATGGCATGAACCCAGGAGGTGGAGCTTGCAGTGAGCCGAGATCGCGCCACTGCACTCCAGCTGGGGCGACACAGCGAGACTCTGTCTCAAAACAAAACAAAACAAAACAAAACACTAAGTTTGTGTGGCTGGGTGCAGTGGCACATACCTGTAATCCCAGTACTTTGGGAGGCCAAGGCGGGTGGATCACCTGAGGTCAGGAGTTCGAGACCAGCCTGGCCAACATGGTGAAACCTTGTCTCTACTAAAAATACAAAAATTAGCCAGGCATGGTGGTGCATGCCTGTAATCCCAGCTACTCAGGAGGCTGAGGCAGGAGAATTGCTTGAACCCGGGAGGTGAAGGTTGCAGTGAGCTGAGATCATGTTACTGCACTCCAGCCTGGGTGAGAGAGTAAGACTCTGTCTCAAAAAAAAAAAAAAAAAAAAAGACTCAGTTTGTAGGATTTTATTACATCAACCAGAGGAGAAGACTGAGGTCCAGAGAGGAAAACAGACTCACCCAAGCTCCCCACCAGGCCTCCTGACTCATTGCCCAGTGCTTCCTGCTTGTCCTGCCTGACCTCCTCACATGACAGGGACAGAGGCCCCAGCTCACACGTCCACTGCTGATTCCGCAGAGGCAAAAGTTCAGAAAAACCAAGCCAAGTCCATTTCTCTGGGTGTGCAGGCGAGCAAATTTTGTGGACAGAGAAGCCTGTGTGCCCTGAATCATGCAAAGGAACCAATTAACCAATTTTAGCAGAAGTTGGAACTTGCAGGAACCGAGCGCTCTGCCAATAGCTCCTCCTTGTCCCCTGTGTCCCCCTGAAGCAGGTGGCGGTGTGCCACGATGTCACCCTGGATTTAGAGTTTCTTAGCTTCGTGAGAACCCAGAACACACACCGCCTGCATCCCCGAGGCCAGCTGGGTGGCTCTGGCCTATTTATAGTGTCCTCATCCATCTTCTTTTCTTTTGATCAGGGCAGGACCCGATCTCGGAGGAGCTGCAAATCTCGGCATGCTCGACAAATTCCAGCAGGGCATGAATCATGGGCTCCTGCCTCGTGAGGGCCCTCCTCTGCCAATGGGGCTGGTGGAGCTCTGGGGCTCGCCTGCTGCTCAGCTTGGAGGCAGAGCCGGGCCTGACGGAGTCCTCCCTGCACATTCCAGAGAAGCTCAAGCCAGCTTTCCCCCCGGGATCTCACCTGACACTGCAAGGCAGAGTGCCCCACGAAGAGAGGGTTTCCTTCGCTTGCCTTTTTGCCCTGGCAAGACTGGCAACCAGGAGTCCGTGAGCACCGGTGCCTCCTCAGGGGTGGCACCTCTTTCTGGGAAGCCACACGGGTCTCAGACAGCTGTGCCCTTCCTGCTGCCCTCCAGCTGCCAGAAGGCCATAGTTCCCATGTGCCCTGGAATGTGGGACTCTCTTTGAGACATCCACTTGGGGACCTGTCCTCAGGCCCTGGGGTCAGCACACAGGTGGGCAGTTTCTTTGGGCTCAGGGTCAGGCTTCTACTGGTGGGTGAAGGCAGCCCTTTGTCTCATGTCTTGCCCCAGCGTTCTTGAGTAGCAGGCTCCCTCCCCCATCCTCTTGGCAGCTGTCCCTCCCTGCTCCCTCCCGGTGACCACAGCCAAGCCAAGAGGCCTGTGCTCTGTTCCCCACACGTCCATGTAGAGTGGCTGGACACCGGTGTTGATTGCTGTGGAGGTGGCTGGAGGGAGTGGACATTCCATTGTAATGATGGCAAAAATAGCCATGATCTTTCAGCCACTGCTGAAACTGCTGGAGTCAGGCCCTTCCCAGGTATGATTTGCCCTCCCTGATGGTGCATTTGTCTCCCAGATGTGCAGATGTGGAAGCCGATGTCCTGGGGATCAGGGGAACCTCATGAGGGAGGAGGCAGGGGGCCAGGACTGGCTCCTGAGCTCTGCAACCCCAGTGTTGCCGTCTGTCTTTTAATCTTTAAAAAGAAGATACAATGATATAATTAGGATGCGGCAATCTCAGCACTGGGAGGCCAAGGCGGGGCGGATCACTTGAGGTCAGGAGTTTGCGACCAGCCTGGCCAACATGGTGAAATCCCATCTCTACTAAAAATGCAAAAAAATTAGCCGGGAGTGATCTCAGCTACTCAGGAGGCTGAGGCAGGAGGATCGCTTGAACCGGGGAGGCGGAGGTTGCAGTGAGCCGAGATCGCACCACTGCACTCCAGCCTGGGCAACAGGGCAAGATTGTGTCTCAAAAAAAACAACAAAAACAAAACCAATAATAATAATTAGAATGCTGACACTGTCTCTAGCTTTTCTGGGTCTCTCCCATTCCTGTAGAATCGTTCTTGCCCACAATCACCTGCCCATCTCTCTTGCACCCCAGAAAAGTTTTGCAAGTTCAGGAAGAGAAAAAAATAATCTGACATGTACTGTCTGTATTCTCCCATGACAATAATCTCTCTGTGGGAGGAGGGGTGTCCATGTCCACCACGGTATTGAATGAATATTGAATGAATGGCTGAATGTGCATAAAGGAAAGGAGACAGTGGGTGGTTCAAGTGTGGTTGTTCTCGCTTCCCCATTCCAATCAGGACATAAGCGGGGGGCCAGGGAGGACAGGGCCAGGCTGGCAGAGTGTCATCAACTCACGGCTGCTGGGGTGGGTGGCCCTCCTGTCCAGCAACAGCATCAGGGGGTGGGTGAACGTGTTAGGAGGGGACAGAAAAGTAGGAGCCACTGGCTTCCCCCACCCCCAATCTGCCAATCCTACCTCAGAACAGTTTTTTTTTTTTTTTTGAGACGGAGTCTCGCTCTGTCACCCAGGCTGGAGTGCAGTGGCTTGATCTCAGCTCACTGCAATCTCTGCCTCCCCGGTTCAAGCAATTCTCTTGCCTCAGGTTCCTGAGTAGCTGGGACTACACGTGCGCACCACCACGCCCAGCTAATTTTTGTGTTTTTAGTAGAGATGGGGTTTCACCATGTTGGCCAGGTTGGTCTCGAACTCCTGACCTCAGGTGATCCACCTATCTTGGCCTCCCAAAGTGCTGGGATTACGGGCATGAGCCACCGTGCCCGGCCCTCAGAGCAACTTTAGTGCTCCTCCCTATACCCAGCAGGGGCAGAGGAAAGTCCCCAGGGAAAGTCCTCTTTGAGCCGTTGATGACAGCATGGTTAGTAGTAGTTACAATGCCAAAATATAAAAAGAATAATTTTAAAAAAGATTTTGTGTGCAATTTTGCAGAGGGAATGTCTTGCCCTTTTTTCTCCACTCAAAAGGAAGGGAGGGTATTCAAAAGAGTCCAAAAGTGGAAACAGCCCAAATCCCCACTGGCTGATGAGTAGATAAACAAACTGTAGTGTATCCATAGCGTGACACGTTACTCAGCCTTCAAAAGGAAGGAAGCACCAATTTATGCCCCAATGTGCAGGAACAGTGAAATGTGATGCTGAGAAAGCAGCCAGGCCCAAGAGGCCACACAGTGTGTGATTCCACTGACACAAACCACCCACGACAGGCAAATCCATAGAGTCAGGAAGCCAGTTATCAGTTGCTGGGGGCTGGCAGGGGATTGATGATGACTTTGGGGCTTCTTTTTGGGGTGATCCAATGTTCTGGAATTAGATAGCGGTGATGACTACACAACTCTGTGACTATACTGAAAGCATTGAATTGTACACTTTAAAGTGGGTAATTTTTAAGATATGTGAAATGTGTATCCTTTTTTTTTTCTTTTTACATTTATTTTTTGGGCCGGGTGCAATGGCTCACACCTGTAATCCCAGCTCTTTGGGAGGTTGAGGTGGGCGGATCACGAAGTCAAGAGATTGAGACCATCCTGGCCAACATGGTGAAACCCCATCTCTACTAAAAATACAAAAATTAGCTGGGCGTGGTGGTGCACACCTGTAGTCCCAGCCACTCAGGAGGCTGAGGAGGAGATCAAGGAGAATCGCTTGAACCCGGGAGGTGGAGGTTGCAGTGAGCTGAGATTGCGCCATTGCACTCCAGCCTGGGGACAGAGTGAGAGTCCGTCTCAAAAAAAAAATTTTTTTTTTTTAGAGACGGGGTTTCATTATGTTACCCAGGCTGGTCCTGAACTCCTGGGCTCAAGTGATCCACCCACCTTGGCCTCCCAAAGTGTTGGGATTGCCGGCATGTGCCACCGTACCTGGCCCTTGATCTCATTTTTTTTTTTTTTTTGAGACGGAGTCTCACTCTGTCACCCAGGCTGGAGTGCAGTGGCACGATCTCGGCTCACTGCAAGCTCCACCTCCCAGGTTCACGCCATTCTCCTGCCTCAGCCTTCCGAATAGCTGGGACTACAGGCACCCGCCACTACGCCCGGCTAATTTTTTTGTATTTTTAGTGGAGACAGGGTTTCGCCGTGTTAGCCAGGATGGTCTCCATCTCCTGACCTCATGATCCACCCGCCTCGGCCTCCCAAAGTGCTGGGATTACAGGCGTGAGCCACTGCACCAAGGTTGCAGGGAAATGTAATAGTTTAACTTGAGAACTTAAATGTAGGTCACTCAGACTTCTCTTAGAGATGGAGATGGTGCAAGAAAATGAAGGTTTTGCCGGGCGCAGTGGCTCATGCCTGTAATCCCAGTACTTTGGGAGGCTGAGGTGGGTGGATCACCTGAGATCAGGAGTTCGAGACCAGCCTGACCAACATGGAGAAACACCATCTCTACTAAAAGTACAAAAAATTAGCCAGGTGTGGTGGCGCATGCCTGTAATCCCAGCTACATGGGAGGCTGAGGCAGGAGAATTGCTTGAACCTGGGAGTTGGAGGTTGCAGTGAGCCAAGATCGCACCATTGCATTCCAGCCTGTGTGACAAGAGTGAAACAAAAATAAATAAAATAAATAAATAAGGCCAGACATAGAGGCTTATGCCTGTAATGCCAGCACTCTGGGAGGCTGAGGAGGGAAGATAGCTTGAGGTTGGGAGTTTGAGACCAGTCTGGGCAATGTAGCAAGACCCTGTCACTACAAACATTAAAAAGAAAAAATTAGCCAAGCATAGTGGTATATGCCTGTAGTCCCAGCTACTCAGGACGCTGAGGCAGGAGGATCACTTGCGCCCAGGGGTTTGAGACTGCAGTGAGCTGTGGTCATGCCACTGCCCTCCAGCTTGGGTGACAGAGTGAGACCCAGTTTCAGGGAAATAAAAAGGGAGGGAGGTGTGTAAAGAAGAACAGTAATCAGTAAACAGTAATCAGGGCCGGGCGCAGGCTCACGCCTGTAATCCCAGCACTTTGGGAGGCTGAGGCAGGCGGATCACGATGTCAGGAGATCAAGACCATCCTGGCTAACATGGTGAAACCCCGTCTCTGCCAAAAATACAAAAAAATTAGCCAGGCGTGGTGGTGGGTGCCTGTAGTCCCAGCTACTCAGGAGGCTGAGGCAGGAGAATGGTGTGAATCTGGGAGGCGGAGCTTGCAGTGAGCCGAGATTGTGCCACTGCACTCCAGCATGGGTGATAGAGCAAGACTCCATCTCAAAAAAAAAAAAAAAAAAAGAACAGTAATCAAGTGAGACAATATTCCCCCATATTGGCTCCATGATAACGTTTATGTGCATCAGGTGGGGGCCAGGAAACAAGATTGACCACGACAATGATAATAATAGTGATAGGAGCAAGGATATTCAGCAGCGTGAACTCAGCAGGTGTGGACCCTCTTCCGGGAACACGTGCATCTCCCTTACCTGAGCCTGGAGTCAGCAGCCCTCCCAGTCACTGCCCCCAAATGCAGCTCCCATGCCCTCCTGGGACTTGTGTGCTCAGCTAGGCCCTTCATTCTCGTTCCCCGGGACTAGATGGGGGTGCAGCCTGTGGGGGGAGCCCCATCTCCACGCTGTGCACTCTGAGGCTCCGTTTGCTGTGTGTCTTGCAGAGCTGGGCATCCTCACCCTATAGAGAGTGAGGGGCTCAGGAGTCCCAGGAGCAGCGGGCAGTATGACCAGCAGCCCGTGTGGCCGGCCACTGCTCGGGGCCAGCAGCATCGTAAGTGTGTGTGCATGCACAGGGCTCACTCTCAGCATGGTAGCCACGGAGCCCGGGGCTCAGGCTGGTCTCTGCTCTGCTCAGGGACAGTGTGGTGGGCACCTGCACAAGCAGCCAGGCAGGCGCAGAGGGGTAGAGCCCGTGCTTGGCCACTAGGGGCCAGTGCAGCCCTGAGATGGGCCCAGCAGGCACAGGCAGGGTGGGTGAGCATGGGGCGAGGGCATGGCCACAGGACCTTGTTGTTCCTGCCCACCCGGGCTCCCCAGGGAGATGCAAGAGCAGTTTAGGACACAAGACCTCAGCCCATTGCCCTGAGCCCACAGCATTTCCAGGCAGGCTGGAGATTCGTCTCTGGCTTTTGTGCGTGCCGGCTAAACTTCCTGGAGCTTTCCAGAACCTTCTTGGGGCTAAAGCCTCCCTGGAGCAGGTCATTCAGGTGCTGGCATCTCAGGGAGCACCTGAGGGCGCCGAGCTCCCTGGAGGAGGCTTCACGAGGCGGCCTGGGTAGCCGTACGTGACAGCCCACGGGCAAGAAATCCCAGCTTTTATATTAGACAAGTTCTGGCAACTTCCAAGCAGGAAAACATGTTTTCTTTGTAGTCATAACGTTATCCTGGCCTTCCAGGGAAGCGCTAGTACATAAGACGTGCTTGATTAGGATCTAAATTCTCTGTAGCCCCTTGCCTCTATTAACTCTATGTTGAGGCTTCATTTTTGTTCCGTGTTTTAACTTTCACAATTTTCCATGTGTCAAACCCCACCAACTGTAAGGCGTCGAGAGGAGGCAGAGGGGTGCAATGGGCCTGCTCCCAAGATGTTTCCCCCTGAATTCCAAAAATAGGGCAAAGTGGACAAAGTGGAGCTTGGCCTGGGCTCACTCGGCTTTTGCCTATGAGTGATTTCTTGTGGCTCCTTGCTGTTTACCAACTGGCCCAGGAATTTACTGTGTAAGGAACAGATTCCAGAAGTCATGTAGCTTCTGGTTGCGGCCCCTGGCAAAACGCATTTTCAAGTGCTTTCTACAGCATGTACAACACTAGAAATCCATCGTGTCTGCCTTCTTTTTTTTTTTCTAAATTCTATTTTTGTTTTAAAAAATGCTCACTTCCCGTGAAACACCTCCGGGCAAGTGCAAAATACAAACATCAATTACAATCCATTGAGCCCCTGAGAAAGGCCGCAAGCAGCGATTCTAGGCACAGAAAACTGGTCAGTGGGTCTCAGGGTGACAGGTGCAAGAATGACCCAGGGTGCTGTTACTCAACTCCAAGCCCCCTCCCCGCCCTGAGAGTCATGAGTGGGCCACTGACCCCAGAGATGGTGGGCACATAGGGGCCAGGGAGGAGAGACCCTGCTCCAAGCCAATCCCAAAGGGGAAGGACATGAGCCGGGCAGTGACCTGTGGGAGCCGCAGACTCGGGCAGTGGACAAGCCGACCACATAGGTCGCTGCCCTTTGCAAAGCCCCACATATATCCCTTCTGCTCTCCAGGAATCAGCTCCACTTTCTGGAAACACATTGGGTGGACTGGATCAGTGTCCAAGTACAGACCCCTTGGGAAATCAGCTGAAAGCTGCAGCCCCTGCCTCTGCTCCAACACAGATGTGTGACCACATTCAATTCACATAATGAAGACGGAGAGGAGGCAGCCTTGAACTCATGCTAGGAAACAGCAACTGTGAAAATAGTAAATGCTATTCCTGGCAGATCCATGCCTGAGCCAGACCCTGTGCCGACCGCTTCACGCAGATTGTCTTGTTAATCCTTCAACAACGCTAGGAGTCTAGGAATATTGTGTCCAGTTAGAACAAGGAGTTACGCCTTGGCGAAGGTCACACAACTAGTTAGTGGCAGAATTAAAGCTCAACCCCTCGAAGGTGCCAGTCATTCCAAACTCGTGATTTCTGATGCGGCCAGACCACCTGGCCGTCTCAGCACAAGTTGCGGCCTCCATCTTGTTAGTCCCTCTCCCCTCCCCACTTACTTAAAATTGTGGATTCTAGGCCCGGCGCGGTGGCTCATGCCTGTAATCCCAGCACTTTGGGAGGCTGAGGTGGGTGGATCACCTGAGGTGAGGAGTTCCAGACCAGCCTGGCCAACATGGCGAAACCCTGTCTCTACCAAACATACACACGTTAGTCAGGACTGGTGGTGTGTGCCTATAATCCCAGCTACTCCGGAGGCTGAGGCAGGAGAATTGCTTGAACCCAGGAGGTGGAGGTTGCATTGAGCTGAGATTGCGCCACTGTCCTCCAGCCTGGGTGAGAGAGCAAAACTCCGTCTCAAAAATAAATAAAGTAAAATAAAATAAAACTGTGGACTCTAAATAGGGTGTGGTGGCTCATACCTGTAATCCTAGCACTTTGAGAGGCTGAAGCGGGAGGATCTCTTGAGCCCAGAAGTTTGAGATCAACCTAGGCAACATAGCAAGACCCCATCTCTATTTAGCAATAAATAAAAATAGGCCAGGCATGGTGGCTCATGCCTGTAATCCCAGCACTTTGGGAGGCCGAGGTGGGCGGATCACGAGGTCGGGAGTTCGAGACCAGCCTGACCAACATGGAGAAACCCCGTCTCTACTGAAAATACAAAATTAGCCGGGCGTGAGGTGCACGCCTGTAATCCCAGCTACTAGGGAGGCTGAGGCAGAATTGCTTGAACCTGGAAGGCGGAGGTTGTGGTAAGCTGAGATCGTGCCATTGCACTCCAGCCTGGGCAACAACAGTGAAACTCTGTCTCAAAAACAAAAAAACAAAAACAAACAAACAAAAAAAAACACAAAAACTGCCGACTCTAGATGCAGGCATAGGGAAAAGTACGCAAATCATGTGTTTGGAGTTCAAAGTGTGATCATGAAGCCGACACTCTGGTAACCCTCAGGTCCAGAAGGGGATGCCCCTCCCCCCCCCGAGCCCTCCTGAGTGTGCCCATAGTCACCTCCTTGTTTTTCTTCATCTTTCCCCTATTTGTGCACACCTCTAAACGTTATGGTGGAGTTGGGCTTGCTGTCGGTCTAAGTGTGAATGGAATGATCTTTTGTCTTTGCTGGACATCCTGTTAGTGAGATTCATCCATCCTCCCCTGTCCCTAGGTGTTGGGCAGTCCCTGTGGTTACCTCGCAGCCTGCAGGTGTCTTATTCCAGAAAAGCAGGCCCACACCTGAACCCACTGGCTGCAGCTGAGTTTTGTTTATTTAAACCCAACCCACTCTGCTTAAAGCCTTATTGCAAAACAGGCACTCCTGGGGTTCTCTGGTTTTTCCTCCTGCCTGGGTCCCCTTCAGGTTCGCCCAGTAGCCTTCCACTGGGAGGCTCCGGGCTCAGGGACCCGCCCTGCCTTCCGGCCCCAGAACTCCTGTCCTTTCATCCTTCCCGGAAAAATCCCAGTGGAAGGGTATATGGGGGGTGGGGAGGTCCTGGACCGCTCACATTAAGGAGACGGACTTTTCTCCTTCCTCCCCTCCCTCCACACACACATTTCCCAACAGGACTCTCCAGTGGAAACCTCGAATTAAAAGGTTCCAAAGCAACTCCACCTTTTAGATTAATATAACGTGTTCAAATCCTTGCTACTGGGAAGAAAATGCTCACATTGGGCTTCAGCACAAAGACACTGTTTCAGCAGCTTTGAGCGAAGTTGGCTGAGTATGCGTGTGACACACACACAGACACATCGCTCCGGGGGAGAAACCCTTCCGGTTCTCCACAGCCGCCCACGGTCCTCCTCGTTGACACTGGACTCATCTGAGCTCAGCTCAGAGATTTGGCTGCAGGATCCGATCCTCCCTTGCCAAAAAGACCCGTTCTAGGGGTGACTGCGCATTACTCCCACCCCCACCGCTCCGACCGGCCCCAGGAGAAGCCCTTCTAGGAGAGAAGAGGCGCCCCCCACCTACCGTCCCCGACCACTGGGAGGCCTAAGGGCTGCACTGGACTCTGGCGCCCCGAGCGCCACCAAGGGAGTGCGCGCCCTTCCCAGCCGCTGGTGGCACAGTCCCAAAGCCCCGCCCATGCGGGGGGTCGCCAAGTCCTAAGCCTCCACCCGCTTTATCCCTGTGCCCCATCCGGAGGCAGGTGTACCCGTCACGCAGACCTAAAGCTGCCCCCGGCCCCCCGTGGTTCCCCGCAGGAGGCGGGGGTGTGTGTCGCTTTTCTGAAAGCTCTAAGGTCTCTGCCCCCCGCCCCCCGCTGTCCTCTGTAGGAGGCTGGGCAGGGGCTGTGGCACAGCTCTAAATCCCTGCGGGTGCTTGCTTGCCCCAGGCAGCTTCCAGGACCCGCAGCCCCCCCTTCCCTCCAACCCGCTTCGGGAGGAGCCGGACGCTCTGGGATTCCGCGATGCGTCCGCGAACGCTCGGGTCGGGCCGCACGCGGGAGATGAGCGCGCCTCCGCCGTCCTCTCCAAATCCCTTATGTCAACCGGGGTTTTCTTCTTTCATTTAAAAGTTGCGCTTTAAACCAAGTGGGACGCAGATCCGGTAGCTGCCTATTGGGTTTCAAAGTCCAGGGAGTTTCAGTCGGGGTGAAGCATTTTAGCCTCCGTGCGTCTTGCTGTAAAATGGGTAACCCTCCTCGACAGCCTCCGCAGTCCTTAATGGGTGGGGGGCGCTCCCCGGCCCCTCGGCCCCAGTCCTCCGCCCCGGGGTCCTACCCGCGCGGCACTCCTGGCGGCGGCCTCCGTGGATCTGTTCTGCCGTGGTGGGGAGCCAGGCTCTTCTGAGCCGCGGCCCCGAGCCCGAGGTGCGGAGCCATCGCCCCTCGGGTAGCGGCCACCGGGGGCCCCAGCCCCACCTTTCCCGGCCCTGTTGCCTCGGCCCCGCCCCACCGGGAGGCTGGGTGGGGAGGCCTCCGGGGAGTAGGCCCCCAGTCCCCGTCCCGGCCGCGCCCTCGCGTCTCCATAGCGATCCTCTCGGCGCGCACCTCCGAGCCGGCTCCCCCCGGGGCCGAACAATACGCCGCTGGGCCGGGGGCGGGGCGGGGCCAGGCCGGGGGCGGGGAGAGCGCGGGCGGAGGGGGCGCGGGCCAAGCGCACCGCCCAGGCAGCAGCCGGCCGCCGGGGTCTGCGCGGCGCGGAGCTGCCCAGCCCGCTCCGGGAACTCAGCCCCCGCCCCGCGTCGGGCCCGCCCCGCTTCCCACGCCCGTCCAGCCGAGCCCGCGCCGGAGCCACCTGGAGCCGCCTGGAGCCGCCGCCGCCGCAGGTTGATGCGCGGCGCCCTCCCGGGACGCGCGGAGGAGCCATCTTGAAACCAACTTCGCAAACTTTCGCAAAGTGCTCTCGAAGTGGAAGCTGCGGGGGAGGCCGGGCGCGTGGTCCCCACAGTCCCCGCCAGGGCCCCCGGGGAGGCGGGACGCGGACCGCCCCGAGGGCCGGGCGCCCGGGAGCCGCTCCCCGGCCTCGCCGGGTGGATGCGGAGGCGCGCCGGGTGCATGGATTGTGTTCGGGCGCCCGGCTCGGGCTCGGGCTCCGGGCCATGGCGCCGCCGCCGCCCGTGCTGCCCGTGCTGCTGCTCCGGGCCATGGCGCCGCCGCCGCCCGTGCTGCCCGTGCTGCTGCTCCTGGCCGCCGCCGCCGCCCTGCCGGCGATGGGGCTGCGAGCGGCCGCCTGGGAGCCGCGCGTACCCGGCGGGACCCGCGCCTTCGCCCTCCGGCCCGGCTGTACCTACGCGGTGGGCGCCGCTTGCACGCCCCGGGCGCCGCGGGAGCTGCTGGACGTGGGCCGCGATGGGCGGCTGGCAGGACGTCGGCGCGTCTCGGGCGCGGGGCGCCCGCTGCCGCTGCAAGTCCGCTTGGTGGCCCGCGGTGCCCCGACGGCGCTGAGCCGCCGCCTGCGGGCGCGCACGTACCTTCCCGGCTGCGGAGCCCGTGCCCGGCTCTGCGGGGCGCTCTGCTTCCCCGTCCCCGGCGGCTGCGCAGCCGCGCAGCATTCGGCGCTCGCAGCTCCGACCACCTTACCGGCCTGCCGCTGCCCGCCGCGCCCCAGGCCCCGCTGTCCCGGCCGCCCCATCTGCCTGCCGCCGGGCAGCTCGGTCCGCCTGCGTCTGCTGTGCGCCCTGCGGCGCGCGGCTGGCGCCGTCCGGGTGGGACTGGCGCTGGAGGCCGCCACCGCGGGGACGCCCTCCGCGTCGCCATCCCCATCGCCGCCCCTGCCGCCGAACTTGCCCGAAGCCCGGGCGGGGCCGGCGCGACGGGCCCGGCGGGGCACGAGCGGCAGAGGGAGCCTGAAGTTTCCGATGCCCAACTACCAGGTGGCGTTGTTTGAGAACGAACCGGCGGGCACCCTCATCCTCCAGCTGCACGCGCACTACACCATCGAGGGCGAGGAGGAGCGCGTGAGCTATTACATGGAGGGGCTGTTCGACGAGCGCTCCCGGGGCTACTTCCGCATCGACTCTGCCACGGGCGCCGTGAGCACGGACAGCGTACTGGACCGCGAGACCAAGGAGACGCACGTGCTCAGGGTGAAAGCCGTGGACTACAGTACGCCGCCGCGCTCGGCCACCACCTACATCACTGTCTTGGTCAAAGACACCAACGACCACAGCCCGGTCTTCGAGCAGTCGGAGTACCGCGAGCGCGTGCGGGAGAACCTGGAGGTGGGCTACGAGGTGCTGACCATCCGCGCCAGCGACCGCGACTCGCCCATCAACGCCAACTTGCGTTACCGCGTGTTGGGGGGCGCGTGGGACGTCTTCCAGCTCAACGAGAGCTCTGGCGTGGTGAGCACACGGGCGGTGCTGGACCGGGAGGAGGCGGCCGAGTACCAGCTGCTGGTGGAGGCCAACGACCAGGGGCGCAACCCGGGCCCGCTGAGTGCCACGGCCACCGTGTACATCGAGGTGGAGGACGAGAACGACAACTACCCCCAGTTCAGCGAGCAGAACTACGTGGTCCAGGTGCCCGAGGACGTGGGGCTCAACACGGCTGTGCTGCGAGTGCAGGCCACGGACCGGGACCAGGGCCAGAACGCGGCCATTCACTACAGCATCCTCAGCGGGAACGTGGCCGGCCAGTTCTACCTGCACTCGCTGAGCGGGATCCTGGATGTGATCAACCCCTTGGATTTCGAGGATGTCCAGAAATACTCGCTGAGCATCAAGGCCCAGGATGGGGGCCGGCCCCCGCTCATCAATTCTTCCGGGGTGGTGTCTGTGCAGGTGCTGGATGTCAACGACAACGAGCCTATCTTTGTGAGCAGCCCCTTCCAGGCCACGGTGCTGGAGAATGTGCCCCTGGGCTACCCCGTGGTGCACATTCAGGCGGTGGACGCGGACTCTGGAGAGAACGCCCGGCTGCACTATCGCCTGGTGGACACGGCCTCCGCCTTTCTGGGGGGCGGCAGCGCTGGGCCTAAGAATCCTGCCCCCACCCCTGACTTCCCCTTCCAGATCCACAACAGCTCCGGTTGGATCACAGTGTGTGCCGAGCTGGACCGCGAGGAGGTGGAGCACTACAGCTTCGGGGTGGAGGCGGTGGACCACGGCTCGCCCCCCATGAGCTCCTCCACCAGCGTGTCCATCACGGTGCTGGACGTGAACGACAACGACCCGGTGTTCACGCAGCCCACCTACGAGCTTCGTCTGAATGAGGATGCGGCCGTGGGGAGCAGCGTGCTGACCCTGCAGGCCCGCGACCGTGACGCCAACAGTGTGATTACCTACCAGCTCACAGGCGGCAACACCCGGAACCGCTTTGCACTCAGCAGCCAGAGAGGGGGCGGCCTCATCACCCTGGCGCTACCTCTGGACTACAAGCAGGAGCAGCAGTACGTGCTGGCGGTGACAGCATCCGACGGCACACGGTCGCACACTGCTCATGTCCTAATCAACGTCACTGATGCCAACACCCACAGGCCCGTCTTTCAGAGCTCCCATTACACAGTGAGTGTCAGTGAGGACAGGCCTGTGGGCACCTCCATTGCTACCCTCAGTGCCAACGATGAGGACACAGGAGAGAATGCCCGCATCACCTACGTGATTCAGGACCCCGTGCCGCAGTTCCGCATTGACCCCGACAGTGGCACCATGTATACCATGATGGAGCTGGACTATGAGAACCAGGTCGCCTACACGCTGACCATCATGGCCCAGGACAACGGCATCCCGCAGAAATCAGACACCACCACCCTAGAGATCCTCATCCTCGATGCCAATGACAATGCACCCCAGTTCCTGTGGGATTTCTACCAGGGTTCCATCTTTGAGGATGCTCCACCCTCGACCAGCATCCTCCAGGTCTCTGCCACGGACCGGGACTCAGGTCCCAATGGGCGTCTGCTGTACACCTTCCAGGGTGGGGACAGCGGCGATGGGGACTTCTACATCGAGCCCACGTCCGGTGTGATTCGCACCCAGCGCCGGCTGGACCGGGAGAATGTGGCCATGTACAACCTTTGGGCTCTGGCTGTGGATCGGGGCAGTCCCACTCCCCTTAGCACCTCGGTAGAAATCCAGGTGACCATCTTGGACATTAATGACAATGCCCCCATGTTTGAGAAGGACGAACTGGAGCTGTTTGTTGAGGAGAACAACCCAGTGGGGTCGGTGGTGGCAAAGATTCGTGCTCACGACCCTGATGAAGGCCCTAATGCCCAGATCATGTATCAGATTGTGGAAGGGGACATGCGGCATTTCTTCCAGCTGGACCTGCTCAACGGGGACCTGCGTGCCATGGTGGAGCTGGACTTTGAGGTCCGGCGGGAGTATGTGCTGGTGGTGCAGGCCACGTCGGCTCCGCTGGTGAGCCGAGCCACGGTGCACATCCTTCTCGTGGACCAGAATGACAACCCGCCCGTGCTGCCCGACTTCCAGATCCTCTTCAACAACTATGTCACCAACAAGTCCAACAGCTTCCCCACCGGGGTGATCGGCCGCATCCCGGCCCATGACCCCGACGTGTCAGACAGCCTCAACTACACCTTCGTGCAGGGCAACGAGCTGCGCCTGTTGCTGCTGGACCCTGCCACGGGCGAGCTGCAGCTCAGCCGCGACCTGGACAACAACCGGCCGCTGGAGGCGCTCATGGAGGTGTCTGTGTCTGGTGAGTGGCCGTCGGGGTGGGAGGAGCAGCTCCTGATGGGCCTCCTGGAGAGCCTCAGGAACCCGCCAAGGGCTCCGCCTGGCATGCCGGGGCGCAATTGGGCCGGGCCCGGGCAACTCTGCAAGGATTTGTTGCCGCCGGTTGGATGCTGGGGGTGAGCGCCCCGCCTAGGCCCAGCGAGGGGGAGAGGCACCGCGCCGCTTCCGTCAGCATTTTCCTGGGAGCAGGCCTGCGGTTCTCCAAGTTCAAGACCAGGGCTCAGCGCCTTCCTCAGCAGGCTAGTGGCTCCTGAGTACAGCTATTAAAATGTGGCCTCCAGGTGATCTGGGTCACAGGATTTGCTTGGGGATGCTCTTTCGTCAGCCAGCCACAGGGCTCTCTGGGAAGATCAGAGGTCACTGCCCCTTCCCAGTGCCAATTAATTCCAGGGTGGGACCGTTGGAATTGTCAGATGGGTCCCTGAGTCACCCTATAATGCAGCCGGTGTTCCCTTGGTCTGGCTTTTCTGTCTCCTGCAGATAATAACAGTCGGGCTTAGGTGTGTAGGGCTTTGTGCAAGCTCTTTGAAAAGCATAGCCTCATTTGATCTTGGCTTCTGCCCCTGGACGCGGGCTTGTAATTTGGGTGCTGTTGAAGAGGCCTGCCCAGTTAGTGGTGTAGCCAGTGTGGGAACCTCGCTCACCTGCTCTGGGGCTGGAGGTGAACAGGAGGGAGAGGAAGCCTCGGCTGAGCCGTCAGAAGCTTGGCCGGTCCTCCATGCCTCTGACCCTGTGTGCCGGGGCTGGTCTGCGGTGCTGGGGAGGGGGACTAATAGAAGGTGTTGGAATTGGGAGACACAGAAGAGAGAGAAGAACTTCAAGGGGCCTGGGGGAACAGTAAAGGTCCCCCAGTGGCTCTTTGAGGTTTGCCTGACCGTGCATCCAAGGATGCTGGTGCAGGCAGGTGACCTTATTTATAAGCCCAAACTACTGCCAAGAAGAGCTCAGATTGGCTGGCTGTTTGAGTCAGTGTTTCAGAGGAATTGTTTAAACAGTGAGTTATTAGGCTACAACTTTGCCACAGGAGCCCTGGAATAATTGAAAAGTTAACTTTCTGATTTGTTTCGTTTCCAAGGTTGGCTGTTATTCTGTAATATAGGAAGGGTTGGATAGCTAACAGCTTCCAGTTACAGTTTGCTTATAAGATGTGAAACTTACAGGTTCAGTTTTGGTATAATACAAACCTTCCGCACAATTTTGGCAGTACAGTCTGTTTGTTGGTGAATATTTCAGGTTTGTGAGATTGTAAACGTGTAGAGAATATGGAATAGGCCCTTAAGGGCGAATTAACCTGGGTTATGGATATTCTTAGGAAGTTTTTCTTCTGCACCACTTTATCTTATAGATAAAGCACAATGGGAAATTTGGCCTATTTAAAAATGACTTGGCCCAATAATAGGGTTTAGATTTAATGAGGGACGAGGTAGTGGGAACAGATCCATGCTGGGGGCAGGGATGTTTTGTGTGTCTGTGGTATCAGTAATGTGGGCCCCCCCGCTGTTAGCCAGACAGCAGGGTTTAGGATGAATTCCCTTCCAAGGAGGTTGGTTCCTGAGGGCTGTCTCACCTGGGGCGCAGCTTAGACCACAGTTGAAAATGGGCTGGGGGCTCCACACTATGTAGTCACTGTCTCAGTCATCCAGTTATTGGCTCTGCTCCTTTGTGGACACACTCGTACTCTCGTGTAAATCGGGTACTGTGTCCTCATGCATCCACACCGCCCCCCCAGACCACCACCGCCCCAACACACACCCGGATGACAGTGGTTACCTTTGACTGGGTTCCAGCAGGCGGTTTTCTTTACTCTTTTATTTGCGCTGTCATGTGTTTCCCTGGTAACTGGGAGCTGAGTGGTGTCATGCTGCTGCTCATTTTACAGATGCAGACACTGAGGCCCGGGGGTGTTGAGTGGCCTTCTCAGGACCGCACAGCCAGTGGGGGGCACTCGGCGTTAAACCACGATCCGCAGAAAGCAGCCCGCTCTTCGCATTCCCCTCTCTTCCTTCGGAGAACATTTTTGACGAATTAGTTGCTAAACTGAATTATTCCAGGGTCAAATGGGTGCTTTAAAGCAGGCATATGACCGGGCGCAGTGGCTCATGCGTGTAATCCCAGCACTGTGGGAGGCCGAGGCAGGTGGATCACCTGAGGTCAGGAGTTCAAGACCAACCTGGCCAACATGGTGAAACTCTGTCTTTGCTAAAAATACAAAAATTAGCCTGGGGTGGTGGTGAGCACCTGTAGTCCCAGCTACTCGGGAGGCTGAGGCAGGAAAATCGCTTGAATCTGGGAGGCGGAGGTTGCAGTGAGCCGAGATCCCACTGCTGCACTGTAGCCTGGGTGACAGAGTGAGACTGTCTTAAAATAAATAAATAAATAAATAAATAAATAAATAAAAGGATGCGCAGAAATCTCAGACCATTCGACTAGGATTTAATGCTCCAAATAAGTAAATCACTGTTGACTATAAGATCTATGGTTCCAGATAGCAAAGCACTGGATAGAAAACAGACCAAACAAAAAGATCAGCCCTTGAATTATCCGGAGGTTTTATTAAGGAACAATGCGGGGAAGCGGTGGTTTCAAACTCATCCACTGTTTTCAATGGAGTGTTGTTGCTTCCCCAGGATTTACAGCCATGCCCTAAAGCCTTTGATGCAATATGACCAGCCTGGAGGTGCTGTATGCAACAGGCCAGCCATCGACTACATTTAGTGGGAGCCATTCCAGGAAGGGCTGCCAGCTTTCAGCAGAGGAGCCCAGGAGGGAGGAGCGCATCGGAGGGCGGGGCCTGGGAAGGCCCACGTGGTGGGGGCAGTTCATTTAGCCTGGCGTGGGGTTGAACACTTTGACTGTGACTACATAGTTGGTGGTGGTTTTATGTAGCCCACCAAGGAGAAAACATTTTTTGAAAATTTTTTGAAGTCAGAAGATAGTGAAATTCAAATAGCTGCCAGTTTTGAATGACATCCAGCGATACAAGATGTTCACTTTTTGCGATGGTTTTTGAATGAGATTTTAAATTCTGTGACAGGAACTTTTTATTATGCGCTTGTATAAAGGCTGTGTTTGCGTTTTTCAGAGCAATGTGGCTGATGACCCAGTGGACAACTCAAGCCTTGAATATGCTCTGCCTTCTTTCTGGACAGTGGTCTTTCAGAAACATTGATGTTCTTTGTTTTATTTTTATTTTTATTTTTAAAAAACAATTTATAATGAATTATATATAATATATAGTATATACATTATAATGAATTATATATAAATTATATACACAAATTTATGTGTGTGTATGTATATATATGTGTGTGTGTGTATGAGACAGGGTCTTGCTCTCTTGCCCCAGCTGGAGTGCAGTGGCGTGATCACGATTCATGTCAGCCTTGATCTCAGCTCATTGCACCACCACACCTGGCTGATTTTTTTTTTTATTATTTGTAATAGAGACAAGGTCTCACTATGTTATTCAGTTGGTCTCCAACCTCTGAGCTCAAGTGATCCATCTGCCTTGGCCTCCCAAAGTGCTGAAATTATAGGCATGAGCCACTGTGCCTGGTTAGGTGTATGTATTTATGAGGTACATGAGATATTCTGGCACAGCCATGCAATGTGTAATGATCACATCATGGAGAATGGGGTCTCCATCCCCTCAAGCTTTTATCATTTGTGTTATAAACAGTCCAATTATACTCTTTTAGTTATTTTTGAATGTACAATTAAATTATTATTGACTGTAGTCTCACTGTTGGGCTAAATGCTTTTTTTTTTTTTTTTTTTTTTTTGAGATGGAGTCTCACTGTATCTCCCAGCCTGGAGTGCAGTGACATGATCTCGGCTCACTGCAACCTCTACCTCCCGGGTTCAAGTGATTATCCTACCTCAGCCTCCTGAGTACGTTGGATTACAGGTGCACGCCACCACACCCAGCTAATTTTTGTATGTTTAGTAGAGACAAGGTTTCACCATGTTGGCCAGGCTGGTCTCGAACTCCTGTCCTCAAGTGATCTGCCTGCCTCGGCCTCCCAAAGGGCTGGGATTACAGGCGTGAGCCACTGTGCCTGGCCTTATTCAATTTTAGCTATTTTTTTGTACCCATTGACCATCCACCTTCCTCCTGCTACCCCCTTCCCAGCTTCTGGTAACCATTCTTCTATTCTCTGTCCCCATGAGTTCAATTGCTTTGATTTTTAGATCTCACAAGCAAGTGTGAACGTGGGATATTTGTTTTTCTGTGCCTGGCTTATTTCACTTAACATAATGACCTCCAGTTCCATCCATGTTGTTGCAAATGACAGGATCTCATTCTTTTTTTTTTTGAAATGGAGTCTCGCTCTGTTGCCCAGGCTGGAGTGCAGTGGCACGATCTCGGCTCACTGCAAGCTCCGCCTCCTGGGTTCACACCATTCTCCTGCCTCAGCCTCCTAAGTAGCTGGGACTACAGGTACCCGCCACCACACCCAGGTAATTTTTTTGTATTTTTAGTAGAGATGGGGTTTCACCATGTTAGCCAAGATGGTGTTGATCTCCTGACCTCGTAATCCACCTGCCTCGGCCTCCCAAAGTGGTGGGATTATAGGCGTGAGCCACCGTGCCCGGCCCAGGATCTCATTCTTTTTTATTTTTATTTTATTTTATTTTATTTTGAGACAGAGTCTCGCTCTGTCACCCAGGCTGGAGTGCAGTGGTGCAATCTCAGCTCACTGCAAGCTCCGCCTCCCAGGTTCATGCCATTCTCCTGCCTCAGCCTCCCGAGTAGCTGGGACTACAGGTGCCTGCCACCACGCCTGGCTAATTTTTTTGTATTTTTAGTAGAGATGGGGTTTCACCGTGTTAGCCAGGATGGCCTCGATCTCCTGACCTTGTGATCGGCCTGCCTCAGCCTCCCAAAGTGCTGGGATTACAGGCGTGAGCCACCGCGCCTGGCCTCATTCTTTTTTTATAGTGGAATAGTACACCATGGTATATATGTACCACATTTCTTTTCTCCAGTCATCTGTTGCCGGGCCACGTTATTTTTAATTCACTTTGAGCGTTGTGTCTGTGGGTGCAGGGCTGCAGGCCTCTTGCTGCAGAATGCGGAGCTTGGGAGAAAGGCGATGTCCCTGCCTCTCCTGCTGTGTGTGTTGCAGACCCATGGATGTGGGAAAGTGGCATTTGTGGGTGAGAATGATTGGCGGATGAGTCATTCAGGCATGTCAGAAAATACTGAAACTCGGTGAAATAACAGGATTGAGTAACCTTCTCGCCGTTGACTTTGGTGGAGAGTGGATGGTATAAAGTCGTCTAGGCTTGATAAAGCTTCCCTAAGTGTTTGCCTAGTTAAATACAGGATATCGCAGTGGCTTTTAAACAGACGATTGCAAAGAAGGAAGTAGGGGCGGGCTGCTGTTCAGGCATTGTCTGGATGCATGGCAGCGTGCTTTTCTGGAACTCACAGGGTAGGGAAGGATCGGACCTTTTTTTTTTTCTTGAGACAGAGTCTTGCTCTGTCTCCCAGGCTGGAGTGCAATGGCATGATTTGGCTCACTGCAACCTCTGCCTCCCGGGTTCAAGTGATTCTCCTGCCTCAGCTGCCTCGGCTTCCCAAGTAGCTGGGATTATAGGTACCCGCCATCATGCCTGGCTAATTTTTGTATTTTTGTAGAGATGGGGTTTCACCATGCTGGCCAGGCTGGTCTCCAACTCATGACCTCAGGCTATCTGCCCGCCTCAGCCTCCCAAAATGCTGGGATTACAGGCGTGAGCCACCACTCCCAGCCTGGGTCGGATCATCTTAAATTGCTTCAGTGGCCAAGCAGGATTCTGCCAGCGTCAAACCTTCCCAGGAGAGTTCAGTGCTTTTGGCAATGAGTTAACCATTTCAGAGCTCTGATAAGTCTGGAGATAGTGGCTTGCTCATACCTTGAGAAACACTGCCTCAGAAATAAGGAGTGTTGGTTTGTTTATTGAGCACCTGCTGTGTGCGAAAGCCGGGAGAGCCAGTGTGGTCCTAACTTCTGCGGCTGGGTGGAGATGGACCATCCAATGAGCGAGGGGGCTGAGCCCAGGGGTAGAGTGGTGACACCAGCTGCAGGCAAGGGCCGGCTGGGACTCTCCTGTACCCCCCTGGATGTGTGCAGTGTGTGATGGGCAGGGAGACCGGGAGTCAGATGGATCTCCCGGGTCGAGAGAGGGCTGACTGTGGAGGGTTTGGTGGGCCCCCTCGGGAGGATTTAGGCAAGAGCTGGGTCCCATGTCCCAGCTGCTGGGCGGTGAGAGTGGAGGGGAGGGAAGCTGGGGACATCATGCTTGCTCCAGCATGGGGGTGGCTGAGGAGGGCTTTGCCAGCTTAGACGGTCAGACGCATCTCAGCCGATGTGCTCCGTGTGCCGGGAACCCTCCCAGGCTCTGCAGGCCCCATCGCTTGCAGTTTTCCAGCCGCCACACTGTGGCATGGAAAGTACCATCGCCACCTCCATCCTAGAGATGAGCAAACCAAGGACAGGGCTCCCAGGGCACCAGCTTGTGATGGCAGCAGTGGGATTTGAACCTGGACTGGGCAGCTCCTAAGGCATGTTCCCTGTCTGTGCCTTCCAGAAAAAACTGGCTCTGGGAGGATGAGAGTGAAACTGAGAGAGGTTCGTTCCCTGAGCCAGAGTCCTTACCGGGAATCGGCTTTGGGGAGAAGACGTGAGGCCATTTTTGGCCCCGTGTGGCTGGGCGTCTTTGAGAGTGTCCTGAAGTTGATTGTGTGTGCAGGTCCAGACTGGGGAGACCAGCTCAGGTTATGGACACAGAAGTGAGGGTGCTGGCAGTTAGGAGGGGACCCAGGCCCAGCCTTGAGGAGCCATGGCCCGAGTAGCCTCCTGGGTGGGGAACGGTCTGCTTGGGAGCTGGAGCAGGAATAACCACGTGCAGGGGAGGGCCCACGGGTGCAGGCCCTGGAGGCTGAGGGAGGGCGAGTGTCTCTGAGGGGGTCATCCGTGATGGATGCCGTCTGGCGGTTGGAGAGCCTGGGGACAGAGATGTGATGGGTTAGCCAAGGGCAGGTCCTTGGTGGCCTCTGTGAGATCTGAGTGGAGTGGTTTGGGGGTGCCTCTGAGAAGCAAATGACGAGGTTGCTGGCATGAGTGGGATGGGAACAGGACCCAGCCTCAGAGGGAAGGCAGGGTGTCATGGGGACAGGCCTGCACAAGGCCGAGCTAAAGGCCCAGCAGAGTTGGCAGGTTACGCACAGCACCTAGCTGTCCTGCAGCCTAGCGTGGCACTGGCCTGTCTCAGGGGCTTTGGGAGTGGGCAGTGTCAGGTCTTCCTCATTGTCTCCCAAAGGGCTACTGTGGCCAAGCTTCGTAGACGGGTTTGCCAGGACAGTAACTTCTGCCTCTCTCTGAGTCATCGGACCTGGAGGGAATGGAGGAGCAGGAGGCGGACGGGAAAAGGGGGCCTGGGAGAATGGAAGGGGCCACAGGCCCACGGGACATGGACTCACCAGGGCAGGGTGCCCACCTCAGCACCAGCTGCCCGGGGACAAGAGGTCTATGTCTGGCCCCATGTACTGACCAGGGTGTTGAGAGACCATTTTTAAAAGTCCAGGTGAAGTAGCAGGCAGGTGAAACTCCGGGCAAGTTCCCGGATGCTCTGGGCAGGAGCCGGCAGGAGGGGCGGTGCTGGCCACGCCTGGAGCGGGCCCATGTTGCTGGGCGTGCCAGAACCCCACGCCGGCCCCAGTGTCGCTGCTGAAGGGTCCCCTTGGGTTTGGGCTGGTGCCGGTGCCTGCACACTTTGAAACCCGATAGCAGAACCTGTTTAGGAACGGGATAGGTGGGTAGATGGGGTCTGGGGCCCCTGGCAGCGGCCACCTTAGCTGGGGTGTGGCCTGTGGCCCGGTGCCACGGGGCTCATCCCTGCCAGCACTTGGATTCAAACAGAATTAGATGTTATCTTCTGGGTGCAGCATGTAGAAAGTAGTCCTGAGTTTGGTGTGATTTCTTTAGTTCACAGCCTTGGGGGAAATCGTTTTCTAAGTTTTTTCTTCTTTTCCTGTAACCTGAACACAAGGGTTCATATAAATGCACCAAATTCCCTAGAATGAAATTCCTTAATGCTGGGAGGGGTTGTAGTAAACAACCCTCTTTTTTTTTTTTTTTTGAGACAGAGTTTTGCTCTTGTTGCCCAGGCTGGAGTGCAATGGCGCAATCTCAGCTCACTGCAACCTCTGTCCCCTGGGTTCAAGCGATTGTCCTGCCTCAGCCTCCCGAGTAGCGGAGATGACAGGCGCGCACCACCACGCCCGGCTAATTTTGTATTTTTAGTAGACATGGGGCTTTCTCCGTGTTGGTCAGGCTGGTCTTGAACTCCCGACCTCAGGTGATCTGCCCGCTTCGGCCTCCCAAAGTGTTGGGATTATAGGCGTGAGCCACTGCGCCCAGCCATAAACGACCCTCTTTAATTCAGCGACCCAGCCTTCCTCTTGCTTGTTTTGGGAGGAAATTCAGGTGGAAGTTCAAGCCATGAGGGTCCAGAGGCCAGTCTTGCACTAGTGGCCGCTCCTCGTGGAGGCCCCTGGGCTTCCCTGTCCTGTCGCCTGTGGGCCTGGGGCTTGGTAGGCGGTGTGGATTATTTCTGGAATGAGCCGGAGGGGACCCTCGGAGGGGTGAGGGGAGGGGGCTGCCTGCCAGGTGGAGGGCCCAGTGCCTTTACTTGGGGTACAAGGGGAGCCGCGCAGAAGCACGGACAGCCCCCAGGAGCCGTTTTCGGTTCCTCCCACACGTGCTGAGGGACTTGCCCTGGTGAAGGGATGGGCATTTTTCAGGAAAACACCAGTGACTGAATTCTTAGGCTTTTGCTTCAGGTAAGGACTTGTGGATACCTTAGTAATCAGGTCCCCCTTTTGGGCGTGAACATTCCATAGCTGGGAAAAGCCTCACACCAGCCTTTTAGTGGTGTCATCCCTCTAGCGCCTGTTCTCTTGTCCTGGATGAAGGCCAGGGGCTCTTAAAAAGCAAACAAAACACACAGACACGCACACACACACACAACGGGGGTGGGGGCCGTTTTCAAGGTCATCGTGTGGGGTAACACCTTTCCTTCCAGCCGCCCGACACACCGACTTCGCCCCTTCCAGTTGTCATGGGGATCGTGCAGGGGACAGGGTGTGTCCCTCAGAGCTGCGGGCCTTGTTTGGGGGCTTACGCGTGTCCCAAGCACAGGGGGCAGGCCTGTAAGAGAGGAATCATGTAGCCAAGGAGGCTGGCCCAGAGCAGGGGTGATTGAGAAGTGGGCGCGGGCCTGGGTCTGTGTGCTTCCCACCACCGCGGTGCCTGTTCAGGCTGTGCCTGCATCGTCTCAGTGAAATCTTACAAGATCCCCATGGTAAGGGCAGAGAAACTGAGGCTAGAGAGCTTGTAGCGGCAGGAAGAGCCAGGCGCAGACTCTGGGGTCTGTGTGCTCTAATCGTGGTGCTGACAGCCTCGGTCCCCTCTGTCTGCCAGTGGCGAGGCCCTGGGGCACAGAGCTGGAGATTTCTGAGGACGGAAGCTCAGTGCAAGTGACTGCATTGCCTGAAACGGGACGGCTGAGAGTTACCTGCACATGGTGCCTGATTGCGGGGGTGGGCGACAGTGGTAGCCGTGCTGCAGGACTGTGGGAGGGGCTGAGGCTGGAGAAGGGGCTCCTCGGAGCCTTCTCTGGGTCCTTGTGGGGTGTCTTATGGTAGAGCTGTCACAAGAAGCTGTAGAGTGCAGGACTTGGGCACCAGGTGCAGGGAGGCAGGCATGTCACTGGTCAGAGCTGGAGGCTCTATTTGGGGAGCCTGGGGAGGGAGATACCAGATGAGGAGCCTGCTCAGAGCAGGGGCTGACGCACCTGTTGAGGGGCCTTCCAGCTCAGAGAAGCTGCATTGTACTGGCCGGGGAGTCGCCTTTCTCCTGCCCTGTATTCTTCCCTCCCTCCCTCCCTCCAACTATCCATCCACCCATCAAGATTTTTCTTTCTTTTTATTTTATTTATTTATTTATTTGAGACAGAGTCTCACTCTGGCACCCAGGCTAGAGTGCAGTGGTGCAATCTCAGCCCACTGCAACCTCCGCCTCACAAGTTCATGCGATTCTCGTGCCTCTGCCCCTTGAGTATCTGGACTACAGGTGCCCGCTACCACACCCAGCTAATTTTTGTATTTTTAGTAGAGACGGGGTTTCACCACTTTGGCCAGGCTGGTCTCCAGCTCCTGACCTCAGCTGATCTGTCCACCTTGGCCTCCCAAAGTGCTGGGATTACAGGCATCAGCCACTGCACCAGGCTAAGATTTTTCATTCTTAATAGTCTGTTTTTATTCGCAGTTTTGTATCTTCTTTTAAATATTTTTTATGATTTTTGTTCATATCTAATCTAAATGACACTTGGTTAAAGTAAACTAACAGCAACTAATTCAAATAAAATCACATGCCCTGTTAGTATTCGGAGATAAGAATGCTCTTGCGGGGCAATAACCATTTGTCAGTGAGTTGATTGTTGCAGGGCGGTTTTCATCATCAGAATGAAGTTCAGCTGCCCTGCAGTTCCGCTGTCGGCCAAGGCCCCAGGGGCTGTCCTTTGATGTGTTGTGATGCTGGGCGTGGGCCCGCTGAGCAGGTGTTCTCCCAGCATTGGAGACGGCCTGAGATTTCACCAGAGATGAGGCCTGGGCTGTTCTCCACTCACTGCCCCGTTCAGATTGCCTGACGCTGGGTCAGCCTGGCCCCCTCTGGACCTCAGAAGGTGGAATGGCCATCCCCTGGGGCGCCTTCCCTGCTGCCTCTCACCCTTCTGTAGGTTGGGGATTGGAAAAGCAGAGATCCAGCCTGGAGATCTGACTGTGATTGGGGAAACCTCCTTTTTCTTGCCCATGTATGTCGCAAGCGCTGAGAAAGTATCCCATTTAAAAACTGTTATGAAATATTTGCAAATCCTATATGTGATAAGGGATTAATATCCAGACTATGTAAAGAACTCCTACAATTTAGCAACAAGAAAACAATGGAATTAAAAAATGAGCAAAGGACTTGAATAGACATTTCTTCCAAAGATACAAGTGGCCAATAAGCACAAAAAAAATGCTCAGAGTCATTAGTCAACAGGGAAATTCAAGTCGAAACCACAGGCATGGGGGCTCCAGCCTATAATCCTGGCACTTTGGGAATCTGAGGCAGGAGGATTGCTTGAGCTGAGGAATTGGCAATTTCTACCAAAAAAAAATACAAAATATAAAAAAACTAGCTGGGTGTGGTAGCATGAACCTGTAGTCTCAGCTAGTCAAGAGGCTGAGGCGGGAGGTTCGCTTCAGCCTGGGAGGTGGAGGTTGCAGTGAGCTGAGATTGCATCACTGCACTCCAGACTGGGCAACAGAGTAAGACCCTGTCTAACACATACACGCTTTTGCAGGGCAATAACTGTTTGCCAGTGAGTTGACTGACGCACACACAAAAAAAACCCCAAACCTGCAAGGAGATGCTACTTCATATCCATTAGGATGACTGTGGTCAAAAAAACTCAGAAAACACATGTTGAAGGATGCAGAGAAACTGGAACCCTTTTGCACTGTTGGTGGAGTGTAAAATGGTGCAGGTGCTATGGAACACAGTATGGAGGTTCCCGCAAAATATGAAAAATAGAACTACCATATGATCCAGCAATTCCGCTTCTGGGTATGCTGTAATTGAAAACAAGGTCTTTATTTTTATTCTTGCTTTTGAGACACAGTCTCACTCTGTTGCCCAGGCTGGAGTGCAATGGCGCGATCTCGGCTCACTGCGGCCTCTACCTCCTGCGTTCAAGCGATTCTCCTGCCTCAGCCTCCCCAGTAGCTGGGATTATAGGCGTGTGCCACCACACCTGGCTAATTTTTATATCTTTAGTAGAGACGGGGTTTCTCCATGTTGGCCAGGATGGTCTCGAATTCCTGACCTCAGATGATCCGCCTGCCTCAAGCCTCCCAAAGTGTTGGGATTACAGGTGTGAGCCACTGTGTCTGGCCTGACTGAAAGCAAGATCTTTTTTTTTTTTTTGAGATGGAGTCTCACTCTGTCACCCAGGCTGGAGTGCAGTGGCGCGATCTCGGCTCACTGCAAGCTCCGCCTCCCGGGTTCACGCCATTCTCCTGCCTCAGCCTCCCAAGTAGCTGGGACTACAGGTGCCCGCCACCATGCCCAGCTAATTTTTTGTATTTTTAGTAGAGATGGGATTTCACTGTGTGTTAGGCAGGATGGTCTCGATCTCCTGACCTCATGATCCGCTTGCTTCGGCCTCCCAAAGTGCTGGGATTACAGGCGTGAGCCACTGCGCCCGGCTGAAAACAAGATCTTTAAAGAGGTATTTGTACACCCATGTTCATAGCAGTGTTATTCACAGTAACCAAAAGGTGGAAGCAACCCAGGTGTCTGTGAACAGATGAATGGATAAGCAACATGTGGTTCAGTTGCATGATGGAATACTACTTAGCCTGAAAAAGGACGGAAGTTCTGACACTTGCTACAATGTGGGTGAACCTTGAGGACATTATGCTAAGTGAAATAAGCAAGACTCAAAAGCACAAATTCTGTATGATTCCACTGAGGTCCCTAGAGGAGTCAAATTCATAGAGACAGGAAGTAGAATGGTGGTTGCCAGGGGGTGGGGAGGGGACAGGAGTTGTGTTTAATGGGGACAGAGTTTCACTTTGGGAAGATGAAAGGCTCTGGAGATGGAGGGTGATGATGGTTGTATAACAGTGTAAAGGTACTTCATGCCCCTAAACTGTGGGTGCATTTAAGAATGGTTACAGTGGGCCACACCTGTAATCCTAGCACTTTGGGAGGCCGAGGCAGGTGGATCACATGAGGTCAGGAGCTCGAGATCAGCCTGGCCAACATGGTGAAACCTTGTCTCCACTAAAAATGCAAAAAATTAGCTGGGCCTGATGACGGGTGCCTGTAATCCCAACTACTCAGGAGGCTGAGGTAGGAGAATTGCTTGAACTGGGGAGGAGGAGATTGCAGTGAACTGAGATCGGGTCATTTTACACTAGCCTGGGTGAGAAGAGCAAGACTCCGTCTCAAAAATAAAAGTGGTTACCGTGTTAAGATCCGTATTATGTACATTTTATTACAAGAAAAAAAATGCTAGAAGGACTAATGCAAACTGTTGCAGACACTCAGGTGTGGGAGGCGTGGGAGCAGGTGCCTGTGTCTGTGGTTTCAGGTATGATTTCCCTGAGAGCTTGAGCACTGAGCGGGTTCCTTTGGTCCTGTCTTGGGGTTTGAGGCCATCCAGGGCCTCCTGCTGGGATCGGGGCTCTTCTTCCTTCTGTGCCTTTTCCTTTGCTCTTAGACCATGTCTTGAGATCACAAATGGCAATAGGGGGCTGGGCGCAGTGGCTCACGCCTGTAATCCCAGCACTTTGGGAGGCCGAGGCGGGTGGATCACCTGAGGTCAGGAGTTGGAGACCAGCCTGGCCAACCTGGTGAAACCCCATCTCTACTAAAAAAATACAAAAATTAGCTGGATGTGGTAGCAGGTGCCTGTAATCCCACCTACTCGGGTGGGTAAGGCAGGAGAATCACTTGAACCCAGGAGGCAGAGGTTGCGGTGAGCTGAGGTTGCGCCACTGCACTTCAGCCTGGGCGACGAGCGAAACTCTGTCTCAGAAAAAAAAAAAAAGCAATAGGGGTAGGTACTGAACTATAAATCTCGCGCCTGGTACGTGGATCAAATCTCTGGTTATTTGACTGTGATATCAACAGCCACACAAATGGACATGTTCCCTGTTTTAGGGGCCCTGGGTGCAAGGAAGGCTTCGTGTTTCTGGAGGCACCTGTGCGGGGTCCAGTGTTTCCTGGTTTTTCTGCAGGTTCTGGGACCTTGCGTCTCAGGGGCATGGGAGGGGGTCCCTGGGTATGTGGGTGTCTTGGGCACCTCCCAACCCTGCCCAGGAAGGGAAACCAGCTGGGCATTCAGACCTGATGCCCAGCCTCTGCCTGGTTCCACCAACTTGGACAAGAGGTGAGCTGTAGTGGGCGGCTGAGACCGCTGCTCCCCGGGCCAACCCGGGGGCTGCCAAATCGTAGCCCTGTGCTCTGTGCGGCCCAGTGCTGGCCCTCAGCACCCTCTCTTCATGACCAAGCCTTGGGTCCAAAACCACCAGTACACGCGCTGGTTCGAGTGTATTTGTATCAGTATTTGGATACACTGAAGCAATTTGGCTTGATCTTTGTCCTTGTTTGTTTCTACGGAGGTGGAATTCACAGAACGTGAAGTTAACCATTTTAATGTGAGCCATTTTGTGGTGTTTAGAACATCACAGTGGTGTGCAACACCCCCACCCTGTCCAGTTCCAAAGCATTTCCATTTCCCTCAAAGGAAAGCCCGTACCCTCTGGCAGCCCCAACCCGTGGGCTTTTGTGTCAGGCTTCTCCCCGGCCAGTGTCATGTTTTCCGGGTCGTGCACAGCGCAGCACGTGGCAGTATTTTCTTGTCTTTATGTTGGTGTTTTTTTTTTTTTTGATACGGAGTCTCTCTCTGTTACCCAGGCTGGAATGCAGTGGCTCAATCTTGGCTCATTGCAACCTTTGCCTCCTGGGTTTAAGCGATTCTCCTGCCTCTGCCTCCCGAGTAGCTGGGATTACAGGCATGCGCCACCACGTCCAGCTAATTTTTGTATTTTTAGTAGAGATGGGATTTCTCCAGGTTTGCCAGGCTGGTCTCGAACTCCTGACCTCAAGTGATCCACCCACCTCGGCCTCCCAAAGTGCTGGATTATAGGCGTGAGCCACTGCGCCCGGCCACAACTGGAGTCTTTATAAGAGAGAAGACAGAGACAGACACACAATGAGGAGGCCACAACGTGAAGATGGAGGCAGAGACCGCAGCCACGCTCGGATTACAGGCGTGGGCCACCGTGCCTGGCCCCATCTTAATTTATATCTTCATCTGCAGCCTTTATTTCCAAGCTAGGCCACATTCACAGGTACTGGGCATTGGGGCAGGGTAGTGAACCCACTGCCACGCCTGCCTTCATGTTTGTGTGTGTGACTGGTTTCTTCGTGTTAAATCAGATAACCGAGGCCTCCCTTCTCAGTGGGATCTGCAGTCTGTCCACCCGAATGCCCGAGCACACCATCGGTTTGCCTTGTCGCAGTGCAGTGTGGTCTGTGGGAGCCCACTCCCTTCGTTTTCCTCTAACGAGACTGAGTGTGGCACGGGCTGAGCGCCCCTGCTGATGGTGCCCCCACAGGCTCTGACTCCTCAGTAAGGTCTGCCGTGATACCAGCGTCTGTGCTGAGGGGCCGCGCTGTGCTTCGAGATGTCCTTTAGAAAGGGGATGCCGAGGCTAGGCGTGGTGGCTCACGCCTGCAATCGCAGCACTTTGGGAGGTTGAGATGGATGGATCACATCACCTGAGGTCACGAGTTCGAGACCAGCCTGACCAACATGGAGAAACCCCATCTCTACTAAAAACACAAAAAAATTACCCGTGTGTGGTGGCACATGACTGTAATCCCAGTTACTTGGGAGGCTGAGGCAGGAGAATCACTTGAACCCAGGAGGCGGAGGTTGCAGTGAGCCAAAATCCTGCCATTGCACTCTGGCCTGGGCAACAAAAGTGAAACTCTGTCTCAAAAAAAAAAGGAAGAGGACACCGTGGGAGGTGTGTAGTAAACAGAATATGGGGACACGGGGTGGTGGGTGCTTTCAGATGACAGCTCACCCTCCCTTTCCCTCTGGGTCTCAATGCCAAGTGCCATAGCCAAGGGAGTCGCCTCTTCAATGCAGCCCTCGCTTCTAAGCATGGAAAATTCTAACACATAATCGCAAGTTCTCCCAATTCTTCAAAGAGGAGAGAATGGAAAATATGAAGGTTTATTGTTCTGTGAGACTTCCTGTCTGTCCTGCATGTGGCCGTCAGAGGTCAGGGGTGCGTCTGTGTGTGCAGGACGGGAAGCTCAGGGGCATGTTTTGCGGTGTGTCTGCAGGGGCACCTTACTGTGGACAGAGGTACCGAGACAAGAGCCGGCCTGGGGCGCCGGGACAGTGCACATCAGCCATTGTGGTTCTACCCTCCAGATACCGCCCTGTGCCCCGTGGAAGATGGCAAGTGCCAGATGGAGTCTGTTTTGGGGGAAAACCAGGCCGGGATGACCCCGTAGGCAGGAAACCGGTGGCTTTGGTGTTGGACGGCCGTCCAAGTCTCCGGTTTGGCCTGGGAAACCCATTGCGTTTGTGGCAGGAATTCTCTCTTCCCTCCTGTTTTTCCTGCGGGTCATCGGCCCAGCATTTTTTGCCAGAGCAAAGGTGGAGCAGTGGGAAAATGGGCCAAGCCCCTTCAGGGGCCAAACTTGCACCTGGCAGCTCCGTGCTCTGCAGCTGGGAAAACTGAGGCAGTGGGGGATGGGGAGGTGGTTTGTATACCTCAGGGGAATGATCCATTGGGGTGAGAACCTGCCCTGGCCAGAGCCAGACCCTCTGGATTCTTCCCCCAGAGTCACCAGCGTCAGGAAGTGGATGAGCCCAGCTCATCCCTTATGGGTGATAAAGGTTCCTTTGCTTTAAAACACGAAAAGGGCATCCCATGGCTTTGCCAGCCGTGACACTGGTTTAGGTGGGGTTCTGGGCATGGGTCAGTGGGGGTCAGCTGCAGTGGGAAACGGGGAGGGAGGGTGAGGGGACAGCTCTCGGCCGCCTGCCTTCCTGCCAGTCCCCACCCCGCAGCTTCCTGCCTGGCACAACATAGGGTGTTGCCTGTGTCCTGAGAGAGTTGTGTGCCTGGGTGAGAAGTGGAGGGAATGGACGTTGTGGTCCGTTGGGCCGGAGGAGCCACATAACATGAGCTGGTCGAGGAAATTACCTGAGGTGTCAAGGTGGCAGCAAATGAGCTTTGAAAAGTATGTCCTGGCCGGGTGTGGTGGCTCATGCTTCTAATCCCAAGCACTTTGGGAGGCGAGGCAGGAGGCTTGCTTGAGGCCAGGAGTTCAAGACCGGCCTGGGCAACATGGCGAGACCCTGTGTCTATAAAAAATAATTTTTAAAAAACCCCCAAAACCGGTGTGCTATCCCTCCCCACTCCCCCCACCCCACAACAGGCCCCGGTGTGTGATGTTTCCCTTCCTGTGTCCAAGTGTTCTCATTGTTCAGTTCCCACCTATGAGTGAGAACATGCGGTGTTTGGTTTTTTGTCCTTGCGATAGTTTGCTGAGAATGATGGTTTCCAGCTTCATCCATGTCCTTACAAAGGACATGAACTCATCATTTTTTATGGCTGCATAGTATTCCATGGTGTATATGTGCCACATTTTCTTAATCCAGTCTATCATTGTTGGACATTTGGGTTGGTTCCAAGTCTTTGCTATTGTGAGTAGTGCCGCAATAAACATACGTGTGCATGTGTCTTTATAGCAGCATGATTTATAATCCTTTGGGTATATACCCAGTAATGGGATGGCTGGGTCAAATGGTATTTCTAGTTCTAGATCCCTGATGAATCCCCACACTGACTTCCACAATGGTTCAACTAGTTTACAGTCCCACCAACAGTGTAAAAGTGTTCCTATTTCTCCACATTCTCTCCAGTACCTGTTGTTTCCTGACTTTTTAATGATCGCCATTGTAACTGGTGTGAGATGATATCTCATTGTGGTTTTGATTTGCATTTCTCTGAACTCATTCCTACTTTCTTAACCCCAGTTGACTGTGCTGTGGATGCTGGTCAGTGCTGGAGATCTGCAGGATGGGTGGAATGTCCTGGTGTACCCTCCTGCTGGGGCTGCCTTCCTACACTGGCTGCTGGGAGCTTGTTACACAGATAGGAGCCTGCCAGGCTGGGGAGGCCCCAGTGACTTAGTCATCCCCTGACCCCCCAGCAGGACTTACAAAGCCTCAGCCTCTGTGCCTTTGAGTCCCCAGCCCTGAGCACTGTGTGACTAAGGCCCGTCCTATTGGCTGTGTCCTCCACCTGCAGCCCCCGGGGGGCCCTGCAGCTTGTGCACACCCACTCTGCATCAGGCTCAGCCCTCCCAGAGCTGACCTCACCATGGAGACACAGACTGTCATGCTTTCCTGTTTTCTGTCTAAGGCCTTCATAGAGTTTGTATTTAAGGTGAGCCTCTTTCCCTTTACCCTGATGAAACATGTGCAAACCTTCCTACCTGGGGGTCACGTGACTTGGGAGCATCCACTAACAAGCTAGCCTTTGTGATACGCACTGAGACCGCTGGGCTGTGGTCCCAGCTGTGCTGCCGACAGCTGTGCAGCTCTTCCCAGGAGGGCCCAGGTGGGGGTCACTTGCCTGGCTGTGGGCTGGGAGTGGTGGGCAGGGCCGTGAGGTCCCAGAGTGTGGCCAGAGGGCTGATGCACGGGTGGAATGGCTCCTGCCGCCCATGCTGTGTCCCATGAGTGTTCCCGGGGGGGTTGGCTCTGCTGGGACGCTGAGGGGGGTCCACGCTGCCAGACAGCCTTTTCTCAGCCCAGGCTGAAGCTGAGGGGGTGCTGGGGGTGCTGTCTAGAAGGGGCTGGCCAGGGCTAGGCTGGTTGCCAGGGCCCAAGCGGGCTGGGGTTTGGACAGAGCCACTTTTGTGGGGAGGCATGGAGTTTGGAGCGGATGCCAGCTGCAAAGAGCACGTCTGAGGTGCTCATCCCCCAGGCCTGAAGGCTGGATTGACGGCGGGTACAGACAGGCATCCCTGGGGTGGGAAGGGGTGGCAGCTCCAGAGCTTTTCCCGCAGTGACTTGTGCTTGCTGACTTGGGAATGACTCAGCGAGGCAGGACAGGGCTGGGCAATTCATTCAGAAACACCCCTCTTATTCCAGAGCGCAGCCATGAGCCTCGGCCCTGAAGCCCCGGCTCCCTCCGGGGAGTGACTCTTCTCTTTGATGCTGGGAGGAGGGACCACAGAGTCTGGGGAGGTCTGGGGAGGTGCTGAGAGGGGCCATTGCATTATCCCTGACTTTCAGCAAGGGTCTGGCGGTAATACACAGATGCTGTTGGGGTGTCCTCAGGCCACATCCTTCATGCCCCGACTCCCCACCTCACCAGGACTGGTTCTGACTGACTGGCAGCCAGAGGTGTGTGGCCTTGGGCCCCCGGGGATCAGAGTGCAGGTGGACCTCAGACTGCAGCCCTCACCTGGATGGGCTGTCGGGGCCTGGTTAAACGTCTGGGTGGAAGAGCTTCAGCATCACAGAGGCCCGCAGTTGAGGTGTGGCTTAAATAATCACCCTTCAGAAATGCCGGCCCCATTGTGAGTAGTCTCACTCACTGGGTTTTTGACACTGTCATCTTGAGGACTGGGTGGGATTCCCCTGGTGTTGGAGCCTACCTGGGTGGGAAAGAACCACAGTCACAGTCAGATGATTCTGACCCCAGGAACCTTTCCCAGGTGGGTGCTGGGATGTGAGAAAAGTGTAGACAAAACAAGTAAAGAGCTGTGAAAAATTACAAATGAGGGCCGGGTGCGGTGGCTCGTGCCTGTAATCCCAGCACTTTGGGAGGCCGAGGTGGGTGGATCATGAGGTTAGGAGATCGAGACCATCCTGGCTAACAAGGTGAAACCCCGTCTCTACTAAGAATACAAAAATTAGCTGGGTGTGGATGTGCACACCTGTAGTCCCAGCTACTCGGGGGGCTGAGGCAGGAGAATGGCGTGAACCCCGGGAGGCAGAGGCTGCAGTGAGCTGAGATTGTGCCACTGCACTCCAGCCTGGGCGACAGAGCAAGACTCCATCTCAAAACAACAACAACAACAAAAACTATTAATAAACTTATCTATGGCTTTGAGCTTCTGGGCCATAGTCCAACCAGTATTTATTAGGAGGCTCTCTGCGCAGGTGAGTGTTGGCTCTGGGGATGTAGTGACGGAGTAAACAGAAGTGTTGCTGCCCGTAGGAAGTGCACACTGCAGGGCTGGGACTCCTATCCCTGGTGCACGAGATAAGGGTCAATTATAACAGTGTACAGGCAGTGTCTCATTATGGTAAACCTAAAGGCCTCCCCACATTGATCTTGGCTCCTAAGATTTTATGGTTGAGAATATTGCTTGAAATACTCAAGTTGCAACTTGAAGTGTGTTGGATTGCCTCCCTTTTAGTGTACATGTTTTTGTGTGACTGCATAGGACTTCTTGGTATGGTCAGGTATGTGGGCTGGTTTAAGTGTCCTGTAAAACTCAGGACCCCACGGGGGGAATGCTTTTGAACTTGTATTTTTAATCCTCTTGCACACTTACAGGCCATGTTGCCTCTCGTGATCATGAACGCTCTTCCCCGTGTTGCCTGATAGTAGAGGAATAAAGGCAGTAGTTGGATACCGCCTTTCCTTGAGTGTTTCCTTCATGCGTTCTGGCTCACTGCAGCAGCGTTGAGCCCACATGGCCTAGTCCCCAGGTGTATTGTCCCCAGTCGCGTGATTTTGAGAGGCGCCCGTGATGGTGGTCGTGGGTTTGAATCTCGCCCCAGAAGTCACTCACTGGTTAAATGGCCTCCTATTCACTCCACTGGGGGGGGATGGATTCCTGTCCTAGGATGATGGGGATTGCCGAGCACCTGACACTGGACAGATGAGGTCAGCAGCAGTGCGTGAGTAGCACAGAGGCCCAGCCTGGAGGAGGACGTCGCCTGCCATGTGGGGCCACCCGGGGCAGCACTCAGGAGCAGAGGACAGCCAGGTGCTGTGGGGGACAAGCCCGGACCCGGAAGGAACAAGAGGGTGGGGGGGCCCTGGTTCTTGCAGGGGTACATGGGTAGCTTGTCTGAATAATTCCTCTGGATGGCAGGGAACGGAAACCCGCTACCCTCTATAAGCAGGAGCTGTGCCTGATCCCCGTGACAAGAAGGGTTGACTGTGGAGGGATCTTATCCGAAGGAGCAGAGTGGGGCGGGGGACCTGTGGTGAGGCCATTTGAGGCCTCCTGGCTTCAGCAGATGTCAAGGCAATGCATAGTATTGGGCCTTGATTTTTTGTTGTTGTTGAGATGGAGTCTCACTCTTTCACCCAGGCTGGAGTGCAGTGGTGTGATCTCGGCTCACTGAAACTTCCGCCTCCCGGGTTCAAGCAATTCTCGTGCCTCAGCCTTCTGAGTAGCTGGGATTACAGGTGTACACCACCACACCGGGCTAATTTTTTTGTATTTTAGTAGAGATGGGGTTTCACCATATTGGCCAGGATGGTCTCGATCTCCTGACCTCATGTGATCCGCCTGCCTTGGCCTCCCAAAGTGCTGGGATTACAGGCATGTGCCACCGCACCTGGCCAGTATTGGACCTTGATTTGGGGGCTGACACCTCAGTCCCTGAGTGCTTCTTGGTCCTGCTTTGCAAATCCGGGACACCTGCCCCTAGCTGTGAGCCCTCGAGGGCAGCACGCTTAGTAAGGGCTCATGAGCGCCGCCGTCACTCTTGCTGCTGCTGTGGTTGCCACGCTCAGAGCTCCTGGCAGCGTGGGGGCCACTGGGCTGGGATCTGGGGGTGGGCTCGGGGCACTTCAGGACCCCAGAACCTGAATGACTTGCTGTGTTTCTCGGAGGCAGCATGAAGGACATCCTGGCAGAATAGTAAGAGCTGACACCAGGAGGAAAGCAGGAGGTGACCGTCATGTCATCCGGGCAGGGGATGCTCTTACCTAGTGCCTGGGATGAGCAGTGAGCAGAGAGGCAGGTCACTGTGTCTAATGACCGAGGGATGTTTACAGAGCTGGTAGCCCCCGTCAGTGGGAAAAGTGGCTTTTCCTGGGGCTGCCCCATACCAGGGGGACACCTCCTTCCCTCATCTCACCCTCTTACTCTTCTTCTGCCCCCTACTCTCCCTGCCTTCCCCACGGTTGGCCTTCAGCACATCACCCCCTGGGGTGTCCCGTGATGCCCGCTGCCCCCAGGGGAGTGTGGCATTGTGGGGGTGTTGGCGCTGTCAGCACCACTGACTGCCCTGGGCTTCTCAAGTCCTGGGATCCACAGCTCTCTGAGCTTTGGGTGCCTGGCCCGAAGTCAAGGCCTAGTCAGCGTTTGTTGAAGGAATGAACGACGGTGTGCCAAAGAAGCTCAGCACAGTCACTATCGTGTTATGAAATAGAGCAGAAGGAAAGTCTGCTCCACGCCATGCTCTGTTTTGGAGCGATGCTTTGTCACACGTGTTGGTCCCGGTTGGGATTTAAGGGCCTGGCCAGGAGGTTTTGGTGGGGGCCCTGGGCTGTGGTGAGCAGCCAGCTGTGTAGACTGGAAGAGCCGGGGACACCTGCTTTGCGTGTGGTCCTCAGGGAGTCTCCAGGTGTGCCCTTGTTGCATGTGCTTTTTCTCTGTGTTAATCGTATTTCTGTCCCACCTTTGGTGTCCATCTTCTACGTAAAAACAAAACCAGAAAAACTGCCAAGGGTCTATAATGTGAAGAAAACCAGCACTTTGTGAGTGTGTGTGTGTGTGTGTGTGTTTTTGAGATGAAGTCTTGATCTGTCATCCAGGCTGGAGTGCGATGACACGATCTCAGCTCACTGCAACCTCCGCCTCCTGGGTTCAAGAGATTCTCCCTTCTCAGCATCCTGGTAGCTGGGATTACAGGTGCCTGCCACCATGCCCGGCTAATTTTTCTATTTTTAGTAGAGATGGGGTTTTGCCATGTTGGCCAGGCTGGTCTCGAACTCCTGACCTCAGGTGATCTACCCGCCTGGGCCTCCTAAAGTGCTGGGATTACAGGCGTGAGCCACCGCACCCGGCCAGCACTTTGTGTTTTTGAATCTTTAAAGCTTTATCAGGAGCACTAGAAGTTGCTTTTCAGAATAGGAATATTTTTGGTTTGTTCACAAAGATAAGCACACACACTCTAGAAAATTTTGGCTGTACCAAAAGGCATAAAGGAGAAAGGAAAACACCCCCAAACCCAAGCCCAGGGGCCTTTTCCTTTATGTCTTAATTTTCCTTCCGCTGCGCTCTGACTTTTCTGGGGCTGCGTGTGAGCCGAGATGGAGGCGGCTCTCGTCCCCCCAGCGTTTACCGCAGCGCCTCTCCTGTTGGCAGGGGTTGTCATGGCGATGGGCCCTCCCTGAGCCAAGGGGGCACCTCATGGGGCCCTTACATTGAAGAGCGGTCCCTTTGTCCAGGGACAATGGGGCCCTGAAGGACTGTTTGTGTGTCTGGCTCACTTTAATTACCTCCAAGGGGAAGCTCCGGGAAGGGGGTGCGTTCCAGCCTCCGTGGCTCGGAAAGGGGGTGCGTTCTGGCCTCTGTGGCATGAGCTGAGCAACTAGATATTTCCTTTCCTGAAAATGCTTGAGCCTGGATCCCTCGTTTTAAAAAAATCATTTTTTTATTTCACACCAGAAGACCTTAGCTGTTATTATTACTTCACCTAAATGGGTGAGAGACAGACGCAGAGGGTGCCACGTGGGCCGTCCTCGTCTGCTGGATGCAGAGGGTTAGGAGCTAGCCCAATTCACTGGTTTTAGAGCCAGCCTTCTGGACATGTTCTTGCCTCCTGCCCTGGAAAGGGACATGGGCTGTCCCTCCTGCATGGCCTCCAGCCCTGTGGCCAGATGTGGCATGAAGTCCCCAGCCTTGTCACCTGCTCCCTGTGAGTGGAGCCGGGCAGGGGGGCACTTCGTGTCTTTCGTTCCTCACTGGACGCATCATGACATCTTGGAGAAGGACTCACCTGTGTGCCGGGTCCCTGGACTGAGCCCCCGCGTTGTGCATGGGTACTGCCCTGCCGCCCCTGCTACCCTGTTGACCCCCACAGCCATCCCCTCATGAAACCCCTCCTCCCAGCTCCCTGAGGCCAGCCATCCTCAGGAGCCCCACAGACCCCGCCACCTCACTCCCGTACTCACTACTCACTTGAGCTGACAGCAGGGTCTCCCCCAGCACCGCTGGCACTGCTGATGTTCAGGGCCTCTGTGACGGGACATCCTGAGCACTGCTGGGTACAGAGCAGCGACCTGGCCCTTACCTACCACGTAATGGGGTCCAGTAGCACCCACTGTCCAGTTGAGATGACCCAAAATGTTTCAGACCTTGCCAAATGTCCTCTAGCCCCTCTCCCCCACTGAGATGACTGCCATGGAACTGGGCTGCCCTCTGGATGGCCAGTGGCATGGGCTCAGGGCTCCTTACACTGTGACAACGCAGTGACCAACACCGACAGAACAGTAGCCTGTGGGTCCCGGGTAGAGAGGAGGCTGGCTTGGCCCAACCCTGCCCTGCTCAGTGGTTTGGGGTACCCGTCACCCCCTCTGCACCCCATCTCCTCATCTGTAGAAGGCCGTGATGAGAGCTGCCTTGCAGGTGTCATGGCACATGGGGTCATTGGAGCCCCCGCTTTGCAGGTCTGCACCCCCTTGTCCAGACCCTGTGGTGCCTGTGAACCTGGCCATCTTGGGGACTCTCTAGGACTTGGCCATGGGAGCAGAGAAGTGTCCTCGCAGCCCCCCAGCCCCTCACTCAGTGCAGGCCCTGGGCACTGGAGGGGTGCCAGATACAGGGACAGGATGCCTAGGAGGTGTCGTGTGATGATGACGCCTTTAAAATCTAGCAGAGAAAACGGCTGAGCGCTGGCCTGTCCTGCCCAGGTGGAGGCCACTGGTTGGAAAGAGGTGAGGGTCGTGGCTATCCTGGAGCCTTCTGGGAGCTCGGGGTTGCTTTGACCATCGTAGCCGCTGGCCTTGGCAGAGACAACAGCAGGGTCTGACTGCATGGCGGTCCCCGGGGCCCAGTTTCCCAGGTTCACAGACACAGGGAACGTCTCAGGGTCTCAGAGACCATTCTCACGCGGCAGGCGTGTCTCGGCATTCCCATGGGGATTGTGTTATTTATAAACTGTTTAACATATTCATTCTTAGAAATCTGACATTTCTAAATTCCAGCCAAACTGAGACTCACACAGCCTTGGAAGGCAACATGCCATGGGGTGGGGGTGGCTCTGGAGAGGCCCCTCCCTGAGCCCCAGACGCCCCAGGCGGTGAGGGGGTGGGAGGCCACTGTGAAGGGGCTGAGGGACAGCTGGAATTTGGCAAGTAAGTGAGGCCCTTTGGTGGGGAGGGGACCCCGGCTGTGAGAAATGCCCAGCAACAAAGGGCTCTGGCAGGAGGACAGTGAGGGGACAGCAAGGGGCGGGGGGGTGGGGGGGGGCCACAGGGTGGGCATGACCACCACGCAGAGGATGGTCAGGGGGAAGCAGGCAGGAAGCAGGGCCCATGTGCCCCTCCCATCCCACCCTCCACCCCCATCACCCTCACCTTCCTCCCGGGGCAAATCCTCCCGCACACCTGCTGGGTGTGTGGACGAGCAGGGCTGGCTTCTGTCCCGCGGGGGCCAGTCGGCGCCCAGGGTCTGTTCACCTCTGTGGCCAGGGCAGGGCGAGAGTGGCGAGAGTGGGTGGGAGGGGGTCAGTTGGTGTCCTAGGAGCCGTGGGGGAGGGGGCCTACGCCTGCAGGGCTGAGTCACAAAGGGGCATGTACAGGCTGTGCCGGTTTATGGAAGGCTTGTGGGCCAGGACCAGAGCTGGGCAGTGATGATGACAGTGTTGCTGGCAGCCAGGGCTATCCCGGCGGGACCAAGCTATCCCCAGCATGGTTATCCCACCTAGGAGCCTACGGCCTGGGAACAGCCAGATGGGTGGCCACGGCACAGGACGGCTGAGGTAGGGGGAGGTGGGGGGTGTGAGGAGGTAGCCATGTCCTTTCTCCATGCAGCCCCCCAGTGCCTCCTCTGACTGCCCACTGTACTCTGGGCTGTGTTAGGTTCTGGGAAAGAGGCAGGCTCGCCGGCTTCACAGTGCTCACCTGTAGTGGGGCCCCTGCCCCACTGAACAGGCTCCCCAGTACTCTAGGGGCAGGGCTCCGGGTGGCACAGCCAGCCAGTTTCAGGGATGGGAGAGGGAGTCCAGACTGTGGGCGAGGCAGGAGGAGGAGGCGGGTCACAGCGGGGCCTCTGCGCTGAGGGGTGCACGTGGCCTGGTGAGGGGTTAGGGCGGAGTGTTGGGCTGGGTCTCCACTCACACCGCAGGCTGTTGGGGCCTGGGGCACACCGAGTATAGCCCACCTGAGCCAGGGCTGCACAGAGGCCGGGGAGGGAGGGAGGTGCTGGGGCAGCTGGAGTGCGCTGCAGCTGCTCGGGGTGCTGTGGGGGTCATCATGGGCCCCCTGCCTCGGCTGCTGAAGGGGAGGCAGTGATGGTGTCTTCTTGGTAGTCCAGCTGTTCCCTGGCTACCCCCCTGACTTCAGCTGGCATTGTGGTGCTGGACGGAGGCCCCCCAGCCGTGGCCTCTCACCTGTGGCCTCTGTGCTCTCTCTGGGGTGCTCGGGGTTGCTGCCCCGGTGGCTCCATTGGAATCGGTTTGTTTTTTATTTTGTTTTTTTTTTTTAGACAGAGTTTCACTCTTGTTGCCCAGGCTGGAGTGCAGTGGTGCGGTCTCAGCTCACTGCAACCTCCGCCTCCCTGGTTCAAGTGATCCTCCAGCCTCAGCCTCCCGAGTAGCTGGGATTACAGGCACACGCCACCACGCCCGGCTAATTTTTGTATTTTTAGTAGAGACGGGGTTTCACCGTGTTGGCCAGGCTCCTGACCTCAGGTGATCCGCCCACCTCGGCCTCCCAAAGTGCTGGGATTACAAACGTGAGCCACCACGCCCGGCCTGGAATCGGTTTTTATGTGTTGGAAAAAAGGACTTCCTGTGTGTGCAGGCTGTGTCCTGGCGGTGCGGGTGACAGACCGTGGAGAAGACGCCCCCGGGCTTGGCCTCAGCTTCCTGTTATCAGGCATCTTTCCAGAGAGATCTCAGCATCTGTCCACATTTGGATGGTGGCACAGAGATCTTAAAATTAGAACGTAACTCTCGATTTGGGCTTGTCTCAGCGGCTGTGCGTCACTGCGGGTAGGGAGGGTGTGCCCTGAAAACTGATCTAGAATTTAGATGTTGAAAGTCCTAGAAACATCACCCTAAGGAAGTGGTCTTGGAAATGGGTGAGAATTCCAGGAGGTGAGACAGCTCCCTGGACTTGTGAGACTTGGGGGGCTGGGGCTGAGGCGGGCAGAAGGGAGACCTGGGGCAGGGCCGGGTGGGCTGGACTCTTGCTGGACTTTGATACACAAAGGGAGGCCTAGTCTGAGGCCTGCAGGGGTTGGGCCCAAGTCTGAGATCTGGGAAACTGAGGGGCTCAGTAAGTCTGAGGAGGGAGGTGGGGCCTCCCCAAACCCCAACAGGGCCTGCGGGGCTCTGCTGCTCCCCCAGGCCAGGCACGGTGGAGGTGCCAGGCTTGGAGGGATCATGACGGGTGCTCTGCACGTCCATCCAGAACCCAGCAACCCGTCAGTAGTTTCTTTTCTTTCTTTCTTTCTTTTTTTTTTTGGAGACAGTCTCTGTCGCCCAGGCTGGACTGCAATGGCGTGATCTCAGCTCACTGCAACCTCGTCCTCTCAGGTTCAAGTGATTCTCCTGCCTCAGCCTCCCGAGTAGCTGGGATTACAGGTGCCTGCCACCATGCCCTGCTAATTTTTGTATTTTTAGTAGAGACAGAGTTTCACCACATTGGCCAGTCTGGTCTCAAACTCCTGACCTCAAGTGATCCACCTGCCTCGGCCTCCCAAAGTGCTGGGATTACAGGCATGAGCCACCACGCCCAGCCAGTAGTTTCTTTTTGACGGGAAGGCAAGGATGGGTATAATAGATTTATTTTTTAAAATCCTTAGGAATCTCATTAATAAAAAAAGTAAAACATCATTGTAAAAATTCAAAGAGAGGTGCATAAAGTAGCAAATCAACGCTTTCTGGGTGTCTTTCCGAACATTTTTCTTTGGGTATAAACATATACACCATTTCTGTGTTTCCTCACCCACCTCCAAGTGCAAATTGCTTTTTATTTTTATTTATTAATTTATTTTGAGACCAGGTCTCACTCTGTCACCCAAGCTGGAGTGCAGTAGCATGATCTCAACTCACTGCAGTGGGATCTCGACTCAGTGCAGCCTCCACTCTCAGGCTCAAGCAGTCCTCCCACCTCAGCCTCCCCAGCAGCTGGGACTACAGGTGCATACCCACTTTTGTATTGTTTATAGAGACCAGGTCTTGCTGTGTTACCCAGGCTGGTTTCAAACTCCTGGGCTCAAACAATTTTCCCACCTCAGCCTTCCAAAGTGCTTGGATTATGAGTGTGAGCCACCACGCACAGCTTCCAAGTTGCTTTTTAAGGATGTTTGATTGCAGACCTTGCGTTCTAGCAAATGAAGACCTGCCTTGCTCTTTTTTTTTTTTTTTTTTTTGAGACAGAGTCTTGCTCTGTCGCCCAGGCTGGAGTGCAGTGGCGCCATCTCGGCTCATTGCAAGCTCTGCCTCCTGGGTTCACGCCATTCTCCTGCCTCAGCCTCCCGTGTAGCTGGGACTACAGGAGCCTGCCACCACGCCCGGCTAATTTTTTTGTATTTTTAATAGAGACGGGGTTTCACCATGTTAGCCAGGATGGTCTCGATCTCCTGACCTCATGATCCGCCCGCCTCGGCCTCCCAAAGTGCTGGGATTACAGGCGTGAGCCACCGCACCCGGCCTTTCCTTGCTCTTTTGAGATGGCCTCATTTTCCACTGTGTTGGTGTATTGCGATATATTCAGCCAGCACTCTTTTTTATATTTGTTTCCAAGTTTCTTTTTCATATAACGTTTCAGGGAATATTAGTTTGATGTGTGGTCTGTGTATGTGTGTGTGTGTGTGTGTGTGTGAGTAACTTTTGAGGTTTTGCTGAGGAATAAATTTTCAGAAGTGAAATTACTGGTGCGGAGGATTTGCATACCTCACATTTGATAACCGTGGTCAAATGGCCTCGGGAATATTTGTGCTAATTAATACTAGAGCCAGCCGTGTGTGAAGATGAAATCTGCCATATTTTCATCCTCATTGGAGAGATTAGCTCTTTTATTCTTTTCTAATCCTGTAGGTAAAAATAAATGTCTTCCTTTTTTGATTTGCATGTCTCTTTGGGGAAAATGCAGTTTTTTATCTGCTTAGCAGCCATTCCTGTTTTTTTTGGAGGCAGATGTCGCCAGGCTGGGATGCAGTGGCGCGATCTCAGCTCACTGCTGCCTCCGCCTCCTGGGTTCAAGCGATTCTCCTGCCTCAGCCTCCCAAGTGGTTGGGACTACAGGTGCCCGCCACCATACCCGGCTAATTTTTTTTGTGTTTTTAGTAGAGATGGGGTTTCAACATATTGGCCAGGCTGATCTCGAACTCCTGACCTTGTGATCCGCCTGCCTTGGCCTCCCAAAGTGCTGGGATTATAGGTGTGAGCCACTGTGCCTGGCCAGCCATTCCTGTTTTTTCTGTGAATTGCCAGTCTACGGTTTCAGTTAGATTGCTTATCTTTTATGGATTTACATTTCTTTAACTATTTTGAATTTTTAACTTGTTGCAAATATCTTTCATAATTTTGAATTTTATTTTAACTCAATGGTCTCTTTTGCCATGTAGGTCTTAAATGTTTATGTTTTTCTTTTTCTCTTCTTGAGACAAGGTTTTGCTCTGTTGCCCAGGCCGGAGTGCATGGTACTGTCATAGCTCAGTGTAACCTCAAATCATGGGCTCAAGCCATCCTCCTGCCTCAGCCTCCTGAGTAGCTGGGACTACGGATGCACATCGCCACACCTGGCTACTTTTAAAATTTTTTAGTTTTTATCAGAGGTCTTGCTGTGTTGCCAGGGCTGGTCTCAAACTCCAAGCCTTAAACAATTCTCCTGCCTCAGCCTCCCAAAGTGCTGGGATTACCGGCGTGAGACGCTGCACCCAGCCTTAAATATTTTTTGTTGTGGGATCTCCGTCTTGTTCATTAGTGGCTTCTGTGTGCCATTGGACAACTTGCTTAACTTCTTTGGGCCCCGTTTTCGGTTTTTAAAAATAGGGACAGTAATACTGACCCCGTAGGGTTGCATGAGGCTTAAATGAAGGAACGGGCGGATCAAGAAGTGCCTGGTCCGGCCTCGGGCCTCTTGGCTTCCTCTCGCTGGATGCAGTTGGTTGAGTTCATAGTGAATGTGGTTCTTCCTGTGTCTCAGTAGCCTCCCGTGGTCACAGTGGGGTCGGCTGTAGGGGCCTCCCCTGTGTCCTCACCACCATGGGGATGGCAGGGAGGGGAGATCAGTGCACCCAGCCTGGGAAACAGAAGGAAGTACAGGTGTGGCTCCCGTCCTGCGTGCTCAGCACCCTCTCAGCTGCCCTGGTAGCGTCTGGCATGAAAGGGTCGCTGGAAGCAGAGGCTGAATCTCCCAGCAAAGGATCTGCTGCCCTCCTGGCTGGAGCGATGCAGGTTGAATTGCTGGGGGCTGGCCTCTATTCCAAGGGCTCCAAGTCTGCTTGGCTCTTAGGTCCTGTCCCTGTCCTGGGATTATAGCTAAGCTGAGTCTTGTCCATCTGAGGCCATCCGAGGCCACTTACCTCATCAGGAGAGAGCGTCCCCCGACTGTTAAGGGACAAAGCTGCTGCAGAGGGTGGGCATGGAGAAGGGGGGGTGTCCTGGAGTTGCCCATGGAGTGGGTACTTCCAACTCGAGCTTTTGACCTGCTCTCCGAGTGCGCTGGCCTGCAGGGACCTGCTCCCAGGGTGCACACTCTTGTGCAGCTTGCTGTCTCCCGGGAATTATGTTAAGGTCAGCAGTGGCTGTACCACCTCTTACGGAGCATGCTTCTTTAAAAACACCTTGCTGCCGATTTTGGCCAGGGTGGTTTAATAGTTAATGTTAAGGGGGAACAGTCAGAGAGAGTCAGGAGAGTGTGGGGCTATGATCATGGGGTTCATCTGTCACTTGCCTGGTGACCTCAGGTTTGTCACTCAGCTTCTGAGAACCTTGATTTCCCCATGTAATAGTGGGGTGGTGAGACCAATTTCACAGGGATTTGTAAAGCACAAAGCAAAGTATTGGCCATGCCACTGGGGCTTCGGAAGAGTCAGCTTTGTCACTAGTGACTTTGATCACCAATTTCTCAATAACATCCCTCTCTCCCTCCCTCCTTTTCTGCCTCCTTCCCTCCCTCTCTTCCCTCCTCTTTCTCCCTTCCTTCCCCTTCCCTCCCCTTTCCCCTTCCCTCTTCTTTCCACTTTCCCCTTCCCTCCCCTTTCCCCTTTCCTCCAGCTTTCCCCACCTCCTCTCCCCCTCCCTCCCCTCCCCTCTTCCTCCCCTCTTCCTCCCCTCCCCACCCTCCCTTCCCCTTCCCTTCCCTTTCTTTTCTTGAGATGGGGTCTCACTCTGTCACCCAGGCTGGAGTGCAGTGGCACAATCATAGCTCACTGCAGCCCCTACCTCCTGGGCTCAAGTGATCCTCCCACCTCAGCCTCCTGAGTAGCTGGGACTGCAGGCTTGTGCACCACCATGCCCAGCTACTTTATTTTTTCTGGAGATGGAGTCTTGCTACATTGCCTGGACTGGTCTCAAAATCCTGGGCTCAAGGGATACTCCTACTTTGGCCTCCCAAGGTGCTGGGGTTACAGGCCTGAACCACCACGCCCAGCCCTGTTTTCTATAGGGCAGTTTTCTGAGTAGTTTATAAAAATGTAATGAGCTTCCTCTGCTCCTTCAGAATGAAGTGAGTCACATATTACTCCCTGGAGGGTGCAGATCCGATGATTTTTCTTTGTTTTCTCTTCAAGACAAGGAAGCCCATGACTGTACCAGCAGGGGAACTCTTCGGGAATCCTTTTTGGGGAATTAGTCTTGGAGTTCATGGGAAGATCCATTCTGCTATTGCTCATCTGAGATGTCAGTGTTGAAGGGAGTGATGTTTGGCATTTAAAAAAAAATAACATTTCAGATCTTTGTTGCATTGACTGAAGGAAAAAAAGCACATCATACAGTGTTTTGGCTCACAGCTTGTTTTCAGCTCTCAGGGCTGGATATTTGCGTGTTTCCGTAGGTTCCTATGAGATGCCACTTCACGAAAAGGTCTCCTATTAGCTTCTTTAAATGTCCGTTTAAAACTTTTCTTAGTGGGGCCGGGCGCGCTGGCTCACACCTGTAATCCCAGCACTCTTGGGAGGTCGAGGCGGGTGGATCACCTGAGGGCAGGAATTTGAGACCAGCCTGGCCAACATGGTGAAACCCCGTCTCTACTAAAAATACAAAAAATTAGCCCGGCGTGGTGGTGCATGCCTGTAATCCCAGCTACTCTGGAGGTTGAGGCAGGAGAATGGCTTGAATCGGGAGGTGGAAGTTACAGTGAGCCGAGATCACACCACTGCACTCCAGCCAGGGCAACAGAGCAAGACTCTGTCTCAAAAAAAAAAAAAAAATTAGCAGGGCATGATGGCGGGTGCCTGTAAGCACAGTTACTGGGAGGCCGAGGCAGGAGAATTGCTTGAACCTGGGAGGCGGAGGTTGCAGTGAGCTGAGATTGTGCCATTGCACTCTAGCCTGGGTGACAGAGCAAGACTCTGTCTCAAAAAAAAAAAATAAATAAATAAAATAAATAAATAAATAAACTTTTCTTAGTGGAAACATCTTAACATTTCAGATCTTTGGATCTTCGGAGGGGTGTTAGAAACAGGGTTCTCAGCACTTGGCTTGTAAATGGGCTGATTTTCAGGTCCCATCATGGGCATGCTCACAAGGACAGCTCTGCCCGCAGATGGGGGATGTTCTGAGCCTGAGAGACGCAATGTAGTGGCCTGACCTGCTGCTGGCCTCCCGGGCAGCTCCAGTTGTGGGGACACGGTGGTGAGCTTCATTCTGAAACTGCAGTCGAAGGCTCCTAGGTCACCCAGAAAACAGACCAGATAATTATAATAAAGTAAGAAAAATGGCATCTGACAAAAGGCCTGCAGAGTCATTGTTGTAAACTCCCCCAGAGATCAAAAAACACAGGTGTGGGCTAGCTCGGGCCTCTGTTCTTTTGTGACAAGTTATGGGTGTCATTTACGCCCCCTTTGGAAGCTCCCAGAGCTCCCAGTGGCCTTTGTGCTCAGAGCCCATTCAGCACGCCCCAGTCATCTGAATAAGCCCAGAGCCTTGCCATTGTCCCCATGGTTGCCCATCAACCATTCGCCCTCCTGCACCGACTGCCAGTTTCCATGGTTACCGCCACCGCTGTAAATGTGATCTCTGCGCCATGGGGGAGGGGGCTGTCAGTGGCTCCATATAAAAGGTCATCTCCAGCAGGCAGTTAAAACCTAGCGCAGTGCTGAAAACCGGGCGCCAGGGTTTTGTCACAGTTATGTCCCTTCCTTGAGTCCTGCAGACACCGTGAGCCCAGCTTTCCTGCTGAGCAATGCTGGGAGGACCAGGGGCTGGGGTGGGATCATGCTGGGAGGACCAGGGGCTGGGGTGGGATCATGCTGGGAGGATCAGGGGCTGGGGTGTGATCAGAGCAGAGAGTCCAGACTCACAGAAAACAACCCGTTTAGGAAGATAAGCGGGAGAGGTCGCCGCTGAGCCTTGAGCCAGGCGTGGGGTGGAAATGGACATTCAGGGTGGTGGGGACGGCCGCTGGATGGTGATGGTCACTCCTGGAGCCTGGCGTGTTCTGGAGGAGAGGAAGAGGCACGGTTCTGGCTTTTAGGAGAGGGGTTTGCAGACGGTGGAGGGGTTTTATGTCTGACAGATGAGAAGGATCCAGAAGAGGGCCATCCCGGGCCAGCACTTAATGGCTTGGGGTTCTGAGAGACGAGAGCAGAGGATGCTGGGAGATGGTGTCCCAAGGGTGGGGGACCAGGAGCACGCGGGAAGCTGCCTCGATACAGTTTGAGAAAATTCTGCAAAATCTCCCGTGGTAGGGACGGATGGGGGTGTGGGTCATGTTACATTTCTTGCTCTTGTGACTCAGTGGTGACCGTCCTTGGGACAAGTCTTTGCATATCTGTGCCAGGGCTTCCTGAAAATAGATATATACAATTGGATGGATTTATCGTGTTTAAAGCTTGATCACATTACCAAATTGTCCCAAAAAAGTGCTTTGCTGATTGATATTCTCGCCACTGGCATCTAAGCCTGTTCGTCTGTGTCCTCACAGGCTTGATGTTATCATTGTCTAAGATTTTTGCCAATCTGATGGGTACTAAGTAGCCTGTGATTTTCACCTTCCTCTGATTCCTTTGCCAGGAAGCTTCGTTGCAGATGTTGACTGGCTGTCTGTATTTCTTGTGGTCTGCCAATTCCTGTCCTGTCTCAGTTTTCCTCTGTGGTTTCTGTGTGGGGGTTAGCATTGCTGAGCCCAGGAGTGTAAAACTCTCCCATGTTTAACTTTTTTTTTTTTCTTTTTTGTTTTTAGATTTGCAACAGAGTCTTACTCTATCGCCCAGGCTGGAGTGCAGTGGCGCGATCTCAGCTCACTGCAACCGCCATCTCCCGGGCTCAAGCAATTCTCCTGTCTCAGTCTCCTGAGTAGCTGGGATTACAGGCGTGAGCCACCATGCCTGGCTAATTTTTGTATTTTTAGAAGAGACAGGGTTTCACCATGTTGGCCAGACTGGTCTTGAACTCCTGACCTCAGGTAGTCCACCTGCCTCGGCCTCCCAAAGTGCTGGGATTACGGGTGTGAGCCACCGAGCCCGGCCCCATGTTTTACTTTAATGGTTTATAGGCTTATTTCCCATCATGGGTTGCTCTTTATTGAGTTAATTTTGGGGTAATGTTAGGGGGCGGAGGCTTAGTTTTCCCAGTTGTCTTAATATCTTTTATTTGAAGAGTCTCTCCCACCATCCCTGAAATGCCACCTTTTATCATCAACCTCATTCCACAGCCACACGAGAGGAAGCGTCTGTCACCTCCCTGTCCATGTTTATTTCTATCCCATACCACCGGAGTGTTTTTTTTTTTTTTTTTTTTTTTGAGACAGAGTCTCACTCTGTCCCCAGGGTACAGTGGAGTGGGACAATCTCAGCTCACTACAACCTCCGCCTCCTGGATTCAAGTGACTCTCCTGCCTCAGCCTCCTGAGTACCTGGGATTACAGGCCCCCTGCCACCATGCCCGGCTAATTTTTTGTATTTTTAGTAGAGTTGGGGTTTTACCATGTTGGCCAAGCTGGTCTTGAACTCTTGACCTCAGGCGATCCATCCGTCTTGGCTTCCCAGAGTGCTGGGATTACAGGCGTGAGCCACCGTGCCTGATCCCACTGGACTATCTTTTTTTTTTTTTTTTTTGAGACAGAGTTTCGCTTTTTTTTTTTTTTTTTTTTGAGACAGAGTTTCACTCTTGTTGCCCAGGCTGGAGTGCAGTGGCACGATCTTGGCTCATTGCAACCTCCACCTTCTGGGTTAAAGTGATTCTCCTGCCTCAGCCTCCTGAGTAGCTAGGACTTACAGGTGTGTGCCACCACACCCAGCTAATTTTGTATTTTTATTAGAGATGGGGTTTCTCCATGTTGGTCAGGCTGGTCTCCAACTCCCGACCTCAGGCGATCCACCCACCTTGGCCTCCCAAAGTGCTGGAATTACAAGCGTGAGCCACCGTGCCTGGCCCCACCAGACTATCTTAATCACAGTTACATTCTAGCATATTCTGAGAGGTGGTGGAGCACATTTTCTCCCATTGTTCTTTTACATAGTTTTCTTAGATTATTCTAATGGGTACTCTCTTCTGTGTGAGCTCAATAAATACATTATAAAGGTCTGTTGAATTAGAAAAGAAAACCCCATAGGAATCTGGTGAGAATAACATTGTGTTTAAGGATTACTCCATGTAGTAGGTTGAACAGTGTCCCCCACCCCCAGAAGATACGAATGCCCAGAACATGTAACATGACTTATTTGGAAAAAAAGTCTTTGTAGATATAACTAAATTAAGGATTTTTGAGATGGGATCATCCTGGATTAGGGGCCCTAACTCCAATGGCAAGTCCTTCTAAAAGAAGAGAGCAGGAGAATACACAGACATAGAGCACAGAGAATGTGTGAAGACCAGAGAGTAGGATGATGTAGCCCCAACCCAAGGAACTCCTCTAGCTACTACCAGAGACCCGGGACAGAGGCCTGGGACAGATTCTCCTGGGGAGAGAGATTCTCCTTGCCAGACTTTGCATTAAGTCCCAGGTATACAACATTGTAATGGAAGTCTTAGGCAATGCAGTAAGACAAGAAAAAGAATTGCTATAAACATTGAAAAGGATGAGGTAACATTGCTGTTATTCACAGATGATAAAGTTATGTATAAAGAAAATAAAATAAAACATGCAAATAAATGATTAAATAATAAGTGCTTTCAGCAGGATTGCTGGATACTTATAGTGAAGAGAGGCGTAATGATGTTTCTGTCAAGGACGGGCTGCATATAGGATGGTGGTGTCATATGATGATAATGGAGCTGAAGAATTCTTACTGCCTCCTTGCAGTCACAGCCATGGTAGTGTCATAGCGCAACACATTACTCACGTGTTTGTGGTGATGCGGGTGTAAGCAAACCTGTGCTACCAGTCATGTAAAATTCTAGCACACACGGTTATGTATAGTTCATAACACTTGATCATTATAATAAATGATTATGTTACTGGTCATTTACTGTATGTATTTACTGTACTATACTCTTTATTATTATTATTTCAGTGTGTACTCCTTCTACTTATATTTAAAAAAAAAAAAGTTAACTGTGAAGTAGCTAGAGTCTGGCCCTTCAGGTTTTCCAGAAGAAGGCATTATTAGTATAGATGGTGACAGCTCCCTGTGTGCTGCTGCCTCTGAAGACTTCCCGATGGGACAAGATATGGAGGTGGAAGACAGTGATATTGATGATCCTAACCCTGCATAGGCCTAGGCTAAGGTGTGTGTTTATGTCTTGGTTTTTAACGCAAAGTAAAAAAAAAAATTAATAGATAAAAGCTTATAGAATAAGGATATAAAGAAAGAAAAAATATATATATTTTTTGAGATAGAGTTTTACTCAGTTACCCAGGCTGGAGTGCAGTGGCGTGATCTTGGCTCACTGCAACCTCCGTCTCCTGGGCTCAAGTGATTTTCCTGCCTCACCCTCCTGAGTAGCTGGGAGTACAGGTGTATGCCACCACACCAGGCTAGTTTTTGTGTTTTTAGTAGAGACAGGGTTTCACCATGTTGGCCAGGCTGGACTCGAACTCCTGACCTCAGGTGATCCACCTGCCTCGGCCTCCCAAAGTGCTGGGATTACAGGCGTGAGCCACTGTGCTTGGCCCAAGAAAATATTTTTGAACAGGTGTACAATGTGTGTTTTAAGCTAAGTGTTGTTACAAAAGAGTCAATTTTTTTTTTTTTGAGACAAAGTCTCATTCTGTTGCCCAGGCTGGAGTGCAGAGTGCAGTGGTGCCATCTTGGCTCACTGCAACCCCCACCTCCCGAGTTCAAGTGATTCTCCTGCCTCAGCCTCCCAAGTAGCTAGGATGACAAGCTTGCACCACCATGTCCAGCTAATTTTTATATTTTTAGTAGAGACAGGGTTTCACCATGTTGGCCAGGCTGGTCTTGAACTCCTGACCTCAGGTGATCCGCCCACCTTGGCCTCCCAAAGCGCTGGGATTATAGGCATGAGCCACCATGCCCAGCCAAGAAATTTTTTAAATTAAAAACTTTATAAAGTAAAAAAGTTAAGGTAAGCTAAGGTTAATTTAGTACCAAATAAAGAAAAAAATATATATTTTTTGAGATGGAGTTTCACTCTTGTTGCCCAAGCTGGAGTGCAATGGCACGATCTCGGCTCACTGCAACCTTCGCCTCCCAGGTTCAAGCGATTCTCCTGACTCAGCCTCCAAGTAGCTGGGACTATAGGCGCCCACCACCATGCCTGGCTAAATGGGGTTTCGTCATGTTAGCCAGGCTGGTCTCGAACTGCTGACCTCAGGTGATCTGCCTGTCTCGGCCTCCCAAAGTGCTGGGATTACAGGCGTGAGCCACTGTGCCCAGCCAAGAAAAATTTTCTGTATAAATGTAGTGCAGCCTGGTGTTCAGTGTTGATAAAGTCTGCAGGAGTGCACAGTCATGTCCTAGGCCTTCACATTCACTCACCACTCACCCACTTACCCAGGGCAACTTCCAGTCCTGAAACCTTCATTCCTGGTAAGTACCCTATATAGGTGTACTGTTTTTAATGTTATACCATGTTCTCACTGTGCCTTTTCTATATTTAGATATGTTTAGATTTACAAATATTTGCCTTTGTATTACAGTTGCTTACAGTACTCAGTACAGTAACATGCTGTACAGGTGTGTAGCCTGGAAGCAGTTGGTTATACCACAGCCTAGGTGTGTAGTAGGCTGTACCAGCCGTGTCTAAGCCTAGAAGCAGTCAGTTATACTACAGTCTAGGTGTGCAGTAGGCTGTACCAGCTGGGTCTAAGCCTAGGAGCAGTCGGTTTTACCATAGTCTAGGTGTGTAGTAGGCTGTACCAGCTGGGTCTAGCTAGGTTTGTCTAAGGACACTCTGTGATGTTCACCCAACGATGAAGTCATCTAACAATGCATTTCTCAGAATGTTTTCCCCAGTCTTTAAGTGATGCACGATTGTACTGTTTTTAAAAATGTGTTTCTGTGTGCTGGCAATAAATGAAAAGTGAAATATATAACCTACAATAGTATAAAAAGATAACATAACCAAGAATAAATCTAATGAAAGATGGGCAGAACACTATAAAATGTTACTCAGAGAAATTCAGGGCTGGGTGCAGTGGCTCCTGACTGTAATCCCAGCACTTTGGGAGACCGAGGCGGGCGGATCACTTGAGGTCAGTAGTTTGAGACCAGCCTGCCAACATGGTGAAACCTCGGTCTCTACTAAAAATACAAAAATTAGCCAGGCGTGGTGGCATGCCTGTAATCCCGGCTACTCTGGAGGCTGAGGCACGAGAATCGCTTGAGCCTGGGAGGCAGAGGTTTCAGTGAGCCTAGATCATACCATTGCATTCCAGCCTGGGCAACAGAATGAGACTACATCTCAAAAAAATAAAATAAAATAAATTAAGAAGGACTTAAATAAATGGAGGGCTTAACCATGTTTATGGATTAGAAGACTCAATGTTATGAAGATATCATTTCTCCCCAGACTGGTCTGTAGATTCAGTGCAGTGCCAATCAAATTGGTACAGAATAATTTAGAGGAAGTTGAAAAAAATTGACCATCTGATTATAAAATTTATCTGTAAATAAAATTGGCTGAGAATAGCCAAGGCCACTTTGAGGAAGAGCCGAGGTGGGAGGACTTGGTTGGCTGGATGTCAAGGCTTGTTACAGAGCCACTGTAATTAGGAGAGTGTGTCATTAAGAGTGGCCAAGGATAGCCAGATAGGCCAGCGGAATGGAAGGGAGAGCCCAGAAAACAGGCTCCACATATTTAACAGTGTAGCCAGTCGAGTCACAAGGAATAAAGAAATCATAGAGCTGAACTGTCCTCCGCGAGGGTAGATTCTGTGTCTGCCTTTTTTTCTGAATCTGTTTCATTCTTAATATTCTTTTTTGACCTGTTTTCCAGTTTACTAGCTTGCTTAGCTGGGTACAATCTCATCTTACTCAGAGAAGTAAGGTATTAGTGTGTTCTCACACTGACAATAAAGACATACCTGAGACTGGGTAATTTATAAAGAAAAATGGTTTAATTGACTCACAGTCCCACATGGCTGGGGAGGCCTCACAATCATGGTGGAAAGCAAAGGAGGATCAAAGTCACGTCTTACATGGTGGCAGGCAAGAGAAAGCTTGTGCAGGGGAACTCCTCTATAAAAACATCAGATCTCATGAGACCTTGTTCACTATGACGAGAACAGCACAGAAAAGACCTGCCCCCATAATTTAGTTACCTCCCACTGGGTCCCTGCCACGACACGTGGGAATCGTGGGAGCTACAATTCAAGATGAGATTTGGGTGGGGACACAGCCAAATCATATCACTAATGAAATTTTAATCTTTTTTTTTTTTGAGACGGAGTCTCGTTCTGTCACCCAGGCTGGAGTGCAATGGCATGATCTTGGCTCACTGCAACCTCTGCCTCCCAGGTTCAAGCGATTCTCCTACCTCAGCCTCCCAAGTAGCTGGGATTACAGGTGCCCACCACCACACCCAGCTAATTTTTGTATTTTTAGTAGAGACAGGGTTTCACCATGTTAGCCAGGATTGTCTTGATCTCCTGATCTCAGGTGATCCACCCGCCTTGGCTTCCCAAAGTTCTGGGATTACAGCATGAGCCACCACGCCCTGCCTGTTTTTATTTTTTGAGTCAGGGTCTTTTTCTGCTGCCTAGGCTGGAGTGCAGTGGTGCCATCATGGCTTATTGCAGACTCCAACTCATGGGCTCAACTGATCTTCCTGCCTCAGCCTCCCAAGTAGCTGGGACCACAAGTGTGAGCCACCATGCCTGGCTAATTTTTTTACTTTTATTTTTTGTAGAGGTAGGATCTGGCTATGTTTCCCAGGCTGGTCCGGAATTCCCAGCCTCAAGCGATCCTCCCATCTCAGTTTCCCAAAGCACTGGGATTATAGACACGTGCTTTGTTTAGTCTGTTCTGTTACATACTTTTTCTCTCCCATAGAAATATTAAATGTTTTCCATGCTCTTTTTGTCTACCTTCTAATATTTTGTCCTGTTACGAAGAACCTGGTTTTTTTCTGAGGCAGAGAGTCACTGTCGCCCAAACTGGAGTGCAGTGGCATGATCTTGGCTATCTTGGCTCACTGTTGGCAACCTCTACTGTCCTCCTGGGTTTCGGCCAGGCACGGTGGATCTTGCCTCGAGTGATTCTCCTGCCTCAGCCTCCCAAGTAGCTGGGATTGCTTACACACCCAGCTAATTTTTGTTATTTTTAGTAGAGACGGGGTTTCACCATGTTGGCCAGGCTAGTCTTGAACTCCTGATTTCAGGTGATCTGCCTGCCTCAGCCTCCCAAAGTGCTGGGTTTACAGGCGTGAGCCACCGTGCCTGGCCCCAAGAGCCTGTTTCTAATCTGGAAGAATATATATCCAGGTGGGAATAACACAAGCTGCCAGTTTTTAAAACAAAGGGGTGCATTTTTATGGAAAAGAAAAAAGAGGTAATTTCTGTCCCTGGTTGAAATTGGGCCAGAAAGACTTTGCGCTGGGAATTAAAGCAGGACTGTGTATCAGTGTGCCCCATGTTGTTAGTGTACATAGATAAGAAACACGTAACTGAGACCATTGAGGGCTGACATATTTTAAAGGAGAATTTTACAATGAGAAGTGGAACTTGTGTTTTGAAATGAGACTAGCCTGTGAATGTGGAGATCTTCTGTCTGGTAGCATCTGGCATGTTGGCCGCCTTCATTCCTGGAGGAATGACTGAGCCTGCAGACCTGCTGGAGCCTGGGAAGCAGCCCCGAGGGAACATCCTGCTTCTGCCATTGCAGGTCGCAGCGCCCTGACCGTTGCCTTCTCGTGGCAGTTGTTTCCTTGTGTGTCTTAGCTCAGCCTTGCCCAGCCTTTTGCTGGGCACTTGCGAGGTGCTGGTGAAACAGACGTGGGGCGAAGCCTGGAAAGACATCACTTACCTGACAATATTAAAAAGAATAGAGAGGCGGGACATGGTGGCTCACGCCTATAATCCCAGCACTTTGGGAGGCTGAGGCAGGTGGATCACCTGAGGTCAGGAGTTCGAGACCAGCCTGGCCAACATGGTGAAACCCCGTCTCTACTAAAAATACAAACATTAGCCGGGCGTGGTGGCGTGTGCGCCTGTAATCCCAGCTACCTGGGAGGCTGAAGCAGGAGAATTGCTTGAATTCGGGAGGTGAACATTGCAGTGAGCTGAGATTGTGCCACTGTACTCCAGCCTGGGTGACAGAGTAACACCCTGTCTAAAAAAAAAAAAAAGAGAGAGAGAGAGAATAGAGACTATGTTTCCTTTCTGCTAGTTCACAAGAAAAATTTTTAAAAAGTTACTTTCTGACGGCTGGGCGTGGTGGCTCACACCTGTAATCCCAGCACTTTGGGAGGCCGAAGTGGGCAGATCACAAGGTCAGGAGTATGAGACCAGCCTGGCCAATATGGTGAAACCCCATCTCTACTAAAAAATACAAAAATTAGCCAGGTATGGTGGTGGATGCCTGCAGTCCTAGCTACTCGGGAGGCTGAGGCAGGAGAATCATTTGAACCTGGGAGGCAGAGCTTGCAGTGAGCTGAGATTGCACCACTGCATTCCAGCCTGGGCGACAGAGCTAGACTCTGTCTCAAAAAAAAAAAAAAAAAAGTGACTTTCTGGCTAGATTTCTTTAGTATAGTGGCGCTCAGATGGGGCTGCTTTTCCCCCAGGAGACATGTGGCCATGTCTGGAGATGTTTCGGTTGTCACAGTATGGAGGGCGGTGCTACTGGCATCTGGTAGGTGGAGGTGGGAGATGCTGCTCTGTGTCCTGGCCATGTCCAAGGGCCCGGGGTGGAGAAGCTGCCTCAGGAGACCTGGCGAGCATGGATGTTGGGGGGGCCCTCCATTTGCAGGCGTCTCCTGACTTCCGAGGTCCTGAACTTGTAGGGGAACAAAATCCCCCGCCTGTGGGTGCAGAGGCAGCCCTCAGGTGGCCTTGGGCAAGTCACTGGACCTCCTGATCCTCTGAGGCCTGGTCTGTAGAGCAGCGAAAATGACACCTGGCCATTTGGACTGCCTGGAGGATCAGGGTGCGGCACGTGCAGCAGCCCCAGGCCAGCTGGGTGCTCGATGGTGGGTGGTTGTTCACAAGAGCGGCAAAACCAGAAACTCACTCTGCAGCCTGTGGTGGCTGCAGGAGTTGGTTTTGTAGATTTTTCTGGTATTTTAAAGTGTCCCCGCACACCCACCACTTTCCTGAGTCTGCAGCTCTGGCGCTCACAGCCATGCCTGAGGGAGGCTCCACGATGCTCACTCTGCTTAGAACATTTCCCTCCCAGGTCCTGCTTGAAAAGTGGGTTTCGGTTGGCTGATCTCAACATTTTGGGAGGCCGAGGGGGACGGCTCGCCTGCGGTCAGGAGTTCGAGACCAGCCTGACCAACGTGGTGAAACCCCGTCTCTACTGAAAATACAAAAATTAGCCAGACGAGATGGTGGGTGCCTGTGATCCCAGCTACTCAGGAGGCTGAGGGAGAAGAATTGGTTGAACTCAGGAGGCGGAGGTTGGAGTGAGCCAAGATTGCACCGCTGTACTCCAGCCTGGGTGGCAGAGCGAGACTCTGTCTCAAAAATAAAAATAAAACAAAATAAAAATAAAACCTCTCCAGGTGACCCTGGGGAATCCTTCTCTTTTGGCTCCTGTCTCATGAGATGGAAATTAGAGGGCAGGACCCTGTGTGTCTGAGTGTGTCTTATGGCTGGAGGAGAGCAGGACCCACGCACTCCTGGTAGAAGTGCCATGTCGACATGTGTACACTTTGCACTTGGGAACGTTGGTTCTCAGAAAGCGGCTCACTGGGTTTCTGTGCAGCCCTGTGGAGTGGCCACGTTAGGTGTTCCCACTGCAGGGGCGGATGCTGAGATGGCCAGGAGGACGCTTTCCCACTAACCAGGCTGGGCAGCACATCTGGATCTGGGAGTTTATTGTCCTTGGAACCTGGAGGCCACAGAGTGCAGGAAAGATGGGCTTTTTTTTTGAGAAGGAGTCTTGATCTGTCACCAGGCTGGAGTGCAGTGGCGCAATTTTGGCTCACTGCAACCTCTGTCTCCCGGGTTCAAGCAATTCTCGTGCCTCAGCCTCCCGAGTAGCTGGGATTACAGGTGTGCACCACCACGCCCCGCTAGAGATGGGGTTTCACCATGTTGGCCAGGCTGGTCTCGAACTCCTGACCTCAGGTGATCCACCTGTCTCGGCCTCCCAAAGTGCTGGGATTACAGGTATGAGCCACCGTGCACGGCCAAAGATGGGCGTTTTCCTGGCAGAGTCTGAGCTGCCCCCAGGAGCTGGTATGAGAGAAACCCAGCTCTGTCCAAGTGTGGGCTATGTCTCTCCTCTGAGTTAGGGGCAGTCTGGGGCCACCAGGGGCCCTCAGAATCCAAGCAGTGGATGTCCTGTAGTTAGGAGGGGCACCAGGAGAGGTTTGGGGCCCCCAAGCTTGGGGCCTTCTTCTCCCCAGCTTCAGCAAGTGCTTCACGGTGGTGACGGATTGCAATTTCTTCTCAAGCCAGGGCAGGAGGGTGGGAAGGCCGGGTGAGTTAACAGTCAAAAGTGCCCTCGTCAAAGAGCATGGCATCTACCTGCCCCGCTGAGCCAGGGGGAAGGTGCCCCAGGACAATGACCAGCTGGCAGTTTTGATTGTGATGACGAGGAATTGGGGACAAGAACAGTTTGTTGGCTTATCATTACAAGCAGAGGAAGGGCACTTCGCCATCCCCAAGCCGGGTTCCAAACGGGAAATAATCGTGCATTTGGAAGAGCTGAATTGCAGTTATTCTTTGCGTTAGTCTGGGTGACCAGCAGGAAGGTGGCCCTGCCCTGCCATGGGGTGTGGGTGTGTCTGGGGGTCTGAGCTGACATGTCCCTTACTGCCACGGTGACCCCAACTGCTGCATGCTCAAAAGGGCAGGGCTAGGCTGGGCGTGGTGGCTTCCACCTGTAATCCCAACACTTTGGGAAGCCGAGGCAGGCGGATCATGAGGTCAGGAGATCGAGACCATCCTGGCTAACACGGTGAAACCCCATCTCTACTAAAAATACAAAAAATTAGCTGGGCCTGGTGGCGGGCGCCTGTAGTCCCAGCTACTCGGGAAGCTGAGGCAGGAGAATGGCATGAACCTGGGAGGTGGAGCTTGCAGTGAGCCGAGATCACACCACTGAACTCCAGCCTGGGTGACAGAGCAAGACTCCGTCTCAAAAAAAAAAAGGGCAGGGCTGTGGCACGGGAGTGGTCACTGCTGTGCCGTAGAAACTGCTGCTTCTGGGGACTTTCCACTGTGGCGCGGGGGGTGCGTTTGTTCTTTTTGTGTCCCTCAGCTAGGCCTGTGGGGCTTCCCTCTGGCCTGTGCCGAGTCCAGCCTTGGTGTGGGTTCAAGCCGTGTTCCTGCCGAACCGTCCCACTGAGCTCACTGGCACGCACGCCTAGGTGCATGCTCTGTGGCACTACGGTGGCCTCCTGTGCCGCACTCGCCGGCTGTAGGCGAGCAGGGAAGCTGCGGGCTTAGGAGAGGAAGGGCTCAGCTCCTTAGTGGGACTCTCATCCCCCAAGACCATCCCCCTGTCCCCAGGAGGGCAGGGCTTCCCATGTAGCACTGGCTCTGGGGACTATCTGGGGGTCACCTTCACCTCCCACTGTCATGAGTTTCAGTGAGACAATAGGATGGATGCCAGCCCTGAGTGGCTGCTGACCACAGCTGCTTCCTGCTGTCACCCAGCTGCTGTCAGCCTGCAGAGCCCTCCCCTGAAACTGAGGTGCAGGGCAGGACCCCTCCCCATGCCTCCACTGGTACTTGACACCCCTCCCTCACGCCCCCGTCAGCTGATCCTGTCAGCACCCTGGACATCCCTCCCCACACCCCCATTAGCTGGACACCCCTCCCCTATACCCTCATCAGCTGGACACCCCTCCCATATACCCCCATTAGCTGGACTCCCCTCCCCCACACCCCCCACCTGCACCCTGGACTCCCCTCCCCCGCACCCCCCACCTGCACCCTGGACTCCCCTCCCCCGCACCCCCCACCTGCACCCTGGACTCCCCTCCCCCGCACCCCCCACCTGCACCCTGGACTCCCCTCCCCCGCACCCCCCACCTGCACCCTGGACTCCCCTCCCCCGCACCCCCCACCTGCACCCTGGACTCCCCTCCCCCGCACCCCCCACCTGCACCCTGGACTCCCCTCCCCCGCACCCCCCACCTGCACCCTGGACTCCCCTCCCCCGCACCCCCCACCTGCACCCTGGACTCCCCTCCCCCGCACCCCCCACCTGCACCCTGGACTCCCCTCCCGCGCACCCCCCACCTGCACCCTGGACTCCCCTCCCCCGCACCCCCCACCTGCACCCTGGGCTCCCCTCCCCCGCACCCCCCACCTGCACCCTGGGCTCCCCTCCCCCGTACCCCCCACCTGCACCCTGGGCTCCCCTCCCCTGTACCTCCCACCTGCACCCTGGACTCTGGACTCCCCTCCCCCTCACCCCCCACCTGCACTGCACCCTAGACTCCCCTCCCGCATGGGGCTCACCATGCTAATTGGCCCCATTTGTCTTTTCCACCAGGCCAAGGACACCTTGAGGGCAGGACTGTGGTTTTTCCTCTTGGCATCCCTAGATCTCAGCCTCGTACACACAGGGCCCGCAAATGTTTGTTGAATTAATGAGTGACAGCAATTTTAATTAGAGTTTCTTTGAGTTTAGGTTGCAGATTAGAATCTTTAAAAAGATATTATACCAAATAGTTTTTAATTATGAGTGAATTGCAGACATCGTCAGCTGCAGTAATTAGCTCGAGAACTGAAATCCTCTTTCAGGACCCTTGGGGTACTCTAAGAGGGAAATCCAATTTGTTACTTGTAAGTCATCTCTTAATCATGTAATAGCAGGATATGTGATATTAGCGTCAGCTCTTCCATCTCTCCAGATCTGAGCCAAAGGTGCCATGGGAAGAATTTGGAGCTGCTGTTCTTGAGACCTTGGGTGTGTGGGAGTGGGAGTGGGAGTGGGAGTGAGGGCAGGAAGTGGAGGGGGGCAGGGGGCGGGAGCAGACACACAGTAGGTGCTCAGTAAACGTGTGATGAGTGGGGAGCAGGGGCCAGAACAGAAACTGTTGGAGAGAGGTGGGGGAATATGGGCCTGGAGGCATTTCAGAAGACATCCTGTGTGGACGTGTCCTGATGCATGACTTTATTTTAATTTTTTTGTTCTGAGACGGAATCTTGCTTTGTCGCCCAGGCTGGAGTGCAGTGGCACGATCTCCGCTCACTGCAACCTCCACCTCCCGGGTTCAAGCGATTATCCTGCTGCAGCCTCCCGAGTAGCTGGAATTGCAGGTGTGCGCCACTACGCCCGGCTAATTTTTGTATTTTTAGTAGAGAGGGGGTTTCACTATGTTGGCCAAGCTGGTCTCAAACTCCTGACCTCAGGTGATCCTCCTGCCTTGGCCTCCCAAAGTGCTGGGATTACAGGCGTGAGCCCCTGCGTCCAGCCTTTATTTTTTTTGAGACAGAGTCTCAGTCTGTCGCCCAGGCTGGAGTACAGGGGCATGATCTTGGCTCACTGCAACCTCTGCCTCCCAGGCTCAAACAATTCTCATGCCTCAGTCTCCTGAGTAGCTGGGATTACAGGCGCCCACCACCACGCCCAGCTAATTTTTGTATTTTTAGTAGAGATGGGGTTTCACCATGTTGGCCAGTCTGGTCTCAAATTCCTGGCCTCAAGTGATCCACTCTCCTTGCCTCCCAAAGTGCTGGGATTACAGGCGTGAGCCACCGTGCCCGGCCTTGATGCATGACTTTAAAAAGTACCTGAGGCCGGGCGCGGTGGCTCACGCCTGTAATCCCAGCACTTTGGGAGGCCGAGGCGGGCGGATCACGAGGTCAGGAGATCGAGACCATCCTGGCTAACACGGTGAAACCCCGTCTCTACTATAAAAACACAAAAAATTAGCTGGGCAAGGTGGCGGGCTCCTGTAGTCCCAGCTACTTGGGAGGCTGAGGCAGGAGAATGGCGTGAACCTGGGAGGCGGAGCTTGCAGTGAGCCGAGGTCACGCCACTGCACTCCAGCCTGGGTGACAGAGCGAGACTCCGTCTCAAAAAAAAAAAGTACCTGAAAGGTTAGAGCATATTAAGAGCAGATTAGTTTGGACCACGACACGTATCACTGTCATAGACAAACGACACAAGCAGGACATGCTGAACAAAACAGGTTCACGTTTGCAGAACAGGGTTCTGTTTCTCCCTCTGCGGGGTCTGATGGCTCCAGTGCGCCCATTTCCCCAGACTGTGGGAGGCACTGTGCAGAACCTGAGCGTCAACGGTCCCCGCCACACAAACCCCATGGGCGCAGACAGCGCAGGTGTGGATGGAGAGGTGCATGGAGCCTGCTGGCCGCCTGTCTTGGAGATGAGCTTTTGCTCCTCGGCAATTTGGAGATGCTCAGGCATGGGATGTGTGATGAAAGGGGAGGTGTCAGCCAGCCAGATTTTATTTTCAGCTTTACTTGTGACGTTCACTTCTCTCCCGGATCCTCCATAATGAGCCAGACAGAAGCTGCCTGGCGGCCCCGCATGCAGCCTCCCGGGCACATGGGCCTCCTCCCGTCCAAACGGAGCTTTGAGTCTTTGCTTGAATCTTCTTACTCACTGGTTTCAAAATAGGCGTCCAGCTCATTAGCCTCAGGGAGAGGGAGTTGGGGGTGCCACTCACAAAGGCCTGGGAAGAGGAACCCGAGCCAAGGTCAGGATGGAGGGCTTGTCTTCCAGCAGAACCCAATATGAGGTGAGAGTTTTTGTTCTAGTCTTTGAATACTGGAAACGAATCTCACCATCTGGAGGTGGCAGGGGAGAGAGGCCTGAAAGAAATAAATTAAAATACTCAACTACAGAAAAACCTCGAAGCTGCAATCAAGACAAAAGCAAGGATGCTAACACACACACTTTCTCTGTTGGCTAAAACTGAGTGTTTTCACGGGGAGGCCTGCGTCATCTTTCTCTCAGGTTTCTTCCACCAGAGCATCTAGTTAATCATCTCAAATGACCCTTCTAATGTCATGCCCAATCAGTCTCTTGAAATTTAGCACTGGAATTTTCTCAGCAAATATTTAACTAGAAAAACGAAATCTCAGCTTTTCTGTTCTCAGCAGTTTCAATGCAAGTTGCAAATTAATAGACGTCTGGGCCAATATTTGATCTTTTCCCCCAAAGAAAATGATTTGCTCGCCATTCACTAAATTGGAGGGAGGCGTCCCTGGAAGTAACAAGGATGATATCCTTGTTCCTGGAGGTGGGCTTCGGTAGTGTTTGGAGACCTCAGGCAGCAGCTGGACCTCCCCAGCACCTGGGCGGGGTCCCTGTGAGCGCTCACTCCAGCATCTCTGATGGCCACAGGGTCTCTGGGGCAGAACCCCCATGCCCAGCCAAAACAGGTGCTGCAGTGAGTGGGCCAGGTAGCCCTCATGGTATGTGAGCGCAGCTGCCCCTTGCCAGGCTGTCCCGGGCTGCCCCCAGCTCTAACTTGAGGCACTAACCCTATCAGGGGTCAGTGGCTTAATATAGCCTCTCCCTGGTATTTGCATTTCAAAAGAGGTCTCTGTGAAATTATTCTGGAAGGGATTTCAGGGCCCCTGAGTGGGGACACATTTCAGGGCTAGGAGGGGTGGCTCCTCCAAGTTCCTGGCAGATGCTGCAGTCTGCATTTCTGGGGAGGGCTGGGCCCGAGGCAGCTGCCACCATGGGCTGGGCTGGGCTGGTGGAAGGAGGGACTCTGTCCCCTGCAGGACCCTCCCAGCGGTCTTGCTTGGGACTGAGCAGCTGGGGCTGGTGAGCCCTGTGGATGTCAGGTTTACTGGTGCCCAGTTCAGACCTCAGACCCGTCCCCACCGTCGTAACGGCTCTCCCCAGCAGCTCCCCTTCTCTTGCCCTGTACCCTTGGATTTCTGGGCGGAAGGCCTGGGGCGCTCCTCCCTACAGGTGAGTCTGAGAGCCGGGGCAGAGCGTGGGAGCCCGTGGGAGCCTGGGAATGTTCTGTGCTCCGTGAAATTGACAGTTGTGCTCCTTTACCTGGAGGCAAGGGATGTGGCATCTGAGCCTGTTGGTGCCAGTGCCTTTGTTGTTACACCTTTGCTCTTAAATAGGTACAAATTATTGGTATTAGAAAGCCTTGCAGCTCCATATCCTCATTAAGCCTCTGCAGTTAATAATTATTTTTCTCTCCTGAAAGTGTTGGTGTGAAAGAGCTGAGTAGACACGTGGAGACTGCAGGCCTCACTCTACCTTGGCAGGAAGATGGCGACCTGCATCCCCAACAGACAGCTGTGTGTCCTGGGCACAGTTCCTGAGCCTTTCTGGGCCCCACATCCCTTGTCACTGGGGTAGCAGAATCTGCTCTGCCTCCCTGGGTGGTTGGAGAGGCAATAGCAGATAATGAGAGCAAAGACTTACGTAGCTCTTGCAATCCTCAGGGGACTCCAGGAGGCAGGAAATCCAATCACCCGGTTTTACTGATGAGGAAACCAAAGCACATAGAGGTTAAGTGACTTGCCCAAGTTCACAGAGGAAGTGGGTGGCAGAGTGGGATTGTCAGGGAAAGCACCTTGAATGGAAAACCTGTGGGCTGCCACTGCACTCCAGCCTGGGTGACAGAGCGAGACTCTGTCTCAAAAAAAAAAAAAAAAGTCAGGAATAGCATGTTTCCATAAAGAGGGTGTGCTCAACTGTGAGGACCGCGCCCTAGACACCCAGTGAGGCGGGTCTCACAGTTTGTGGCTTATGTTAATTAATGTCTCATCATTAATTTATTAATAAGGTTCTTTCTAAAGTCCTTGTTTTTAATGTAATCAAAATCATACTTTTTCCCCTTTATGATAGTGTGTTGTGTGTCATGTTTAAGAATTGCTTACCTATCTCAAGATCATAAACATGATTTTGAATGATCTTGGCTAAAATAGGCTTTGTCTTTCCTGTTTAAGTCCTTAGTTCACCTGGAATTGATGTTTGTGCTTGGTGTGAGGTAGGGATCCAGTTTCACTTTGTCCGTTATGTAGACAGCTGAGTGGCTTGGGACCATGTGTGGGAATGCTCCTCTTTCCCATTTGCCAGCTCTGTTGTGTGTGTGTGTGGACCTGTTTCTGGGCTCCATCTTCTGTCCATCAGTCTGTTGATCTGCTCCATGCCAGCACTCCCTTGTCTACAGGCTATAAATCTTGACATCAGATAGAGCTTGTTCCCCTCCCCTGTTCTCCAGGGATGCCTTGGCTATTCTTGACCTATTGGTCTTCTGTGGAGATTAGAGAATCATCTTGTGAGTTCCCTATGAAGGACCCTGTAGATAATTTTCTTTTTTTTTTTGAGGCGGGATTTTGTTCTTTCACCCAGGCTGGAGTACAGTGCACAAGCTCAGCTCACTGCAACCTTTGCCTCCTGGGTTCAAGTGAGTCTCGTGCCTCAGCCTTTTGAGTAGCTGAGTTTACAGGCATATGCAATCCCACTCTGCCACCCACTTCCTCTGTGACCTTGGGCAAGTCACTTAACCTCTATGTGCTTTGGTTTCCTCATCAGTAAAACCGGGTGATTGGATTTTCTGCCTCCTAGAGTCCCCTGAGGATTGCAAGAGCTACACAGGTCTTTGCTCTCATTATCTGGTATTGCCTCTCCAGCTACCCAGGGAGGCAGAACAGATTCTTCTCTGGCTGATGGCCCTTCCTCTGTCTTCAGGGCCAGCAGCATAGAATCCCCTGACTTCCTCTGTCCCCATAAGCTCTTTCTCCCACTCTTCCTCCCTCCTCTGCTTTTAAGGATCCTGTGGCCACTCTGGGCCCACCCAGATCCTCCAGGATACTCTCTTGGGTTAAGGTTGCTGGTGAGTGGCCGTGCCCCTGTGCCATGTGGCATAACGCAGTCACGGCTTCTGGGGATTGAGACATGCAGCTCTTCTTGGGAAGTGGGGGGAGACATTATTTTGTCTACCACACGTGGCCATGGCCAAGATTTATAAAAGTCAGCCGGGTGCAGTAGCTCATGTCTGTGATCCCAGCACTTTGGGAGGCTGAGGCTGGTGGATCACCTGAGCTCAGGAGTTCGAGACCAGCCTGTCCAACATGGCAAAACCCCATCTCTACTAAAAATACAAAAATTAGCCAGGCATGGTGGCACATGCCTGTAATCCCAGCTACTCGGAAGGCTGAGGCAGGAGAATCTCTTGAACCCGGGAGGCAGAGGTTTCAGTGAGCTGAGATCACACCACTGCATGGGCAACAGAGTGAGACTGTGTTTCAAAAAAAAAAAAAGATTTAGAAAAGTCCAAATAACTGGGGCAGCACAGGGTTGCCACTGTGGAGCTGCAGCAGCTGCGGGTGCAGGAGGCGGTGGACTCCATGGTGAAGAGTCTGGAGAGAGAGAACATCTGGAAGATGCATTGTCTCATGTTCTGGTGCAGCACCAGCTGTTGTGAGGACAGTCAGGCCTCCACGGAGCAGGTGCACCAGTGCATCGAGCGCTGCCATGTGCCTCTGGCTTAAGCCCAGGCTTTGATCACCAGTGAGCTGGAGAAGTTCCAGGACCGCCTGGTCCGGTGCACCACGCATTGCAACGACAAAGCCAAAGATTCAATAGATGCTGGGAGTAAGGAGCTTCAGGTGAAGCAGAAGCTGGAAGGTGGTGTGACCAAGTGTGTGGATGACCACATGCACCTGCTCCCAACTATGACCGAGAAGGTGAAGGAGGCTCTCTCATCCATTGGGAAATAAAAGTCTTTGCCAGTGGCCATCGGGGCTGAGGGCAATAATATATTTTTTATAAGGAATTGGGAATTTTAGTCTTTTTTTTTTTTTTGAGACATGGTCTTGTTCCTTTGCCCAGGCTGGAAGGCTGGACTGCAGTGGCACGATCTCAGCTCACTGCAACCTCCACCTCCCAGGTTCAAGCCATTTTTCTGCCTCAGCCTCCTGAGTAGCTGGGACTACAGGCATGCACCACCATGCCCAACTAATTTTTGTATTTTTAGTAGAGACAGGGTTTCACCATGTTGGTCAGGCTGGTCTCAAACTCCTGACCTCGTGATCCACCCGCCTCAGCCTCCCAAAGTGCTGGGATTACAGGCGTGAGCCACCGGACCCAGCCGGAATTTTAGTCTTTTAAGCAAAGTTTATGAATGAAGAAATGAAGGATGGTCGTAAGTGTAAAGCATATGTCACTTGCCTCTGGACACTGGTTCTTTTATGTTTTAGTCCTAAAAAATGAAACAGAAAAAAGTGGTGCTAAATTGGGTCAGAGATATGACAGGAGAGTTTTAGAGCTTATATTTCCTGTGGCCAGTGCTTGTCCTGGCAGTAAGGATCTCCCCTGTAACAAGCCAGAGCACTCCAAGGTACCAGACTCTTCTTACTACACAGGTACCAACAGGCTGGCAGGTTAGAGTTGGTGGAGTTTGCAGAGAGATATTTCCTCTTCGTTGCCAACATCCTGTTTACCAGAAGTGTTTCTGCATCATTTTCCATAAGCTGTGAAACAGAATCCATGAGGTCACTCACTTAGAAGGGAAAAAATGTTTTCTGTGTCTTTGTTTTCCTGGTTTTGTGTAATTTATACAAGGGCATACAAGTTGATTTTAAGATGTGGAATTGGGAGGGAAACTCATTTGGATAAGAACTTTGAAAGGTTCCTTATCATTTGGATAAGAACTTTGAAAGGATCCCCATTTCTGGTCATCAGGATGTGGATGTACATTTCTTAAAATTATGACATGCTGCATCTTGAGACATGGACCTCTTCTTGGGAGGTGAGGGGGAGACATTATTTTGTCTACCACAGCTTGGAGACCATGCAAAAACATGACAGGCGACGACACGCTAATTGTGGGAAGCAGAATTACTGGCTGATGGGCCTTGAGGCTGTGTGTAGCAAAATGACAGGACAATCTTGCAGTAACACTTTGCCCGTGAAGAGAAGGGGGTTTTGATTGTGATACATACTAGTATATAGGAGTGAACAGTAGAAGAGGAGCGTTTGGCTACTTGATTATAACAGAGTTATGAAGTACTGGATTTGGAAAAACCTGGTTTTTGTAGAACAGATGGAATGAAGACCTAAACCGAGCATTGCCTACTTAGCCCCTGAATTAACAGAGTCCAGTCGAGACAAACCCCTGGCAACAGGAAATTCAAGGGAGAAAAAGGAAGCAACTTGGGCTAGGATGAGCTGACTCCCTGAGAGTGAAGGAGAGGCAGCCCCCGTTACCAAATACCATTTCTGCCTGGGGCTTTCGCAGCTTGCAGTGTTCCTGCTCCGGCATGGCACCTTGTTGTTTTGATAGCAACCTCATTGTATTTTCACCAGCTTATTACTTGAAATGATAAGACAGCCTGTCCATTTGCTGCTTCCCGGCTGTGATATATTTTCCTAGTGGTTTGGTTTTAAAAATAAATAAGGTTTAATTTTCTACCCACCCCCGCCCCCCCAAAAAAGTCCAAATAACCACAAAAATTCTCAGCTCACTATCCCTGGCCCCTGGAACCCAGCATCTCCTGCCCAGAGGCAGCTGTGGTCTCTGGCTCCATGATGAGCTCGCGGGGGACATGGCTGCAGTGCCGGTTCAGCCACCATGGGTAGCTTTTTCCCAAAGACGAGGCGTCTGCTTGAGGCGCACCTGGAGTGGTAGGGGCTTCCAGGGCAGGGCCCAGACAGTTTTCCCCTGGCAGCTGCCGCAGCCTTTCTGCACAGGAGGGCCTTCGGGCTCAGGGGTAGGAGCGGCTTGACGCAGGTTGGTCCCTGGAGATGAGTCAGCATTTCAGAGGCACTGCTGACAAGCATGGGGGTCGGGACAGACCTGAGTCCAGCAGGTCATTTTGGAGGGAGAGAAGCTCCCAGGATTCAGCAAAACCCCGGGAGTATCCGTCGGCGGATGCTGCACCAGCCGCAGGTGTGAGCATGGGAGACTGCGGGCAAGGAGAGGAGGAAGGTGGAGATAGTGGCACAGGGGCACGCAGAGGGAGGCCGAGGGTCACCTGCTGCTCTGGCCATTGAGGTGGCTAGATGAGAAGCCTGGCTGGGTGCTGGATGGCACTTTTAGACCTGGAGCCTGGAATGTTCCAGACTGGCCCTGGTCGTTCCTGACTCCCTGGGCCTGCGGTGAGCAGTGGCTGAAGAGCCTGAGAGCTCTGAGCAGGACCTGCTGCAGGGCTGGGTTGGGCTCGTTGCTGTGTTTACTAAGACGTCTCATCTTCGGCTGGGCACGGTGGCTCACACCTATAATCCCAGCGCTTTGGGAGGCCGAGGCGGACAGATCACAAGGTCAGGAGTTCGAGACCAGCCTGGCTAACATGGTGAAACCCCGTCTCTGCTAAAAATACCAAAAAAAAAAAAAAAAAAAAATTTAGCTGGGCATGGTGGCACGCACCTGTAATCCCAGCTACTTGGGAGGCTGAGGCAGGAGAATCGCTTGAACCCGGGAGGCAGAGGTTGTAGTGAGTCGAGATCGCACCACTGCACTTTAGCCTGGGTGACAGTGCGAGACTCCATCCCCCAAAAAAAAAAAATTCTCATCTTTATTGTCCACAGCTCTCTTGGGCTGGCAGTGGCTCGTGGACACATCGGGCCAGGGAACATATGGTTGTCCCTTGGCAGGTGCTCAGGGCCGCGTTGTCATGCTGGAAGGCATCATTTGGCTCAGAACCAGGTGCCCACTTGTTCTTTGAAATTTGTTTTGTCGTTTAATCTTTGCCTTGGGGAACTTGGCCCATTTTTCCAGGACGAGGGCAGAGAGGTGGCTTTCTGGTTCTGGCAGGGAAGAGCGAGGCTGGAATGGCTCCCCGTTCGCCCAGCCCGTGTCAATCTCTGGGCTCAGCTGGCAGGGGAATGCCCCAGACGGCGCTGTCGGGAGGCGCAGAGGCCCGAGTGGTCTGGCAAAGCCGGGTGCTGAGCCAAGGAGCCCTGAGCTCGGTGCTTCCCGGGCTCCTGGTACCTGCTGAGAGTCTCAGGCCGGAAGGGGTCCAGAGGTTTGGGTGATCATTTCCGAGGGCTGGGTTTTCAGCTGGTGTGCTGCTGCCCTGGCAGGTGTTGTCTGGAGACATGTGTGGTCATCATAGCCTGGGGTGGGGGTGCTGCTGACATCCAGTGGGTGGAGGCCAGGGGTGCTGCCCAGCATCCTCCCGGGGGCTGGCACCCCACAGAGAGTTACCCAGCCCCCACGAGAGTCCACAGTGCTGCCATGGGGTACCTGTCCTGGAAGCTGAAGCCCGGGGGTTCCTCCTTTTTCTTCTTATCTTAAAACAGCATTGGCCAGGTGCCGTGGCTCAAGGCTGTAATCCCAGCACTTTGGGAGGCTGAGGCGGGTGGATCATGAGGTCAGGAGATCGAGACCATCCTGGCCAACATGGTGAAACCCTGTCTCTACTAAAATACAAAAAATTAGCCTGGCGTGGTGGCCCACGTCTGTAGCCCCAGCTACTCGGGAGGCTGAGGCAGGGAAATCGCTTGAACTCGGGAGGTGGAGGTTGCAGTGAGCCGATTGTGCCACTGCACTCCAGCCTGGTGACAGAGCAAGACTCCGTCTCAAAAAAAAAAAAAAAAGCCAATAAAACAAAACAAAACAAAAAAACAGGCTCGTTGGCCACTCAGCGTCTCCCCACAGGAGTTCCCGGCACTCCCCAACAAGGGGTTTCTTGTGGTCAGACGTTTGGATTCCTGTTCAGCAAACGAATGCCTTCAGATTGTTCTGTGAGGACTTGAAGCTAAGCAGAGACAACAGAAGGTTCCTGATAAACTCCGGGTGTTTGATCCCTGTCGAAGTCCCGGCTGGTGCCTTCACTGCAGCGGGTGGGCCTGTGTGGGCTTCTCCCATGATATTTAGCTCATGGTGTAAACAGATGGCGACTTTGGCTCTACCCAAGCCATACTCAGCATCTTTAAGGTGGGGGAGTTTGGTGTCTCCAGGGTCGGAAGGTGGCTTCCTGCTCTTGGAAGGAGAAGCGGTTCCACGTCTTAGAAACCTGTTCATTTCTGACTTCATTCGACAGCTTGGTTTGAAAGAAATCGTTCTTGAAATGCCCGTTAGAATCGCTTTCTCCTTTTGGACAATGACACGCCAAAATGATACAAATTTTTACTAAGAATCAATTCTTAACTCTTTTTTCCTTTTAAAAAAATTGAGGTGAAACTCACATACGATAAAATTACTACTTTAAAATGAACACTTCAGTGGCATTTGTTACATTCACGATGTTGTGCAACCTCTCCCTCTGTGCAGTTCTAGAACATTCTCATCACCTGAGAAAGCCCCATACCCAGTAAGCTTAATCACTTCCGGTACCTCTTGCCCCTTGCTCTTGGCAACCAGCATGGCTTCTGTCTCTGTGGATTCTGGGTGTTTCATATCAATGAAATCATGATTATGTGGCCTTTCGTGTTTGGCTTCTTTCACTTGGCGGAAAGTTTGTGAGTTTCATGCACGTTGTAGCCTGGTCAGTACTTCCTCTTTTTTTTTTTTTTTTTTTGAGACGGAGTCTTACTCTGTTGCCCACGCTGGAGTGAAGTGGCACCATCTCAGTTTACTGCAACCTCTGCCTACCAGGTTCAAGCGATTCTCCCACCTCAGCCTCCTGAGTAGCTGGGACCACAGGTGTGCACCACCACGCCTGGCTAATTTTTTATATTTTGGTAGAGATGGGGTTTCACCATGTTGCCCAGGCTGGTCTCGAACTCCTGAGCTCAGGCAATCCACCCACCTCGGTCTCTCAAAATGCTAGGATTACAGGCATGAGCCACCGTGCCCAGCCTACTTCCTCTTTATGGCTGAATAATATTCCATTGTATGAATGGAACATATTGGGTTTGTCCATTCATACATTGGTGGACGTTTGGGTTTCCACTTTGGGTCATTGTGAATAATGCTGTGGTGAGCATTTGTGGACAAGTTGTGTGGATGTATGTTTTCAATTTTTTTTGCATTGCACCTAGGGATAGAATTCTGGGTCATGTGTTAATTCTATGTTGAGCTTTGTGAGGAAGCAATCCTTAACTCTTAAATGAAAGTTCTGCCTCCTGACAAGAATGCACTTGCTCAACGTCTCAGCCCACAACTTCTTTAGGCTGGCGTTGGGCTGGCTATGTTGGTGTGTGAACACACCTTCCTGGGGCACAGTGGGGCCTGTTATTATTTCAGGCTTCCAGAAGGTTCCATCAAGCAGAGACATGATGAGCTGTGTTGGAATAACATGGAACAACTTAATAGTATTAAATCCTGAATTAGATTCTAACTTCTGCCTTAGGATATGAGCTTTATTTTGTACATGAAATCAGGAGAGAACATTTCTTAATAAGTGTTATCGAGGATTATGTGATTTTACCATAAATAATAAATGTGGGAGTGACATTGAGAAGGAGGTTTTAGATATCTTCGTAGCTTCATTTCTCCTTGTTTCTTTCCCCCCCATTCGTTTCTTTATTTTTAATTGCAATAAACTTTATAAAACGAACCAGCTTGGCCGTTTTTAAGTGTGCAGTTCAGTGGCATTAAATGCATTTACATTGTTTCACGGGCGTCACCACCATCCACCTCCAGAACTTCCTCATCTTCCCAAACTAGACTCTGTGCCAATTCAACGCCACCTCCCCACAGCCCTCCCCTAGTCCCTGGCACTCACCATCCTACTTTCTGTCTCTGTGGATTTGACTGTTCTCGGGACCTCTCGTAAGCGGAAGCAGACAGTATTTGTCCTTTTGTGACCGGCCTCTTTCACTCAGTGTGATGTCTTCAAGGCTCATCTGTGTTGTAGCGTGTGTCAGGGTGTCTGTCGTTTTTAAGGCCTCCTTATTTCTTGTGCTACCTGAAGTTGGGTTTTTTTCAGTAATAATAATGTGTAATGTTTATCCTGACTCATCTAATGCTGAGGGTCTGGGGATGTGGTTCTTTCGTGCTCTCCTCCATATCTTGTGACAGAATAATTCTTGTCATTTCTAGGGTTTTATAATTTAGGAGACGAGGAAGGATGTTAAGTGAATAAGTGTGCCTTTGAAACAGAATAATGCGGCAAGATAAAATGGCATTTGTGTTTGAATGATTTGAAGCTCTAGAAGCTTTTCAGAGCTTTTAACACGCTCCTCATTTGCCTGTTGATGGGCTTCCCAGGGCCTGCCTGTGCGTTTCCATTTGATTTGTGCTTGGCCATGGGAGAAGCGGCTTGCTGTTCTTGGCAGATCCCAGCAGCCTCTCCAACAAGTTAAGTGACCTGCCTGGGACCTGCAGCTTGAGTTCAGGGTGGATGACAGAGTGAGACTCCGTCTCAAAAAAAAAAAAAAAAGTAGAGAGTAGAATAATGGTCACCAGAATCTGGGGAGGTGAGGAGGAAGAGGGGCTTGGGGAGAGATTGGTCAAAGAGTACAAAGTTACAGTAGGATGGCAGGAATAAGTTCTGTTGCTCTATTGTACAATAGGATGACTATGGTTAATAATATTGTATTGCATATTTCAGAATAGCTAGAGGAAAGGATTTTGAACATTCTTACCACAAATAAATGATAAATTTACAAGTAATGGATATATTAAATACACTTATTTGAGTTTTACACAATGTCTAGGGGTCAGGACCAGGCATCAGGACCAGACACTGGGGCAGGGTTGGGGTGGGTGCTGGCTGCCGGGGGTGCTTGTCTGAGGCTAAGACTAGGTGGGACCAATGGGAGGATGTGTGAGGACCCACCTGCAGCAGCCCGAGGGGATGGCAGTGGTGGGGTTACAGAGTGTGGACTTGGATTCCAAAGAGGAGAAAACCAGGGAAACCAAGATGTGGGCTTCCTGGGGGTGTCAGGAGGGCTCCTCCTTCTCCATTGTCCAGCCAGTGGCACAGATGGGGACAAGGAGGACTAGGAGGCTGGCTCTGCCCTCCCCAGCCCTGCCCCCGGGCAGAGCTGCGCCCTTTACCTTGACTGCAAGGTTAACACAGGACTTTGTTCCCGAGGCATCGTGAGCCGCACGTGGGCCTTCCTACAGTCCAGCTTGCTGGAGACGCTCGTGCTGGGATGAGACTCTGCTCTCCTGGGTCCGAGGCTCACTCTTCCTCTCGTGGCTTGACATCCTGACATGCGCCGCACACCCAACCCTGAAAGTGCTTGTCCCCTTGTTCCTGTGACGTGAACCTGCATTCGTGAGACGCAGGTCCTAGATTGTTGCCCAGAAAGGAGAAAAGCCACACGCCCTCAGGTAGCAGGATCAACACATCGCACCTGTTGTCTGGCCCCAATCTGGCCTCTAAAACAAAACAAAACAAACCCAGAAGAGAGAGAGACGCACACAGCCACTTCAAAGTTCCCTGGCTTTGAATGGGAGGCACCAGGAGCCACCAAGCAGGGCCCTCCCTGCCTGCTGTGAAGGCCTCGGGAAGGACAGGCACGCACCCTGTGTCTCTTACCAGCTGGACAGCAAGCAACGCCCTGTGGATGTGATCACAGCCGGCCACGGGGAATGACTCTGGACCTCGAGGGCATCATGGGCTGCCCTAACCAGGCCTCGAGGGGCGTTGGTGATGGGAGAGTGGAGGAGCCCCCCAGGCTGTGGTGCATGGGGTGGTGACAGAGACTCACAGTGAATGAGTGGGCCCCTGGTTCCTGCCTGGCACTGGCTGCGTCTCCAGCTGCCTGTGGCTCCATCTCACTGGGTCATCCCCAAGGCCCCAGGTGGGTCACAAACTGGCCTTTCCTCCTCCATGTCCTCAGCAGACCCTCCCATGCCAGGACTAGGGTCCTCTTGGACCATCTCCTCTGTCCCTCCCATCCACCATCACTGGGGACTTGGCCTCAGGTTAATCTGGGCCCTGCCACTCAGCCTGAGTCACCTTACCAGGCACATTCAGCTTCTTTGTGCCTTGGTGTCCTCACCTGTCAAGGGGCCAGCGATGGTTCCTCGTGGTGCATGGGTCCTGTCCACACCTCTGCGGACATTTCTCCTTCAGCCACCCCCGCCACCCTGCACGAGGCCGGCAGCAGTCGGAGGTTCACCCACCCCCTGCCTCCGTGCCCGTGTCTCTCCGCTACTCTGCATTCCCGGGGTTGACTAACGTCCCCCCAAAATTCACATCCACCTGGAACCTCAGAGTGGGATGTTATTTGGAAATAGGCTCTTTGCAGCTGTAATTGAGGTGTTGACATGAGGCTGTACTGGCTTCCGGTGCGGTGAACAGAAGACAGAGCCGTGACGACACAGGGAGAGCCATAGCCACTTGACGCAGAGGCAGAGGCCAGAGGGGTGCACCTAGGAGCCAAGCAACGCCAAGGACTGCTGGACCCCCAGCCCCCAGGGAAAGGGGCCCGGAGCAGACCCTCCCCTGAGCCTCCAGGAGGAACAAACCCTGCCAACACCTGAATTTCAGATCCCTGGCCTCCAAAACAGAGAGAGTGAATGTCCTGTATTGGTGATGCAGTGGCGGCCCTTTGCTCCGACGGCCCCGGGAGCTGATGCCACCCGTCCCCATGCCTTGCTGGTTTTGCTGCTTTTCATGCGTTGTGCTCTCAGGAGGCCTGTCCCCTTCACTTTGTGTGGCAAACTCCATTCTTCCTAGGAAACCCCCTCCCCTGTCTCCCGGGGCCATCCAGCATCAGCTGCGCTGCTCTTCACCCACAGCCGCCAATCACCTGCCACCGAGTCTCGGAACTGCGGCACTGTCCCCTGTCCCCTGAGGGCTGCCTGCTCCTTGAAGGCCATGATGTGACCTCTGCCCCCACCGCCCCACAGCATGAGCCCACCATGGGGAACACGATCGCAGATAACCTTTATCTTACTGCAGAGTCTTTCACGAAAGTCAGGGGGACTGGACAGGTCCCAACCTCCATGAAGACCCAGAAAGTTCCTTCCCATGATGTGGTTCAGGTTTGTACAGCACCTGCCAGGAGGGCCCCGCAGCCTCGCGCTCTGCCATCTGCTCTGTCTCCTTCCCATGTCTCAGCCACTATGAGGTGACTCACCCTTCCCGGGAAAGCAGGGGATGGCACTTGATCGCTTTTGAGGTGCCGCGGAGCCGCTGCAGGCCTGGGAGGAACGCCCGGAGCACGGGCAGAGAGAGTGCTGGGTGGGTGCCGTGCCTCCCGGAATCAAGCAGACCCCAAACTGTGAACTGACCTGTACTCACACACAGAAATGAAACCACGGGGGACAGCGTGAGGCAGAAAGTCGTCATCACCTGAAGGCCACAGACCGCAGCCCCTGAAAACTGTACAGGTCCCAGACCCAGGGAAGGCTGGAAGCCACCACGGTGCAGGGGAGCTGAGTGTGGTCTGGGGTCCTGGGGCAGGAGAGGACAGTGGGTGGAAATGAGGGAAATCTGCAGAGAGAACAGGCTTCAGTTAATAACCTATCAATACTGGCTCGTTCCTTACGACAAATGCTGAGGCCAGGGGCAGCGGCTCACACCCGTGAATCCCAGCACTTTGGGAGGCTGAGGTGGGAGGATCACTTGAGGCCAGGAGTGTGAGACCAGCCTGGGCAACATCGCACGGCCTCACCTCTACAAAAAACAAGAACAGAAAACCCAGCCAGGCATGGTGGCGTGCTCCTGTAGTCCTAGCTTCTCAGGAGGCTGAGGCAGGAGGATCACTTGAGCCCAGGAGCTCAAAGCTCAAGGCTGCAGTAATCACACCACTGCATTCCAGCCTGGGCCACAGAATGAGACTCTGTCTCAAAACAAACAAGCAAAAGACCCCCAAACCTACCATGCTAATGTAATAACGTAACTAATAGGGGCCTGGGTGTGGGGTCTCTGGGAACCCGCTGTATTAGTAAATTTTTTGTAAATCTAAAACCGTTTCAAAATTAAGTTTTATAAAAAAAAACAAACAAAAAACAAAATCAGCAACGCAGACAGAACCACTGTCCACAGTGCCGATAGCTCTCTGGGCTCATGTAGAAACATTTTTTTTGTTTTGTTTTGTGTGAAAGAGTAACTCCTTCCTTTTTTGTTGTTGTTTTTTTGAGGTGGAGTCTCACTCTGTTGCCCAGGCTGGAGTGCAGTGGTGCCATCTTGGCTCACTGCAACCTCCGACTCCCAGGTTCAAGCGATTCTCCTGCCTCAGTCTCCCAAGTAGCTAGGATTACAGACGTGCACCACAACGCCCCGCTAATCTTTGTATTTTTAGTAGAGACAGGGTTTCCCCACGTTCGCCAGGCTAGTCTTGAACTCCTGACCTCTGGTGATCCACCCACCTCGGCCTCCCAAAGTGCTGGGATTACAGGTGTGAGCCACTGCTCCTGGCCTGTTTCTTGTAACCTAACATCATGTTGTCTTGATCTATCTCTGCCAGAAATGGAGGTTTGTGCTACTGTGTGGGTTAGCTGCGTCATATTCCGTCGTGGGGATAGGCTGTCCTTGGCTCAGCATTCCCATACTGGTGGCGTTTAGATGTGTGTATCTGAAGGCTTAAGCTGCAGGTTGGTTCAAAATCCAACCCAGACTACTGAAGTAAAAAGTAATTTCACTGTGGCCCGTGGTCTCGAAGGAAATTGATGTTAGGATTAACAGTAAGGCACTCGTCGTGTTCTGTAGCACACTTCAAGGTCGTTAATATTTAATGCTATTTTCTGTCTGTTATGTCATCGTTTTATCCCTGAGTGAAGATGGATGTCCCTAGAATATGGGTCCTTGTTCTGGGGTGTTTCTCTGTGCTGTGCCTTCCTGGGCTTCCCCCAGGAAGGCCCCAGTGCTGGAGCCTCCACCCAACTTGTGGGGGTCAGAGTAGCTCAGGGCACCCCAAGAAGGCCTGGGCTTCTCACTATGATACATAAGCTCAGACCCAAACATTAATCAATTTTTCAAGTACCTGCTTATTTTCCTGGTTAAAATCAGTGTGGCCTTTGCATATTGGGCCAGAACAAACACATCCATGTGTGGTTTAAGATAAAAGCATGTTTCATAACAACTGCCACGAGGAAGTAAACAGTACCCTATCTGTATTATTGTAGTGGACCCTAAAAAAAAAAAACGTCAAACAGGCACAAAAAAATAGCTCACATGAAAAAATGAAGTCTCATTATGCTGTTTGTGTCAATGTTGATGTTGGACTTAAAGTGACACCATACTTCTCTGGCCCCTTTGCCTCTCCCTCCCTCCCTCCCCTCCTCCTCTCCCCTCCCTCCCCTCCTCCTCCCTCCCTCTCTCCCCTCCTCCTCCCTCCTTCCCGTCCTCCTCCCTCCCTCCCTCCCCTCGTCCTCCCTCCCTCCCCTCCTCCTCCCTCCCTCCCCTCCTCCTCTCCCCTCCCTCCCCTCCTCCTCCCTCCCTCTCTCCCCTCCTCCTCCCTCCTTCCCCTCCTCCTCCCTCCCTCCCCTCCTCCTCCCTCCCTCCCCTCGTCCTCCCTCCCACCCTCCCCTCCTCCTCCCTCCCTCCCCTCGTCCTCCCTCCCTCCCCTTGTCCTCCCTCCCACCCTCCCCTCCTCCTCCCTCCCTCCCCTCCTCCTCCCTCCCCTCATCCTCCCTCCCTGCCCTCGTCCTCCCTCCCTCCCTCCCCTCCTCCCTCCCTCCCCTCCTCCTCCCTCCCCTCCTCCTCCCTCCCTCCCTCTCCTCCTCCCTCCCTCCCTCTCCTCCTCCTCCCTCCCTCCCCTCCTCCTCCTCCCTCCCTCCCCTCCTCCTCCCTCCCTCCCTCCCCTCCTCCTCCCTCCCTCCCTCCCCTCCTCCTCCCTCCCTCCCCTCGTCCTCCCTGCCTCCCCTCCTCCTTCCTCCCTCCCTCCCCTCCTCCTCCCTCCCTCCCCTCCTCCTCCCTCCCTCCCCTCCTCCTCCCTCCCTCCCTCCCCTTCTCCTCCCTCCCTTCCTCCCCTCCTCCTCCCTCCCCTCCTCCTCCCTCCCCTCCTCCTCCCTCCCTCCCTCCCCTCCTCCTTCCTCCCTCCCTCCCCTCCTCCTCCCTCCCTCCCCTCCTCCTCCCTCCCTTCCTCCCCTTCTCCTCCCTCCCTTCCTCCCCTCCTCCTCCCTCCCTCCCCTCCTCCTTCCTCCCTCCCTCCCCTCCTCCTCCCTCCCTCCCTTTCTTCCACAAATGTTTATCCAGTGGCTTCTGAGTGCCAGGAACTGTACTAGATGTGACAGGTGCAGCAGGAACAAGACCTACAGGTTCTGGGTCCTCAGGGACTCAGGGGGAAAGAAACAGATATAAACAAATAAGAAAATCAGAGCCCTAGGCCGGGCGCGGTGGTTCATGCTTGTAATCCCAGCACTTTGAGAGGCCAAGGCGGGTCGATCACTTGAGGTCAGGAGTTTGAGACCAGCCTGGCCTACGTGGTGAAACCTCGTCTACTAAAAATACAAAAATTAGCCAGGCGTGGTGGTATACGTCTGTAATCCCGGCTACTTGGGAGACTGAGGCAGGAGAATCACTTGAATTTGGGAGGTGGAAGTTGCGGTGAGCTGAGATCGCATCATTGCATTCCAGCCTGGGCAACAGAGCGAGACTCCATCTCAAAACAAACAAAGAAACAAAAAACAACAAAACAAACACAGAGAGCCCTGCCACTCTTGTGCAAGAACTGAAGTTGGGATGTGGCAGATGGGAGTGAGGGGCTCAGCATGGAGGGTCCTCCAGCGAGGGACCCAGGGGTGTAGCCAGTGTCTGAGAAGGAGGGCAGTGCTCCAGCCAGGAGATGTGCAAAGGCCCCGGGGCAGGAAGAGCGGTCACACGATGACAGGGACAGATCACGCAGACCACAGGACAGAGGGGTGTATATTTTATGCTGGGTGCCATTAGGGGCCACAAGGGAGCAAGGTGATGAGGTCAATATTTTAGGAAGACCACCCTGGCTGCCACATGAGGATGATGGTGGAGGGAAACTGAGGCTGGCAGACCCTAGGGGTGTTCAGCACATGGCCGAGCAATGCCTATGGGTCATAGGCTGTTTTTAAGATTTTTCCTTTTTGAGGGGAGACAGAGCCTCGCTCTGTCCCCCAGGCTGGAGTGCAGTGGCGCAATCTCGGCTCACTGCAACCTCTGCCTCCCAGGTTCAAGCGATTCTCAAGCCTCAGCCTTCCGAGTAGCTGAGACTACAGGCACGTGCCACCACGCCCAACTAATTTTTTGTATTTTTAGTAGAGACAGGGTTTCACCATGTTGGCCATGCTGGTCTCGAACTCCTGACCTCAGGTGATCTGCCGCCTCGGCCTCCCAAAGTGCTGGGATTTCAGACGTGAGCCACTGAGACTGGCCTATTTAAAAAATGTGTAATTGTGGTAAAATACACATACGTTTACCACTAACCATTTTTAAGTGTGTGGTTCTGTGGCATTAAGCACATTAGCTTTGCTGTGCAGCCATCACCACCATCTATCTCCAGAACTTTTTCATGGCCCCAAACTGAAACCCCACACCCATTAAACAACAGCTCCCCAATCTGCCTCCCCACCCGTGGCACCCATCATTCTACTTTCTGTCTCTATGAATCGAACTCCTCTACGGACCTCCTGTAAGTGCAGCCTCCCATGTGACCGGCTTATTGCACTGAGCATCAAGTCCTCAAGGTACATCCATGTTGTAGCGTGTGTCAGAATTTCCTCCCTTTTTAAGGCTGGATAATATTCCATAGTATGCATGGACCACATTTTTTTTTTTTTTTGAGACAGAGTCTTGCTTTGTTGCCCAGGCTGGAGTGCAGTGGTATGATCTTGGCTCACCACAACCTCCACCTCTTGGGTTCAAGCGATTCTCCTGCCTCAGCCTCCTAAGTAGCTAAGATTACAGGCATGCACCACCACGCCCAGCTAATTTTTGTATTTTTAGTAGAGACATGGTTTCACCAGGTCGCCCAGGCTGGTCTTGAACTCCTGACGTCGTGATCCACCCACCTCGGCCTCCCAAAGTGCTGTGATTACAGGTGTAAGCCACCACACCTGGCCGGACCACATTTTTTTAATCCGTTAATCTGTCGGTGGATGCAGGTCACTTCCATGTTTCAGCTCTTGTGAATAGCGCTGCTATGAACATAGGTGTGGCTGACTCATCTTTTTCTTTTGTTACAAAAAGTAGCAACCCAAATGGTACATGCTAATTTTAAGACAGCTGAGTAACACAAAATGAGCAGTAAAGTAGAAAGGTGGTTCACTCTCTGCCACCCCATCCTTTTACATCCTTTGTAGGAGTCGCTGCAGTATCCTTCCAGAGTTTTCTTTTTCTTTTTTTTTTTTGAGATGGAGTCTCCCTCTGTCGCCCAGGCTGGAGTGCAGTGGCATGATCTCGGCTCACTGCAAGCTCCGCCTCCCGGGTTCACGCCATTCTCCTGCCTCAGCCTCCTGAGTAGCTGGGACTACAGGCGCCCGCCACCACGCAAGCTAATTTTTTGTATTTTTAGTAGAGACGGGGTTTCACCATGTTAGCCAGGATGATCTCGATCTCCTGAACTTGTGATCTGCCCGCCTCGGCCTCCCAAAGTGCTGGGATTACAGGTGTGAGCCACCACGCCCGGCTCCTTCCAGAGTTTTCTATATATATATAACATGTTCATGCATAAGTAAAGCAGCCCCCTCACAAAATGGGATCACACTGTGCGTGTCCCTTTCATTTTATTTGCGCATATTTTAGACACACTTATGTTCATGACAGCGTAGTAGTCCATTGTGTGGCTTCTCTAATTGGGTTGTGCATTTCCTAGCTGATGGACCTTTAGGTGGTTTCTTTGTCTTTGGTGTGTGTGTTTGGGCTTCCAGAAGGATGATTGCTCAAAGCTTAGGGTCGTTGAATGTTTACAATTTATTTTTGGCAAAGGAATATATAAACGGGATGTAGCAAATTAGAGTTATTTATGAGCATTGCGTAAGACAAAACTATGTTAACTTACGTTCACATTTTTAACACGTTGTTTAGCATGTTAATTTATTTTAATTGAATTATATTAATATATGTCAGTCTGCTAGGGCTGCCATTTAAAAATACCACAGAATGGGTGGCTTAAACAACAAACATTTGTTTTCTTACAGTTCTTGAGGCTGCAAGTCCAAGATCAGGGAGGCAGCGTGGCCAGGTTCCTGGAGGCTTTGTTTTCCTGGCTGGTAGACAGTGCCTTCTTGCTGCGTCCTGATGCGGAGGAGAGGAGAGCTCTCTGCTGTCTCTTCCTGTGAGGATGCAAATCCCCTGGTGGGGCCCCACCCTCGTCACCTCATCATTGACCCTCATTTCCTCCCAGAGGCCTCATCTCCAAAACCCATCCCCTTGGGTTAGAATTTTGAGGAGACACAGTTCGGTTCCCAGCAACACATTAATATCTTATATGCCGGGCAGTGAGGTTTAATGTTTTAAGTTGATGAACAGTTGGTCTATGAGTCGACTGTATTGGTTTTGGTTGTCTGGTGCTGTGTAACAAAGCGTCCCAAACCCAGTGGCCTCCAACTCTGGTCGTATTACCTACTCACAGTGTGGCCAGGCTCAGTGCAGGGCTGGTCTCTGCTCTGTGGTGTCCGGGTCCTCCCTGGGGTGGCTTGAGTCTCAGCAGCCCGGTGGGTCACATCTGGGGTCTGGGGCTTCCATTGGCCGGGGCCCTGGACGGGAGTGCTGCCTTCTTCCCGATGTGCCCTCTCTAGTGTGGGTTCTGGGCACCAGGAAGAAAGAGGCAGAACCTTCCAGCCCTCTTGGGGCCTGGGCCAGGAACTGGAGGACGTGTTTCCTGCTACATCCTGTGGGACCCAGCCGTCTCAGGGCCACCCTGCTCCAGGGCAGGGCAGGGCAGTGGAGGCCCCCTTCGGAGTGGGAGCAGCTGGGGTCGGGGAGGGAAGGAACGCACTCTCTGAGGCCGTCTCCCACCATGTGCTTTGCCTCAGACCTTTTGGCCTCATTTGTGTTTTTCCCCACCTCTTCTTCTCCTTACAGCCACTGGTCCTCTGCCTCTGGGCTCTGCGGACGCCCTCTGGGCTGCTCCTTCCTGCTCCGAGGTGCTCTGTGGGAGTTGCCCACAGAACTGAGTAGCCTCGAAGGGCTCTGGGTTTATGCCAGAGCCAGAGGCGCCCTCCCCACACCGAGGTTGTACAAATATTAATTTCACGTTCTGAGTCCTGACTTGCCACGCTGTCCTGAAGGCCACCTGGCAGAGCAACAGCACCCAGGGCATGACCCGAGTGTCGTTACTGGGGTGGGAGCTGGGCATCCCCAGCCGGGCCTGCGTTTCTGGGTGTGAAATTTGGCTTCTGCCTCCATTTTCCTCACCTGTGAACTGGGGGTGGTGCTGGTTCTGTTAGAATCTCTTGGGATCTTGGGTCCACTGCACCTGCACGCATCTGTGGCTTCTGCAGTGGTTGCATTTCTTTGTTGTTTAGACAAATTACCTGACTCCAGGTCCCTCCCAGATGTGACTGGTGGCTCCTGGTGCTGGGAAAGCGCCGGGTGCAGAGCCACCTGCTGCTCTTGTTCCGTTTCCTCTTGGGATCCCCGCGTGCCGCTGTGCCTTGTCGGGTGTGTTGCCGGGCTCGGGGTGACAAGGTGGCCTCTGGGCCTCATCACCCTCCAAAGGCCCAGACACTTCCTCACAGTCCCCAGAATGAGAGGGAGGAGGGCCTGGCCCTCTCTGGCTGCCTGCCCAGCTCCTGTCCTCCTGACTGGGGCACTTACTGAGGCCCAGGACTCTGAGGGGTGACAGGGGCCCCACGCTCCATGGAAACCAGGGTGGGAGCTCTTGTGGGGGCCATGGGCAGGGGGCCTCATGGGGTGGGGGCTCCTGGAACACAGAATCTGAGCCAGGCCTGGAGGACCTGGACTTGGCAGGCTATTCTGCAAATCCCACCCCACATCTGAGCCCGGGCCTGGAGGTGGCAGGTGAGGGCCCCTGGGCAGGGGCCGCTGCTCCGTCCCTGGGAGCCACTGGTACCCATGACCCACCCCCTGAACGTCTCATCCAATTCTGGGCCTGGAACCGATGATGCATGCGACTTTGCAACCGAGGTGCTCCACCGTCTTGGCCTCAGACTCCTAAGTACCTCACTTGATGATGTGTTTACTGCTGGCTGAGAGGCTGCTGTGTGTCTTTGTAAAGTGGTGCTCCTCGGCTCCTCCTGTGTGCTGGGCATGTGGAGTTGCGTGGGGTACAGCCGAGCTAAGTGGGACCCTCAGCACAGCACGTCGGTGGGGATGTCGCCTGGGCAGGACCAGGGCGGGCTTGCCAGGCACTGCAGAGTTTGAGCTGAGCTGCGAGGACAGGAAGAACTGTTGGGAGGTTGGGCAGGGTGGGATCCCTGGAGGCCAGGGCAGGTGCAGAGGAGGTAGAAGGGGGCTTCAAGTCCTCATGTGGCTGGAACCAAAGCGTGTGAGGAGTTTCAGGCAGTGAGGGGCTGAATCCTGGTGGTCGTCAGGGTGCCCTGCTGAGCGCCTTGGGGCCCTCTGAGGGATTCGGAGCCAGAGAAAGATGTGATCGGAGCTGTGCTTTAGGAAGCCAGGGCAGGGGTTAGGGTGCCGGAGGAGGGAGGGTCAAGGTGGTGGTCATGGGGGGCGGGGGCCAGGGTGCTGAAGGAGGGAGGGTCAAGGTGGTGGTCGTTGGGGGCGGGGGGCAGGGTGCTGAAGGAGGAAGGGTCAAGGTGGTGGTCGTTGGGGGTGGGGGGCAGGGTGCTGGAGGAGGGAGGGTCAAGGTGGTGGTCATGGGGGGCAGGGGCCAGGGTGCTGAAGGAGGAAGGGTCAAGGTGGTGGTCATGGGTGGGGAATGGGGAGTGGGGATGCCCAGGCTCTCTTCTCCTTTGCCAAGCATGCCTGAGGCTGCTCCTGGGATGGGGCCTATAGGACCTGTGACTCCCGCAGCATCTGAATGACCCTGACTTTCCTTGTGTCTGCAGATGGCATCCACAGCGTCACGGCCTTCTGCACCCTGCGTGTCACCATCATCACGGACGACATGCTGACCAACAGCATCACTGTCCGCCTGGAGAACATGTCCCAGGAGAAGTTCCTGTCCCCGCTGCTGGCCCTCTTCGTGGAGGGGGTGGCCGCGGTGCTGTCCACCACCAAGGACGACGTCTTCGTCTTCAACGTCCAGAACGACACCGACGTCAGCTCCAACATCCTGAACGTGACCTTCTCGGCGCTGCTGCCTGGCGGCGTCCGCGGCCAGTTCTTCCCGTCCGAGGACCTGCAGGAGCAGATCTACCTGAATCGGACGCTGCTGACCACCATCTCCACGCAGCGCGTGCTGCCCTTCGACGACAACATCTGCCTGCGCGAGCCCTGCGAGAACTACATGAAGTGCGTGTCCGTGCTGCGCTTCGACAGCTCCGCGCCCTTCCTCAGCTCCACCACCGTGCTCTTCCGGCCCATCCACCCCATCAACGGCCTGCGCTGCCGCTGCCCGCCCGGCTTCACCGGCGACTACTGCGAGACGGAGATCGACCTCTGCTACTCCGACCCGTGCGGCGCCAACGGCCGCTGCCGCAGCCGCGAGGGCGGCTACACCTGCGAGTGCTTCGAGGACTTCACTGGTAGGTGCCCGGGGCCTGCGGGTGGCTGGGCTCACCCTGGCTTTGTGTACATGTCCCCAGGTCACATGGCCGAGGGTCTCGGGTGGTTTCCTCTGTTTACTTCCCTCCGGGGAAAAGAGCTGGAGGATGGGCGCTGGGCCCAGGTGTGGGCTCCACGAACCTGGAGATGATCTCAGTAACGGTACTTTTTTTTTTTTTTTTTAAACTTTTTTGAGATGATCTCACTCTATTGTCCAGGCTTGAGTGCAGTGGCGTAATCTTCGCTCACTGCAACCTCCGCCTCCTCGGTTCAAGCGATTCCTCTGCCTCAGCCTCCCAAGTAGCTGGGGTTGCAGGCACAGGCCACCATGCCCAGCTAATTTTTGTATTTTTAGTAGAGATGGGGTTTCGCCATGTTGGTCAGGCTGGTCTTGATCTCCTGACTTCAAGTGATCCACCCGCCTCAGCCTCCCAGAGAGCTGGGATTACAGGCGTGAGCCACCGTGCCTGGCCAGCAATGGCACTTTCTTAGCCAGCTCGGGGCTTCCCTGACCGTAGCCCACGGCTTACTCACCTTCCCTGCCCGACTTAACTGCCTGCTTTAGGAGAACAGTAGGACAAGGTTACAGGGTGAGATCCACTTAAAAGAAAACCTAAACGCATGAAGTGACATGAGTTGCTTTTAAGTGGCCCTCAGGTGAAAGTACTTTATTCCAGATTGCAGGCTTAATTGGTTAGCGTACAACAGTGGAACCAGGTGGAAACCATTGAGCCATTAATCATTTGGGTCTTGAAATCCTGTTTTTTCATGCCTCCCTGTCACCGTAGAAATTTCGTGACTCATCCTCCCGCCTCTGAAGATGCTCTTTCCTTGATACCTCCTGACTCATCACCAAGATGAATTACTCCAAATGTAGCCAACGGTGGTTTTTAAAAATAAAGAGCCACCCCGAGAGTGGTACAGAAACACACGTTCTCTGCATCTCAGTCAGCCGCACATCTTGCTTTGGTCTTTGATTGGCTGTTCCACAAAATGACGGCTCATTTGATAAACGAGTTTACAATGGTCCCAGTGGTGAATAGTCTGTCTTTTTTTTTTTTTTTTGAAAGCTCTCTGGGATTAGGCGGGATTTGGTTCATACCGGAGATAACTTTGAGACTCTTCCATCGACTGTGTCCTCGATTAATCTGTTTAATATAAACACCTGAGCAATCGTTAGCTGCTCGTTAGCAGCACATAGCACAAGTTTATCGAGCTTATAACAAGGGTTTGAGGTATTAGCAGGTATTTATCAGGCAGGAAGAGCGCAGGGGAGCAGAGAGAGAGGAAGGATGGCTTCCAAGGTTCTCTGCATCAGAAGTGGAGGGAAAACCACCAGCACGGGTGTTGGCAGCCTGATGCAGGGGTGCTCCCGGCTCTGACTTCCTGCACTCCAGGTTGGTGGCCCTCTGGTCATATGGCAGGTGGAAGGAAGGCAGTGTGGTCACCTGCCCCGTGGTGTTCCCACGCCTGCTAGTCTGTGGCTGTCTGTTGGTGCCGTCTGGGTCTGGGGCTCTTCCCCCCGCTGTCTCTCACTGAGTGCTAATCCTAAATTCCTGGCTATACCGGGGCTCGGCTGTGGGCAAGGCAGGCAGGCAGGCAGAGGCGGCGGGAGACCCCCGCCTCCCGCAGCCCACACCTGCGTTGGGTTTGGGGGTGGGGACGACTCCAGGTATGAGCAGGCCTGAACCAGGTCCCCTCCTCTGCTCTGAGTTTCAGTGGATTCCTGTTCTGTGTCAGCTTCCCAGGTCCCCTTCCTCCCCTTTGCCCCTCACGGCCTTGAGTGGGCTGCTCTGCCTCTCTGAAGGGCCAGCTTGGATGTAGCAGCGGCCAGCACGGTCAGCGCCCCTTCCCCGAGCCAGTGCCCGCCATGTGGCCTGGGTGGGGGGCGCTTTGTCGACTTTCCTGCTTCAGATGAAGAAGCCGTGGCCGCGGGTCCCTGGGAAGGGGCCTGTTACGCTCCCAAGAGTTGGCAAGGACGCCATCTTTACTCCGCAGATAGTACCTACTGTATACCAGGCCAGCGCACACAGCCAGACCTCCCCCAGCCCGTTCTGGCGGGTGACCAAGTTCATCTGTGCCGTTGGCTTTTTCATGGGTAGAGGGGACCGTGCAAGCACCCCCCACCTCTGGCTTTATCAGATGAGTCAGGAGCCCTAGGGTAACGTCTAACGTGGCTTTGAGAGGCCGCCAGTCCAGGCTGCAGGAAGCTTGGGGCTGCACTGGGCAGGGGTGGTCGAGGCCCCTGGGGACCCCTGGGCCAGCAGATCCCCTCTGAAGATGATTGACCCATTGGGGGGAACCCACCTTCTGAGCTTCTCAGGTTTTCTTTTCATCGGGAGAGTCATTTTTAGAAAACTAATGACTGGGGAACGGCCAAGTCTGTCATCACCAGTAAGACCCACTAACATGTAATGATTGGCATGAGACTAATTTGAATCTCTTTGGGTACCAAAATTATCATATGTATTTCCCTCAGAGATAAGGCTAATTAAGACTGATTATTTCTACTCCGTCCCTCTTCCTCCCCTTTTCCCTCTTTCCCTTTGAAGCACTCCTTTTTCTGCGTGGAGGTAATTGAGCTCATTTATTCACGATGAAAGTGGTGCTGTCGTCAGAGGGGTTTTATTACTTGCTCCCTGGTAAGCTGAGCTCGGGGGCCTCACGGTTGCAAGGTTGGAATCGGCCCAAGTGGCTGCTGAAAGCCCCTGGCTTCCTGTGTTGCGGGACAGGAGACAGCAGGAGCTGGATGAAGGAAGTAGCAATTAATTTCAGGAGAAGCTCAACAAATCTGATGCTGGAGAAAATACTGACAGCTCTCCCGTGTCCCTGAAATCCATTTTGGCTTTAGAGAAGTCCAAGGCCCCAGAGTCTGTGGATTCCCCTGATCTTTGCAGGGAAAGGAGGGCTGCCACCCACTCACGGCATTGGGACTGTGGTTGGGGTCTGCAGCCATCCCATTCTCTGAAAGGGACGAGGGCAGGAAGCCTTAAGGCTCCGGCATCTTAGATGTGCCTGGGATGGCCTCCCAGTTTCTCAGCTCCGCAGAGAGTCCTGAACAACCCTGAGAGGCAAACACGGGCTGGTGTTCCTCGGTTCTCAGCCCCTCGGTCTTTTTGTAAACATTGTAGCTGTGTTTGTTATTAAATTGCTGAGGCTCTGACTTGGCTCCTGTGGGTCCAGACACAGGGCCCTGTTCCGTCTCCCCTCTGCACCTGCCATCCCTTCATCTGAAATGTGTCTCCTCCCCATCCATCTGCCCATCATGGGCCTCCCTCAAAATCTGCTTCCGCAGCTGTACCCTGCTCCGAGAAGGTTCTGGAAGTTTCCCGACCTCCTCAGATGGATCATAGGTTTTCTCCCTTGAAGCTTCCTGGGTGCCTTGCTTATACTTTTGTTGGTCCACCCCCATGCTGGGTGTGGTTCACACACTTCCATGTCTCTGTCCCCCAGGATGGCAGGGACTGTAGCTACTGGGTGTGTTTTGAGACTGAGTCTCACTGTGTCACCCAGGCTGGAGTTCAGTGGTGTGATCTCAGCTCACTGCAACCTCTGCCTCCTGGGTAGCTGGGACTACAGGCATGCATCACCACGCCTGGCCAATTTTTTGTATTTTTAGTAGAGACTGGGTTTCACTATGTTGGCCAGGCTGGTCTCAAACTCCTGACCTCAGGTGATTCGCCTGCCTTGGCCTCCCAAAGTGTTGGGTTTACAGGCGTGAGCCACTACGCCTGGCCGGATTGTAGCTAATGTTTAGTGGTGCTCTGCTCTGCTGGTTACTGCTCTAGATGATTCTACACGTATTTTCTCATTGACTTCTCGAGGCAGCTCTATGATCCCATTTTATAATGGGGTCATAGAAACTGAGGTACAAGACATCAAAGCATCTAGCCCAGTGGTTCTCCACTAGGGGTGATTTTGCCCCCAGGGACATTTGACAAAATCAGACATTTTTGGTTGTCACAGCTGGGGGTGGGGTTGCTGGTGGGTTGAGGCCAGGAATGCTGCTTGACATCTGCAGTGCACAGGGCCGCCCCATGGCAGAGAACCGGCCTCAGTGCTGAGGGCAAGGACCCTGCTGGCACTGTGGAGGGTGGGGTCAGGATTCAAACCCAGGCATTCTGGCTTCTGAGCTGCAGCTGTAGACCCTCGAGGGTCAACGGCCGGCCAGGTTTACCAGCTTAGATCCTTCCTCTTGCATCATTTGTTTAACAGCATTTTGTAAAAGGCGCCTTCTGTGCTGGTTGAAAGGGGCAGTGTGATGGGTGGTATGCAGTGGCCCCGGAGGGGCTTTGCAGCTGTTAACCTCACACCCGAGGGGCTGGGAGGCCGCTGTTCCTTCACCACAAGAAACCTGACCTCATTAAATCAGGACTGGCCTTAGGACTCGGTTTTGAATCCTGGTGCTGCTCTTGGTGTCTGCTCTCCCTAATTAAACAATTACGACCACTCACTCATTACTAAAATGGGAACCGGCTGGGCACGGTGGCTCACGTCTGTAATCCCAGCACTTTGGGAGGCCGAGGCACGTGGATCACGAGGTCAGGAGATTGAGACCATCCTGGCCAACACGGTGAAACCTTGTCTCTACTAAAAATACAAAAAATTAACCAGGTGTGGTGGCACACGCCTGTAGTCCCAGCTACTTGGGAGGCTGAAGCAGGAGAATCGCTTGAACCCAGGAGGTGGAAGTTGCAGTGACCCGAGATCATGCCACTGCACTCCAGCCTGGGCGACAGAGTGAGACTGTCTCAAAAACAAAAAAACAAAAAACCTAAACTGGGAACAGTACTCTCTACTGGTGACCAAGAACGGAAGTCCTGGGCTCTGCTCTCACTCGGCCTTTCCCATGTATCTGTGACAACCCAGGAGGTGGGACAGTTGTCATCCCAGTTCTGTCAACACCCAGGTGCAGCACCAGGCGGGCGGGGCCAGGATTCGACTTGGGGATCTCTTGTGAGAGGTGAGTCTCACAGCTGCTCCTGGGAGGGTCAGATGCCCCGGGCCTCCAGCCTCTTCCCTCTGGTCCCCTGGAGGGTGTCCCCAGTACCAACTCCAGATACTCCCTGCTCTGATCCTGCTTCCTCTCCCCATCCCTCATTTCAGCCCACGGGCTCACAGTGGATGCCCCTTGGCCCCACGTTCAGCCTCTTGCCACGACCTAATGACGCTGCCTCCCCAGCCCAGTTCTTCTCTCTGCTGCCTGTCCCTGTTTTCATGTTATCACCTTGGTGGGGCCTTCTCCTGCCCACCCTGCCACCCTCGTCCTGCCCTGACGATCCCTTCTTCACGGAGCGCCCAGGATGCCTGGTGAAGCAGGCATTTGTCACATCAGTATTCAGGCCTTCCTGGGGTGACCAGTGCTCCAGTATAAACTGCAGTCACTGGGCCTGTGGCACTCAGAGGTCTAGCCTCACCCCCGGCTCCCCAGGCTGAGGTCACTCTGGCCTTCGGGACACACACTGGCCTCTCTCACCGTGGTGCTTGCCCCTCCAGTGCACCCTCCCCCAGGTCTTCCCTGAATGTTCCCTCCCTGTCCCCGCTCCTCTGTCCTCCCTGCAGCCCTCACCCCCATGGCGGTGTTTGCTTGTCATTGTCACCTTCCTCCCTCTGCACTAGATGCAGACAGCAGCGTCCTCCGCCCAACAGAACATGCCCGCCGGTCTGCAGCAGGCACCGTGTGCAAATGAGACAAGGGCTGGCCATCCCGCCCCTCCACGTAGGCCAGAGATAATGCCCTCAGGGCCTGAAACTCATTCTGTGTTGTGGTCAGAGTGCTGCCTGTGCTGCCTCTGGTGCTGAGCTAGGAGGAACCGGACCCTCCAATCACGCACACTTCCCTTCCCTGTCTCCTTTGCCCCTTCCTAGGGGACGCCGAGGTATGTCTGACTCTGTCCTGCCCGTGTGAGCACTGGCTAAGCTCCCATGTGGGTCCGCCCTCGTGCTCATCACAGCTGTGAGTGGGAGCGTGGGCTCCAGGCCTCTGGGCATTCCCGGGAAGCACTTCCCTTCCTCATCTCTGTCCGTGGTGTGAGCGGGTGATTTGTCATCACGGTAACGTCTTCGTCTTCCCGTGGGGCGCATTCCTGAGTGGCAGCTCTGATATCACAGGAAAGGCGGGTTTTTCTGCAAGGCTGAACATCTTGGAGGGGGACGGCAACAAGTCACTTTAACTCACCTCATGTCTGGGTAAAGGCAGACCTGGGTGCCCCTCCTGTGTGCATCAGTGGGCCGGGGCTGCTTTGTTAGGGTTGAGTTTATTCTTGATCGCCTGCTTTTAGGACCCCAGGGGCTGCGAGAATAATCTCCCCCCCCCCGAGATGAGTCTTGCTCTGTTGCCCAGGCTGGAGTGCAGTGGCACAACCTTGGCTCACTGCAGCCTCTGCCTCCTGAGTTCAAGTAATTCTCCGGCCTCAGCCTCCCGAGTAGCTGGGATTACAGGCATGCACCACCACGCTTGGTTAATTTTTGTGTTTTTAGTAGAGACAGGGTTTTACCATGTTGGCCAAGCTGTTCTCGAACTCCTGACCTTCTGATCCGCCCACCTCGGCCTCCCAAAGTGCTGTGGGCCCTGTACGTCCACGCCACGTGGACTTCGGGAGTGTCGGGTGCTCCCTAGCTGGGGCCTTAGCTTGGTTTGGGAATCAGGAACCGAGTAGGTGAGTAGCCACTTGGGAGCACTTCAGTGCTGCTGGCTTTGAGCTTTGTACCAACTCCCTAGGCTGGGACAATAGCAATTGTCCTGTATGAGCCCCCCCGCCCCAGGTCATGGTCCCCAACTGTCCCTGCGAGGGCCTCCTAGGGCCAAGGACAATCTGTGTAGGTTCAAGGACAGAGAAACTTCTGGTGTAAAAACATAATCACCTGTGTGCTCATGGGAAAATCTTAAAAATAAATTATAGCCCTTCTGCGATTCTGTTGTAAAATGTGTACGTCACTCCAGCTGTGAGTTTTATTTTGGGTTCTCTCTTTTTTTTTTTTAGACAGAGTCTCGCTCTGTCGCCCAGGCTGAAGTGCAGTGGCGCGATCTCGGCTCACTGCAAGCTCTGCCTCCCAGGTTCATGCCATTCTCCTGCCTCAGCCTCCCGAGTAGCTGGGACTACAGGTGCCCACCACCACGCCCGGCTAATTTTTTGTATTTTTTTTTTTTAGTAGAGATGGGGTGTCACCATGTTAGCCAGGATGGTCTCGATCTCCTGACCTCGTGATCTGCCCGCCTTGGCCTCCCAAAGTGCTGGGATTACAGGCGTGAGCCACCGTGCCCGGCCTATTTTGGGTTCTCTTATCAGAGTCATGGGGTTTCCATCTTCATGTGATCTGCTGACGCACTCATCCCTCCCAGCCTGCAAGTTCTGCACTTTCAGATAAGGTCCTCATTCATGGCAAGCTGTGCCATCACCCTGCGGAGTGACGTCTGCTTAGCGCAGGGTTGCATGTGGGCCAGTGCTCACTGTGGCTTCCAGGATTAAAGCTTCACTTCCAAGTATTCCTAGTAAAGTCGCAGTTAGTCCTTAAACTTGAGCGTTAATTATCATTCAAAATAAAACTCATTACATAACCTGTAATTAAAATCTCAAATAAAGCAGAAACAGAATCCTTTCTTGGGAAAACGTGCTTTTCAGATAATTCAGGATTACTTCAAGTTTTTCTCTCCTTGGTGCTTCTCAAGTCTTTTGCATTTGGCTTTTTCTACAGAGTCCAGGTTTTGAGATTTGCCATGTCTCTGGTACGTAGCTGTAAAGCTGGGGCATTATTTCATTTCTGGGTAACTGTTTTCTATTAAAATCTTGCCGGGGGATCAGGGTGTGGGTCAGTGTAGCCAGATATCTCCTGTTCTCCACTCAATTTCTTCCCCCAAAGCTGGGGCTTTTGATAAACAGAATTAGCGTCCTGTGTGGCGTGTGCAGGCACAGCCCACCAGCACTGGGGCCCAGCACGGTCCTCACACCCTGCAGTCCTCCTCCGGCTTCCGTGAGCTTCCTGGGGCTGCTGTAACTGATCAGCACAAACTGAGTGGCTGAAGACGACAGAAATCTGTTGTCTCAAGCCAAGTGCAGTGGTTCACGCCTGAAATCCCAGCACTTTGGGTGGGCGAGGCAAACGCATCACTTGAGGTCAGGAGTTCAAAACTAGAACCTCTGTAATCCTATCACTTTGGGAGGCCGAGGCAGGTGGATCACCTGAGGTCAGGAGTTCAAGACTAGCCTGACCAACATGGTGAAACACCGTCTGTACTAAAAACACAAAAATTAGCCAGGCGCGGTGGCAGGCACCTGTAATCCCAGCTACTTGGGAGACTGAGGCAGGAGAATCGCTTGAACCTGGGAGGCGGAGGTTACAGTGAGCCGAGATGGCGCCACTGCACTCCAGCCTGGGCGACAGAGCGAGACTCTGTCTAAAAAAGAAAAAGAGAAAAAAGTCTCTTGTCTTATTGTTCTGGAGGCCAGAAATTCAAAACCAAGGTCCCTGCAGGGCTGTGCTCTTTCTGAAGGCTTTAGGAGAGGGCCCCTCCTGGCCTCTTCCAGTTTCTGGTAGCCCCAGGTGGTATCTGCCTCACGGATGCATCACTGCAGTCTCCGCCTCCGTCTTCACACTGTGTTCTTCCGTGCACGTCTGTCTGTCCAGGTTTCCATCTCATTGTAAGGACACCGGTCACTGGATTAGGACCCACCCTAATGATCTCATCCTAAGTCGATTACCTCTACAAAGACCCTATTTCCAAACAAGGTCACTTTCAAGGGTACTGGGAGTTCGTAACTGAGCGTATCTTTCTGGGGACACAATTCAGCCGTGGGTGCTCCTTCGCTGAGGAGCTAAGGAATTTGGGAACCAGGGCTGTTGGCACTTCTCACTGGCCTGCCTGTCACGTGTCTGCGAGGACCACGGGCCACTCCAGGGTGGCAGGCAGGTTTCTGCGATGTGTTTACCTTTGCGGACGCTAAGCGCAGGAGCAGAGGGTTTCCCGTGTCCCACCCGGACAGCTTGGAGGTGGGCGAGCTGAACTAGGTGTAGAATGTGAGTCAGTGAGGAACAAACATCTGCCCAGAAATGTCTGGCCCACAGTTAGAAAAGTGGCCTGAAGACGAGCCGCATGCAATAGAAACCTCGCTATGGTTTAAAACGCACGCCGTTCCCCGTGACTTCGAAGTCTGTGCTGTTGAGGGGAGACAAGGCTGCCTGGCCGGGCTGGCTGCAGGTCATGGGCGTCTGTGCGTGCACTGGAGGGATGCTGCTTCTGCAGAGAGAGTGTGGGCTCCGTGACAGCAGGGCTGGGCACGCTCGCTCACCCCTGCACGAGTCTCCTGTGGCCGCTGTAACATTTCCACACACGAGGGGCTTAACGCAGCACGGATTCATTCTTACTGTTCTGGAGGGCAGGAGCCCTGCAGTCAGGGGCGTGGGCGGGGCTGCTCCGGGAGGCCCTGGGGAGGGCCTCCTGCTCTGCCTTCCTCAGCTGCTGGAGGCCACCTGGTCCTTAGTCCCTGGCACCTTCCTCACCTCACTCCGACCCCTGCTTCCACCACTGTAGCACCTTCTGCCCCTCACCCTCCCACCGCTTACAAGGAGCCTTGTGATGACTTTGGGGCCACACAGTAATGCAGGATGACTGCCCCGTCTCAAGATCCTTAATCACATCTGCAAAGTCCCTTAGGCCATGAGGTCACACATCCTTGGCTTTCAGAGATGAAGATGTGGACCCCTTTTGGGGTCCATTATTTTGCTAACAACCCCGGCTGCTCCTGGTGTCTCCTCTCCCTAATTAAACAATCTCGACCACTCACACCTGGTAAATATTTGTTGAAGGCATGCGTAGTGAGCAGGCCCCACCTTCGGCGCTGTGGTGGGGGTCTGGCAGTCTCTGCTGTTTATAACCGGCCACGATCTGGACCCAGGGCTGCCAGGAGCTGCTGGAGAGTCCGAATTGAGCCTCTGCCCTGAGAGTAGTGACCCAGACAACCTCGGGGGCGAGTGTTCTCTGCTCTCTCACCCGCTTCCGGTCAGCACTTTCAAGCCCTTTCTCTGGTGTGGACAGACAAAGCCGCCTGTGTCCTGCTCCTGGGGGCCAGGGGCCAGGTTAATCACGCACCTCTGGCCTCCCAGGGCTGGGTGTGGTGGGGTTACACTTATCAGATGAAGCTGGCTGGACATAGTGGGGGTAGACTTTGTATTAACGAGGGCAGTTCGTGACCCCCAACTCCAAGTGATGAATTAAGAATTCGTGCTCATTTTTTCTGGACGTTGATCTGTCACTAGTGCACTGTCTGTCCTGGCCCACACTGGTGTGGCCAGGGGAATTTGAACCGTTGGGGTGCTGAGCAGCCTTTTCTCGTGATGAGTGAGGTTTTCGCTAGCATTCCAGCTGAGCCCGGGCACGCTGCTGTTCGTAGTTGGCACGGTTTCCCTGCATGCTGATAACGAACCCACCGGGCACGTCCCTTCCAGCCCTGCTGTGCACAGCTGCCTGGCTCACCTTCCTCGGTCGTCTTTCCATGTCTAGCAGGAGCATGGCCAGACCCTGGCCCCACATCCAGGCCCCCCAACGTGCCTCCCTCCGAGGCATGGCAGGGCCAGTCCTCTCCCTACCATAAGGAGCCAAGTGCTCAGTGGGGCGCCAGGCTGCACAGTGCCCTCTCCCCCGGGTGGAAGACCCAGGCCCATCCCACCCGAATGTCCCCCCTCAACCCTACCCTCCCTGGACAAGGCTGTTTCCAGGCTGTGCTCACCCCCATGGCCCCTGGAGAAAAGCAACTACTGAGGCCTGGAGGGCACAGGGGAGCCCCGCCTGCCCGACAGTGGCACTGTCTTCTTGGCGTGTGCTGGGCCGAGGGCAGCGTGAAGTCTGCGTCCCCCTCACTCCAGGACCAGGGAGTGTTGGCTGGGCCCTGTCCCCCCTAGGCAGGACCCACCACCAGGCTCACACTCATCTTGGGTCCTGGAGGCCTCCTGAGCTGCCACCAATGTCCTTCTAAAGAGAGCCAAGTCCCTGGCCCACGCCTTGGCTTGGAAGGACCCTGGGTTTGTTTTGAGGGGGTTGGAAACGCCCTGCAGGGGGAGTCGAGATGGGGTTCTGTACCCAGGGTGGTGCTGGGGCTGTAGGGACCCTCATGTCTTGGTGATCAGCAGGGCTGACCGCCCCCTAAGTGCCAGCTGTGTGTACCCCCAGTGCCAGGGACCAGGTGTTGTGGTGTCCAGAGTCCTGTGGTTGCCCCTCCCCTACCAGTCTTGGCAACCAGGACTTCCCGAGTCCACTCGGGCCCAGGAGACGCTGTGTTTGTTCAGCACACTGGGTCCTCATGCCGCTGTCTTCCCGGTGCCATAAGAGCCCTGGCAAACAAGGAATGTTTTATCTCCCGTGGCTCCAGGTCTGTGTAGGCTCCAGGAGACGCTGGGAGGCTTTGGGGTGCAGCTTCCTCAGGGGATTGACCCTGGAAGAGGGTTCCTGCTGACTGGCTGGTTTCCTCGGTGTGTTCTGGGCCTCGTTCTCCTAGGACTGCTGTGATAAGTGATCACAAACCGGAGCGCTGAAAATAACAGACATGCCTTCCCTCAGTTCTGCAGCTGGAAGGCCGAAATCAAGGTGTTGGCAGGGCCGGCTGCGCTTCCTGGAGGCTCTAGGAGGAGCCCCCCTGCCTCCCCGGCGCCTGGTGGCTGCAGGCCTTGGCTTGCGGCTGCCTGGCTCCAGGCTCTGCCTCCCTGTGCACCAGCCCTTCCCCTTGCTTCTCATCTCCCTCTGTGCTCATTTTACGATCATTCATGTTGTGATTGCATTGAGCCCACCTGCTAATCGGATTGCCTCATCTCAAGATCCTTAATTGCACTTTTGCCATATAAGTAAAATTCCTTCTTTTGCTATATAAGGTAACATTCCCAGATTTTAGGAATTACGATGTGGACACTTCCTTTTGGGGGCCACCGTGTAGCCCATTACAGGGTGGGTTATTTCCTAGTCTCTCCTCCATCGTCGGTGTTGTGGAGAGGGAGGTTGTAGGGAGCCCCTCTTCTGAAAGGCTGTGTCCCCGAGGGTGATTTCAGGCTGGGGTCGCCTGGGCCTGCTGGGCCCGTATGCTGCTGGAGCCTTGGGCTTGGAGCTGCTGCAAGCGCCAGAAAGACGGTCAAACATGCACCCATCCTTCAGGTTCGGCAGGGTTTCCAGCCCTCAGCGTGTAGGTGACTCCCGTAAGAAACAGCAAAGCAGTGGATCAGTGGGAATCATTTTTCTTTGCTGCTGGAATGCATTTCTTATTTTTTTAAATGGGTGTGTCTGGAGATCATCTGGGAATTTGCTTCAGAGACACTAATGCAGTCACACAGAGAAGGCCAGCCCTGGACAAGCGGCTTCTGCAGTGCCGGGCTCCCCTGGCCTCCCCCTTCCCAGCTCCCTCCTTGTGGGGCGGGGGTCTGGGCCTCCTGCTGAGGGCTTTCCTGGCTACCTTGCCAGGTGGGGCGGGGCTGGGCCGCCTGTAGGTGTGACTCAGGAGGGATTCCAGGTGCAGAGCAAGTCACCAGGAGGTGAGAAAGTCAAACAATGCGTGAAACCCAAGGGCACACGTGGGTGCTGACAGACAGCAGTTCCCGGTGGGAGCTGGGGAGGAGGAGAGGGAGTGGGGCATGGAGGGGTGAACAGAGGGTGCCTCCCGTCTCAGGAAGGCAGTGAGGAACAGGAGGAACAGGGACCAGTAATAGTAACCTCGCCCTTGCGCAGGTGTGTAGCTCACAGCTGTACCAAATGAGCTGTTTCACTCACATCAGCCTGTTAGTGCTGGGGAATGCTCCTGGCCAAGAGAGACAGAAATCCCTGCCTTGGGGGATGGATTTATTACAGCTGGGGAAACTGAGGCACTAGCCAGGATCTTGCTCAGGAAACCTCTGTCCTGACAGCAGTGCTGTGGGGGTTTGGAATGGGGTGCTGAGGCCCCTGCAATCCCGCCCCCTGGTCGGCCTCTCCTATAGGGACATTCGGAGGGGACACCTGTCCAGGGAAGGCGGTGAGGTGCACTCATTCACTGCACCCGTCCCTGCAAGCTCTGTGTGGACATTAAGGCAGATGCAGGCTTAACTCCAGCTCCCACCCATGCAGCTGTGTGACCCAGCACAAGTAACTGCCCTCTCTGAACCTTCGTGTACTCATCTGACCAGCCAGGTGCTGTGGCCTGCCTTGTAGGGAAGGTCATGTGTGGACTGTGCTCACCTCTGGAGGAGGTTGCTGTGAAAGTGCTCATGTCCTCGTCCCCAAATGTGAACCTGGGGATAGCCAGGGTCAGGGAGCGTCACCTGAGCTGTTGGGATGCCATGTGGCCCTGCCCTGTCTGTCCCTCCATCTCTATGTCAGCCTGCCTTGCAGGGCCGAGTTGGTAGCACGTGCTCCCCCACAGCTCTGTTGCTGGACAAAGGCCCTGGTGGCTGGGGGCCTCTGCTGGCCTGGCTTCTGCCTGGGGCTGCATGCCACAGGGGTTCTGAAGTCCCCGGGAAGAGGCAGGGTCCTGACTGGCAGTGGACTGCTGTGCATGACCCATTGCTAAGGCTGCAGCCGCCTGGGCTTTTCTGTGCAGCTCCTATGTCCGGTGGGGGCCTTGCTGGTGTGGGACTGTCACGTTGCAGAACAGGAAAGGGCTGGGGCTCTGCCTTCACTGCCCTGCGGTGGGAACCCCTGTGTGTGCCTGTGGGCATGCATGTGAGTGTGTGTGAGCATGTGAGTGTGTGTGAGCATGTGAGCCATGTATGTTGGAGGCTGGAGGTACTTTCTCAGGTTTGGTTGGAATCTGATGGGGTGGAAAGGGCTTGGCGAGGAGCCTTAGCTGTGCCCACCCTTTCTGGTCCTGACCCTACTTTGATGGCTGCCCTGCCTGAATTCTGCAGCTTGACCCCTCCCCTCCCCCTCCATGCCAGCACCCCTTCAAAGCTTCCCCCTCTGCTTTTTCCATCTGCTATAACTCTTCATGTATTTTTGGTTTTTCTGAACATGTGACATTTTTTTACCTAGATGGAAACTCCATGAGGGCAGGGATCTGTTTTGTTCATTCTTATAACCCCACTGCCTAAAGAATGGCCCACGCTGGCAGTTTATTAGATGGATGAGTGGGTGGAGGGACAGGTGGGCAGCTGAGTGCAGGTGAGTAGGTGGAAGGGTGGATAGATGGATGAATGATGGATAGTTGGATGGGTGGGTTGATGCATGATGGGTGGTTGGATGGATGGATTGGCTGTGTGATGGGTGGTTGGATGGATGTGTGATGTGGCTGGATGGATGGATGGATGGATGTGTGATGGGTGGATAGATGGATGAATGGTGGATAGTTGGATGGGTGGGTTGATGCATGATGGGTGGTTGGATGGCTGGATGGATGTGTGATGGGTGGTTGGATGGATGGATGGATGTGTGATGGGTGGTCGGATGGATGGATGGATGTGTGATGGGTGGTCGGATGGATGGATGGATGTGTGATGGGTGGTCGGATGGATGGATGGCTGTGTGATGGGTGGTTGGATGGCTGGATGGATGTGGGATGGGTGGTTGGATGGATGGATGGATGTGGGATGGGTGGTTGGATGGCTGGATGGATGTGTGATGGGTGGTTGGATGGATGGATGGCTGTGTGATGGGTGGTTGGATGGATGGATGGATGTGTGATGGGTGGTCGGATGGATGGATGGATGTGTGATGGGTGGATAGATGGATGAATAGTGGATAGTTGGATGGGTGGGTTGATGCATGGTGGGTGGTTGGATGGCTGGATGGATGTGTGATGGGTGGTCGGATGGATGGATGGATGGATGTGTGATGGGTGGTCGGATGGATGGATGGATGTGTAATGGGTGGATAGATGGATGAATGGTGGATAGTTGGATGGGTGGGTTGATGCATGGTGGGTGGTTGGATGGCTGGATGGATGTGTGATGGGTGGTCGGATGGATGGATGGATGGATGTGTGATGGGTGGTTGGATGGAAGCTGGGTGAGTGCTTGGAAGCTGGGTGAGTGGATGGAAGCTGGGTGGGTAGGTGGATGAACAATGGATGGGTGGATGGATTCATGGGTGAATAAATGGATGGATGGAAGGGTGGAGGGGTGGGTGAATGAGTGGGTGGGTATATGGAAGGATGGATAGATGAGTGAATGGAATAACAGATGGGCAAATTCGTGTGGTGTTTTATCATTCTGACATACCCTTTTCCTCTTAGAAACCCTGTAACGTTGCCCTCTTTGCCTCCTATCTGTGTGCTTTCTCTGGTAGTGAAGTTTCTGACACATGAGCCACGCTGTTGGGTTGTGTCTTCAAGACTGTGCTTTCTGCATCCTAGGATCCAGTGTTAGGACTGAGCTCTTTGATGGGGCTTTGAGTTGACTTCAGGTTTTGTGCATTTGCGTGATATGACCTGACTTTGAAATTGCCCTGTTTTCCTGTTCCCGGGCCCTTCCACTCCTTGTTCTCTGTTCTTGTGTTTCATTTTGATCGTTAATTCTCCATAAACTAAGCCTTCGTCAAGTGCTTGAGTTTTCCCATTGTGGCCTTTGGAAATTCTAGTTTTTCTAGTTCAAAGCTCTTAGCTGTTTCTTAGGACCAGAAAGGAATTGTCTTTTTATTTATTTAAGAACTTAAGTGGTCAATCTTTACATGCCCTTCCCTTCCTGGGGCACGTTCCCAGCGCGTTCCCAGCCCTCCCCCAGGTCCTGAGGTTCTCTGCCTGCTGTGCCCCCTCTCTAGGTGAGCCCCGAGACCCTGCATTTCTCTTCTCCTAGCTCCTGGAGCAGCCCCCCAGGGGTAAGTTCTGGAGCTCTTGAGCCAGGGGTTCACATCAGCATCCCCTCGCGTGGGCCCTCTGCCCCCACCCCCGTGCCCTCTGTCTTCCCTGGGCTTGTGTCCAGCCCCCTGCCAGAGTCTCCATGTAATGATGCGGAGACCCTCTGGGCACCCCCTTCCTTCTTCACAGACCAGGAGCACACCCAGCACCCAGCCCCCGCCTGCAGCAGGTAAGCCGTTTGCTGAAGCCCTGTGAAGCCAGGGCTTTTCTGGAAGCCCCTTAGGCCAAGGGTTGATGGCTTTGGTGCTAGGGTCTCTGGGCAGGCAGGGCAGTGCACCAGCCCCAAGCCTGGTGTGGGACAGGTCCCCAGTGGCGGGGCAGGTGCATGAGGCCATGAGGGCTGGATGGGCCTTGGCTCCTGGGAGCTTTTCTTTTGCCGTTAAGAATGCTTTTCTGGCCGGGTGTGGTGGCTCGCACCTGTAATCCCGGCATTTTGGGAGGCTAAGGCGAGCAGATCACCTGAGGTCAGGAGTTCGAGACCAGCCTGGCCAACATGGTGAAACCCCCGTCTCTACTTAAAATACAAAAATTAGCCAGGTGTGGTGGTGTGCACCTGTAATCCCAGCAACTCGGGAGGCTGAGGCAGGAGAATCGCTTGAACCTGGGAGGCGGAGGTTGTGAGCCAAGATCGCACCATTGCACTCCAGCCTGGGCGACAGAGTAAGACTCTCTTAAAAAGCTTTTCTGTACTATAGCCAGGAAGCTGAGCCCTGCGTCCCTCCTACGGGGAGAGGGGGAGCTTTTGGCAGGCTGCATGCATGATTGAGCACAGCAATCGGTTTGCCCAGGTGGACTCTATCCTTGGCGTGGGAGGCGAGGCTGCCATGGTGATGGGGGTGTGCAGAGTATGGGTGAATTTCCCCCAGGTTTGAATGACTCAGCAAGCCTTTGACTCCAAGCAGAATCCTAGGGTGTAAGGAGAACATCAAATTTATTTTGAATGAGAATTCCTAGAAAAGGAAAGATAAATCCTGATAGTCAGCATAGCTGAACATTTATTTTATGAAAATAGTGTGTCTTATAAAAGCTCTATTAGAAAATAAAAGATACAGAGCTAAAAGAGAGCTCACTAAATTTGACCTATTTACCTTCAGATGATTTTAGAATTAAAAATCTGTCATATCACATCTCTTTTCAACTCAGCCTTGGTGGGAGTGTTTACAAATGCCGCCAATTCAGGATTCTCCCTGAGGGTTGGTGGGGAGCAGCCCCTCCAGTTACCTTGTTTAAACAGCGCTGTAATCCACTCATGCTAGCAGCCCCTCCAGCTCCCTATAAACAGTACTGTAATCCACTCCCGCTTTGCTTAACTTTGTCTTCTGTGCAGGGCTGTGCTGCAAGTGCTTAACCACCAACCCTCAGGGGAATCCTGAATTGGCTCCGTGCTAGGAGTCAGCCCTAAGGAACACAGGGACAGGACCTTCCCCGGCTGGTCCAGTTCATCCAGAACCCAGTTGCTCTTGGTTCTCATGGTCCTTTATTAAAAAAAAGATGTTTTAACTATAAAATTAATTCATTTCATCAACACCTTTCCTGCACTATTTGAATCAAATACGGGAATTATGTGGTTTTGTAACTCATGGATTAAGTGCAGGTATCAATCATTGGCTTGGAACTGGGGAAATCCTGGCATTTTTTGACTTAATTTCACAAGTGTCTGTCAGTACCTGCTATGGACCCAGCTTTCCCCCCCACCGACCCCCTGCGACCCTCCCTGCCAGGTGCTCAGCATATGCCCTGCACACACCAGGCATTTATTCGGCACTCGCTGTGTGCCTGACAGTCTCAGACTGGCCCCCAAACAGACCCTGTCATTGCCTGCACAGAGCTGGGGAGAGAAACACACGGGGGAACCATCGTACAAGCAGGGCTGGATGTGGAGCTGGTGGGGCGATTGCTAGAGAGGGGAGATTTTGAGTCCATGAGAGCCCCCAGGGTCACCCTAAGCAGGCAGGTGGCCCGAGCTTCCCCAGAGGGAGAGTGCTCGAGGCAGAGGACAGGTACTGCCAGGGGATGCGGGTGGCCTCCAGGCACTGGAAAGCCACATGCAGAGACTAAGAGAGAGGACGCGGGGCTGGAGGATGGCCTGCAGTGTACGCACAGGGCCATCTGTAGCCGCCCTGGGAGGAGGGAGACAGTGGGGCCGGCACAGGCTCGTGAGTATGGTGTGGAGGGGGCTGGGTGTGTGGCTGGGGGCTGGGCCCTGGGACCCCTTAGGCTGGGGTCTTTATGGAGCAGTGGGAGTCTAGCCAGTGGGACTGACACATGGTGAGGCCAGCGTTGTGGAGGACTCTGCTGTCGCGAGGCAAGGGACAAGTAGGTCTGGAGGCTGTGCGGCAGGAGCAGGGGCCGTGAGGCGAGGGGGCCTGTGGCTGTGCAGGGGGCTGCTGGAGGCAGGAGGGGTTGCAGTGAGGACTCCATCTCTCCCTGGCTGGGTGGGAGGATGAGCTGGCAAAGGCCAGGAGCAGCATCTCCTGCAAGCAGGGAGAACAGCACCTGGGGAGTCCTGGACGCTTCCACCTCCGAAGCATCCACGGGAAAGGCTCTGCCAGCCAGGCGCTGCTGCTCTCGGGGCACCGGGTTTGCAGAGGCTAGAATGTACGCGATTGCAATTCCAGGACAAACACGGAGGGCCACTGTAGTGAATTCAGCAGTGGCTCCCAAAATCCTTGTCCACATAGACTCTCAGAATGAGACCTCAGTTGGAAATGGGCTCTTCCCAGATGTAATGAGTTTGGGTCCTTGAGATTAAGTCATCGTGGATTTAGGGTGGACCCTAAATCCAATGACTGGTGTCTTTATTTTTTATTTATTTATTTTTGAGACAGTCTTGCTCTGTCACCCAGGCTGGAGTGCAATGGTGCAATTTTTGGCTCACCACAATCTGTACCTCCTGGATTCAAGAGATTCTCCCGCCTCAGCCTGCCTAGTAGCTGGGACTACAGGCATGCGCCACCATACCCAGCTAATTTTTATATTTTTAGTAGAGACGGGGTTTTGTCACGTTGGCCAGGCTGGTCTCGAACTCCTGACCTCAGGTGATCCACCTGCCTCGGCCTCCCGAAGTGCTGGGATGACAGGCCTGAGCCACTGCACCCAGCCTTATTTTTTATTTTTGAGGCGGAGTTTCGCTCTTGTCACCCAGGCTGGACTATAGTGGTGTGATCTTGGCTCACTGCAAACTCCGCCTCCCGGGTTCAAAGGATTCTCCTGCCTCAGCCTCCCAAGTAGCTGAGATTACAGGCGCTTGCCACCACGCCGGTTAATTTTTGTAGTAGAGATTGGGTTTCACCATGTTGGCCAGGCTCGTGAACCCCTGATCTCAGGTGATCCACCCACCTCAGCCTCCCAAAGTGCTGGGATTACAGCCACGAGCCACCGCTCCCGGCCTGGTGTCTTTAATAACAGGAAGGAGAGGGAGATTTGACGGCCTTGTGAGGACACAGCAGAGATTGGAGAGATGCAGCCACAAGCCAGGGACGCTGGGAGCCACTAGAAGCTGGTAGAGGCAGGAGAGATCCACCCTGGAGCCTCCAGAGGGAGCTGGGCCCTGCTGATGCCTTGATTTTGGACTCCTGGCCTGTGCAACTGTGAGACAATGAATTTCTGTTGTTTTAAGCCTCCAGTTTGGGGTCATCTGTTACGGCAGCCACGGGAAACACATACAGCTACTTTCTGAAAATGAAAACAAACAAAAAGCAAAGCAAATACAAGTCCGCATTAAAAAAGCAAACCAAACCAAACCAACAATTCCATGGAGATTAGTTTTATTTGCCACATATTCAGAGGAGCAAGACCTTTTCAGCGAGGGGCAAACACCTGTGGCTGGGTTTGCTGTGCTCTCACAGGCATTGGCAGCCACCTGTTGATCTCTGGTCCCTGCAGAGGTGCCCCCCTCGGGGGCAGGACAAGCTTATGTCTGTCAGCCTCCCTTTCACGGGGCAGCCTGAGGATATCGGGGGCCACTAGAAATCAAATTTGGAAGCAGGAATGCCGGTCTGCAAGTTCAAATTCAAACCTTCCAGATACAGAGCGCTGTCTTCACTCAGGGCTGGCCACCTTTTCCTGGGCCTTTTAGAGGAAATCCCAGGCTGGAGGTGAGAAGCCGAATCTTCCAGCCCTCGGATGAGGGGAGAGTGAGTTCCGACCCAGAGCAGGTGGGACCGGGAAGCTATGTGGAGGTCATGGGCCTGGGCCTCACTTTCCTCTGGGAGAGTCTGAGCCCCGGGCCCAGCCTGGGTTCTTACTACCTGGGACAGACAGAAGCGGCTGTGGGAAGGGCAGGGCTGGGCCCCACAGGCCCTTTGTTTGCCGTCGCGGTTGGGTGAGTACACCCAGCCTCTCCCGGTGGCTTTGTTATTCCAGAGTGTGCTGTGCTTGGCCACTGGCTGGAACTTGGAAAGCAAACACTCCCAAATGTCACATATTTTAAAAGTAGAAACAAGATAATTTGAAGTGTCCAAAGGAGGAGAAATATACCTTAAGCGTCACACCTCCCGTGAACGCACGGGATTTACAAAGGCCAGGAAGCCACGAGCACTGACTTGCTCATATGAGTGTGCAGCTGGGTGTGCAGGTATGCACCTGTATGTGACAGGATGTGAGGTGTCTGTGAGGGTGTGTCAACGCATGTGTATGTATGTGTGTGTGTGTGAACAGGTGTATGGACATGTGTAGACGGGAAATTGTGAGTGCATGTGTGAATACATGTGGAAGGTTATAAGCATTGTGCAAATGTGTGTGCAGGTGTGTGTGTGCACATGGCCCGCCTGCAGGGCGGCGGGGTGCAGCATTTGTGGGCTGACCCCCATAGCGGGGAGTGGTAGGGAGGTTAGCCTCCAGGGGTGCTGGGAGCCTGGATGAGGGTCTAGGGCTGGATCCTCTCTGTCTGCTTTAACTGAGTGGGGTGGGAAACCCCTCTGTTCCCATTTCCCTGGGGGCAGCCCCTGCCAGTGCAGAACAGGCAGATGGGATCCTGCCCTGACTCCTGGGGTGGAGGGGAAAGCACCCCCCTGGCCTGTGCCTGGCTCTGACCCGGCGTCAGCTCTGGTGCCTGCGAGCCCTCGGGGTTACTGGCGTGGAGGCCGTGCATGCTCATGAAATTGAGCAAAACGTCAGCGATTTCAGCCCTTCTCGTTCTCGAGAGGGCTTCATACTGGAATCTGGAGTCACCTTGGCTTAGCCAGTTATACATTCTTTTTTTTTTTTTTTTTTTTCTTAAGAGACGGAGTCTCGCTCTGTCCCCCAGGCTGGAGTGCCGCAGTGCGATCTCGGCTCACTGCAAGCTCCGCCTCCCGCGTTCACGCCATTCTCCTGCCTCAGCCTCCCGAGTAGCTGGGACTACAGGCGCCCGCCAACACACCCGGCTAATTTTTTTTTTTTTTTGTATTTTTAGTAGCGATGGGGTTTCACCGTGTTAGCCAGGATGGTCTTGATCTCCAGATCTCATGATCCTCCCGCCTTGGCCTCCCAAAGTGCTGGGATTACAGGCGTGAGCCACCGCGCCAGGCCCAGTTACACATTCTTAGGTGCTGCAACCTGGTAATGAAGAGTGGGAGATGCCTGGGGGAAGCAGAGGGAGAACTCAGATTCTTCAGAGGCACCATTTACCTCTGATGATTGTTATGCTGATTATAAATCAGTTTCATTTGTCCTTCGAAAGCTCATTGGAAGCATTCCCTTGGAGGATTGACAGGCTTTCCTAAAACGACTGAACTCACTGAAATCAGCCCGTGGCTGAGGTTGGCCTCCCTGAGAAACAGACTCCAGGCCCCAGCTCAGGAGGCAGCCGGTGTCCAGGAGCCTTCAGGAGCCACAGCTGGGGGCAGGGAGGGGCCCTGGCCTGGGCAGAGGGGAGGTCGGACTGCCCTGCAGGTATACAAGGCCTCAGCCACCCCACAGCGTGCTGCAGAGCTGGGATGGCCCCTCGGGGATGGCCTGCGTTGGGCAGTCTGATGGTCACTGTGTCCACCCTGACCCATTGCTGGATGGGGGCTGCCCCAGCGAGGGCAGTGGAACTGGGCCGGGAGGCGGAATCTGAGTGCAGGGTCTCAGCTGTGAGCCGTCAGCAACCCACACCCCAGAGCCCCGTCCTGGAGGGGAAGGGTGGGGAGTATACCTCAGCACCTACCCTTGATAGCACCTGATTTCTTTTTTTTTCTTGTTGTTTGTTTGAGACGGAGTTTTGCTCTTGATGCCCAGGCTGGAGTGCAATGGCACCATCTTGGCTCACTGCAACCTCGGCTCCCCAGATTTAAGCAATTCTCCTGCCTCAGCCTCCCGAGTAGATGGGATTACAGTTGTGTGCCACCACACCCAGCTAATTTTGTATTTTTAGTAGAGATGAGGTTTCACCATGTTGGTTAGGCTGGTCTTGAACTCTCGACCGCTGGTAATCTACCCGCCTCAGCCTCCCCAAGTGCTGGGGTTACAGGCGTGAGCCACTGTGATCTCTTTATTTTTAAAAATGGATAATAAAGTTTAATGTTCACTAGTCTTTTAAAATTGCCAGTTGTCTCATACATATCTGCTCTGGACAGAATGGTGCCCTCATAAATTTCTACATTGAAGCCCTATGCCCCAGGATGGGCTTTAGGAGGTGATTAGGTTTAGATGAGGTCGTGGGGTGGGGCCCCCAGGCTGCAATTAGGGTCCTTGTAAGAAGAGGAAGAGACCACAGCCCTCTCCCTTACGCAGCAAGAAGGCACCGTCTGCTAGCTAGAAAGACCTCCACAGAGGCCACCTCAGCTGGAAGCATGATGTTGGGCTTCCAACCTCCAGAGCTCTGGGAAGTAAGTGTCTGTTGTATAAGCCCCCGATCTCTCATGCTTCATTATGGCAGCCCAAGCAGACTGAGGCATCGTAAGTGTGTTTTCATTCTGTCTGTTTGAGTTGGCATCAAATTAGGCTGCCCCACATGGCAGCGGCTGTGTGAATCCCACTGGCCGTCCGGAGCGTGGTTGGAGGCCTCTCGGGGGACATTGCAGGTGCCTGTCCAAAGGGCCCATCGTGGAGCCATCCCACTCTGGGGACTCCAGCGAGGTCTGGGCTCCAGGAAGATGCTGCCATTTGAAGGGTACGCTGGGTCATGCACTGAGCATCCTCACATTGGATGTCCCCCCGGTTCCATCTTTATAGCAGTCTCTCTCTCTTTTTTTTTTTTTTTTGAAATGAAGTCTCGCTCTGGCACCTGGGCTGGAGTGCAGTAGTGTGACCTCGGCTTACTACAACCTCTGCCTCCCGGGTTGAAGCAGTTCTCCTGCCTCAGCCTCCTGAGTAGATGGGATTACAGGCACCCGCCACCACGCCTGGCTAATTTTTGTATTTTTAGTAGAGACGGGGTTTCACCATGTTGGTCAGGCTGGTCTTCAACTCCTGGCCTCAAGACATCCACCCACCTCAGCCTCCCAAAGCGCTGGGATGATAGGTGTGAGCCATTGCGTCTGGCCTGTGGCAGTCTTTTAACAACCCAAGATGACCAGAGCCATGAAGAAAAAAATGGATAAATATGATCACATACAGACAAAAAATTTCTGTGGGGCTACAAATACGTAAAACCTAATGTTACACATTAAGCTGGGGGAAATTGCCACGAAAATGACAATAGTTCCTTCCATAATTTACAAGGAGCTTCTATAACACAATAGGAGCGGGACCAAAAACCCAGCAGAAAGACAAACTCAGGCAGCTTCTAGGAAAGAGAGTGTCAATTGTCAATAAAACAGGAAAAGATGCTGGCCTCATCAAAGATAAATGCAAATGAAAAGATCGTTGAGATCCATTTGTCAGAGATGCAAAATATTTTAAAGATTGATCATACTGCCCGGGCGCGGTGGCTCACGCCTGTAATCCCAGCACTTTGGGAGGCCAAGGCAGGCGGATCACGAGGTCAGGAGATGGAGACCATCCTTGCTAACACGGTGAATCCCCGTCTCTAGTAAAAATACAAAAAATTAGCCGGGCGTGGTGGCGGGTGCCTGTAGTCCCAGCTACTCGGGAGGCTGAGGCAGGAGAATGGTGTGAACCCGGGAGGTGGAGCTTGCAGTGAGCCGAGATTGCGCCACTGCACTCCAGCCTGGGTGACAGAGCGAGACTCCGTCTCAGGGAAAAAAAAAAAAAAAAAGAAAGAAAGATTGATGATACCTAGTGTTGAAGAGACAAAACAAAATTCTGTGATCTGTGTTGATGGGAGTGGGTATGTGCAGCCTTTTGGAGATGGCAGTTTGGAAATATCCATCAAAATGTCGCTTGTGGCTGGGCGTGGTGGCTCATGCCTGTAGTCCCAGCACTTTGGGAGGCCAAGGCGGGCTGATCCCTTGAGACCAGCCTGGCCAACATGGTGAAACGCTGTCTCTACTAAAAATGCAAAAATTAGCCGGGCGTGGTGGCTAATTGATTGGATCCGGGAGGCGAAGGTGACAGTGAGCCTCAGTCATGCCACTGCACTCCAGGCTGGGTGACAGAATGAGACTCTGTTTCAAAAAAAAATGATGTCACTTGTGGGTGACCTTTGAGCAGTGTTTGGGATTTTCTCCAGAGAGTCTTAAAGCACACCAAGGTTTATATAGCAGAATGTTTACTGAAAAGTCACTTGCCATAAACGAAAACTAGAAATGGCCCACATGCCCGTCGATTGGATGTGATTGATGTAAGTTTTGACATGGTCCTCTGATGGAATACTGCGATTTGAGACAGAGTCTCTCTCTGTTGCCCAGGCTGGAGTACAGTAGTGCAGTCTCGACTCACTGCAGCCTCCGCCTCCCGGGTTCCAGCGATTCTCCTGCCTCAGCCTCCCAAGTCGCTGGGATTACAGGCGTGTGCCACCACACCCAGCTAATTTTTGTATTTTTAGTAGAGACGGGGTTTCCCCATGTTGGCCAGGCTGGTCTCAAACTCCGGATCTCAGGTGATCCGTCCACTTTGGCCTCCCAAAGTGCTGGGATTACAAGCACGAGCCACCACGCCCGGCCCACGCCATACTTTTTGCACTGTGTTTTTTGTTTGTTTAGTATGTGAATGTAATACTTTAATTTTAAAATGCATTCATTTAAAATTCTGTAACTGGGAGAGAATGTTGCTGGGAATTTTCTGGTCGTTGGAAGCCCCTGAAGGTCTGTGAGGGGTCTCCAGCCAATGTCCACCCCATGTGGTGGAGGCAGGGGAGGCAGCATGGGCTGTGCAGATTGCGGCTCACCATCCCTGTCTGGGGGCGGGAGTGTCACCAGCCACACACCTGGTTGCTGGAGGATGCAGCGGCCAGTCCAGGAACAACTGGGTCGAAGCATGGTGAACACTGAGACCCTCCGAGCAGATGAGGTTCTGAGCACTCCTGGTCTGAGGGCGGATGGAGAGAGGCAGTGTGCTGTGGGCTGCCTGGCTGGTTTTCTGGGAAAGCTTCCAGAACCTTCCTGTCACAAAAGAGTTTAAACTCTGGGAAGGACATCAGAGTAGGGTGGTGCCTGCCCTTCAGGAGCTCACAGGCTGGTGGGCGAGACGGGCCAGATTAGAACCGGGTTGGAATCCAGGGGTGGCCAGACAGTGCGAGGGGTCTGTGTGAGGGATGGGAGGGCGGACGGCAGTCAGGGCGGGCGGCCTGCTCAGAAGGTGGCCTTTGGGTCATGTGATGGCAGCATGCTCCAGATCTCTGACGAGGCTCTGCTGTGTTCTGCTGTGGCACGGGCATAGGTGGGGGGAGGGGCCTGAGGTGCTCTGGTCTGTTTCTAGGCGTTCCCCTCAGAAGAGTCCAGCTCAGCCTGCAGGGTGCTCAGAACGGGGTTGGAGGCTGGGAAGGGCTCATTGCTGCCGTTTCTTTGACCCCACAGAGTGCTTTTTGGAAACCCCTTGGCCACCATCCTTAGCTTGCCCACCAGGAGCTGGGTGCAGCCGACTCTGGCACGGCTCTGGGCAAGTCCTTGAGAACTCAGGGGTTTCTGTTCATGTCACAGACCTGTCCTGGAGTCAGTCGGGTTTTCTTTCAGCAGCTGACTGTGTGGCTGGGGTGTGTCCAGGGTCTGCGACAGGCTCGTTGGCTTTTCCCTGGCTGGTCGGTAACCTCCACTCTGGCATCTTCCTCTCGCCCCCCAGGAGAGCACTGTGAGGTGGATGCCCGCTCAGGCCGCTGTGCCAACGGGGTGTGCAAGAACGGGGGCACCTGCGTGAACCTGCTCATCGGCGGCTTCCACTGCGTGTGTCCTCCTGGCGAGTATGAGAGGCCCTACTGTGAGGTGACCACCAGGAGTTTCCCGCCCCGGTCCTTCGTCACCTTCCGGGGCCTGAGACAGCGCTTCCACTTCACCATCTCCCTCACGTGAGTGTGCGTCCCGCCGTGCCACACGGGGCTCTCTTTAGGAAAGGGGCGAGCTTCTCCGTGCACCCCATCCCTCTAGATCGTGACGTCGATGTCCTCCGTGTGTGGCCTTTGATAGTTGAGTAGCTCCAGGCCAGGCGCGGTGGCTCACGCCTGTCATCCCAGCACTTTGGGAGGCCGAGGCGGGTGGATCACCTGAGGTTGGGAGTTTGAGACCAGCCTAGTCAACATGGCAAAACCCCATCTCTACTAAAAATATAAAAATGAGCTGGATACAGTGGTTTACGCCTGTAATCCCAGCTACTCAGGAGGCTGAGACAAGAGAACCGCTTGAACCAGAAGGTGGAGGTTGCAGTGAGCTGAGACTGTGCCACTGCACTCTAACCTGGGCAACAGAGCGAGACTCCATCTCAAAAATAAACCACAAAAGCTTATTCCTTCTGTGTCTTTGTTTGTACCCCTTAACCCACTTCTCTTCAGCCCCTTCCCTGCTCCCTCCCCAGCCTCTGGTGACCACCACTATCCTCTCCACCTCAATAACGTTTAATTAAATGTCTGCACAAGGGAATGTTATGCTGCTGCTTGTCAGATTCTGTATGTCTGAGATTATTGCACTGGACAATTATGAACAGTTTCCCTTATGTGTGATGGTGGCTAAACAATCAGAGCTGACACTAAATCACTGAGGGTTTTGTAGGGAATACCTTTAAAAGTAAAATCATAAGGTGTCTCCCCAAGTTTCCAGGGCAGTGACACTTTGGGAGCGGTGGGGGCTGTGGGCAGGGCCCTCTTGAGCCTCTGAGAGCCGCTGTGAGGGGCCGGGTTGGGGGGCACGTAGCTGCTTTTGTTTCAGGTAGGTGCTTTCATAGCCCCTTCTCCTCTTTCTAGTTTCTCTTTGCCAAGTGTCCAGGCTCCCAAGTGGGCTCCGGGCTCCGTTCCCAGCTGCCTCTCATCCCCACAGCTCTTTGTTCTTTCCTTCTCCTTCCCTGGCCCCCGTCTCTGGGCCTTGGTTTCTGTTTTCTGGCCTTTCCTTTTTTTGCTTTTGCTTGCATTGTTCCAACCCTCCCCTCGGCTTTGGGTCCCTTCTTTATTGCTCCATCGCCAGCGGTGTACGTGTGCTTGCCAGGGGGGCCGTGCAGGACTGTTTGACACTGACACCGCCCACCAGCCCCCACCTGGGTCCAAAGGGAACCGCACAGAAGTGAAACCTACCAAAGGCAATCAGGTATGACCCAGGGGCTGAGTCTCAGGAAACAAGCCTGCACTGAGTTGGTCCCGCCGTCATTAAGATCCCTTCTCCCTGTTCATTCCCTGCCCAAGCATCAGTGTGCTGTGTGGGTATTTTTCTTTGTGTTTGTCGTCATTTCTTGCTTGCATTCTAAAGAGAGGGGGTTTGGGGGACAGTTGGGAACCATCAGTTTTTTTTTTTTTTTTTTGAGACGGAGTCTTGCTTTGTTGCCAGGCTGGAGTGCAGCGGCGGTATGATCTCGGCTCACTGCAACTTCCGCCTCCCAGGTTCAAGCAATTCTCCTGCCTCAACCTCTTGAGTAGCTGGGATTACAGGTGCCCACCACCATGCCCGGCTAATTTTCGTATTTTTAATAGAGACGGGGTTTCACCATGTTGGCCAGGCTGGTCAACCTGACCTCAGGTGATCCACCCACCTCGGCCTCCCAAAGTGCTGGGATTACAGGCGTGAGCCACCGGCCAGCCGAAACCATCAATTTTAACTCAAGAGAAAAGGCTGAGGTCAGATGCTCCAGGCTGGCTGAGGCCGACTCCTGCTGCAGGAAAATGGATAAACCAACCTTAGGTTAAAAGGAGTTCCTGCCGTGGATCTCTGATGGTGGAGACACCCAGCCAGCTCAGGAGCCAGTCCCAAGCTCACTCAGGAGGTTTGCCAAGTTCTCTGAAACCAGGGAGGTGGGGGAGGTGTTGTGGTGATTTGGATCTGAAGACCCCCTGCCCGGGGCCCCTGGGTGGGAGAAGGATTTCTGAGAATTTGATGATCTCCTGCCCGAGCAGGTGGTTTTTTGCTCAGCGTGCTCTAAGTTCTGACAGGCCTGTTCGTGTTCAGGCGTCTGTTCATGCCTCTTCCTTTCATTTATTCACACAGCCCATATTAAGCACTGATATGGACCAGATCTTCTTTGGGTTCTGGAATGCAGCAGGGAATGAGAGCTGCGGTTCCTCCCCTTATGGATCATACATTCTTATAAACCAATGAGTCAGCAGCATGATTTCAGAAATTAACTGAGTGATGTCTTAGGCTGATGGGAGGTGAGGGCAACGTAGAGTACAATGAGTCAGGGTAAGTACAGCTGGGTTGACCCCTGAGTGATCTGCAAAGCCTGGGAAGATTGTTTCTGGCATAGGGGGCAGCTGGTGCAAAGGCCCTGGGGTCTTTTTGACCTGTGTTTGGGAGCCAAAAGATGCTATTGTGGCTGAGTGCCGGGGGGAGAGGCCATAAGAAGGGTCCTTCCATAGCATCATCCCTGCCTGGGAAGGTACCGGGTCCCCATGCCCTGACGCACACACGAGGGGATCTGTTCACAGCAGCAGAAAATGTACAGCACGTGCTTTGCCCAAACACATCAGTAACAGGTGTCCTGGCCGCTGGTCGTACTTGTAGCATGTTGTGCAAATGGGATATTTTTTGCATTCTACAGGCCGTAGTAACCAGACTCCCCATGGATTCTGGTTTGCTGCTTCCGGAAAAGAACCCTGGTTATCAAGCTTGATGGGTTGTCTGCTCCTATGAGAAGGACGCATGCCTGACACCATTCTTTCCTGAATCGTAGCCCCACGTGCTTGCCCTCCTCCGGCTGGACTTGTCATTCCTAGGCAGCCTTTGGACCCTGGGGTCTTCATCCTGTGATGTGCCTCTGCTTGGCCCCACAGGTTTGCCACTCAGGAAAGGAATGGCTTGCTTCTCTACAACGGCCGCTTCAATGAGAAGCACGACTTCATCGCCCTGGAGATCGTGGACGAGCAGGTGCAGCTCACCTTCTCTGCAGGTGGGGCCTTCTCCCCAGGAAGGGCAGCTCTGAGCAATTCACAGATACTTTGTGGGTTAAAACGACCCTCACCCTGTGCAGCGCCTCCAAGCTGCTTACCCTTTCATCCCTCAATTGTAGGTCCAGGAACCTGTCTTATTGAAGAAATCCAAAGTACACAAAGATGTTCATAACAGGCCGGGCGTGGTGGCTCACGCCTGTAATCCCAGCACTTTGGGAGGCCAAGGCGGGTGAATCACAAGGTCACGAGATCGAGACCAGCCTGACCAACATGGTGAAACCCCGTCTGTACTAAAAGTACAAAAATTAGCTGGGCGTGGTGGTGCACGCCTGTAATCTCCGCTACTCAGGAGGCTGAGGCAGGAGAATTGCTTGAACCTAGGAAGCAGAGGGTACAGTAAGGTGAGATCACGCCACTGCACCCCAGCTTGGTGACGGAGTGAGACTCTGTCTCAAAAAATAATAATAAAAAGATGTTCATAACAGTGTTATTTATAGTGCTGGAAATGTGGACGATCTGGTTCATGTTTTCAGAAACCAAGGAATCATTAAATTGTGGTACATCTCTAGATTAAAAATGTCAACGCTGGCCGGGTGCAGTGGCTCATGCCTGTAATCCCCAGCACTTTGGGAGGCCAAGGCAGGCAGATCACCTGAGGTCAGGAGTTAGAGACCAGCCTGGCTAACATGGTGAAACCCCATCTCTACTGAAAATACAAAAATTAGCCAGGTATGGTGGCACTTGCCTGTAGTCCCAGCTACTCAGGAGGCTGAGGCGGGAGAATTGCTTGAAACTGGGAGGTGGAGGTTGCAGTGAGCCGAGATCATGCCATTGCACTCCAGCCTGGGTGACAGAGTGAGACTCCATCTCAAAAAAAAAAAAAAAAAAAAAAAAAATTTTTTTTTTTTTTTTGGACAAGGCTGGCCAGGCAAGGTGGCTCATGCCTGTAATCCTAGCACTTTGAGAAGCCAAGGCAAGCAGATTGCTTGAGCTCAGAAGTTCAAGACCAGCCTGGGCAATATAGCGAGACTCTGTCTCTTTTAAAAAAAAATATATCGACAAGGCCATTAAACATGTTATTCCAGTTGTTAGAAAATAACATTTCTCCAGACTGCCAACAGGTATATCTGTGTTTTTCTGGCACACATGACTTTTTTTTTGTTTTTGTTCTTCTTTTGAGACAAAGTCTTACTCTTTCACCCAGGCTGGAGTGCAGTGGTGCAATATCGGCTCACTGCGACCTCCACCTCCCAGGTTCAAGCGATTCTCATGCCTCAGCCTCTCAAGTAGCTGGGAATACAGGCACGTTTCACCATGCCCGGCTAATTTTTGTATTTTTAGTAGAGACAGTGTTTCACTGTGTTGGGCAGGCTGGTCTTGAACTCCTGACCTCAAGTGATCCGCCCACCTTGGCCTCCCAAAGTGCCGGGATTACAGGTGTGAGCCACCAGGCTCAGCCTGGCACACTTGACTTTCAGGAGTGAATTCTGCCATCTCCTCCTTCACCTGGAAGTTCACCAAGATGGCTCAGAGGTGCTTCTGTCTCTAGAACCCTGGTCCGTGTTGAATGACATGTGTGTGATGGTGGAGGATGGAGCTTGGTTTTCTATACACAATAAAGAAAGGGAGGCACCTGTAACAGCAGCCAACCACCATGGGAGAGGTGGCCATAGCCCTCCGGGCTCTGTGAGGTGGGATTAGGCTATTCCCCTGGCCAGTGTCTCCCACACCCGTTTCCAGAACTCCTGCTGGTTCCCTGGAGATGGTATTCTCTGCCCGGGACCTGGTACCCACCGCACCTGTCCTTTGGTGCCCCTGAAGCTCCTTCCTCCCAGCAGCTGCTGCTGACTCAGGGTTGTGCCCCAGAATCCCCAAAGGGACTCGCCCACCCCACTCCAGCAGGAGCTCAAGGGGTGGAAATGACAGACACCCCAAAGCAGAGATGCACAAGAGACGCGTCCGCGACCTCACGATGGGACGTGTTACGTGGTTTAAGAGTTGTTAAAAGCCTGAGATGACATTTATTTGATTAAGTGACCTAAAGGGGAATTGGTTTTGATGATTTTGTCTACGTTGATGCAATGCATAGGAAAAAGGGTTCGACCCCTGCTGCGGTGTAGGTGTGACTGCTGCTGGTACAGACAGATGGGTTTTCCGTGTTTATATTTTTTCATATTTAGAAAAGGAACAAGGCCAGGCGTGGTGGCTCACGCCCGTTATCCCAGCAGTTTGGGGAGGCCAAGGCAGGCAGACCACGAGGTCAGGAGTTCGAGACTAGACTAGCCAACATGGTGAAACTGTCTCTACTAAAAATACAAAAATTAGCCGGGTGTGGTGGTGGGTGCCTGTAATCCCAGCTACTCAGGAGGCTGAGGCAGGAGAATCTCTTGAACCCAGGAGGCGGAGGTGGCAGTGAGCTGAGATTGCGCCACTGCACTCCAGCCTGGGTGACAGAGCAAGACTCCATCTCAAAACAAACAAAACCAGAAAAGAGGAACAAGAATTACTTTTGTAACCAGAAAAGAAAGTGGATGGAGTGGTGGGCGCCTCCCACCATGGTGCCGTGGGGAGGGGAGGGGGGACGTGGCCATGTGCACCTGTCTCTCCCTGATGCCTCACAGCCCAATCCTCGGTCCCCAGTAGGCCCCGCCAACCCCTGTTTTCTCTCTGGGTCTCCCTCCCACCATGCAGGTGAGACAACAACGACCGTGGCACCGAAGGTTCCCAGTGGTGTGAGTGACGGGCGGTGGCACTCTGTGCAGGTGCAGTACTACAACAAGGTAAGATGGGCCCCACCACTTCCCCCAGGCCCCGGGGCGGCTCGAGAAGGTGCCCTGGGGCGAGGCGCGGTGGCTCACGCCTGTAATCCCAGCACTTCGAGAGGCCAAGGCAGGTGGATTACCTGAGGTCAGGAGTTCGAGACCAGCTTGGCCAACGTGGTGAAACCCTGTCTCTACCAAAAATACAAAAATTAAAAAATTAGCCGGGTGTGGTGGCGGGTGCCTGTAATCCCAGCTACTCAGGAGGCTGAGGCAGGAGAGTCACTTGAGCCTGCGAGGCAGAAGTTACAGTGAGCCGAGATCGTGCCATTGTATTCCAGCCTGGGTAACAGAGCGAAATTCCATCTAAAAAAAAAAAAGGGGAAAAAAGGTGCCCTGGTAGATTTTCTGTCTTGAGACATTTGTGCTCTGAATTTTTTTTTTAAATGTGCTATTGGAAAAAATGGTTTAGGAAATGCACATTTGTGGAGCGTCTGTGTAAATACACCTGAGCCCTGTGCTGGGGTCATAGTCCCACCCAGAGCTCTGGGTCGGGGGGTACACAGGGACCCCGGAGATCTCCTGCACTGTGGGAGGGACACAGAAAGGGCTTATTCATTTGCAGCCACCTTGGCCAGAGTCTACTAGTGGCTGAAATTCTGGGCTGTTCATACACGGCTCTGTAGCCAAAATCGTCCACTGTACCTGGGTGTAACTGGAGAGCCAGAACACTCTCCAAGGAAGTGTCGTGAAGGCTGGGTGGTTTTGGTTTCACTTTATTTTGCTGTTCGTTGGCTTGTAAGGAAACACATTGTTTTTTGCATCAAAATGCTGTGCTTTCCACGGCTGTGATTTTGCAAATCCCTTTTCTCTTCTTGGGAAGCTCCAGGGTGTGCCCCCGCGTGTTCGTGGGTCTGCGTGGGTCTTACCGGCTCCTCCTGGAGCCTGGCCACCCCACCTGTGCCCCGCTTCCCGGACTTCACAAGGCTGTGGCCTAAGCTTGGTCGGCAGACGAGGGCTCTTCTGTCCTCCAAGAGAATCGAGCCAGTCCTTCTATGGAGATAGCATCTTCGTTCTTTCACAGCCACTGTGCCTGGCTGCGACTTGCCAGCCGTTGGGGTCCAGCCAGTGGGCCTGAGGTCGTAGTGTCGCCTCCACTGGCTTTCACTCTCCTTTCCATGCTGGCCACCGGCGTCCCTCCGCCTCCCTGGCCCGCCCCTCCCATCTGCCTTGAATATCCCATCATCTCCCAGGCGTGCCACACAGACTCCAAGTAGTGGTCACCTGCACAGAGACCATAGTTTTTGTCCTCTGTCCCATCAGTGCCAACCCAGGGCAGGTGGAGCTGGAGCCTCATTTGGGAGGAGGGCAGATGGGAGGTGCTGGTGAGGTTTGGGAGCTGAGTGCTTGCTCGGGGTTTGGGGGGATATTGAGAGAAGGCTGGCAGGTGTCTGGGCAGGGTCTGGGCTGCCGCACATTGGATGTCACCCCTAGTGGGGCTTGGCTGATGTTTGGAGAACCATGTGCTTGACAGAGGTGCAGGGGCTGGTGGGGTGAGGGGCTCAGGGCTGAGCAAGAGGAAGAGGGTAGCCCTCACAGACGCGGATTTATTTGCTGCCATTGTCCATTTCAAAGACCGAGTCTTTTCTTGATACGGTGCCGTCCTGTGGCTGCGTGGGGCAGTGCTAGCCAGTGTGAAGCGTGTTCACCTGGGTGAGCTGCACGGGTGGCCGTTGGGTCCTGCTGCCTGGCGCTGCCTACTCTGACCCGGTGACCCTTCCTGTTGTGCCCTTCCAGCCAGCTGGGGCTGGACACCAGAGCTCGATGCCCCCTGGGGTGGTGCCTCCCAAGGGCTGGGCCACAGGGGACCCTGGAGACGGTGCCCTATCGTCAGGGAAGCATAGGTCGTAGGTGGCGCATTTTCCTTCCTGCACGTATCAGAAGACCAAGTCCAGAGATGAACGTTTTTTGCTGGGGAGGGGGTAGGCAGGGGGAGGTTGAGTCAGCCTTGGTCTCCCCATCAGTGCTCAACACTCCAGAATCATCATCTGCCTATGGCAGAAGCAACAGTGTGTCTGCAGTTGCAGAGGGACTCGCAGCCAGGACGCCACTGTGGCCACCTCTGTCCACACTCCGCCCTGGCTCTGACCACAGTGAGTGTTCACTGGGGCCCGCCTGTGGCTGCCCCCTTCCGGGAGCTCAGAGGAGCAAAGTCCCCATGCAGGACGCCACCTGCACTGTCCCGGAGGAGAGGGGCCTCATGTAAGAAGATAAACAGAGGACGGTGGATTACCGGGATCCACGGCTTCCGTGTCTAGGGCCGGGTCCTGTCAGCGGTGCCTGAGCACAGCCTCCTGTGTGGGATTAGGCCTTTCCTGCGAGCGCTAGATACTTCTCTCTCTTGCCTGAGGTTATTTGATGGAGGAAACCAACCAGTTTTTACTGTGTCTTTAGGCGTCCATTAGGAGGTCTGACGGGGCCACACACTAGGATGTGTTAGCAGAGATTATGAGCATCAGCCCGAGAAGGAGACAGTACCGCTGCTCCGTGACTTAGTCTCCGAGTGGCAGCTCTGACAAACCCAGGTGCAGAGGCCTCCTCTGGAGTGCACCTGAGCTGGGGGCAGGACCAGTCAGGTTGGGAGCAGTGTGGGGGCCTGGAGGGGTGGCGGGGGCTGGCTTGAGGTCAGGAAGACAATCTTCTGGGGGCTGGTTCCTCTCCTCTCTGGGCCTCCACTTTGTCTCCAATGTCACCTCTGGTCCTGTCCTCCAGCAGCCACCTTGGGGGTGACCTTGGGCCACCAGGGAAGGTTTTGGGGAAGAGGACAGGCTCAGGGTGGGAGGGGACCCCCACGAGGAGGAGGCGTTGGGGCTGGACGATGAGGGGTGTCCAGGGCCATGACCAGTTGAGAGGGGCTCAGGGCTGGGGCTGCAAGGGTGATCTTGAGGGTGGTGGGTGACACAGCCGAGGGAACCCCCCTGCACACGCGTCCCCTGCCTGCCTTGGCTGATGCGGACGGTCATCCCCCCTGCCCCGCCCAGCTGTGTCCTTGCCCCAGCACGCTCCATTTACCTGCCACACCACCTCGCTGGTTTTGGTTTTTGCATTTTGGGGGATGATGAAGAAAACATACTTGAAAAAATTCAGCATACAGCAGTCTGGAGAGGGTGGAAGCATTGGTGCGGGCCGCGCCGCTGCCGCCCACCCTCCTCTCTTCAGTCTCGTTCTTTGTCCCCCGCCCTCCAGAGTGGCTGTGTCTCTGAGGTGTGGGCCACCTGCATTTTAGGTCTGAGCATGATCTCCTGGGTGTTGCCTGTCAGAGTGGCCTCCTGCACTGCGTCCACGTGCAACCTGCGGGGACCCTTCCCCCACCCGCCAGTGTACAGGGCCGGGGAGCTGCCAGGCTGGTGGAGCAGTCAGGGTCCCCACAGGAAGCAGATGTGGTGCTCCAGTGGGACCAGCCCTGGAAGGGTTATTTACAAAGGGGGCTGGGCAGGGCGTGGGGCATCCATGGGAGGCGGTGTGGGACCCAGGGCTGGAGGCAGTGCCAGCGGAGCTGCGATGGCCCTTAGTCCTAGAGCATCAAGGGAAAGGGCAGATTGGAGCCCAGAAAGAAGGGGTCATGGTCAGAAGCCACAGGAGAGGGCTGCGGACCACCCAGGAGGGGCACAGGATTTCCCACCTGACCACTGCCGCCCCTCAGGGACGATGATCCTTCATTGTGAGGCCTGTTCTGGGCAGCATTCCTGACCTCTGGTCACTAGACTCCAGCTGTTCCCCTAACCCAGTTTTGACAACCAAGAGGTCTTCATCATTGTCAGGCCCCTGAGGTCATGCCCTGGATGAGAACCACTGGGCTAGTGAGACGGGAGCTCAGCTAGAGGGAGTCCTGGTAGCTTCAGGTGGAGATGCGAGACCCTGGGCCGGGGCTTGAGGCAGCAGCCTCTACGTGGGCAGCAGGTGGTCTCCAAGGGGCACTCGGCATCCGTCACCTGGCCGGGGACGGTGCTGTGCTGGTCGCGATCGCCATGCTGGCCACGTGTGGCTAGACCACACGCAGTGAAGCCCCACGCCTGAGATGGCTGCTGGAGTCCTTGGGACCCTGCCTCGGCAATTTGGCTTCCTCTGGTTCTGGTGATTCTGAGATGGCGCGGGGCTGTCTTTGGCATGCTGCGGAAAGTGCTTTTATAAAGACAGCATGAGGCCCGGTTGCAACAAACCGGAGGACCGGCCTCTGCTTCTGTTGAGCAGAGGATGTAAGTGCTTTGAGATTTCCATGACCTTGAGATGACCCCTAGGTCCTGCTGTCATTAGGGATTGCTCACCTGTTGCTTGTCAGGTCATTCAAAACCTCTTGGGTCTGTGCTGCACATGAAACCCCAGAGTCCCAAGGAGAGTGAGAGATGTACCCCCGGAGCACCCCTGGGGTCAGGGGAGCTTCTCCGTTTCTGCACATGTTCTAAAAACTCGAGGGCTTCCACCCAGACGCTTGGGTCAGGGTGAGGTTTTTTGATGGGACCCTTTCTGGGCTCTACAGATCTGCTGTGGTTAGACAGTTGTGTGGTCCCCTGGGTGAGGCCACGTGGCCTTCCCTTTCCCTCCCTCCTCCTCTCCCTTCCATGTTAATTGAGTGCCAATTACACGCACAGAATCCAACTTACAGAAACGAACTTGGAAGGTATTTAATAGAATATAAGGTCCTCCGACGGCGGAACGTCATACAACCGTTGCCACCAGTGCAGTGGGGTTCTGTGTAGTCAGGTCCTCCGACGGCAGAACGTCATACAACCGTTGCCACCAGTGCAGTGGGGTTCTGTGTAGTCAGGTCCTCCGACGGCGGAACGTCATACAACCGTTGCCACCAGTGCAGTGGGGTTCTGTGTAGTCAGGTCCTCCGACGGCGGAACGTCATACAACCGTTGCCAACAGTGCAGTGGGGTTCTGTGTAGTCAGGTCCTCCGACGGCGGAACGTCATACAACCGTTGCCACCAGTGCAGTGGGGTTCTGTGTAGTCAGGTCCTCCGACGGCGGAACGTCATACAACCGTTGCCACCAGTGCAGTGGGGTTCTGTGTAGTCAGGTCCTCCGACGGCGGAACGTCATACAACCGTTGCCACCAGTGCAGTGGGGTTCTGTGTAGTCAGGTCCTCCGACGGCGGAACGTCATACAACCGTTGCCACCAGTGCAGTGGGGTTCTGTGTAGTCAGGTCCTCCGACGGCGGAACGTCATACAACCGTTGCCACCAGTGCAGTGGGGTTCTGTGTAGTCAGGTCCTCCGACGGCGGAACGTCATACAACCGTTGCCACCAGTGCAGTGGGGTTCTGTGTAGTCAGGTCCTCCGACGGCGGAACGTCATACAACCGTTGCCACCAGTGCAGTGGGGTTCTGTGTAGTCAGGTCCTCCGACGGCGGAACGTCATACAACCGTTGCCACCAGTGCAGTGGGGTTCTGTGTAGTCAGGTCCTCCGACGGCGGAACGTCATACAACCGTTGCCACCAGTGCAGTGGGGTTCTGTGTAGTCAGGTCCTCCGACGGCGGAACGTCATACAACCGTTGCCACCAGTGCAGTGGGGTTCTGTGTAGTCAGGTCCTCCGACGGCGGAACGTCATACAACCGTTGCCACCAGTGCAGTGGGGTTCTGTGTAGTCAGGTCCTCCGACGGCGGAACGTCATACAACCGTTGCCACCAGTGCAGTGGGGTTCTGTGTAGTCAGGTCCTCCGACGGCGGAACGTCATACAACCGTTGCCACCAGTGCAGTGGGGTTCTGTGTAGTCAGGTCCTCCGACGGCGGAACGTCATACAACCGTTGCCACCAGTGCAGTGGGGTTCTGTGTAGTCAGGTCCTCCGACGGCGGAACGTCATACAACCGTTGCCACCAGTGCAGTGGGGTTCTGTGTAGTCAGGTCCTCCGACGGCGGAACGTCATACAACCGTTGCCACCAGTGCAGTGGGGTTCTGTGTAGTCAGGTCCTCCGACGGCGGAACGTCATACAACCGTTGCCACCAGTGCAGTGGGGTTCTGTGTAGTCAGGTCCTCCGACGGCGGAACGTCATACAACCGTTGCCACCAGTGCAGTGGGGTTCTGTGTAGTCAGGTCCTCCGACGGCGGAACGTCATACAACTGTTGCCAACAGTGCAGTGGGGTTCTGTGTAGTGATGAGGGGAGGAGCTCCCAGGATCTTGTTACTAGATTTTAAAAGCCATAGTTGTAGGATGTATTTTATTTATTTTATTTTTGAGATGGAGTCCCGCTCTGTCGCCTAGGCGCCTTTGTTGCTGTCTTGGCTCACTGCAACCTCTGCCTCCCAGGTTCAAGCAATTCTCCTGCCTCAGCCTCCTGAGTAGCTGGGATTACAGGTGCTCACCACCACACCTGGTTAATTTTTGTACTTTTCGTAGAGATTGGAGTTTCACCATGTTGGCCAGGTTGTTTTCAAACTCCTGACCTCAGGTGATGTCCCTGCCTTGGCCTCCCAAAGAGTTAGGATTACAGGCATAAGCCACTGCACCTGGCTGAGCCTGGTTCTTTTAGTGGAGGGTGGCATTTAGAAATCCAGATCTGGGTGCTTGGTGTGCTCATTGCTTTGGGGTGTCTCACTCCCAGTCTCTCTTACTGGGCAGAGCTAGGACATAGACGTCTGTGTAGGTGTGTGTGTGTGTACATATATACACGCACACACACTTCATATTGATTTTTTTTTCCTATTTATCTATCACTCCCTATTGGAAGCCATGAACTTCACTGGAGCACTGCTGCGTTTGCTCTGCTCTGCACATTCATATCCCCCTGATGCCGTCCCAGCCTATTCGTGCTGCTTGGTAACAGAACACACAAGGCTGGGTACTTACAAACCACAGAGATTGATTTCTCTGAGTCCTGGAGGCTGGAAGCCTGAGCACCTGCAGGTTTGGGGCCTGGCGAAGGCCCATTCCTCATAAATGGCAGCGTCTGGGTGTCCTCACATGGCGGAAGAATGCAAGACAGTGGACCCACTCCCATGGACCCTTTTATTGAGGCCCTTATCCCATTCTTGAGGGGCTCACCCTCATGACTTTACCACCTCCTAAAGGGCCCATCTCTTGAAACCATCCCATTGGCCATGAAGTTTCAACACATGAACTTTGGGGGACACTTCAGACCATAGCACCCCCAAATTCCTATATTGAAATCCTCACCCCCAGGGTGATAGTATTAGGAAGTGCAGCCTTTGGGAGGTGATCAGGGTCTCCCGCGAGTGGAATGAATGTCCTTATAAAAGAGCCCCAAGACCGTCCCTCACCCCTTCTGTCATGTGAGGATGTGGTAAGAAGGTGTGGTCTAGGAACCGGGCGGCGAACCCTCGCCAGACGTTCAATCTACCAGCACCTTGATTTTGGACTCGCAGCCTCCAGAACTGTGAGAAACAGATGCGTGTTGTTTACAAGGCGCTCAGCCTCTGGTATTTTGTTACAGCAGCCCAAGCAGAGTTAGAGGTCATTCTTGTTGTTTTTCCTCTTCTATATGTGTAACTCTTTACCAGTTAGAAACCTTGTTCTCATTTTCCTCAGTATAGTTAGTGATTTTTCTCAACCTTCCATTATTTAAACAACCTTCCAACCTCACCAGGCTGCAGCTTCACTCAGCCCCCTCCCCGACTGTCCCCTTCCCAGCTGCTCCCTCCCCGGCTGCCCCCTCCCGGACTGTCCCCTCCCCGGCTGCCCCGTCCCCGGCTGCCCCCTCCCCGGCTGCACCCTCCCCAGCCTTGCTGCTCTGCCTCACTCAGCCCTGATGGTACTAGCCGACTCCAGCAGTTGGAGATGGGTCTGCAGAGAGATGTGACCGAAATATTTCATTATTCAAAAAAGAAGGGAGGAAGGGAAGAAGGAAAGTTTTTAAAACAAATTTAAAGGGAATAAAAATCCAAAATATCAAAAGCTGTGGGCTGCAGCTAAAGCAGTGCTGAGAGGGAAATGTATAGCACTAAATACTTACATTAGAAAAGGGGGATGTTTCAAATCAATAATCTGAGCTTCTGCTTCAAGAACCTAGAATAAGAACAAAATAAACCCAAAGCCAGCAGAAAGAAGGAAATAATAAAGATAAGAGCAGCAGTCAGTGAAATTGAAACAGCAAAACAATAGAGAAAATCAATGAAACAAAGAGCCGATAACTTTAAGATTAACAAAATCTTTTCAAAGGGGGGGAAATCTTCTAGCGTGACTGATAAGGAAAAGAGAAGACAAATTGCCAATATCAGGAATAAAATAGGCTTTGTAGACGTCAAAAAGGGTAATAAGGGAATAATAAGAACTCTACATGTGTACATTTAAAACCCAGATGCACGGACCAACTCCTCAAAAAACACAAACTACTACAACTCACCCAAGATGAAGTCAGTCCTTTGAATGGCTGTATAAACTATTGAGGAAATAGAATTTGTAGTTTAACATTCCCAAAAAGGAAATCTCCAGGCCCAGATGGCTTCACAAGAGAATTCTAACAAATATTTAAAGAATTACATCAATTCTGCAAGGTCTCTTCTAGAAAATAGAGAGCACTTCCCAGTTCAGTTCATGAAGCATTACCCTCATTCCAATACCAGATGAAGACAGACTAAACAAAACCACAGACCACTGTTCCTCATGAATATAGATGTGATTCATGTTGACACAGAAACCTGCACACAAGTGGTACAGCAGCTTTTCATAATATCCCCAAATGGGAGACAGCCCAGATGGCCGTCACTGGGTGAATGGTTAAACAAACTGGTATGTCCGTACCATGGAACAGGGAATACTTCTTAGCACCAAACAACTTCTCACTCTGCTGAGTGGGAAAAGGCAACCCCCAAAAGGACCATACTATGTGATTCCGTTTGTATGACATTGTGTTTTTTTGTTTGTTTGTTTTTTAGACAGAGTTTTGCCTTGTATCCCAGGCTGGAGTGCAGTGGCACGATCTCAGCTCACTGCAACCTCCACATCCTGGGTTCAAGTGATTCTCCTGCCTCAGGCTCCCAAGTAGCTGAGATTGCAGGCACACACCACCATGCTCGGCTAATTTTGTATTTTTAGTAGAGAAGGGGTTTCACCATGTTGGTCAGGCTGGTTTTGAACTCCTGACCTCAAGTAATCCACCCATCTCGGGCTTCCAAAGTGTTGGGATTACAGGCATAAGCCACTGCACCTGGCATTTATGACATTCTTAATACGACAGAATAACAATGGAAAACAGAGTAGTGGTTGCCTGGGATTGGGCTGGGGACAGGAGGGAAGTGGGTGTGGCTATGATAGGACACAGGCAGGGTCCTTGCAGTGATGGAACGTTCTGTCTGGACTGTGTCAGTGTTTGTACCTGGGTTTGATATTATACTATCTTTTTGCAGGGTGTTTCCATGGATGGAAACCGTAAGGGGTACATGGGATATCTCTGTATTATTGTTTTACAATTGCATGTACATCTAAAATTGTCTCAAAATAGAAAGTTTCATCAAAATAACTTTTAGGCCAGGTGTGGTGGCTCACGCCTGTAACCCCAGCACTTTGGGTGGCTAAGGTGGGAGGATTGCTTGAGCCCAGGAGTTCAAGATCAGCCTGGGCAACATAGGGAGAATACATCTCTTCAAAATACAAAGTAAAAAAAAACATTAGCCAGGTATGTGGTGCATGTGCCTGTGGTCCCAGCTGCTTGGGAGGCTGAGGTGGGAGGATTACTTGGGCCTGGAAGGTCGAGGCTGCTGTAAGCCATGATTGTACCACTGCACTCCAACCTGGGCGAAAGAGTGAGACTCTTGTCTTAAAAAAAAAATTTTTTTTAAGATTTACAATATTTGCTGGTATATACATATGTTTTTCTGAAGGATAACCCTATGCTCTCCAAAACAACAAACTTGTGTTTTTTTTCTTTGTTTGTTTTGAGATGCAGTCTCACTCTGTCACCCAGGCTGGCACAATCTCGGCTCACTGCAACCTCCGCCTCCTGGGTTCAAGCCATTCTCCTGCCCTCAGCCTCCCAAGTAGCTGGGATTACAGGTGCCCACCACCACGCCTGGCTAATTTTGGTATTTTTAGTAGAGATGGGATTTCACCATGTTGGCCAGGCTGGTCTCGAACTCCTGACCTCAGGTGATCCACCTGCCTCGGCCTCCCAAAGTGCTGGATTGTAGGTGTGAGCCACTGCACCCGGCCCATACTTGTTAATAGTGCTCATCGGATAGCTTTTTCAAGATCATAAACTGCCTAAAGCATGGAGTCTTTTTTTTTTTTTTTTTTTCTGAGACGAAGTTTCGCTCCTGTTGCCCAGGCTGGAGTGTAAAGGTGCGATCTCGGCTCACCGCAACCTCTGCCTCCCAGGTTCAAGCAATTCTCCTGCCTCAGCCTCCTGAGTAGGTGGGATTACAGGCCTGCACCACTACGCCCGGCTAATTTTGTATTTTTAGTAGAGACGGGGTTTCTCCATGTTGAGGCTGGTCTTGAACTCCTGACCTCAGGTGATCTGCCCCCCTCGGCCTCCCAAAGTGCTGGGATTACAGGCGTGAGCCACCGCGCCTGGCCAGCATGGAGTCTTGATCAGATATTTATTATTCCTGGTGATGCAGTGGTTTGGCTGCTGGTTCTTCTGGTCTATGCGATTCAGCCAGGGCTGTGTGAAGGCCTCACTCATATGACCTGGCCGTTAGCCATGGCAGCTGGGGCTTCTCATCTTCCAGCAGGCCACCCTGGCTGTTCACTTGGTGGCAGGGGGTTCCTAGCAGCCAGAGAGGGCGAGTCCCAGTGCACGGTGCTTTCCAGGCCTTATCTCGTGTCCTTGTGCCCTGATGTCCTGTTGCCCAGGTCATGTGGCCAAGCCCAGCCTCTAGGTAGAGACATGGACCATTGGTGGCAAGAGCAGGAGGTGGCATTGCAGAGGCCAGACGTACAGTGCAGGAGGCATCATCGCGGCCCTTATAGCAAAGGTGGATACCAATGGGAAGAAGGATGCAAAGTGAGGTGGATTTCGTGTTCCTTTTATGCCCTTCTGTGCCTTCTTACATGCACTTGAGTTCTTTGTATTTAAAAAAACAATATAGCAGTTATCTGGGTCATGGGACTATGAGCCATTTTTTTTTTTTTTGTTTTTTTGTTTTTTTTTTTTTTGAGATGGAGTCTCGCTCTGTTGCCCAGGCTGGAGTGCAGTGGCGTGATCTCAGCTCACTGCAAGCTCCACCTCCTGGGTTCACACCATTCTCCTGCCTCAGTCTCCTGAGTAGCTGGGACTACAGGCGCCCACCACCATGCCCGGCTAATTTTTATTTATTTATTTATTTTTATTATTATTATTTTTTTAGTAGAGATGGGGTTTCACCGTGTTAGCCAGGATGGTCTCAATCACCTGACCTTGTGATCCGCCCCCCTTGGCCTCCCAAAGTGCTGGGATTACAGGTGTGAGCCACTGCGCCCGGCCCTGTTTTTTTCTTTTAAATATTCTGTTTAAAAAAATCATTTGAGGGCCAGGCACGGTGGCTCACGCCTGTAATCCTAGCACTTTGGGAGGCCGAGGCAGGCAGATCACTTGAAGTCAGGAGTTCAAAACCAGCCTGGCCAACCTGGCAAAAACCCCATCTCTACTAAAAATATACAAAAAAATTAGCCGGGCGTGGTGGCAGGTGCCCATAATCTCAGCTACTCGGGAGGCTGAGGCAGGAGAATCTCTTGAACCTGGGAGGTAGAGGTTGCAGTGAGCCAAGACCGTGCCACTGCACTCTAGCCTGGGCGACAGAGTGAGACTCTGTCTCAAAAATAAAATAAAAAAATAAACAAAAAGATAATTGGATATACAGAATATGTAAGATAAAGAAGCTAAACTTTTACAAAGTTAATTAAGCCTTGCAAAGTATGTAAAATCCTTATGATAAAGGAGGCGGCCACGCAGGCTGGTAATTTTGCCCTCAGGGCCTTGTTGGCTTTGCTTCTGTCTCACAGGAAGTTCTGTGTTTAAGAGGAGGGGATGGGGATGCTCCCCAGGTGTTCCGTGGCTGCGTGAAAGGTCACGCCCTTCATGAGCTTTTCTGGCTTCTCCAGCCCCAGCAGGTGTTCTGTCAAATCCACTAGTGGGGCCTCTGCGAAGGCAGTCTGCACGTGCTCCCGTCAGGTGGTGAAGTCGGCGGCCACTGCCTTTACTTACCCTGCATCTCGGACTCAGGATGTTCCTGCCTCCTTGAGCCCAAGTGATGGGGGCATAGAAGCCGACAGAGGGGTCTTCAGGTGGCTAGCGAGCTCTGCCAGAAAGGTGGTGCAGGGCCCTGCCTGCAGGCGCTGTGGCAGGTGGGGGCTGCCCCGCTGCTGCTGTGTGATGTGACAGATAAGTCACTTGGTTTCCGTTCCCAAACACGGGCCTGGTCAGGTGGTAGAAAGTCACCTGCTATGGAAACGTGGTGATTCCCGGAGGCAAGCGCCGCCCCACCCTGGGCCTTTGTGTTACAGAACCCTGTTATGGAAAGTCGCCCCAGGGCTGGAGCAGCCCTCAGTTTCACGCCCGGCTGAGGTTGCTTCCTGTCTGGCATCATAGCCACTGTCCTCCAGCAGCCTCTGTCTCACCCCCATCCTTCCCACCCCACCCAACCCCTCACTGCTGGGGCTCTGAGATGCACTGTGCCACGGCTGCCTCCCTCCCCTCTCTGGGCTCCTGGCCTTTCCCGCCTCTGCCCCCCCAGCACCTCGGCAGGGAGGGTGGTGGTGGCTGAAGTGTACTGGCTGATGTCCTGTCTTGTGCCAGGCTCATGTGTGTCCCCCACGTGATCCTCATGTTAGCTACTGGAGGAGGAGGTGCTGTTGCTGTTTCACAGATGAGGAAACTGAGGCACAGAGTATATGATGGGAGGGCTGGGTTTAGGCGGAGCCATGGACCCAGCATCTCTCACCCACCCGTGTATCCGCTGCTCTGGGACGTGCCATCCCAGGGCTGTCGCGTTTTCCTGCCGTGACCATCCCCGGCCCCCACCTTCTCCCTGTCTTTTCCAGGCGCTTCCATGCTCTGTCCCCCAATTCAGCCCTCTCCCCACCTTCACCTTATCACACAGATACTGAGCATGTCATCCCTTAGTGGCCTGCAGGCCAGGAGGGAGGGAGACTGGTCAGAAAGGTCATCAGGGCAAGAGGAGGCAGGGGGACTAAGGAAGGGGGTCCTGCGGGCCCAGATCGAGGACAGAGAGGGGACTATTAGGTCTTTACAGGAGCAGGCCGTGACTTTGTATGAGCGTGTGTTAGTGTGCAAGACTGTGCGCAAGGTGAGTGTGCACAGGTGAGTATATTGTGCAAGCATGACCACGAGTATGGGTGAGCATGTGTGCACACAAGTGTGTGCTAGTATATCTGTGTGTGCACATGCAAGTATGAATGACGTGAGTGGGTGTGTCCACGTGTGCACACGTGAGTGCATACGTGAGTGGGTGAGTGCATATGAGTGCACATGTGAGTGCACATGAGTGGCTGAGTGTGCATATATGAGTGCACGTGTGTGGGTGAGTGCACATTTGAGTGGGTGAGCATATGTGGGTGTGAATGTGAGTATGTACGAGTGTGGGTAGGTGTGCACATGTGAGTATGAATGAGTGCACGTGTGGGTGAGGGCACATTTGAGTGGGTGAGTGTATATGTGAGTGTGAATGTGGATGAGTATGCACGAGTGTGGGTAGGTGTGCACAAGTATGAGCGCACGTGTGGGTGAGTGCACATTTGAGTGTGAGTGTGGGTAAGTGCACGTGGGTTTGAGTATGCACATGATTGTGGGTGAGTGTACATAAGGGTGCGTGCATGTGTGCGTGGGTTGAGTGTGCATGAGTTTGGGTAAGTGTACGTGTGAGCGTATGAATAAGTGCACATGAATGTGAGTGAAGGCACGTGTGGGAGTGCACATGTGGGTGTGAATGCGGGTATGCACGTGAGCGTGGGTAAATGTGCACGAGTATGAGTGCATGTGCATGGGTGAGGGCGCATTTGAGTGTGAGTGGTGAGTGTGCACGTGTGGGTTTGAGTATGCACGAGTGTGGGTGAGTGTACACACGTGAGTGTGAGTGGGTGAGTGTACACATTTCTGGTAAGCTTTTTCTGCTTGCTCAGAAAAGTCATTTTCGAGGGAGCTGTAGCTCACCTGCCATCCTTCCTGAAGCTTTCTCCTGTTTTTCCCGGGACACTCAGGCTACTGTGTTGTGGGGGCTGAGCTCGGAGGCCCCATCCCAGGCACTCTGTCCCGGTGCCCGTGTGGAGGAGGCCCCGGGAGGCTGCAGCTCGGAAGTGTGCGTTCCTCCTTGTCCCGCTTGTCAGGATTTCTCTAGCTGGGAGTAGCATTCGGATTGAGATGCCTCCCACCCATAGAGGAACATGAGTGAGCTTCTTGTTGGGTGCTTGAGGGTCCCTCAGGTTGTACCAAGCAACTTTTTGCCTATAAAATCCCCAAGAGAAGGAACGTGTTGATTTCCAAGAAGGCGCTGTATCTCACTGCATTTTGGCCCTTCATTTGTCATTGGCAAGAAGACCCCCCTCTGAGCAAATCCCCATATAATTCCCAGGCTCCCAAAACACCTGGGGGAGTAGCCTGGCCGCAGAGGTGACCTGGTCCCGATGGCTGAGCCCCAAAGGAGCAGGGCTGAGATGGCCCTGGCTTCCTCCCATGGAACTGGGGGCTTTGGTCCAGGGTCTGGCTCAGTGGGGGCTGGCACGGTGCCCTGCTGGATCATTTCCAGAACAAAATTAACTACCACGGGGATCATGGAGCTCTGTAGGAGGAGCTTATCTCCGTCCAGTGCTGAGCACGCATGCCCAGGGGACTCCTGCCTCTGGACCCACGGTTCTTGTGTTTCCAAATGTACTGTATACGTCCATCAGGAAAGCACAGAGCTCCTCACTTTTGTCTTTGGCCAGAATCATCGGGGAAATGGGTTAGACCCCCTTGCCTGAGAAATAAAAGGCTTTGTGTGATTTCTTTAAGAATCTCTAGGTGACCAGTTGGTTCTGACCTTTGTTGAAAACTTTTCTAATGCTCCCACAATAAGCCTAATAGCACCGTGCGTTACTTTCTTGGATAGTTGAATAAATGGAGGAAATGGCGGGCCAGTGCCCGAACTCCAAGCTGCAGGTGGCTTTGCGTCTTAGCTCCTGGAGAAGAGCCTGCGGTTTCAGCGGAGAGGCTAATTGCACGAGTTGCTTACTTGCTGCTTTTTTCTTTAAAGATGTAAAAATCAACTTTATGATTTTATGTTATATTTTATTTTAATTAATTTATTTATTTTGAGGCGGAATCTTGCTCTGTCGCCCAGGCTGGAGTGCAGTTGCACAGTCTCGGCCCACTGCAACCTCCGTCTCCCGGGTTCAAGCGATTTTCCACCTCAGCCACCCAAGTAGCTGGGATTACAGGCCCCCACCACCATGCCTGGCTAATTTTTTTGGTATTTTTTCAGTAGAGATGGGGTTTCACCTTGTTGGCCAGGCTGGTCGCAAACTCCTGACTGCAAGTGATCCGCCCACCTCGGCCTCCCAAAGTGCTGGGATTACAGGCGTGAGCCACTGCGTTCAGCCCCTGTATTATGTTATTTTAATATAGGGAAGTATTAAAACAGCAAAACTTGAGAAAACCACTTGCACGTTATTTTGCTTTTCTTCACATCTTTTCAAGAAATAACAATAGCAGGCATGGCTGCAAGCACTTCACACATGTCATTCATGTGTCCCACGAGGAAGATGCTATTTTTACCCCCAGTTGTACAGCCAAGTCCTGGCATGCAGGGAAGTCATGTGACTTTCCCAAGTAGGGGCAGGATATGGACCCTTGGCTTTAAGGAGGTGATGTTCGTTGGATGCTGTGGACACTGCTGTCCTGTGAGCCCCCCGCCGGCCTTGGGCCCGCCCAGCTGGACCCTGAGTTGAGAATGAGGATGATAGTAATATCAGCCACGCCAGCTCAGACACTGCACTGCTCAGATCCGTCCTTTCATTTCATTCCCAAACAGCCCTAGAGATAGCAGCTATGCACTTACCCACTTTCTAGAAGAGTCTGCCTAGGCTCATAGAGTATGTCTTCTGCCCCAGGTTCCTGGCAGGTGAGGGATTCAGGAGCACCTGTCCCCCTCAGCCAGAGTTGGGCAGAGGAACTTGAGTTCCCCTTACAACCTGGGATAGTGTGGAGCTGCCCTCCCCACCCGGTGGCCCAGTGGCTCAGTTGGGCTTCCAGATGGTTTGCTGCTCACAGCCCTGGGGGGATACCGCACCCTTCGAGCCAGGTCATCAAAAGCAGCCGGCAGCCCCTGTGTAGAGGGTGGCTACCTGGCAGAACAGGGTCCTGTTACCTGCCTAGGGGTATTGGGACCACCAGGAAGTAGCAGCTTGGTCTGAGGTTTGCATTCTGGCAAAGTCCTGTCCGAGGCTCCTGGGAGTCCAGTTTGAATTCTGGAAGGTTGTGTGCATCTGCGTGAATTTGCTCCTCGTGACCCTTCCCACCACTTTCCCAAGCAGCTTCGGAGAACTGCAGTGGCTGCCTCCGAGGGAGAGCTTGTCGTCTCCGTGCCAGAACTGGCACGGGGTCTTGCCCACATTTCCTGGGGCATTTGTCGGCCAGACAGGCCTGAACCTTGTCATCTTGAGAAATGACAGCATGGAACGTTCAGCGCTGCAGTTTGACTCTACAGACATTCCTGAGGTCCAGCCATCTGTGAATTCTTTGATATGAACGTTGGTTAATCATTTCTGACACAGAACATGAATTCATTCATTTCCTAAGACGTGCCCCTCCCACCCCCACACCGCCTTCCCCTGCTACCTTCCCCAGCATTGAAACCGTACCCCCACCGACCTCCCAATGCAGAATCGTCTGCGGCAGGTTAAAAGGCTGGAGAAATGTGAGCACTTCGTAAGGACCAAACGCTTTTGTGCGCACACAAAAACTCCCAGCACTGCGTAGAGCGGCTGAGTGGAAGCCAAGGGGGAGGGCCTGCACACAGGGAAAAAAAATACCTTGAAGGAAAATAAGAAGAGGCTGGACCCCAGGGATGACTCCTGGAGCGGGAATCCGGATCTGCACAGCTTAGCGCTTCTGGGCCACTCCTTGCAGTGCTCAGCGGCACTGTAGTTTTTTTCTCAGGTGGCTGCAGGAGTGAGCATGTGGCCTTTCCTTGCTGGCTCTGTTTCCGCCTGCCCCAGGGAGCCTGTGCTGGCCAGGGTTGTCTGCCAAGGGGTGTAGAGGCACCGTGGGCAGCCCCTGCTGTCTCCAGTCACTGTGTGCGCTGCCTGCCTTGCTCGGCCTGAGTGACCAGGTCCAGCTACTGAGCTTTACGTCCTGGAAGCGAGGCCTGGGAATTGAGGCCTTTCCTGCAAGGGGTGTTGGTGCAGGGGTTGGGGGGGTCCTCTGGGCCTGGCCAGCTGCTGCGCAGTACCCAGCTGAGCCCTGGAAGGGCAGGTGCCGGGGCGCTGGGGCCTCCACCGTGCTGGCCTTGGCTCATCCTTTGCCTGGCGCCTTCCAACACAAGAATTGAGAAAAAACTCAGATACGATCCTGTGGCCCCCTTCATTCCCACGCTGTCTTTTTCTTTTGTATAAATATGTGGCAAACTTTAAAAATTCCTCTTAGAAATGTGAGGAGGCGGTTCGTCTGTCTCATTCCTTATCCGCCCGCCCGCAACCTGTACCATTCATCATCAGCTGTGACCCAGCCAAGCCACCAAGTGCTTTTCCCGGCCGGACACCACACGCCAGTGCCCTGCGGAAGCTGCTTGAGCTGCTTTCTCTGTGTAAAACTCAGAGGCGGACGCGCCACCCCACAGTCTGGAGCTGTTACCACCACGTAGTCTTTTCTCTGCCGCCGCCTCGTGCTCCACGCCGGCCTTTCAGCGGAGACGCACTTTGTCTTCCTTTGACAAAAATGGATGATCTGAGCCCAGATCACACACATCTGCTGTTGTCTTCACTTATCCCCATTCAAGCAGCCTGTGTAATTGTCCACGCGCCTCTCGACCCCTCCTGGAGAATGTTCACCTCTCTGACTGCGTTTTATCACTCATAGCCACCTGGCAGGAAGGCCAAATAATGCATTTTCTCTCCATGTCAGGGAAAAATTGGAAGGATCTTCCCAAAAGTTCTTCAGGTGGAGAGTGGCAGGGGGCTGGTGAAGGGGGGGATGCCCACCCAGGAATCTTTTTTTTTTTTAATTTTTTCCTTATTGAGGTGAAGTTCACATAGCATAAAATTAAGCTTTAAAGGGGCTTCTAGTATATTCAGAGTATTGTTCCACACCACTTCTATTGAGATCTAAAATGTTTTCATGCCATCAGTTGACCAATAGTAACTTTTTAAAAAATAATAAAATATTTTCATCACCCAGGCTGGATGGTGCGGTGGCTCATGCCTGTAATCCCAGCACTTTGGGAGGCCGAGGCGGGTGGATCACTTGAGGTCAGGAGTTCGAGACCAGCCTGGCCAACATGGTGAAACCCCATCTCTACTAAAAATACAAAAATTAGCCAGGTGTGGTGATGGGCACCTGTAGTCCCAGCTACTTGGGAGGCTGAGGCAGGAGAATCGCTTGAACCTGGGAGGCGGAGGTTGCAGTGAGCCGAGATCATGCCACGGCACTCCAGCCTGGGTGACAGAGCGAGATTCCATCTCAAAAGAAGTATTTTCATCACCCCATACCATTAGCAGTCACCCCCCATCCTCCTCCCTGAGCTCCTGGCAACATCTGTGTGCTCTGTGTCTGTGGATGTGCCTGTCCTGGACATCGTGTAGGAATGGAGTCGTGCGGTGCATGGCCTTTCGTGTCTGGCTGCTTTCACTGAGCATGATGTGTTCCGGGACCCCCGCACCGTTGTGTATCAGTGCTTCGTGCCTTTCGGTGGCTGGGATTCCGGTGCAGGGATGGGCCACAGTTTGCCCACTCATCTACTGATGGACATTTAGGTGGTTTCCACTTCTTGTGAGTTGTAAATAGCAATGCCGTCAACACTCATGAACTGGTTTTTGAGTTCCTGTTTTCAGTTCTTTTGGGTACACGCCTGGGGCTGGTGGTGCTGGGTCATGTAGTAGTTCTGCGTTTAATGCTTTGGGGACCCCCGTCTGTGCGTCTCAGGTCACCCACAGCACCGTGTCTATGCACTCCCTGCCTCCGCGACACTTGCTGGCCTCAACCGCAGAGTGGACGGTTAGCCTGCGCGTTAAACCCACACTCGCCGAGAGGCGGGAGAGTGGACGGTTAGCCTGCGTGTTAAACCCACAGTCACCAAGAGGCGGGAGAGTGGACGGTTAGCCTGCGTGTTAAACCCACAGTCACCAAGAGGCGGGAGAGTGGACGGTTAGCCTACGCGTTAAACCCACGCTCGCCGAGAGGCGGGCATTTTAAACCAGGGCCTCACTTAGCACCTATTCAGGGGTGACAGGAGAGGGATGGGCCATCGGGATGCTGTGATTTCTCCTCCGAGCAGCAGGGACCTCAGACCCCACAGATTCCCCCGCTCCTCTGTGCAGCCCTCCTGCTGGTTCTTCCAGCTCTCCACCTGAGAACATTCGGCTCTTTCGCCAAAAGTGCTGTTACTTTTGACCCAGTGGCCGCCGGTGGGTGTCTCGGGGAGTCAGAATCGAGCAGCACATGCTGGGCGCTGTCTATCAGAGACCGTTTCCTAAACGCCCTGTGCCTGCTGCTCTGATTCACGAAGGCCAGACTGAAGTCAGGTGTCCTAGCAGTGGGTGTCTCACATGAGTCAGTGCCACTCGAAAAACAAGCGTGGATTGCATTGGCTTTGTCTTTTGCCTCCAGCTTTCTTTATCCTGCTGTTTTTTGCTTGAATCCGTAGCTCTGAGCCATTGATTACCAGCAGCAGTTTACAGCAACTGCAGTTTTGTAAACAGCAGCTTAATGTCATGAAAGCCTTCCCAGTGTAAATGCTACTTACGCCCTTCCTCCAGCAGTCTCACGCCCAGCCCCAAAAATGTAAATTATAAGTTGTAAAGATAAGGTGGGGCTCACACAGTGAGGGGAGCTTCTCCTTTCCCTGGGATTGCATCTCACATTTAAGCGTCCCATAATGGGCACTTCCGCGCGTTTTCCAAAGTGGGCCGCGTTACAGAGCGAGAAAACAGATGATTTTTAATGCACTCACCTACCTGTTGCTTAACCAAAAGTGGAGTCTTCAAGGAGACAGCTTATCAGACCTTGTGATTTCATCAGCTGATGTAAAAGAAAAATGAAAAAGGTGATCCATGCACTCGAATACCAGGGGTCATGGTAGAAGCCTCCCTTGGATTTACAGAGAAGGGCGTGTGGGAAACTCAGGTATCTCTGTTGATATCATCCTCAATCCCTGTAACACAGAGAGGATGTGTGTTCTAATAGTAAATCGTTATCTTGCACAAAAAGAAATTGAGGTACAGTCATGGGTCTCACCCACGTTAGATGATTGGATAAGAGGAGGAGAAGCCTCAGCTGGGGTGGCCACATACAGTTGTGCAGGCTGCCCACTGCACAACTCCAGGCAGGGCATGCTGCCTGGGTGTCCAGGGTTCCCTGAAGTCATGCAACTTGGCCATCTGGCTGAGCTCCTGTTTCCAGTTGTGTGTCCTGCTTTTCAGCCTCGTTTCCCTGATCAAAATAGATACTTTGTTCCTATTAAAAACTGAAGATTTATTTTTGAATGAACTATGTGGTTGTTATTTTCCTATTAAAAGGCACTGAGGATGATTTAATTAAATTCTACATTTTTACAACGATCTATTTCCACGTTTTATAAAGAAGCATGAGATTGTATCATGCTATAAACTCAAACTGACCCCAGAACTATCAGGAGGAGGCATCGAACCCATCCTTTATAGGGGTGGTGGGAGGGACCCTGCTGGGACTGGAAGAGAAGGTTCTCTCTGGGGTGGAGGGGGAGGCTCTGCTGCGCATTGTGTGCCAATTGTGGGGCATGGTGGCACTTGCCTGGCGATCTCCTGGCTCATCGTCACGGCCACCCGTGAGATGTAGGTCTTGTTATCCAGGTTGTGCAGATGAAAGACATTCTGTTGCCTGTCCCGGTTGGAGCTGGCACCAACTGTGTTTCTGGAACTTTGAGACCCACATGCTTAAGTTCCGTGGCCAGCATGGATTGTGTAGGGCGGGTGCTGCTTTTCCTCCTGGAAGGGAGTCTGAGGCTGGCTGGGTGGATATGCTTCGTGTCCTGGGAGGGGCTGACCAGGAGCTGAGACCTGCGAGGGCTGTCTGGGGAAAGTGGGCTTGTCCCCGGGTGGCAAACCATAGTCTCTTGGAGAAGGGAAAGGTTTCACCCGAGGTCACTGATTCCAGAAGAACTCTTGTACCCGATCCTGGCCCAGAGAGGGAGTTCCACGCCTTAGAGGGGAGATGTGGGGCCGTCTGCAGGCCGGGCAGTGGCCTCCTGGTGTCTGTACTCCAGGAGCACGAACCTGGCCAGGCGCCGTGGTCAGGAGGACACCCCCAGAAGAGCAGAAGCGGGTGTTCACAGGAGGGGCCCCGGGACTTGGGTGTTGGCTGCAACTTCATTTCCTGGGGCCACCATCACAAAGTACCACGGACAGGGTGGCTCAAACAACAGACATGATTCTCTCTCAGTCTGGCGCCTATAAGTCAAGGCGCGGGTAGGGCCGTGCCTCCTCCGAAGGCTGAAGGGGAGGACCCTTCCTGCCTTTTCCTAGCTGTTGTCGGCCCAGGTGGCCCTTGGCTTGTAAACAGCCGCTCCAGCAGCTGCCTCCACGGTCACGCAGCTTCTCCCTGTGTGCCTTTGCGTCTCAGCATCTGTCCTCCTAAGAGAACACCAGTCATCTTGGATCAGGGCCCGCCTACTCCAGGATGTCGCATCTTAGCTAATTCCATCAGCACCAGCTCTTTGTCCAGACCAGGCCACGTTCTGAGATTCTGGGAAGCAGAACTTGAGGGGGCATTGAGCAGCCCAGCACAGCTAGTTTGGGGAACTAAAGGCCGGGGGCTCCTCATCCCTTGTCTACGTGCCACCCACCCTGTGCCATGTCCTCCTCGCTCTGAGTGACAGGTGCGCCTGCTGAGGGCACTGGCGGAGAAGACGCTGACACCTTCTGTGCTTTCTCTTCTTACAGCCCAACATCGGCCACCTGGGCCTGCCCCATGGGCCGTCTGGGGAGAAGATGGCCGTGGTGACGGTGGATGATTGTGACACCACCATGGCTGTGCGCTTTGGAAAGGACATCGGGAACTACAGCTGCGCTGCCCAGGGCACTCAGACCGGCTCCAAGAAGTGAGCATCCCAGGAGGGGAGGCCCTGGGGGTCCATACCCCCAAACATGCTCACCCTGCGGCCTTCCCAGGGCAGGGCCCCACGTAGGCACTCTGGGTGCAGTGCCCTGGCGACTTCATTCCAGGCTAGAGTCAGACTCCCTGTCCATGGTTGGGGCACCTTCCCTCTGACCTTCTAGAATAAGTCTCCCTAAGTATGTGTCAAGAGTGGCCAGGCTGACCCCAGGGTTGTGATGGCCGGCTTGCGGACCCCGAGACGGTCTCCGGCCCCATCTCCATGGATCACTGGCTTTGTCCCTGCAAATTCTGGTACCTGGGACTCCAGGACTCTGTTAAGTGAAGCACTGTGTCAGCCAGCTGGTCCCAGAGGCTTATTTTTTTTGTTGTTGTTTTGTTTTTTTCTGAGATGGGGTCTCGCTCTGTTGCCCAGGCTGGAGTGCAGTGGCACGATCCTAGCTCACTGAAGCCTTGACCTCCTGGGCTCAAGCCATCCTCCTGCCACAGCCTCCCGAGTAGCTGGGACTACAAGCGTGCACCACCAACCACACCCAGCTAATTTTTGTATTTTTAGTAGAGACCATCCTGTTGGCCAGGATGGTCTCGATCTCTTGACCTCGTGATCTGCCCGCCTCAGCCTCCCAAAGTGCTGGGTTCTCATTTTCTTCTGGCCTCCCTTCAAGTCCCTTCCTTTTCCTGGAAGGTCTCAGAGGCCAGAGTAAAGTATAGTCCCTGCTGGCCTTGACCTGTGCTCCCTGCGCTCACATCCTGTCTCGGTGTGGACCAGCCTGGGTGGGCGGGGCTTGGTGGTCACTGGTGAGCGTGAAACACCCAGATCGTCAGGACTGAACGCAAGTGTGAGCAAACGGAGGCACAGAGAGGCGTGCGGAGCCAGTGGCGGCACCAGACACAGGAGCCCCCTCTGACTCTGGCCTCTCCCCACCTGTCTGCTTGGTTTCTGAAGTAGTTATGGTGGCAGAGGCTACACAGAGGCAACTGCGGAGCCCAGCCCGCCGTGGCCGCCTCTCCCCGCCCTGACGTCACAGAAGATGGCTTTACCTCCCCAGGTCCCTGGATCTGACCGGCCCTCTACTCCTGGGGGGTGTCCCCAACCTGCCAGAAGACTTCCCAGTGCACAACCGGCAGTTCGTGGGCTGCATGCGGAACCTGTCAGTCGACGGCAAAAATGTGGACATGGCTGGATTCATCGCCAACAATGGCACCCGGGAAGGTACGGGTGGCCATCAGGGCGTCGGAGCTGCCGCAGTGGCACCTGGCTGGACGTCGGCAGCCACACAGAGGTCACTGCTTGCAGATCCCTGGGGAGCCGTGTTTTTCTTAGAAATGTATGTGTGCAGCGGTGGGCAGCTCCTGGGGTGGAACCCGGGGTCCAGGCTGGAGATGCGCATCTCCGCAGTTCCTGCATCTGCAGTTTGGGGTTGCCTTGGCACTGCTGGCCCAGGCAGCTAACCCGAGGCGCAGTGCCCCAGCCAGCTAACCCGAGGCACACGTGATCCTGGGGTCTTGCACCTGTGTCACCAGGTGACCGGGCCGGCTGCCGTGATGGCCTGGAGTCCCAGCGTCTCCAAATGTGGTCAGTGCGTTCAGCACCTTCTTAGTTCCCATGTTCCTGCCATTGCCAGGGGCGTTCGGACCTGGTCTGACTTCCGTCCAGCCCCGGGTCCATTCCATCCTGATTTCCCATGCCACGTCTGGCGCCGGGGACCCTGGGCGGTTCCTCCGAGTCAGGCTCTGCCGCACGCTCTGTGTTGCCAGGCTGCGCTGCTCGGAGGAACTTCTGCGATGGGAGGCGGTGTCAGAATGGAGGCACCTGTGTCAACAGGTGGAATATGTATCTGTGTGAGTGTCCACTCCGATTCGGCGGGAAGAACTGTGAGCAAGGTGAGTGGCCGGCGTCGTCCAGTCCCCCGGTCGCGGCGGCTTGGGAGGCATTGCTCCTTGATGTGCCCGGGACCACCGTGAGGGGGCTTCCCATCCAGCCTCTGGTGGCATATGCTGCATTTACTGTGGACTCACACTGCCCTCTCCAAGAGACTGTCCTCTGCAGAGCCCCTGCTCCTGCTTCTGGGGTCCCCAGTCCCTCAGGTGTGGGGTGGGACAGGTAGGCTGGGCCGGCAGAGCCCAGCCCCAGCACCCCAGCCACTGAGCCCAGGGATCCTGAACCCGCCCCCGTCTGCCTCCTGTCAAGCCTGAGAGTCCCTTGCCGTGCCCATCTGTGGCTGGGAGCCTGCAGATCTTCATGCTTCCCAGGAAGGAGGCTCACGTCCCAGGGTGCGCTTCTCTGGAGCCCACGTGACTGACTGTGAGGGCTGGATGTGTCACAGAGGGGAGGCTCAGACCCATCTTAGTGTTAAAGTGAAAAAGGCCCAGGCCTAGCCTGCAGGCCCATCCCCCACCCCTGCAGCCAAGTCCGCGGCCCTGTGATTTCGGGAGACACCTGAGGTCCCTGGGCCTGTGTCCGCAGCCATGCCTCACCCCCAGCTCTTCAGTGGTGAGAGCGTCGTGTCCTGGAGTGACCTGAACGTCATCATCTCTGTGCCCTGGTACCTGGGGCTCATGTTCCGGACCCGGAAGGAGGACAGCGTTCTGATGGAGGCCACCAGTGGCGGACCCACCAGCTTTCGCCTCCAGGTGACTGGGGCCCTGTGCCACCAAGGCACCTGCTAGGTGGGTGCCCGAGGGAGGGACCCAGGCGCTGGGCTTCCTGGTGCACACTCGGGCACCTGCTACTCGCCCTTCCTCCGGCGCCCGCCCCTGGGGTTCTCCGAAGAGGAGGAGAGGGAATATCAGCCCTTTCTTTCCTCTGGGAGGCGGAGACAGAGCGAGGGAGCATGGGGCTGGGCCAACCCTGGGGCCCAGCAGAGCTCAGCGGCAGTTCTGGTCTCCCTCTAGCCTGAGGGTTTGGCTGGAGCATGGGCATTGCAGAACTGAGGGAGGTGCCGAGACTTCAGGCGGAAACAGTGGGCCTCACCAGTTAAAGCTGCAGCCAGGTGCAGGCCGGGGTGGTGGCTCATGCCTGTAATCCCAACACTTTGGGTGGCGGAGGCGGGTGGATCACCTGAGGTCAGAAGTTCGAGACCAGCCTGGCCAACATGGTGAAACCCCATCTCTACTAAAAATACAAAAAAAATTAGCCAGGCGTGGTGGTGGGGGCCTGTAACCCCAGCTACCTGGGAGGCTGAGGCAGGGGAATCACTTGAATCTGGAAGGCGGAGGTTGCAGTGACCCGAGAACGTGTCACTACACTCCAGTCTGGACGACAAGACTGAGACTCCGTCTCACAAAGCCATAGCCAGGTGGTGGTTGGCACCAATGAACGTCTACTTTCTCTGGGAGCTTGAGATGCCTCAGCCCAGAAATGCCTAAAGCCCCGCTCTGTCGCTGTCTGCCTGTTTTCTCTGTCTTATTGATCTTTACTGTTTCGTTTATTTGAAACAAAAGTTTATTTGTTGGATAAAAATTCCGAACAGCTTTTAGAAGGTGATTCGAATGCACTCTTTCCTCCGGTTTTCTGCGCCACACGGTTTCTGCTCGCATCTTCCATGCTCCATAGACACTTTGTTTGAGAAACAGTTATGAGCCCTGTCTTCTGTCATCGGGCTGCCCTTCTGCCACCCCCTCTGCCGCATGAGGCAGCCATGGGGAGCCTCCCCGGGAGGGTGCCCGGCCCTCGGCTTGCCCTCTTGCCCCTCTGCCTGTGCATCTGAAGGTCATTCCCATCTGTAGTGATGGCGGGGCACGGGCGCTCTCCTGTAAACCCAGCTGCTGTGACCCTTTCTGATCAGCGTCTAGCTCTGAAAACTCACTGGGCAATTCTCCCTCCTAAAAAGCTCCCTTTATGTCTCTCCTTAGGCCTAATTCTCATCCCCTGGCATGGGAGTGGCCTGTGGGAGCCGTGCCTGAGCAGGGCGCTCTGTCTTGATTTGACAGATTCATAACTGAGTTATTCCTTCCTTCATCCTAGGTTTTTTGTTTTTTGTTTTTTTTGAGATAAAGTTTTGCTCTTGTTGCCCAGGCTGGAGTGCGACGGCGTAACCTCAGCTCACTGCAACTTCTGCCTCCCAGGTTCAAGCGATTCTCCTGCCTCAGCCTCCAGTGTAGTTGGGATTACAGGAGCTCACCACCACACCTGGCTAAATTTGTTGTATTTTTAGTAGAGAGAGGGTTTTGCTATGTTGACCAGGCTGGTCTCGAACTCCTGACCTCAGGTGATCCACTCGCCTCAGCTTCCCAAAGTGCTGGGATTACAGATGTGACTCTTATGCTTTTCTCCAAGTTTGTATGTGTGTGTGTGCGCATATCTCCGTGCAAGTGTGTGTGCATGTCAGTCTGTGTATGTGCATCTCTCCATGCGTGCACATTTGTGCATGTCTGTGTGCATGTGGCTGTATGTGTATGTGTGTGCACGCATGTGATGAGACCTGGGTGCACACGGTATCAGAGCAGCACTGACTTCCTTCTGGTTGTTCATTATCTCCAACCAGAGTGAGCCTGGGGCTCCCTCCTGACCTCCCTTCAGCGCACAGAGATGCTGCCCTTAGGTTAGCCTCCTCTCCTGCCTTGGGGTCGGCTACACGGGAACACTCACCCTGTTCTCCCAGGATGACCCCCCCCCCAGGCTCCTGTGGTCAGGAAGTCCCTCCCGAAGCGGCGTCTGGGCTGCGTGTCCTCCGCCATCAGCTGTGTGCCGTGGCGGGGCCATGCCTTATTGCCTTTGCTCCGTTGGGCTCTGGGCCTTCTTGTGCTGCCCAGTGTGTCCTGGACACCATCCCGCATCAGGGGAAGCTGGGCTGAGGTCAGATGGTGAGAGGTGAGATGGATTTTACGGAGTGCCTGCTCCAAGCTCTCGTTCCACACACGGGAAACTGAGGCATAGAGGCTCTTCACTCGGGACCCTATGGTTCTTTTACTGCCCAGGTTCCTGGGACGGCCACAGGCCCTTCTCTGTCACTCCTAAGGACAGCCCATCTAGAAACAGTTCTGTATAGCCAAGATTGGCATGAGGGTTGGCAGGTGGACAGAGGGACTGCCCAGCACATGCCCTCCCCATCATGAGTGCCTGGTTGGAGGGTGGCGGGGGCAGGACCGAGAGTGCTCCCAGCAGGCTGGTGGAGGTCAGTCCCTCAGCAGATCAGCGAGGGCTCAGGAGATGGGTCGAGGCTGGGGCAGGGGCTCAGGCCTGGACAGGGAGCCTCCTGTTCCTCCCCATCACAGCTCGGGAGCATTTTCCAGCACAGACCTCTCGGATTGCCTGGAAGGTGTGGTGTGCGCCAGGGATGATTACAGCTGGCCTGTGGGCCCTTGTTAAACCTGTAATTTCATGAGTCTCCCAGGCAGCCCCAGAAGCTTGCTCCAGGCCAAAACTTGGCAAGTGCGGTGCTGCCTGGGGATGGTATTTTCTGTGTGGTGGTTTCACTGTCTGAACAAATTAAATTGGCTGTTGGATGCAGGTGATGAACTGGAGCTTGCAAGTTGTCATTTGGCAGTGGGGTCTCTGTAGGAAAAAAGCGCGCTTTCAGTAGGAATGGTGCTGGAAGCCACAGACTCCGGTGCTGTTTGTGTAATTACATCATGGAGGGCTCATCCCAAAATTAGGAATTTTGCCAGGGACTACAGCCAGCCCTCCCTGTGGAAGTCTGGGTGGCTGGAGGGGTGGCCTTGAGGGGATGCTGCAGACCCCACTGGGCACCCAGAAGGCCCCCAGGGCAGCTCGCAGAGGCCGGTCAGCCACACGTTACCGAAGGTTCTGGGGGATTTCTCCTTGCCATTATCAGCTTGCAGGCCTCCCGTCGGCCTGTGAGCTCTGTAAAGCAGCAGTTTGGCTGTCCCTCAAAGGATGTCTCCTGTGCCCCTGCCACTGTGGTGGGACAAAGAAGACTCCATTGTAATCCCACAGCCCAAGCAATTTGGATAATTGCTCTCGGGCACCCAAAATCCACCCACCTTGTCAGGTGGGATAACCTTGAGATTGCTGAATGCCTCTCTGACTGAGAGCCGGGGACACACTCTCAGTTACCTCCCATAAAACAGGTTCATCCTGTGGATATCACTTTTGTTTGTAGATATAACGTCACTTTTATCACTGATCTGCTCACTTTCGAGTTCTTCAAGCAAGAACAATGCAAGAGATGGCAAAGGAATTTTTTTTTTTTTTTTTTTTTTTGAGACGGAGTCTCGCTCTGTCGCCCAGGCTGGAGTGCAGTGGCATGATCTCGGCTCACTGCAAGCTCCGCCTCCCAGGTTCACGCCATTCTCCTGCCTCAGCCTCCCGAGTAGCTGGGGCTACAGGCGCCTGCCACGACGCCTGGCTAATTTTTTGTATTTTTAGTAGAGACAGGGTTTCACCGGGTTAGCCAGGATGGTCTCGGTCTCCTGACCTCGTGATCCACCCGCCTCGGCCTCCCAAAGTGCTGGGATTACAGGCATGAGCCACTGTGCACGGCCAAGCAAAGGAAATTAATAAGCTGACTTCTATAGAACAAAAGAAAACAAAATGGAGGCTGGGCGCAGTGGCTCATGCCTGTAATCCCAGCACTTTGGGAGACTGAGGCGGGTGGATCACCTGAGGTCAGGAGTTTGAGACCAGCATGGCCAACATGGGGAAACGCCATCTCTGCTAAAAATACAAAAATTAACTGGGTGTGGTGGTGCATACCTGTAATCCCAGCTACTCCGGAGGCTGAGGCAGGAGAATCACTTGAACCCAGGAGGCAGAGGTTGCAGTGAGCCAAGGTTATACCACTGCACTCCAGCCTGGGTAACAAGAGCGAAACTCTGTCTCAAAAAAAAGACAAAATAGAAAAAGGTGAAAAGTTATCTTCTTAAAATAACTATCAGGCCAGGTACAGTGGCTCATGGATGTAATCCCACCACTTTGGAAGGCCAAGGCAGGTGGATCACCTGAGGTCAGGAGTTCAAGACCAGCCTGGCCATCATGGAGAAACCTTGTTTCTACTAAAAATACAAAAATTAGCCAGGTGTGCATCTGTTTTGTTTTTTTTGTGCCCCCCCGCCCACCAAAAACCCAAACTATCAATAGAGACCAAAAAGCAAAATACAGTTTTAGTTACATAATCTTTACAGCCAGTTAAAACCTGTATCCTATTTTCTCTCATGAATTTATCTTAGACTGATGTGATATTTAGAAGTAGATTTCTAGGTTAGCAAGCATGTAGCGTTTTCTTTTCTTTTTTCTTTTTCTTTTTTTTTTGAAATGGAGTCTCACTCTGTCTCCCAGGTTGGAGTGCAGTGGCGTGAACTCTGCTCACTGCAACCTCTGTCTCCCAGGTTCAAGGGATTCTCCTACCTCAGCCTCCCGAGTAGCTGAGATTACAGGTGTGTGCCACCACGCCCAGCTAATTTTTGTATTTTTAGTAGAGACAGGTTTTCACCATGTTGGCCAGGCTGGTCTCCAACTCCTGACCTCAGGTGACCCACCCCCCTCGATCTCCCAAAGTGCTGGTATTTCAGGTGTGAGCCACTGCGCCCAGCCTCATGTAGCATTTTCTAGTAAATCATTTTGGTATTGTTTTTAGCATAATTGCAGGTCAAAGAATGTATACCATGTGGTTTCAGAGCTTTGAAATGTGGTTTACAGCCCAGATCTAGTCAGTTTTTTTTTTCTTTTTTCCTTTTTTTTTTTGTTTGAGACGGAATTTCACTCTGTCACCAGGCTGGAGTGCAGTGGTGCAATCTCAGCTCACTGCAGCCTCCACCTCCCGGGTTCAAGTGATTCCCTTGCCTCAGCCTCCTTAGTAGCGGGAATTATAGGTGCCTGCCACCACATCCAGATAATGTTTGTATTTTTAGTAGAGACGGGGTTTCACCATGTAGGCCATGCTGGTCTCGATCCCCTGACCTCAGGTGATCTGCCTCCACCTCCCAAAGTATTGGGATTAGAGTCGTGAGCCACCGTGCCTGGCCTCTAGCCAGTTTTGTACACATGCCCCTGTGTGCTCTGCAGTTGTTATCTGTACTGTTCTATATACATCAAGTAGGTTAAATTTGTTAATCGTGGTATTCAAATATTCTATATCGTTATTGTTTTTTGTGTGTGTGTGACAGAGTCTTGCTCTGTCGCCCAGGCTGGAGTGCAGTGGCTTGATCTCGTCTCACTGCAAGCTCCACCTCCTGGGTTCATGCCATTCTCCTGCCTCAGCCTCCCAAATAGCTGGGACTACAGGCGCCCACTACCACGCCTGGCTATTTTTTTTTTTTTTTTTTTGTATTTTTAGTAGACACGGGGTTTCACCGTGTTAGCCAGGATGGCCTCGATCTCCTGACCTCGTGATCCACCCGCCTCAGCCTCCCAAAGTGCTGGGATTACAGGTGTGAGCCACCGCGCCAGCCTATTGGTTTTAATTATTGTTTTTTTGCCTTTGTCTCCTCACTTACTGAGAGAAGTTAGTTACAAATCTACCTTGACTGTAGATTTATCTATTACTTCTCTTAGTAATCTTGATTTTTGCTATATAGATTTTGAGGCCAGGTTATTGGGTGCATACAAATTTAGAGCTGATTTATCTTCCCAGCAAATTGACTTGGTTATCATTATGAAATTCCTCTTTTTCTGTAGTGAGGACTTTTGCCTTAAGTCTACTTTGTCTCATATTAACGTAGCTATACCATTTGTCTTTTGGTTGGTATTTATATGATGTATTTTTTTCTATCCTTTTACTTTCAACATTTTCTGTATCCTTATATTTCAGGTATAATATAAGCAGTGTGCTAATAGTTGTTTTTCTAAAATCTAGGCTATTTTTTGAAGTTATCTTTAAATATGAGCATCTTAGGTTAGTTACAACCTTGTTTTCTGATTCTTCTTACATGTACTTAAACATGGCCGTTTGACCCTTATCTCTGTAACACCTACACCCAGAAGTAAGTCTAATTGTCTCACTGAGTCTGTTTCCTTGAAAGTTTTGTGGTTCCCAGTGTTATTTTTGAGTCTGTGTCTGATGAATCTGTGGTCTGTTGCCACTCTGCCTTGCTTCTCTTGGTTTTCAAGCATATTACCTTATATCCTCGTATACTTGGCTATTTTTTATTGAGTGCTAGACATTTTATTGAAAAACTAGAGAGCATTTGAAACTAGAATGGGGGCCAGGTGCAGTGGCTCATGCCTGTAATCCCAGCACTTTGGGAGGCCAAGACAGGCAGATCACCTGAGGTCAGGAGTTCGAGACCAGCCTTACCAACATGGAGAAGCCCCGTCTCTACTAAAAATACAAAAAATTAGCTGGGTGTGGTGGTGGGTGCCTGTAATCCCAGCTACTCGGGAGGCTGAGGCAGGAGAATCACTTGAACCTGGGGGGGTGGAGTTTACAGTGAGCTGAGATTGTGCCATTGCACTCCAGCCTGGGCAACAAGAGTGAAACTGTCTCAAAAAAAAAAAAAAAAAAAAAAGAAAAGAAAAGAAAAAGAGAAACTAGAATGGGGATGATGGGAATGTCATTATCTTCCATGTTTGCTTCTGGCAACCACTAGGAGCACTTGCCCTCCCAGAGCACTTGAATGCAGTCACAGACTTTTTTGTTGGTGTGTTTTTGAGACGGAGTCTCGCTCCTTCGCCCAGGCTGGAGTGCAGTGGCATGATCTCGGTTCACTGCTACCTCCGCCTCCCGAGTTCAAGCAATTCTCCTGTCTCAGCCTCCCAAGCAGCTGGAACTACAGGCACCTGCCACCACGCCCAGCTAATTTTTTGTATTTTTAGTAGAGATGGGGTTTCACCTTGTTGGTCAGGCTGGTCTCAAACTCCTGACCTCAGGTGATCCACCCGCCTTGGTCTCCCAAAGTCACAGAGTTTAATGCAGTCACAGACTGAGGTGGTTCAAAGCTGGGCTTCCAGTCCTGCAAAGGTGGCTCTTTTTCGTTTTTATCGTTAGTGTAAACCCCTCAGGGTTCCAACCAGAAGCCAAGGAACAACCCTTGGCAGTCCATGAACCCCAGTTTTTAATCCTCCAGCCCCATGAACCTAGAAAGCTTTTAGGCATCTTGAGACTCTAGGTCACAGGCGACTGATGGAGCGTCGTACCACCTGCTGATAGGGCTGAAGAGTGCCAAGGAGGGCAGGGGTTTCAGGTACCTGGCAGCCGTGACCTGACTGCACGCTCAGCCTCCACTGTGTCTTCCAGAACCACCTGACGGCCTTGCAGGGAAGCACACGCCACGCTGTTTTGCAGATTCTGTCTTTTCCTTGGTCGTGAGCCTGAAACTCTGTTTTGCCTGGAGCCACTTCAGTGCCTTCAAACAGACATTCTTTAATATTTTGTCTCATGTTCATAGGTGATTTCAAGAGGAGAGGTGGTCCAAATTGCCAAGTCCTTTCTTAGGAGATCTAAGATTTTCACGCTGCCCTTGGCCTACCTTATTTTAAAATATGAGTGTTTTAGGCCAGTTGCAATGCTGATTTTTGTTTTTTTCATACATGTAATTAAACACAGAGGATTAAATCTTGTCTTATAAAGTATAATGTTTACATCCAAAAATAGGAGCCCAGTAGTTACCTGAATCGAGCTGGGTCCCAGTACTTAAAAGCCTAATGGGGCTTGTTCTTGGCCCTTCCCTTACTTGATCTCCATGAAGCGATTGATCCTTTTTCCCGTAGAATAAGACAAGCAATTCTGATCAGTGTTAAAGGCAACAGCAACAAAGAACAACTTTGCCTATACTTTTTTTTTTTGAGACAGGTTCTCACTCTGTCACCCAAGTCGAAGTGCAGTAGTGCTACCTAGGCTCACTGCAACCTCTGCCTCCTGGGCTTGAGTGATCCTTCCACCTCAGCCTCCCAAGTAGCTGGGATTACAGGAGCACACCACCATGCCCAGCTAATTTTTGTATTTTTAGTAGACACGAGGTTTTGCCATGTTTGCCAGGCTGGCCTTGACCTCCTGGCCTCAAGCAATCCGCCCGCCTTGGCTTCCCAAAGTGCTGAAATTACAGGTGTGAGCCACCACGCCCAGCCAACTTTGTCTAATTATGATTATTATTTTGAGACAGAGTCTCGCTCTTGTCTTCCAGGCTGGAGTGCAGTGGCGTGATCTCGGCTCACTGCAACCTCTAGTAGACTCCCAGGTTCAAGCGATTCTGCTGCCTTAGCCTGCGGAGTAGCCGGGCTTACAGGTGCCTGCCACCATGCCTGGCTAATTTCAGTATTTTTAGTAGAGGCAGGTTTCACCATGTTGGCCAGGCTGGTCTTGAACTCGTGACCTCAGGTGATCCGCCTGCTGTGGCCTCCCAACGTGCTGGGATTAAAGGCCTGAGCCACTGCTCCCAGCCAACTTTGCCTAACTTTTTTTTTTTTTTTCTCGAGACTAAGTCTCGCTCTGTCACCCAGTGTGGAGTGCAATGCTGCAATCTCAGCTCACTGCAACCTCCACCTCCCAGGTTCAAGCAGTTCTCCTTCCTCAGCCTCTGAGTAGCCAGGATTACAGGCACCTGTCACCACACCTAGCTAATTTTTGTATTTTTAGTAAAGATGGGGTTTCACCATGTTGGCCAGGCTGGTCACGAACTTTTGAGTTCAGGTGATCCACCCACCTCAGCCTCCCAAAGTGCTGAGATTACAGGCCTGAGCCACCGCACCTGGCCAACTTTGCCTAATTTTTAAGCCTATCTTGTATCTGGTGCCACATCATCAGTCTCCTTTCACAGCTTCCTTGTTTAAGTGACTGCAAAACATTTTCTCTTTCATTGTCATTGTACCAATCAGTCGGTGTGGCTCTCCCTGCTCCAGATCCTGAACAACTACCTCCAGTTTGAGGTGTCCCACGGCCCCTCCGATGTGGAGTCCGTGATGCTGTCCGGGTTGCGGGTGACCGACGGGGAGTGGCACCACCTGCTGATCGAGCTGAAGAATGTTAAGGAGGACAGTGAGATGAAGCACCTGGTCACCATGACCTTGGACTATGGGATGGACCAGGTGAGCTGGCACCTGCACCTCCTCTGGGGTTAGACCCTTCCTCCGGCCCAGGGAAAAACAGAATGACCCCTTGATGTGCCAGGACCCGCCGGAGACCTTGTGGATTTGGGGAGGCACTTTCTGGGCCCCTGCAGGTGGGCTTCTGTTCTGCCCTGTACTGAGGTCACTGGCATCTTCCTCACCTCCTTCATCCGGATGCCCCGCCCCCGGCAGTCAGCAGCTGACTTCCTCCAGCTGCATTTCTCATCATGATGCTGTTGGTGCCTTCAGCAGTGGTTTCTTTTAGCAAAGCCATCTTGAGCAACGCCTGCAGGCTCAGCACCGTGTCTTTAGGGTACTGAGGTAGCAATGCTGGGGCCCGTGCCCTCAGAGCATGGATGGGGAGCAAAACTGGGAGAGCAGTGAGACCCAGGTCCTGGACAGGCCTGTGAGACACCAGGGAGCCACACATTGCCCAGGCAGGCAGGTGGTGTTATCCCAGACAATGTTCGGAACACTTAACCAAACTAGGTTTCCACAGTTTGCAGGCAGGTAACCCAAGATGTTGTCTGTGAAATGCCCACACACTTAAGGGGCGACCTGGGATCTCCAAGAGCTCTTGGAGCCAAGGCTCATCTTACAACACAGACCTGGGAGTAAATAGGTGTGTTCCAGGCACCTGCCTTTCTGGGACTGGATCTCAGCCGAGACCCTCTTGGGTTCCCACAGTGTTAATGAGTGAGCGGATTTCCGTTCACTGCAGTCTTCCTGACTCGCCAAGCTCTCTGTCACAGCGTGGCTGGTTTAGTGTTGTGCCCTTGACGGAGGCGGGACAGTTGCCCACGTTGACCCCACTGGCCGCCTCGGCTAGGCTGGGGCATGGACACCCATCCTCTGGACTGGTCCCCTCGCCCTGGTCATCACAGCCAGCCACGCTGTCCAGCTGGGCCCAGCTCTCTCTTTGGAGGCCCAGATGTCCTCAGGCTCTGTGGAGTTTGTTGAAGTGACTGTTTAGACTTCCAGTGTATCCTTCCCATCTGAGAGACGTTTCTAGGATGGTGGATGCAGCCCCCAGAGCCCCGGCCCCTCTCTCCACACAGAACAAGGCAGATATCGGGGGCATGCTTCCCGGGCTGACGATAAGGAGCATGGTGGTCGGGGGCGCCTCTGAAGACAAGGTCTCTGTGCGCCGTGGATTCCGAGGCTGCATGCAGGTACGTGGGGGTGGTGGGGGGCGGTGGGGGGGCCTGCCCCTCACAGGCAGCTCCGAGGCTGGCAGCACCATAGGTGATTCCGTTGGTCAACCTGTTAGCTTTCAACGAGTGAAGAATTTGTCTGACAGGCATCCCCGCTTTAACAGCTCCTGTTTCCTCTTTAGACCCATCCTCTCCTGCGGTTCCCCTCGGCATCCGGGCCGTCCCTGGCCCCCACAGCTCCCCACCGCCATGCCAGCCACCTGCCCCTCTGCCTTTGTGAAGTGTCCTGAATCGAGCCCCTCGCCGCCACCCCCACCCAGTCCAACCACAGACGTCAGCCAAGTGGGCCCCGTGCCTGTCCCCTGGAGCCAGGGGTTCCAGCTACGGCCGAAGGAGCTGCTCTGAGTCGTTCAGCTCTCAGCCCCCTCGGCAGGGACATCCACTCCTCACGCCCCCACCGCGCACCCCAGGAGGTCAGGCTGGCGTGCCCTCTGAGCTCCTCACCCAGCCCTCCACTGCACTCCGGCCAGCAGGCCGTGGGGCAAGAGGAACAACCCTGCCCGCCCCAGCTCTGTAGATAAATGAGGCGTCACAGATGAATGCCTCGCAAGGGACCAGAGAGGTCTCAGGGTTCCCTTAACCCCTACGTACCTTTCCGGGCTCCTGTAGCCCCAATGCCGTTTACTTAATGCAGGGAGTGAGGATGGGGGGGACGCCCACCAACGTCGCCACCCTGAACATGAACAACGCACTCAAGGTCAGGGTGAAGGACGGCTGTGATGTGGATGACCCCTGTACCTCGAGCCCCTGTCCCCCCAATAGCCGCTGCCACGACACCTGGGAGGACTACAGCTGCGTCTGTGACAAAGGTGGGACCGCCCTCCCGGGGCCCTTCAGTGACAGGGAGGTCTCTTATGGCTGAAACACAGGAGGGGGGCTCAGTTTAGACATTAGTGTCCCCAGCCAACTCCCTGTGGTTCCGTGGAGCCCTGAGCTTTATTTTATAGCAAGTGGGCCCCTCCTAGAGAGAGACTCTGAGCCTCTTCCTTACTCAAGGCACAGAGTGCCCCAGGCGCTCTCCTCAGCACATGGGGTGATCAGCAAAGAAACAGTGAAAAGTAAGGCCGGGCGCAGTGGCTCATACCTGTAATCCCAGCACTTTGGGAGGCCGAGGTGGGTGGATCACTTGAAGCCAGGAGTTCAAGACCGGCCAGGCAACATGGTGAAACCCCATCTCTACCAAAAAAAAGCAAAAATTAGCCAGGCGTGGTGGCACGCACCTGTAGTCCTAGCTACGTGGGAGGCTGAGGTGGGAGGATCACTTGAGCTTCTTAGGCAAAGGTTCCAGTGAGCTGAGATCATGCCACTGCACTTCAGCCTGGGCAACAGAGCAAGACTCTTCTCAATAAATAAATAAAAGAATTAGTGAAAAGTGCACATTAAGAAAATCCTCCATTCAGGGTGGCCTCTGAGTTTTGAGGTGCTGAAGTCATCTTCTGCTGGTGGCCATTCCCCATGTGTCCTGGGGCAGCCTGGGCCCCGTGTTCGAAGGCTCTCACCCTCCTTGGGGCAGCCCGGGAAGGCCTTCCTCTCTGCATCGCCAAGTCTAACCCGCCTAACGCTGTGTTTTCGGGGACTCTGTGGCACTCTTCCTCTTCCCTCTGCTGAGTACCAGGGAAAGTCAGATCTTCTGGAGGGGACAGGTTGCTCCAGATATTTTAACGTGGAAGATCTCGTGGATTGTGGGTGGAGGTAATGCTGGCTCTGTCCTTGCAGGGTACCTTGGAATAAACTGTGTGGATGCCTGTCACCTGAACCCCTGCGAGAACATGGGGGCCTGCGTGCGCTCCCCCGGCTCCCCGCAGGGCTACGTGTGCGAGTGTGGGCCCAGCCACTACGGGCCGTACTGCGAGAACAAGTAAGAGCAGCCCCTGGTGCCTCCCTGCGCCTTCAGAGTCCATGTGGCTGTGTTCCCTCGACTCAGTGTCTTCTCTTTCTTATTTTGACCCAAAGATATGTGTAATTCTGGGTAACAGGGACATATATTTTTTTTAATTTGGCATGAATTAAGTGAAAATCAAAATTTTTTAAATTTTTATTTATTTTTTTATTTTTTTGAGACAGAGTCTTGCTCTGTCACCCAGGCTGGAGTGCAATGGCGCGATCTTGGCTCCTTGCAACCTCTGCCTCCTGGGCTCAAGCGATTCTCCTGCCTCAGCCTCCTGAGTAGCTGGTCCTACAGGTGCCCGCCACCATGCCCAGCTAATATTTTGTATTTTTAGTAGAAATGGGGTTTCACCATATTGGTCAGGCTGGTCTCGAACTCCTGACCTCAAGTGATCCGCCTGCCTCAGCCTCCCAAAGTGCTGGGATTACGGGTGTGAGCCACCATGCTTGGGCAATGAGAATCAATTTGGACGTCTCAAACTAACCCCATTGGATCATGTGTCCACACCAGAAACATGCAAATGACTCACCTGGAGTCCTCGCTGGGCCCAGAGCAAACAGGCCCCATGAGATGCAGGGAGACGCATGTGATTTACAGAGAATGCTTTCTCTGTCGAGTCGCTGGGCTTGAAGTCATTTCTGATGTGTGCGGAGATCCTAGTGTGGTTAGGACAGGCAGCAGCGTGCTCTCTGGCTCTGGGCTCTGTACCCTTTGCACGGGGATCGCTGGGTACAGGTGTGTAGTCATCACAAGCGTCACTTTGTCCAAGGTGGAGCTGCTGGGTTCTTCATAAACCAAGGTTCCAGGTCGCCGTGGAGGTGATGCCCCTGTGGCTCATTGTCCTCAGCTGTTGGTGGCCATCAGGTGCAGGGACACCTGCTACGCTCTGTTCTTTGTCCTCCCGAGCCTAGAGCAGGTGCTGTGATCCCGGCTGTGACCCCATGAGTGGGAAGCAGCCTGTGCCCTGGAGCTGGTGACCTCACGAGAAGATGGCACCACATCATTCTTGGATATCAGCAAGATGTGATGCCAGGGAGAGCGCAGAGGAGGTGCCCTAGGAGTGGAGAGGGAGGTGGGAGCCAGTGTGGCTGAAGCGGGAGGGCATTCTGGGAGTGAAAGCAACAGAGCCAAGCTGCAGAGGAGTAAGGCGATGAGGCTGATCTAGAGAGGCCTGGGTGGGGACGGAGGTGGGCCCACAAGCCAGGAACAGAACTCGGCTGTGTGGAGGCCGTGGGGGCCCAGCACTAAAGTGGCAGGACCGGGTCTGGTCTTAGGGAACCCCCACCTGCCGCGTGGAGCACAGCTTGGAGCAGGGGGAGTTGCCAAGAGGCTGATCCAGCATCTCCATGCCCGGCGCCACAGTCACCACGGCTGCAGGGGGATGAAGGTTCTGGGGCCCCCACGCTGCACACACTCATCCATAAACGCCAGACTCTATCTCTGGCCTGGTTGTCTTCATGACCCTGATTTGTACACAGTCCTTAATACTTGCTCGCCAAGTGAGTGAATGCTAGAGGCTGGCAGCTGGGTGGAGGGAACTTGGTTAGCCAGGGGGGAACGCAGGAGCCCGCAGGACACTCGGGCGGGGCCGTTGCAGGCAGGTGGGCCTTCGGGTGACTGTGCAGGTGCAGCCCCATCAGGAACGGGTAGGGAGACTCATGCACAGCAGCGGCCAGCACCTCGGAGGCCTGGCTTTGTCCCTGCAGTGTTGATCATCTTCAGTGTCTGTTGCTCTCTGCCGGGGGAGGCTCAGGGAGGCAGGACTGGCTTCCGCTGGATTCCGAGTGCACGGGCGCATGCCGCTGTCCTAAGGGGCATGCTACACCAGGGCATGGCTGCCCTGAGCATCTGTGGGGCTGGTGGCCAGGGGACCTGGGGGACAACAAAAGCTGCAAAACTCCCTGTTTAGGAGCTTCCTGCGGGCATCTCATGCTGGCACTCACCCCAAGACCACTTTGAGAAGTTGTGCCAGGCAGCTGAGCTCAGTCTGCCTGGGGCTGCGTTGTGAAAGGCCAGCCTTGCAGTGGGGTTCATTGTCATTAAGCCCCAATGAGTCAGGCATCACGTGGACGTGGGGCACACGGTGGACAGAGATGTCGTCCCAGTCGCTTTGGGCATGGTGGATCTGTGGGTGGGGGGTGAGGTTGGGAGCCGGTAGAGGGGAGACTGAGGCCATGTAACGTGGAAGGGGAAGCTCCCAGAGCTGGACCCAGCCAGGCCTCCTGGGCAACCATCTCCATGCTGCCTGCAGGCCTCTTCTCATTCCAGAAAGCAGAGTTACATAAACCTTCCAGCTGCCCTCTTATTTTCCCCACAGACTCGACCTTCCGTGCCCCAGAGGCTGGTGGGGGAACCCCGTCTGTGGACCCTGCCACTGTGCCGTCAGCAAAGGCTTTGATCCCGACTGTAATAAGACCAACGGCCAGTGCCAATGCAAGGTGAGGCCCAGCCCCCATGGTCTCTGCATGCTGTGTTTGCTCACACACATGCACAGCTGCCCCTAAATACACACACGCCTTCACATACCCTGTCTGTACACACTCACACCCCTGCACACACACCTGTGCCCACCCACATCACATTTGTGTACAGATGTGGTTTTTGGTTTCCTTGCTGCTCCCCCGTGCTCTGTGAATACTCCATGGCTGCTTTCCTCGTGTAAACTACGGGTTCAGCCCTGCCAGTCCCCGCCCGTGGAACAGGAATCCCTGCCTCCTCCCGGCCTACTGCCCGTGGCTGTGGGAAGCCCACCCGTTTCTGAGGGCTGGCTCATCTCTGGCACCACCCCGGCCCTCCTGGCCTCCTGGTTGGCCATTTTCCTGGGTTTTTTTTTTTTTTTTTTTGAGACGGAGTCTCGCTGTGTCGCCCAGGCTGGAGTGCAGTGGTGCGATCTCGGCTCACTGCAGCCTCCGCCTCCCGGGTTCCAGCAATTCTTCTGCCTCAGCCTCCTGAGTAGCTGGGATTATAGGCGCCCACCACCATGCCCAGCTAATTTTTGTATTTTTAGTAGAGACAGGATTTCACCATGTTGGCCAGGCTGGTCTTGAACTCCTGACCTCAGGTGATCCGCCCGCCTCAGCCTCCCAGAGTGCTGGGATTATAGGCGTGAGCCACCGTGCCTGGCCATTTTCCTGGTCTTTACCAAGCTGGTGTCCCATGATGACAGCAGTTTTAAAATAGAAAGTGTCACTAAGTGCGTTATGCCCCACGCCCATCCAGGGCGGTCAGTCCTAACCTGCATGCAGCACGGAGCTCACATCTCACGTCTCCAGAAATGCACACGCGTTCTCAGTGCAGACTCTAGGGACCCCTCCCCAGCCCTCTCAGGATACATCACCTCCTTCAGGATCTTCGTGTACACCACAGCCATGGCGCTCACAGTGACTTGAAACCCAAATGTTAGGTCTGAGGGTAACAGGAGCCTGGGCGAGGGACATGAGCTTCCTGCAGATGCGGCTGGCCCTAGGAGGGAAGCTGGCACCAGGGCACCCTTGGATGCCATCTCGTGATGTCAGTAGTGTCCCCACTGCCCGCGGTGGTTCCAACAGCAAGTGGGACTTGTGTCCTGAAAGGCTCAAATTAAACAGCTCTCCTGGGTCAGGGTCGGTCCACACATGTCACCAGATGGCGGTGGTGGCATAGTGGGTGGCAGAGCAGAGAGAACGTGGGGAGTGCATTGGCGAAAACTTGCCTATGATTTTTTTCTCATCCAAAGTTACAGGCAGGGCGTGGTGGCTCATGCCTGTAATCACAGCTACTCTGGAGGCTGAGGCAGGAGGGATTACTTGAGCCCAGGAGTTCAAGACCAGCCTGGGCAACATAGACTCCCATTTCTACAAAAAATAAAAACATTAGCTGAGTGTGCTGGTGCTTGCCTGTGATCCCAGCTACTCAGGAGGCTGAGGTGGGAGGATCACTTGAGCCCTGGAGGTTGAGGCTGCAGTGAGCTGTGACTGCACCACTGTGCTCCAAACTGGGCAACACAGTGAGACCCCATCTCAAAAAAATAAAAAAAGTTATACAAAATGTAATAAAAACCCATAAAGATCGCAGTCACCCATGCGCCTCCCAGCTGTGATTATTAGTGTTTTAGCATCTCTTCTGGGCCTGCCGCTCACTGTCATTTTACACACAGTCGGAGTCCCCGCCTCACACACAGGTCTGAACGTTGCTCACGAGTCTGCCCAAGTCACAGCCTGGTCACAGCCTGCCCCGTTTTCCGGGGCGGGGTTGAGGGGGTGCTACTTGGGCCTGGGGAGGCCCGGTGACCGGCCCAGGCAATGTAGCTGGTAAACGGCAAGGGTCAGGCATGAACCCAGGACTTTCTGAACCCGAAGTACAAGCTCTTGATTGTCACCCTGACCCACCCAACGGTGGACGTTCAGGTGGCTTCTAATTTTTCAAAACAACTTTAAAAAAACGCCCAAGGGCTATCCCCATACGTAAGCCTCCATTTGGATCTCTGATTCTTTTTAGGACAAATACGAAGGTGCCCACTGTTGAGACTTGTTAAGACATGAGGGAGGGCGTGCTTCCCGGAAGAACTGCTCTCTTGGGTCCGGCCTTGTGGGGCCTTGGGAGGCAGCCCCCGTTGGGTGTGGGATGTGGGCAGAGGGTAGCCATGAGGGGTGGGACGGCTGGCGGCCAACACACACACCCAGCTGGGAGTCTGGACGTCGCTCGGGAAACACGCTGCAAGGTAGGGCCTCTCCCGGGCATCTGAAGTCACAGGCCCTGCCTCTGGCTTTTGCAGGAGAATTACTACAAGCCCCCAGCCCAGGACACCTGTCTGCCCTGCGACTGCTTCCCCCATGGCTCCCACAGCCGCACTTGCGACATGGCCACCGGGCAGTGTGCCTGCAAGCCCGGCGTCATCGGCCGCCAGTGCAACCGCTGCGACAACCCGTTTGCCGAGGTCACCACACTTGGCTGTGAAGGTCCGCGTTGCCCCTCGACACCCTGCAGGTTACAGCGCAGGGACAGGCTGCTGCACTGGCGTGCACGTGTGTGCATGCACGCCGGGTGTTTGGGGAACCCTGGGCTCCCTCGTGTTCTGAGTTCTCTTGACCTTCTAGAAACCTGGTTCTGCGTGAGGGGGTGTGGGTCAGAGCCTGGTCACCCCTCTCCAGCTGTGACATGGATGGGGGCAGGGGAGATGCTAGGGTTCGGTTCTTGGTGGGAGCAGGGCCTCCTGCAGGGAGGCGCATGCAGACAGTGGTGCCTGTTTGTGGTCGTGGGTGTGGCGTGCCCCGCTGAGCAGACTTCTCTCTTCTCTACCCCAGTGATCTACAATGGCTGTCCCAAAGCATTTGAGGCCGGCATCTGGTGGCCACAGACCAAGTTCGGGCAGCCGGCTGCGGTGCCATGCCCTAAGGGATCCGTTGGTGAGTCGCCGTGGCCTGTGTGTAGGGAACTGAGGCAGGCGTCCTTGTGGGAGGAGCCAGTCGAGATGTGGGGACTCATGGAATGTTTCGTGTTGAAAAAATATCCGCAGGCAAAGTGCTGGGGAGAAATCCGATCGCCTTTTCCCTACCAGGAGATACACAAAGCAGGCAGAGGGCGCAACAGAAACATGAACAGTGCAGCGCGTGTGGGGACGCCCGCCAGTCAGGCCCGGCCAGTCCCTGCTCTGCCGCTCAGGCTGGGGCACCGGGACAAGTGGCTTCACTGTTCATAGCATCGGGTTACCTCTGTGAAATGGGGACAATGACTGTGTCCACTCTGTGAGGGGCGTCTGGGGAATCCAGTGAGGCAAGGAAAGGCCCAGCCGAAATGGATTCCTGGTGCATGGGATTGTGGCTGCCGGCAGATGGTGTTGCTGATTTCTTTCCTCACGGGCTTGCTCGGAAGTGCTGGCTCCTGTTGTCTGGGCGCCCGAAACGCCTGGTTGTCAGTGTCAGAGCAGCTTCGGCCGTGGCCCTGACATGAAAGAGGGGCGCTGGTGTTGGCCTCCTGGCCCCCATGGGGTTCTAACCACCACGCAGTGTTCTGGGTTTAAGTACATTCAGATTGGGGATTGAAATACACAAGCATTGATCAACAGTTTGAGTTTCAGGCTTTGCACATCTGCTCTCCTTCCCCAGGAAATGCGGTCCGACACTGCAGCGGGGAGAAGGGCTGGCTGCCCCCGGAGCTCTTTAACTGTACCACCATCTCCTTCGTGGACCTCAGGGCCATGGTAGGGGCGCCTCGGGGATGTGTGTTCAGCAGGGGCACGTGTGTGTTCGTGTATGCGTGAGAGAGTTTGTGTGGGCCGAGGCTCCTGGGCTGGGGAGTGTTGGGGCGGCTCGGATAGCGCAGGGACAGCCCCACGGGCCCGCAGCCTGGAGCCAGCAGGTTCCTGTGGACTTCGGGGTGTTGGCACCTGAGCCAGGCACCCCCACGTGGACTTCTCTCCCCCAGAGGACCCACCTCTGTGTCTTTGGTTCTGAAAACACGGGGTCCCTGCATTTGACTCCATTTGCCCTCTGATCCTGCCCTGTTTCATGGCTTTTGTTCCCACGTCTCCCACTCGCTATCTTTCTCGGAGCCCTCTTCGGCCCACCAGACCCTCGTTTCCATGGTCTAGCTGTCAGCAGTGCTCATTTTGGGGCTTTTTGTTTTTTGTTTCTTTTTTTGGAGATGGAGTCTCACTCTATCTCCTAAGCTAGAGGACAGTGGCACGGTCTCAGCTTGCTGCAACGTCTGCTTCCCGGATTCAAGCAATTCTGCCTCAGCCTCCCTGGTAGTTGGGACTTACAGGTGCCCACCACCACACCCTGCTAATTTTTTTATTTTTAAAATAGAGACGTAGAGTAGAGTATTTTCAAAATGGAGAGTAGAGATGGGTTTTCACCATATTGGCCAGGCTGGTCTTGAGTTCCTGACCTCAAATGATCTACCCGCCTTGGCCTCCCAAAGTGCTGGGATTACAGGCGTGAGCCACCATGCCCAGCCAGGCTTTTGGATTTTTAAAGTTCCTTTCTGACAAGGAAACTTGCACCAGACAGTAGTGAGTTGCTGAGTAACAGCAGGGATTGAAGGTGGCCGAAGTGGGTTTGCACACATTGCGACTGCCTCCCTGTTCCAGAATGAGAAGCTGAGCCGCAACGAGACGCAGGTGGACGGCACCAGGGCCCTGCAGCTGGTGAGGGCACTGCGCAACGCCACACAGCACACGGGCACGCTCTTTGGCAATGACGTGCGCACGGCCTACCAGCTGCTGGGCCACGTCCTTCAGCACGAGAGCTGGCAGCAGGGCTTCGACCTGGCAGCCACGCAGGACGCCGACTTTCATGAGGTAGGAGGGTGCCGCCGCCCTGGCTCGGGGACACTCGGGGACACTTGGATGCCCGTGGGTGGGTGCTGTGGGGCTGGGCATCTACCTCAGTTCGTGGAAGACGGTTGTGTCCAGGATCCCCATCCTCATTTCTCAAATGTGAGCCCTGGCGGGTGCAGTGCCTGACTAAACTGACGACGAGCGTTAGGGAGTGTTCTGGAAGGAAACATGCAGGTCACAGCCTTGCTGGTGATCCCGGTAGTGCCTGTAGTGTGATCTAAGTGGCTTCTAAGGGATTCTAAGTGGCCCACCTGCATCAGCCCCTCTCCCTTCCACGCAGCCTGTGATGGAGTGTCGTCCACCCATTTGACAGGTAAGGAAACAGAGGCACAGAGAGCTAAGGCGTTTTCCCAAAGGCACAGCTTGTAAGGGGCAGGGCCCGGCAGTGGGCCCCCATGTCCACTCCCACCCGCAGCTCTGAGGTCCTGCTTTCAGAGGGCCACACCTCTGCCTCAACCCTCTGGCTGTGTGTGTGGAAGTTGTCATCCCCTGAGCAGTATCGTTTTAGGGTCAATGCAGAGGGGACTCATGCAGCCTGATATTTGGAAAGTGCTTTCGGGGACTCCAGAAGTTTCGTTGTGGCTCTGCTGCAGGCCTCTTCATCCAGACAGGACCCCCAGAGGAGTGCCTGTCCACACACAGCCCATGGGGGACACCCTGTCCCTCCCACCCATCCCCAAGGAGCCCTCAGGGACCTCCTCATCCACAAAGGGCCTCCAGTCCATGCAGGGCCCCCATGGAACCTTCTAGTCTGCATAAGGCCGCCAGAGACCAGGCAGGGTCCCCTTGCTGGGATTTGAGTCCCAGCCTGAGAGTTGGGCCAGTGGCGTTTGTTCTCCATGCGTGACTCCACAAACAAGTTTCCTTCCTGGTTTCTTTTTCTTTCTTTCTTTTTTTTTTTAAGATGGGGTCTTGCTCTGTTGTCCAGGCTGGAGTGCAGTGGTGCGATCTTGGCTCACTGCAACCTCCACCTCCCGGGTTCAAGCAATTCTCCTGCCTCAGCCTCCCAAGTAGCTGGGATTACAGACGCCCGCCACCACGCCCGGCTAATTTTTGTATTTTTGGTAGAGACAGGGTTTCACCATGTTGGCCAGGCTGGTCTCGAACTCCTGACCTCAGGTGATCCACCTGCTTCAGCCACCCAAAGTGTTGGGATTACAGGCATGAACAACCGTGCTCAGCCCTGGTTTCTGTCTTGGGTGTGATCTCGAAGCCCCTGAGCACAGCCTCATGCCTCCACCCAGTCGTTCACACAGACCCTGGGGTGCACAGAGGCTGAGGGTCACCCTCGGAGGAGCTGTCCACGTGTCCATGGCGGCCTCAGTGTGGGTCATCTGCGCAGCCCAGGTTGTGGTGGTTCCATCACTGCTTGACGTGGTTGGTGGGGTTCAGGAGGAGTTCTGATGTAATAACCAGGGGCATCGCCATGTCTTCCCTGCCTTAGCGTCTTGGGGTGTATGTGAAAAAACCCCTGGCAGGGCTCACTCTGCCAGAGTCCCAGCCTCTGACATTTGAATCACCCACAGTCTCTCTGGCTTATTTGATGGGGTTCAGGATTTATGAAAATCACACATTAAAAAATGACTTCTGGCCGGGCGCGGTCACTCACGCCTGTAATCCCAGCGCTTTGGGAGGCCGAGATGGGCAGATTGCCTGAGCCCAGGAGTTCGAGACCAGCCTGGGCAACATGGTGAAACCCCGCCTCTTCTAAAATATGAAAAAAATCAGCCGGGCGGGGTGGTGGGCGCCTGTAATCCCAGCTACGTGGGAGGCTGAGGCACGAGAACTGCTCGAACCCGGGAGGCAGAGGCTGCAGTGAGCCAAGACCGTGACACTGCACTCCAGCCTGGACAACAAAGTGAAACTCTCTCAAAAAACAAAAACAAAACAAACAAAAAGACTTCCTTATCTATTTGAATTCAACTTTGATTAATGTTTGATTCTATTTATAAACTTAGACCATGAAATTCCCCTAAGTATTTTAAATGGAATTAATATATGTCATGTAGTTGATTTTTTGTTTTGTATTTCAATTGTTCGGCTAGCAAACAGACCTTCCAAGCATTTAAACAGTGCTTGTAAATCTAGTAAATTAAGTTAAAAATATGAAGCATCTTTAATTCTCTGGATTTTAATATACTTTGTGAGCTTAGTAACATTTTTCTATTCCTCTTAAGATAAACTTTTTGAAAAAATATTTGGGAACTAGGCCAGGCGCGGTGGCTCACGCCTGTAATCCCAGCACTTTGGGAGGCCGAGGCGGGTGAATCACCTGAGGTCAGGAGTTCAAGACCAGCCTGGCCAACATGGTGAAGCCCTGTCTCTACTAAAAATACGAAAATTAGCTGGGTGTGGTGACACACGTGTGCCTGTAATCCCAGCTAGTTGGGAGGTTGAAGCAAGAGAATTCCTTGAACCCAGGAGGTGGAGGTTGCAGTGAGCCAAGATGGAGCCACTGCATTCCAGCCAGGGCGACAAGAGCGGAAGTCTGTCTCAAAAAAAACACAAACAACAACAACAACAACAAAAACAAAAAACAACTAATATTAAAGAGCACAGTCTAAAGTGTAGGGCTGGAATGAATGAATGAGCCCACTAGGCAAGCAAAGGCTTTCAGGGCAGGTGTCCCTCGGTCCCACGAGCCAGGCCTCCGCAGGCTGAGTACTGAGTGCTGTCTGTGTGACCAGGACGTCATCCACTCGGGCAGCGCCCTCCTGGCCCCAGCCACCAGGGCGGCGTGGGAGCAGATCCAGCGGAGCGAGGGCGGCACGGCACAGCTGCTCCGGCGCCTCGAGGGCTACTTCAGCAACGTGGCACGCAACGTGCGGCGGACGTACCTGCGGCCCTTCGTCATCGTCACCGCCAACATGAGTAAGGCGCTGGCTGCGTTGGGGTGGAACCCTGCTACCATCAGGGGTGCGCCCCAGAGCTAGGCCCCCATGGGGTGAAGCAGGTGGGCTCCTGGCCCCCCCTTGGCCATGCTCTTAGAAAAATAATTCTGAGGCCGGGCACGGTGGCTCATACCTGTAATCCCAGCACTTTGGGAGACTGGGACAGGCAGATCACATGAGGTCAGGAGTTGGAGACCAGCCTGGGCAAAATGGTGAAACCCCGTCTCTACTGAAAATACAAAAAGTAGCCAGGCGTGGTGGTGCATGCCTGTAATCCCAGCTACTCACGAGGCTGAGGAAGGAGAATCACTTGAACCTGGGAGGCAGAGGTTGCAGTGAGCCGAGATTGCGCCATTGCACTCCAGCATGGGTGACAGAGCTAGACTCCATCTCAAAAAAAAAAAAAAAGCCGGGTGCGGTGGCTCACGCCTGTAATCCCAGCAATTTGGGAGGCCAAGGTGGGCGGATCACAAGGTCAGGAGATCAAGACCATCCTGGCTAACATGGTGAAACCCCATCTCTACTAAAAATACAAAAAATTAGCCGGTCGTGGTGGTGGGCGCTTGTAGTCCCAGCTACTTGGGAGGCTGAGGCAGGAGAATGGCGTGAACCCGGGAAGCGGAGCTTGCAGTGAGCCGAGATCGTGCCACTGCACTCCAGCCTGGGTGACAGAGCCAGACTCCGTCTCAAAAAAAAAAAAAAAAAAAAGATTCAGCAGGTAGGCCTCTGTTTCCTCATCTGTAAATGGAGCCTTTGGGAAGACAGTCTGTGGTGACGTACCCATGGCTCCCAGGGGACAGGTCCCGGGCTAGGGAGATGTTGGGCCATGATCTTGGGGGTCCGGCAGGTCTTCCAAACCCTCAGGTGTGAGACTCTAGAAGGGTGGGTGTCGAGGACCCCGCCTCACTCCAGGCTCACTGTAGACAGGTGTAAGTACAGGCGGGATGCAGGAAGTTGGAAGTCAGTTCTGTTCTAAAGATGGTCAGTCAGCTGGGTGTGGTAGTTCACACCTGTAATCCCAGCACTGTGGGAGGCCGAGATGGGCAGATTGCTTGAGCCCAGGAGTTCGAAACCAGCCAGGCGCCATAGTGAGACCCTGTCTCTGTTAAAAAAAAAAATAAAATAAAAATTAGCCAGGTGTGGTAGCATGCTCCTGTATTCCCAGCTACTTGAGGCTGAGGTGGGAGTATCGCTTGAGCGCAGGAGGACGAGGCTACAGTGAGCTGAGATTGTGCTACTGCACTCCAGCCTGGGTGATAGAGTGAGATCCTGTCTCAAAAATAAATATAAGTAAATAGTCTGGGCATGGTGGCTCATGCCTATAATCCCAGCACTTTGGAAAGCCGGGGCATGCAGATTACTTGAGGTCAGGAGTTTGAGACCGGCCTGGCCAACATGATGAAATCCCATCTCTACCAAAAATACAAAAAATTAGCCAGGCATGGTGGTGCCTGCCTGTAATCCCAGCTACTTGAGAGGCTGAGGCAGGAGAATTGCTTGAATCTGGGAGGCGGAGGTTGCAGTGAGCTGAGATTGCACTACTGCACTCCAGCCTGGGAGACACTGCAAGACTCCACCTCAAAAAAAAAAAAAAAATATGGCCAGCCAGTGTCAGTGTGACAGTTGTGGTCATTTTGAAAACAGCAGGGGTTCAAGAAAGCCCTGGGAGTTATGTCTGATTAAAGGAACTGTCCCCCCAGTTCTTGCTGTCGACATCTTTGACAAGTTCAACTTTACGGGAGCCAGGGTCCCGCGATTCGACGCCACCCATGAAGAGTTCCCCAGGGAGCTGGAGTCCTCCGTCTCCTTCCCAGCCGACTTCTTCAAACCACCTGAAGAAAAAGGTAAAACCGCTTAGAAACCTGCTGCTGCCCTCGGAGTCCCCAGCGTCCAGGGAGGGGAGGGCCCCACTGCGGGCATTGCAGGACCTGCACGCTGAAGATCTGGGCCAGAGTGTTCCGAGTGCTCTCTGGTGCCAGGTCCTGTTGGTGACAGCAGGTTGTTTTGTACAAGTGCTTAGGTACAGGCTGAACGTCGTAATCCTGAAATCTGAAATGCCCCAGAACCTGAACCTTCTTGAGCACCAACCTGACACTTAAAGGAAGTGCTCATTGGAGCGTAAGCATGAAACAATAAAAAAAATCAAAATCCAGGCCAGGCGCGGCGGCTCACGCCTGTAATCCCAGCACTTTGGGAGGCCGAGGCGGGCAGATCACCTGAGGTCAGGAGTTCGAGACCAGCCTGGCCAACGTGGGAAAACCCCGTCTCTACTAAAAAATACAAAAAAAAGCCAGCTGCGGTGGCGGGCGCCTGTAATCCCAGCTACTCAGGAGGCTGAGGCATGAGAATTGCTTGAGCCCACGAGGCAGAGGTTGTAGTGAGCCAAGATACACCAGCCTGGTGAGACTCCGTCTCAAAAAAAAAAAAATTCCAAAATGTTCCCAAGCATTTCAGCTGAGGGATACTCAGCCATGTAATTGATAATGTGAGAAAGAAAAGAGAACTGAAATTTGTATGTGAGCTGGTTGTCTTTGGTGTGCAGTGAAAAGCTGCTTCTAGCCGGGCGCAGTGGCTCATGCCTGTAACTCCAACACTTTGGGAGGCCGACACAGGGAGGATTGCTTGAGCCTAGAAATTCAGAACCAACCTGGGCAACGTAGAGAAACTCCATCTCTACCAAAGAAGTTTTTTTTAATTACCTGGGCATGGTGGCGCATGCCTGTAGTCCCACCTACTCAGGAGGCTGAGGCGGGAGGATTGCTTGAGTCCGGGAGATGGAGGCTGCAGTGAGCTGTGATCATGCCACTACAGCCCAGCCTGGGCAGCAGAGCAAAAACCTGTCTGGTTGGAGGGAAAGCTGCTTCTAAATAGAAATAGACATTTTAGAATCACCTTTCCCTCCCCGCAAAAAAACAACAAACCAGAATGCTGTCTGTGTATGAACAAATCTTCAATCCTGGGTTGAGATTATGATTCAAAACAGTTTGAACATTTTGAATTTTCTTAAGGTGCTTTTTTACAGATCCATGACAATTACTAAAACCTTTCCCAAATAAAAAGGACATGAAAAGGTAAACTCTGTAATGGAGAGTTTAAAATTGGAAATGTTGTTAGTAAGTGGATTTTGTCAGGTATATGATGTTATCTCACGTGTCTTAAAAAGAGGGGTGACTCTGATGTGGGGTCATGCTTGAAACTAAGAGGACGAGGTCCCTGACTCTCCATTGCAGCCAGCTCTCTCTGGAACTAATAGAGTGAGAACTCGCTCATTACCAAGGGCTGGGCACCAAGCCATTCCTGGGGGATCCACACCCATGACCCAAACACCCCCGACCAGGCCGATTTTCAACCCTGATCACATTTCAACATGAGATTTGGAGGGGCCACACATCCAAACTGCATCAGATACATTCATGTTTAAGCAGTCCATCTCCAGAACTCTTTTCAGCCTGCAGATCTGAAACTCTAGCCCACGAAACACTAACTCTCCTCCCCAGCCCCTGGTGCCCACCGTTCTTTCTGTCTTTGAATTTGACTCCTCTAGGGACCTCCTATAAGAGGAGTCACACAATATTTGTCCTTCTGTGATTGGCTTATTTCACTGAGCCTAATGTCCGCTAGGTTCACCTGCGTTGTAGCAAGTGTCAGACTTTCCCTCCTTTTGAAGGCTGAGTAATATTCCATTGTGTGGATGGAGCACGTGTTGTTTATCCACTCACCTGTTGACCCATGCCTGAGTTGTTTCCACCTTTTGGCCTGTGTGAATGGTGCTGCTGTGAACATGGGCATAGAAGTATCTGGGTCCAGGCCGGGCATGGTGGCTCACGGCTGTAATCCCAGCACTTTGGGAGGCCGAGGCGGGTGGATCATGAGGTCAGGAGATCGAGACCATCCTGGCTAACAAGGTGAAACTCTGTCTCTACTAAAAATAGAAAAATTAGCCAGGCGTGGTGGCAGGCACCTGTAATCCCAGCTACTCGGGAGGCTGAGGCAGGAGAATGGCGTGAACCCAGGAGGCGGAGCTTGCAGTGAGCCGAGATGGCGCCACTGCACTCCAGCCTGGGCGACAGAGCGAGACTCTGTCTCAAAAAATAAATAAATAAATAAAAATAGAAGTATCTGGGTCCCCGCCTTCAGTTCCTTGGGGTGTATACCCAGAAGCGGGTTTGCTGGGCCATGTGGTAAGTCCTGTTTTTGATTTTTTGGGGACCCACAGTACTGTTTTCTGTGGGACATCTGTTGGTTTTTGAGAAGCACCTGCTGGCACTGACAGCAGTCTTGGGGAACACAGGTGCTCCTGCCAGAGTCCTCACCCTCTGCTCACATTGCAGAAGGCCCCCTGCTGAGGCCGGCTGGCCGGAGGACCACCCCGCAGACCACGCGCCCGGGGCCTGGCACCGAGAGGGAGGCCCCGATCAGCAGGCGGAGGCGACACCCTGATGACGCTGGCCAGTTCGCCGTCGCTCTGGTCATCATTTACCGCACCCTGGGGCAGCTCCTGCCCGAGCGCTACGACCCCGACCGTCGCAGCCTCCGGTAAGGCCTGGGCACGGGGCACACGGGGAGGTCCCGTTCTGGAGGCTCCTGAGGCTTCCACAGGTCAAAATCCTGATCCTGATCAAGCACAGGTCTTCACAGTGACATTTCACCGTGACCCTGGCCCAGAGACAGAGACCATTGCCTTGTGGTGTTCCTTGGAGGGAGATTCTGGGTCTGCCATAGGATACCACACCCTGGAACGTTGCACACCCTTCGCCTGGGCTCATCCTGGTGTTTCTGCCAGAAATGCCCCCTCCCCAGCATACACCCCATCTTGTGCCCAGAGGGACCCCATTCTGTCCCCACACACCTGGACCAAGGCTGTCGTGGGTAGTGCCTGCTGCTGGCCCCGGGGTTAGGTCTGCTCAGCTAGTCCTGGCTGGAAAGGATGAATGTCCCAGAAGCAGCTTTGCAACCTGCTCGGTGGGAGCAGCCCAAGGCTCCGCCCTTCTTCTTCCTGCCATTTCACAGATACTTCCCTGGCTCTGGGATCCTCGTGTTTACGTGGTTCTCAGTGACCGGGTGATTCATCCCCATGAGCTGCCATTATTTTGGTGTCTTTTGCTGGACACTGAAACCATCCCCTGTGATTCTGCCATTAGCTATTACGGGCTGTGACATCTTTGCACCTGTGCCTTCTCTTTCTTTTTAAATTTCTGAAGTCCCAATTTGACCCAAAGGTGACACCTCTCTCTGTGCCCTGTCAGTGATAAAACCTGCCCTAGGGATGAAGATACTGTGGGGTCCGTGGGTCCGAGCTCTCGGAGTGTGATTCTGTCTCCCCTAGAAACACATCATGGCGTGTCCTCAGGGCATTTGTGCGCTGGATTTAAGCAGATGTTTCCTAACCGTGTTTGTCCCCGTGCTCTGGCTTCTTGACCTCAGGTTGCCTCACCGGCCCATCATTAATACCCCGATGGTGAGCACGCTGGTGTACAGCGAGGGGGCTCCGCTCCCGAGACCCCTGGAGAGGCCCGTCCTGGTGCAGTTCGCCCTGCTGGAGGTGGAGGAGCGAACCAAGCCTGTCTGCGTGTTCTGGAACCACTCCCTGGCGTAAGTGCGACGCCGGGAGCCCCATGTGAGGGCTTTGTCAAGGGAGAGTGCCCCCGCAGGGTCGGGGGCTCAGTGGCAGAGCGCCCCAAGAGGACGGTCTCTTGTGGTCTGTGTTTCCCCTTTTAGTCCCCCGTGGGGCAGTGAGCCTCCTGCTCTGCTTCTGTGGGAACATCAGAGACCTCCCCTAGATGTCCACACACAGATGCACACAGACCTGCACGTGGAGATACAGACGTGCAGGCGCACAGAGAGATCCCTCAAGGCTGACACCCAGGAAGGGGACCCCTCACCTGCGGGACTCCCGCCATGCAGCGGCCAACACTAGTGTAGTGCCCAGTTCACCGCTGGATAAGACAGGCCCGTTCCGGTCACACACGCGAGACAGAACCCAGAGACTGGCCTAAGAGCCCATCTGCTGACGGTCTTGCCCGAGAGGCCAACACAGTCCAGCTGTGGGGACTGGCTTCACCCCCAAGAGGCCACACCTGGCCGCAGCACAGTTTATCTGGCCCGTTTCAGAAGCAGCGTCAGAGAGTCACAGAGTGGCGAACGCAGGAGGCGGTGCGCGAGAATCTGTGTTCTAGCATCCATGCAAGCGAGGGAAAGGCGTTTCGTCATTAGAAAAATGCAAAATGAGTGATTCTCACCCACACGTGAGACTGGATTCAGCACCACAGTGTGGCTCCGGTCTGCTGGGAGCCAGTAGTGTTTGTGCATTGGTTTTGCTTTTTAGCTGCAGAGTTCACATGAGGTGTGGACATTTGAGTTGCTCTATCGTTACAGGGAGCTTGCCTTTTCTCTGCTGGCTGGTTTTCACTTTTGCTTTCTCTGTTTAGAAGAAGGCACTGGAACGGGGGTGTGGTGGGAAGGGCCCTGTTGCCGGGATGGGAGCACAATCTGGGAGGGGAAGACCCACTGCCTCCCCACACACCGGGAGGGAGTGCCGGGAAGGGGAGACGCCATGCAGGAGTCAGGCTTGAATCTGCGGAGCGTTGTGCATCTGGGGACGTCTTTGCAGCAGGAACGCTGCCCCCATCACAGTTGCCCTGGGCACAGTGAGGAGCCATGAGTGGGGGCTGTGCTGGGGGCGGCGCTATGGTGAGCGAGCCCGGTTAGCCCAGCCTCATTCTTCTCCTGCTTCTGTGCTTTCCAAGTTCTAGTTAATAAGCAACCAGCATGGCACCTGGAATGTAGTAGGCGCTTGGCTTATAAAAGAGAGAAGAAAGGAACCCCTTTCACCACGACGGACGTCAGGCCCGGCTGTCTGTCTTGGGCATTCATCTGCGTCCTGGCAATTAGCTCCAGCTCTAATGACCTGCTCTCTGCTTTATGTTGCACTTATTATTCCCAGATTGTAAAGTTTGTGCCAAACATATTAATGCTCACATCCCATTTTACAGATTAGCAAAGTAAGGATCTGAGAGGTTATGTGATTTTCGCAGAGTCTGCGAGGGCAGGGCCCTGTCTGAAGCTGAGACACACCTTGTAACACCTTGTTATTTGGGGCTTCCCATCAGTAAAACGGGAGTCATAATGGGGCCCTGGCTTCTGGGCAGTTCCCATAAAACATTGTGCAATCTGAAGATGAAAGTGTCAGAGGAAGGTGAGATGTCCTTTCTGAAAGCGTCTGCCCTCAGAAGGAGACGGGACCGCATCGCAGCTGTGTGAACCCCGGGGCAGTGGTTCCAGCGGCGGGGCGGACGCGAGACAGCCCCATTTGAGTTTTGCTGCTAGATGGCACGTAGAACTTGAACTTCAGAGGGTGCTCCTTGGAGGCCCTGACCAGACACAGAAGGGAAGGGAGACTGTTCCCATGGTCCTGCCTCCGCGGCAGTGAGGCTGCTCTTCTTACAGCCAGGTGGCTCTTGTCTTCGGTGCAGGGGGCTGGTGAGGAACACGGTGGGGAGCAGCCTGCGAGGGCGCTGGGCTTTCAGCACTCACGGCACCTGCTGTTTGGTTTGGCCAGGATGGCCTGGGAGCCCCCAGGGCTGGGCAAAGGCTCCCCTCTACAGACTCATGGGCAGAGGGAACCGTCTTACCCCTGCCCCTTCTCTCTCCTCTCCGCAGCGTTGGTGGGACGGGAGGGTGGTCTGCCCGGGGCTGCGAGCTCCTGTCCAGGAACCGGACACATGTCGCCTGCCAGTGCAGCCACACAGCCAGCTTTGCAGTGCTCATGGACATCTCCAGGCGTGAGGTGGGCATCCTCCCGTGGCCACTGTGCCCTCTGGGCCTACCCCCAAACCTGCCCCTCCCCCTCAAACCTGCACCTCCCCGCCAAACCTGCCCGTCCTCAAACCCGCTGAGCCTGCCCCCAAATCTGTCCCCTCCTCAAACTAAATCTTCCATTCTAAGTGCTTGGAACAAAACAAATCAACCGATTAAAACACATATTCGAGGATTGGCCGGAGTCTGAGGATTTCCATAACAAAGCCCCATTATAAGGGTTTTCAGAGAGCCCTGGTTATGTATTAAACCCCGGAATGGCAGACCCAAAGCTCAGGCTCTGAGGAGCTCTCGGAACCTGCCCCTCACTTCAGTGCGGGTCTGTTGGGCGGTGCTGCTCCCCACCTGCTTTGATCCTAAGGGAGGTGACAGCTGCTGGGCGCTCTCCCTCGGGGCCACACGCAGGGCAGCAGGACAAAAGGCTGGGCGGCTAATGTTTAACCTCTGGCATTTTAAGCGGCCTGGGAATGTGAGCCGGCCATTGTGGGCCTGCAGATGAATTGGGGAATGGCCGGAGCGCTGTCCTGGCCTCCCGTTATCCAGACAGGAGGGAGGTGGGAGCCAGCCTGGCCACAGCCTGTGTGGGACCCTGGGGTCTAGGAGTCAGAACCAGGGGCCTGGGTAGCCTCCCCCGGCCCCTCCCCGGGTTTGCACTGTGGCTCAAGGGCCCAGGCCACTGTCCTTTCCGAGGGCTTTTTGATGTGAAGTGGCCCTGGTTTCTGTCACATTCTTGGAAGGGTGAGTCAGCCCTCAGGTGGGGCTGGAGGAGGGCAGCGGCCTCTTGTGCAATATGCAGGTGAAGCTGACCCGCCTCTGCCCCTGTCTCATGGGCAAATGTCACTCCCCAGCAGGACCCAGCCTGGAGACGGGGTCAGTGATTAGTGGAGTTTGTTCATATGTGGGCGGGGTTGGGGCTTGTCTCATGGCCAGGATGCCAGGTGACATGTGGGCCAAGGAAGCTGAAATTGAGGCAGAAGAAAGGAGGCTGGAGTGAGAGTCCGAGGCTCCCATGGCCTGGGCGCCCCAAAGCCAGAGGTCTCTGAATGGCCCCCAAGCCAGTGGAGGGAGCCTGGCGTGCTGCTACAGGCCCCAGGGATGCCCAGGGCCCAGGGCCCAGGGCATTGAAGGAGCCTCAGGAGGGGCAGTTCCAGGCCCAGAGCCATGAGCACTCGGCCTCCCCAGCCCAGCCTGATCCTGCCAGCCTTGATCGTTTCATAAGCAAGTGTGTAATTTATCTCTATTATGCAATTACCAGATCTGAGCCTCAGCCCTTACCTTCTCTCCTGCCTTTAACCCTCCCGCCCACAGAACGGGGAGGTCCTGCCTCTGAAGATTGTCACCTATGCCGCTGTGTCCTTGTCACTGGCAGCCCTGCTGGTGGCCTTCATCCTCCTGAGCCTGGTCCGCACGCTGCGCTCCAACCTGCACAGCATTCACAAGCACCTCGCCGTGGCGCTCTTCCTCTCTCAGCTGGTGTTCGTGATTGGGATCAACCAGACGGAAAACCCGGTATGGCCACTCTGCTCCCCTCCCCACTGTCTGGGCCGCACCTTGGAGCAGCTACCATAGTCCTGTCCTGGCCACTCCAAGCACCCTGGCTAGCTCCTCCTCACCACCCCCACCTCCGCTTCACAGACGCCCTTTCAGGAACGTGCCGGGTCACAGGCTGTGGGTGGAGATGTGGGATTCACTGGCAGGCCCAAGCACTTTGACTCTATTGGGAGATGGGGGGCCCTTTCTTTCTTTCTTTCTTTCTTTCTTTTTTTTTTTTTTGAGAGTCTCGCTCTGTCAACCCAGGCTGGAGTGAAATGGCACGATCTCAGCTCACTGCAGCCTCCACCTCCCAGGTTCAAGTGATTCTTGTGTACATCCCCAGGAGAATACAACTCTTGTCAAAAGTGATTTAAGGGCAGTGGCTCATGCCTGTAATCCCACCAGGATCCCTTTGGGAGGCTGAGGCAGGCAGATCACTTGAGGTCAGGAAGACCAGTCTTGCCAACATGGTAAAACCCAATCTCTACTAAAAATACAAAAATTAGCTGGGCGTGGTGCTGGGCACCTGTAATCCCAGCTACTCAGGAGGCTGAGGCAGGAGAATTGCTTGAGCCTGGGAGGCAGAGGTTGCAGTGAGCAGAGATGGAGCCACTGCACTCCAGCCTGGGCAATAGAGCGAGACTGTCTCAAAACAAAACAAAATGATTTAAGATGTAGAAAGACTGAATAGTCCTATTACCATTAGAGAATTTGCATTGCAGTATAAAAACCACGGCCAGGTTGGGTTTATCTTAGGAATGCAAGGATGGTTTAACATTTTAAAAATCTATGAATGCCATTTACCTCACCAGTACATTTAAGGGAAAAATATTATTTTTCTCAGAAATGTACAAAAGAATTTTGATAAATGTTATGCTCATTAATGATTAGAAAGAAAGAAAAACCTTTGAACAGACTAGGACTAGGGGAAACTTTAATCTAATGAAGACATCTACAGAAAACCTGCAGTTGACATAAATAACAATGGGAAGATACTGGAGGCATCCCCTGTAACGTCAGGAGCCCACTCACATTCACCACTGTGGTGCAGGGTGGTCTTGCCAGTGCAATGAACAAGGAAAACAAAAGCATAGAGATCAGAAAGGAAGAAACAAAGCTGTCATTATTAGGTAACATGAAGGATCTCATAGAAAAAAATCTAAAACAGTCTACAGGCACGTTATGAGAAACAATTAGGCTGGGCACGTTGGTTCATGCCTGTAATCCCAGCACTTTAGGAGGCCGAGGCAGGCAGATCACTTGAGGTCAAGGAGTTCGAGGCCAACCTGGCCAACATGGTAAAACCCTGTCTTTACTGAAAATACAAAGATTAGCTGGGCATAGTGGTATGCACCTGTAATCCCAGCTACTTGGGAGGCTGAAACACAAGAATCGCTTGAACCCGGGAGGCGGAGGTTGCAGTGAGCTGAGATGGTGCCACTGCACTCCGGCCTGGGCAATAGAGTGAGACCCTGTCTCAAAAAAAAAAAAAAAAAAAAAAGAGCCTGGCAGCAGGTGGACGACGGGCAGAAGATCAGAGCAGTCTGATAATGCGCAGGCCTGGGAGGTGGGGTGGAGACCCAGAACTGAAGCCAGGGCACTGGGCACGGGGAGAAAGGAGGGACAGGACCAACCGGTTATGGAGCAGGCAGGAAGGAGGAGTCAGGGGAGTTTGACGTCTCCAGAAGGGAGAATGAGTAGTTGAAGGTACCACCCATTGAGAGGCAGGGTCTGGGTGAGATGGGACACCTGCGGAGGCCAAGGAAGGTGTGGCGCATGAGCCAGGGAGGCCGCCTCCAACTCGTGGGTGGAGACGGTGTCTGTGGGGCTGGACAGGCCCTGGGAAGGGAAACGGAATAAAAAGACCAGGCTGGAACCTTCCGGCGAGCTGCTCAGGGCCGCGTGCAGACCTGAGCTGCTCGTCCTTTTTTACGGCAAGCAGTGGGACCAGACCCCTTTCACATCAAGAGGGAAGGCGGGCACCCCCACCTCGCAGGTCACCCTTGAGAAGCCTCCATGGCTTCCCAGCAGTGGTAGGTGGAGCACCAGGCCTGGCCCATGAAGGACGAGCCCCGAGGCATGTGTCAGACCAGCCAGGGCCAACCTTCCCCGCCGCCTCCCAGGTGCTTCCCGAGGCCGAGGCCCCGGGCTGGCGGGGGCTCCGTGTGCGGGGCCCATATGGCAGGGTCGCTGCTCCTGCGGAGAGGTTTCTTCACACCCGCAGCCGGGCGCATCCCCGCAATGGGCACGTTCTCATCCGCGCATTGGACTGGGAGGGCTCTGAGAAGTGTGCGAATTTCATCTCAAAACCCCTCTAGTGTGCTTTTGAGTGGCGTGAATGGGGGAGAGGGGAGTCGGTGCAGGCCACTCCCTGCAACTCCACACCCCAGCGAAACTGAGGCGGCCCCTGGGTTCCGACACTGACTCATCGCCTGCCGGAGTGAGCGCTGTCCCGGCAGCCACGCACGGCTGAGCATGGAGAAGGAAAGGGCGACCCGGCAGCGTTCTAGGGGCTTGGCAGCGTGCCTGGGCTTTATGGTTTTTTTGTAAACCCACAATCCTATCTCTGGGCGAGGTTTTTCATCTCTCAGAGTGCTGGCAGGCTGAAATGATTTATTATGCATCCGCTTTTGTCTTTGTTCTATTTCTGGAAAAGGTGGTACATTGGTTACGGAAGCAGGTACGACCCTGCTGCAGCCAGGATGGCACAGCCCTCGCTCTTTCTGTTTTCAAAAGGTGGTTTTGTGGGTTTACTTTTCACATTATTTGAAGCAGCCATCCAGCCAACCAGCCTTCTCACCCCCTTCCTTTTCCTAAGCCAGTGTGATTTCCACTCAGGAAACCGGGGTGTTTGGTGTAGAGTTCGCCAGCCACACGCTCGCGCCTCGTCTCCTGACCGAGGCCACGGTCTGAGGCAAAGGGCCTGTCTCTGGCATAACTTGAGCCTGCGTTCCCTGCTTTGGTTCCTGCTCTGTTCCGTATCTGACAGATGCGATGCTGACTTGGGGCCCTCCACACCTCGGGGGCGTTGTTTCTGGAGGGTGGCTGGCCCTTCGAGGCTGATGTGGCAGCAGGGGCACCCTTAGGGTGCCGTGACCCAGTGCCTGAGCAAAGTGGCCTTAAGCCTGGGGTTGAGGCGGGGGCCCTCGTTCTCCTCCTACGCTTCTGTGTCTGTCAAAGGATATCTCCCTGGGACCCCCTGCTAGGGTGGACTGATGGGATGGCTGCTGAGGATTAGACAGTGTGTCCAGAGCAGGCCGGTTGGGGGTGGGGTCAGGGTGGTGGGACCCTCCCAGTGCTCCCATTGCTGCCATCTCCCTCATCTCCCCCATCTCCCCCTTCTCCCCCATCTCCCCCATCTCCCCCATCTCCCCCTTCTCCCCCATCTCCCCATTCTCCCATTTGGCTGATTCAGCCTCCCGGGACCCAGAGGGGAGCCTGCCATCCTCTCCCAGCTGGCGGCAGCTTTGGGAGCACTGGCTGGGGCAGCCTCTCCCAGAGCACTGGGCACGAAGCTGCCCCTCCCAGAGCGCTGGGCGTGAAGCTGCCCCCCCCACCCCAGAGCACTGGGTGTGAAGCTGCCCCACCCCCCCCAGAGCGCTGGGTGCGAAACTGCCCACCCCACCCCAGAGCACTGGGTGCAAAGCTGCCCCCCCCCTCCGCCCAGAACACTGGGTGCGAAGCTGCCCCCCCCCCCCGCCCAGGGCACTGGGTGTGAAGCTGCCCCCCCACAGAGCGGTGGGTGTGAAGCTGCCCTGGGGCCACATCTTCAAGTGCAGTTCCGGGGCACGTGGGACTGGGTTTGTGTTCATGGCCTCGGAGACTAGTCTCTCTCTCTGTCATTCTCACGCTGCTTTCTGTGTCCAGGCAGGCAGGGCTGGCTCACCTGCTGGCTCAGCTGCTCCGTGGATGTTGATTTTCAATTCCTGGCTCTCAGCCATTGGCCAGACATGTAGCCCTGCTCAGCTGAGGACAGACACATAGGGTGGTCCGAATCGTGAGCTCTCCCACCCCCCACCCCTCGCTCATGCCTGTCTGGCCTCAGCCTGGGATGCAGGGGCCCTTGCTGAGTGGCCCCTCCCTGCGCAGTTTCTGTGCACAGTGGTTGCCATCCTTCTCCACTACATCTACATGAGCACCTTTGCCTGGACCCTCGTGGAAAGCCTGCATGTCTACCGCATGCTGACCGAGGTGCGCAACATCGACACGGGGCCCATGCGGTTCTACTACGTCGTGGGCTGGGGCATCCCGGCCATTGTCACAGGTGAGGACGCACAGAGTGGCCCTGCATAAAACCACAGGTTTCCAACAGACCCCAGCTGTGCAGGAACGCTGCCCTCCTTTCTCTTCCCTGCCCAGCCCCAATGCTTGTCCAGCCCCCAGCAGAGGAGGCCTCGGCCCTGCACGCTTGTCTGCACGCACAGGGGCACTTGCAGACACCTGGGGCGACGTCTTCTGTGAGGTGTGAGCTCCTTGAGAGCTGGGTCCAGGTCTGTTCAGGGTTATTTCTGCAGCACTTAACAGACAAAAGTTCCACGTCTCCACATGGGAGGGATGGAGGGAAGAGCGAGTGAGTGCGTGAGTGTGCAGGTGGATGGATGGAGGGGTGAGTGAGAGGATGAATGGATGGGTGGGGGGTAAGCGAGTGGCTGGATGGATAGGGGGTGAGTGGCTGGATGGATGGGGGTGAATGAGTGAATGGATGGGTGGAGGGGTGAGGGAATGAGTAGATGGATAGATGGGGTGAGTGAGTGGATGGATGGATGGGGGGGGAGCAAGTGGATGGATGGATGGATGGGGGGGTAAGCGAGTGGCTGGATGGATGGGGGGTGAGTGGATGGATGGATGGGGGATGAGTGAGTGGGTGGAGGGGTGAGTGACTGGATGGATAGATGGGGTGAGTGAGTGGATGGATGGGTGGGGAGCGAGTGGATGGATGGATGGATGGGGGGGTGAGTGAGGATGGATGGATGGGTGGAGGGGTGAGTGAGTGGATGCATGGATGGGTGAGTGGATGGATGGGTGGAGGGGTGAGTGAGGGATGGATGGGTGGATGGATGGATGGGGTGAGTGAGTGGATGGACGGGTGGAGGGGTGAGTGAGTGGATGGATGGATGGGGGGGGTCAGTGGATGGATGGATGGATGGGGTGAGAAGATGGATGGGTGGAGGGGTGAGTGAGTAGATGGATGGGTGGGAGGTGAGTGAGTGGGTAGATGATGGATGGATGGGGGTGAGTGGGTGGACGGAGGAATGAGTGAGTGAGCAGATGGATGGGTAGGTGGATGGAGGGATGGGATTAGTGGATGGGTGGGTAGATGGATATAGGGATGGAGAGACGAGTGAGTAGATGGGTGAATAGATGGATGAGTGGGTAGCTGGATGGATGGAGGAGTGAGTTGAGTGGATGGATGGGAGGGATGAAGGGATGAGTGAGTGAGAAGATGGGTGGGTGGGTGGATGGAGGGATGGAGAGGTGGGTGGGTGGATGGATGGATGGATGGATTGGATAAGTGAGTGGATGAATAGGTGGATGGGTGGAGGGATGGAGAGATGAGTGAATGGATGGGTGGGTGGGTGGATGGATGGGATATGTGAGTGGATGAATAGGTGGATGGAGGGATGGAGAGGTGAGTGAGTGGATGCATGGGTGGGTAGATGGATGGATGGGATAAGTGAGTGGATATGAATAGGATGGTTGGAGGGATGGAGAGATGAGTGGGTGGATGGATGGATGAAATGGGTGGGTGGATGGATTGGTAGCTAATGGATGACAATGAAATGAGTAAATGGATGGGTGGGTGCAGTGGGTGGATGCGATGAGTGAGTGGATGAATGAATTAGTGAATCAGTGAGTAGAACAAACAGTACTTCCTCAGCACACATTTTGCTAAAAATCAAAGTCGGTTTGCTCCCTACTGAGAAAGATCCACCTTTATTCACAAAAAGAAGAACCCCTTTTCCTGGGTAATCCCTGGGTTCTGGGGATTAGATGCAGTCTGAGGCCAGAGGCACTGGGGTGGGGGGGTGTTGCTCCCAGGGCAGCACCCAGCAGCCACCCTGGGGCCAGTGCCATGGTCACTTGCTGGACCGTCCTGGTCTCCACAGCAACGTCACTGACCAGCCTCCAACCAGGCAGGCTCCTGGCTAGGGTGTTCTGATGTGACTCATCTCCCTTACTCTAAGGGACCCTGAAGAACCTTTTTCACCTCCACCCAGGGCCGCTGAGGTGGGGGCAGGTTGGGCAGGGTGGCAGCCGCCACTTCCTGATGTGACAGGGAGGCGATACCTTGCCTAGATTAGGTGCTTACTGTGAGAGACGCTGAGATGAAGAACATGGCCTAGAAAGGGGCTCGTATGGCTTTGTGGAAAAGCCACCTCGATGTCCAGGCGGAGCAGGTCTCTGCGATGCCTCTGCCCTTTGGACTGTAAATCCAGATAGTTCACGTTTCCTACTTGCTTTAAAAACAGGTTTCAGTTTGTTTTGTTTAACACTTAGGTCTGTCTTGCACAAGATCTTAAAATAACTCCCGGGGAGCCTCAGACCGAGCTGCAGGCACTGGTCACTGGCTGCTGCCTCGCCTGGCCATCCAGGGCTTCCGTGACTGTCCTCAGTGGTCCTGGTTAACTGGCTCCTCCAGAGGGCAGTGGGAAGTGCTGGAGGGTGTTAAACAGGAGGGAGCTGGGATCTCTTAAATATTTAAATAAGGAGAATAGGGAGGAGCATAGCCTAGGCCAGGGTGGGGCAAGGGGCACAGAAAGACCAGGTCTCACCTGCTGGTTGCTCCTGTCCCAAGTGCCACCTTGACGCTCTGCATGGACAGGCGGATCTGGCTTGTCACACGGTGGCTGGGAGTGACAACTGTGCTTCAGAGCATTTCTTCCCCTATCTAAACAAGCAGCTCGTATAGCAGGCTCGGTGGTGAGGCAGTTTCGGGGGTGTGTGTGTGGTGTGCACGTGTGTATGGTGTGTGCCTCTGTGGTGTGTGTGTATATCAGTGATGCGTGTCTGCACACGGTATGTGTGTCTGCATGCGTGTGTATAGGGTATGTACATGTGTATGGCATGTGCACGTGGTTGGATGTGGTATGGGGGTATATGCGTTCCTCACCCGCTCACATATGGCCCTGTAGGTGACGCCGTCTTCCATCTGTTTTGGGGCGTCATCCCTTGCACCTTGGGTCCATCATGGCCTCCTGACCTCTACATGGCCCAGCTGGCAGGGTCCTCCCAAGCACCGTCTGCCTTCACGATCCCTCCTGCACCATCTCACTGCCACCCTCCAGGGTCTCTGGTCTTCGTCTGCAGCCCCCGGCCCAGATACGCCCCCTGCCTCATGGGGCCAATCCCGGAGCAGCTCCTGCCACCTGGGCCAGTGAGCCTGAGACCCTACACGGAGAGACTGTGCTTGGAGGGGCCTCGGGCTGGCTCCCCGGACTCCTTGCTCCTTCCTCTGAGAAGGGAGATGCTGAGTCCCCCATTTCACCCCACCCTGGCTGGTCCTTGGCATGGGGTGGCCACTGGGCACGTGGCCCTCACCCTTCCCTTCCTCCCCGCTGTGTTCAGGACTGGCGGTCGGCCTGGACCCCCAGGGCTACGGGAACCCCGACTTCTGCTGGCTGTCACTTCAAGACACCCTGATTTGGAGCTTTGCGGGGCCCATCGGAGCCGTTATAATCGTGAGTGTGGGGCCTTCACGGGAGTCCGGGTGCCCCAAGCATGCATGAGCTGGAAGGGCTGTTCTGGGCTGGCTGGGGCCACCAACTCCTCTGAGCAGCCGACGGGGGGCAGGAAGGGCCACCTTGTGACAGTCAGCAAAGCCGCCAGGGCCCTCCCGGACCTCACCCTCTGATCGTGGATTCAGGTCTCGCGTCGTGTCCACGTGAGACCATCTGCGTCCAGCACCCAGGAGGGTCCCGCACAGGCAGGCTGGGTGTGGTGGGCGCTGTGGGGCAGTGGGTGGACAGGTGTGCTTCGCCCCACAGGCCAGGGCTCGGGTCCTCCTCACCCAGCCACCCCTCCCTGACAGGGCGAAGGGCCTCAGGCGCTTTTGGCAGTTGGAGGTCTGCAGTGACGAGAGAGAAGAGTCGGCAACCTGACATTGATCGGCTTGTTTTGTTTTCAGATCAACACAGTCACTTCTGTCCTATCTGCAAAGGTTTCCTGCCAAAGAAAGCACCATTATTATGGGAAAAAAGGGATCGTGTAAGTGGGGCTGAATCTGACCGGCCAGCCATGTCGGCTGGGCCCTGAGACCCCAACATCCAGTCTCTGCGGGGTGGGGCCCCATGAGAGCGTGTAGGCCTCATGGAGGAGGGCTGGGGGCAGCCTGGGTGAGCCCCAGGGCTCGAAAGAGGTTTGCCACGTTGCATCTGCAGGGGCTGGGGGAGGTTAGCCGAGGGGAGGGGGTTGGGGGAGGTTAGCCGAGGGGAGGGGGTTGGGGGAGGTTAGCCGAGGGGAGGGGGTTGGGGGAGGTTAGCTGAGGGGAGGGGGCTGGAGGAGGTTAGCTGAGGGGAGGGGGCTGGAGGAGGTTAGCTGAGCGGAGGGGGCTGGGGGAGGTTAGCTGAAGGGAGGGGGCTGGCAGCCAGTCCTGGGCCTCAGTCCCTCCCGCCTGGCACAGAAGTATTGGGCTGTTTGGAATCCCCATAGTGGAGATGGGTGGGGTGGGGGAGATGAAACTTTCTGGTGGGTGGTGAGGGTGTTGCTGAGGCCACTGGAGTGGAGGAGACCCCCCCCCACCCCACTGTCAGAGGGTGCAGTGGAACAGGGGCCCAGCACAGAGGGAACCTCCAGTGTTCTAGGGAGGAGAGGGGACCTTCGAGGCCCCAGAGGAGCAGGTGGCACCGCGGGAGGAGTCAGCACAGCATCCAGGAGCCACGACAGGATCAGGAGGGGTTGACGGGGGCATCTGTCAGACAACAAGGCCAGCCCCTGGTGACCTGGTAGCTGAGATAGGACTGAGCCAGGGATGGGCGAAGGGATAATGCTTGCGCAGGGGCTGGGTGCCAGGAGGAGTGTGAGGCTCCCGGCCCGGGAGGAGAGAGCCGAGTCTGAAGGGGGGTAGGGTAGAGAGGGAGAGGCAGTCAGTGGCCTGGAAGGCCGGATGTGGGGGTTGCACAGGGGGCCTGGGGCCTCGTCAGTTCCTCGTCTTCAGTGCCATTCATGACCTGTGGACCTTGCGGGCTCTGTCACCCTGATTCACTCCATCCTCTCTGAACCCTGGGAGGGGATGCGCCTTTGTCTTCCCCTTTTACACATGGGGAGACTGAGGCAGAGCTCAGGAAGCTGATTGCAGGGTCACAGCTCAAGGGCAGGCCCTGGGCTCTTCCTCTCGCCTCTCCACAGGGTATCTCACGGGAGCTAGTGCAGCCATGGGCGTGGCTCAGGCCCCCTGGCCTGGTGTAGTCTTCACAGCTCCTGTTTTCTCATTTGCTTCCTAATGTATTCCACCACCATCCCCACTAACACGAGCTCTGTCTGGTTCCCGGATGAGTCTGTACCTGGCTATGAGGGGAGGAAGGGAGCAAGGTGGATGATGGCTGGGTGGACAGGTGGACGGACAGATAAATGGGCGGACGGGCAGGCAGGTGGACAGGTGGACAGGTGGACGCGCAGAGAGGGAGGGAGGAAGGGAGCAGGTGGTGGCGATGGGCACGGGCCTGATCCTGCCCTCCCGCAGCTCCCTGCTGAGGACCGCATTCCTCCTGCTGCTGCTCATCAGCGCCACCTGGCTGCTGGGGCTGCTGGCTGTGAACCGCGACGCACTGAGCTTTCACTACCTCTTCGCCATCTTCAGCGGCTTACAGGTAGGTGACGGCCGAGTTGCCTGCGGGACCCCTGCCTGGCCGCCGTGACACCATCGCTGTGATGCAAAGCAGTGGAGGCCTCTGCGGTCCCAAACCAGCCCTGCCTGGGTCCCGCGTGGGGGCCTCCTGTGGCTGCGAGGACTCAGTCCCTTGTGCAGCCGGCACGGGGGCTGGTGCCTCCTCCCCACTGTGTCTGGGGACGATGACCCTAGTGCCAGGCCAGCACAAGTCCACTTGTGTCTCCAGGGAACAGAAGTGGCCATTTCTAGTCATACCAAGGACCACACAGCAAGTGGACTTACGACACAGTGGGGACCCCAGAGGGGCCCCAAGGACTGTGGAAGGAGTGCCCAGAAGACTGGCCTGAGCCGGGGCCCTCACTGCCTCCAGCACACCGGGGGTCTGGCCCAGGCATCTCAGTTTCTGAGCTCCCCCACCTGGCCTCCAGATAGCAGCAGTCCCTGAGGAGGGGAGGCCTGGCCATGTCCTGGGCCGTGTGGCCGGACATGTTGTGTGCACTCAAGGCCGTATGCGCAGCTGTGCTGGGGCGCCTAAGGGCAGGTGCCTAGGGAGGCAGCAGCAGGTGCTGACCCCACCTTCCTCCCCCCAGGGCCCCTTCGTCCTCCTTTTCCACTGCGTGCTCAACCAGGAGGTCCGGAAGCACCTGAAGGGCGTGCTCGGCGGGAGGAAGCTGCACCTGGAGGACTCCGCCACCACCAGGGCCACCCTGCTGACGGTAGGAGGCACCGGGGACACCGCGGGACTGGGAGCTGGGCGGCATCTCGAGTGGCGGGGGAGGGTGATCGAGCCTCAGCCCCAGTCCTGCGGCCCGTGTGCCCCTCACGGTGGGGATGGCAGAGCCGCCCACGGTGCACGGTGTGGCTGCCGCGTCAGAACCAGAAGGTGATAGAATCGGCCAGACGGGGCCTGGGTCGCATCCTAACCCTGCTCTTCCAGGCCTTAGAAAGAGAGGGTCAGGACCACCGAGGATCCTGACCAGAAGCAGTGGCCGTAGGGAGGGCGGCAGCCCCTGACCACAGCGTGGGCCAGGATGTGCTTCTCTCAGCTTCCAGGAGGCTCTCGTTTGCAGTGAGGGTTGACTTCTTGGGGCCAGCTCCTCCTGTGTGCCAGGCAGGGGCCCAGCCAGGGTGTGGGTGTGGGGGGCTTGCCGTGGGGACAGAGTCATTCCCCGTGGTGGTCATGTGGTGGCCACCACCTGGCACTGACCAGCTCCTCCCCTCCCTTCAGCGCTCCCTCAACTGCAACACCACCTTCGGTGACGGGCCTGACATGCTGCGCACAGACTTGGGCGAGTCCACCGCCTCGCTGGACAGCATCGTCAGGTCAGGCTGCAGCTCCAGGTTCGGGGAGGTGGCTCTCGAACTCCCTCAGGTTTTGCCCCTGCCACCCCCACCTGTGTCCTGCCATTCAACCAACATCACCTTCCACCCCCAACTTTCCACCCGCACCTTCCTCCCCCCGCACCTTTCCTCCCCCCGTGCACCTTTCCTCCCCCCGTGCACCTTTCCTCCCCCCGTGCACCTTTCCTCCCCCCGTGCACCTTTCCTCCCCCCGTGCACCTTTCTTCCCACCCGCACCTTTCCTCCCCCCCGTGCACCTTTCCTCCCCCCGTGCACCTTTCCTCCCCCCGTGCACCTTTCCTCCCCCCGTGCACCTTTCCTCCCCCCCACCTTTCTTCCCACCCGCACCTTTCCTGCCCCCCGTGCACCTTTCCTCCCCCCGTGCACCTTTCCTCCCCCCGTGCACCTTTCCTCCCCCCGTGCACCTTTCCTCCCCCCGTGCACCTTTCCTCCCCCCGTGCACCTTTCCTCCCCCCCCCGCACCTTTCCTCCCCCCGTGCACCTTTCCTCCCCCCCCGTGCACCTTTCCTCCCCCCCGTGCACCTTTCTCCCCCCGTGCACCTTTCCTCCCCCCCACCTTTCCTCCCCGCCACCTTTCTTCCCACCCGCACCTTCCCTCCCCGCCACCTTTCTTCCCACCCGCACCTTCCCTCCCCGCCCCGTACCTTCCCTCCCTGCCCTGCACGTTCCCTCCCCGCCCTGCACCTTCCCTCCCCCTGCACCTTCCCCCAACAACCTTTCCCCCACCAACTTCCCCCCACCAACCTTTTCCCGTGCAACCTTCCCCCCCGCACCTTCCCCGCACTGCACCTTCCCCCTGCAGCCTTCCCCCCTCCACCTTCCCCCGACAACCTTTCCCCTGACAACCTTTCCTCCCAACCTTTCCCCCAGCACCTTCCCCCCAACCTTTCCCCCAGCACCTTCCCCCCAACCTTTCCCCCCACCACCTTCCCCCCCAGCCTTTCCCCCCACCACCTTTCCCCCACCCAACCTTTCCCCCCACCACCTTTCCCCCACCCAACCTTCCCCCCACCCAACCTTCCCCCCCCACCTTCCCCCACCCAACCTTTCCCCCCACCACCTTCCCCCCACCCAACCTTTCCCCCCACCACCTTTCCCCCACATACTCGGGAGGCTGTTTTGTCTGTGCTGTTGTTGGGAACACAGAAGGGGTAGGGGCAGAGAATCTTCCAGATAACTTTCCAGCACCTCCTGTTCCCTGACGGATGATACTGAGCCCACTCTCCCTGGCCTCTCTAGGGATGAAGGGATCCAGAAGCTCGGCGTGTCCTCTGGGCTGGTGAGGGGCAGCCACGGAGAGCCAGACGCGTCCCTCATGCCCAGGAGCTCCAAGGATCCCCCTGGTATGGCTTCCCTGGAGGGGGAGGACCCCGTGGGTTGTTTTTCCCACGTCCCTTCGGTCACTGGAGAGACTGCCCCTGAAGAAGCACTAGCAGCCTCGCCACGAGCTCAGCGTCAGCATGCCAGGGGCCCAGTGGCTCTGCTTGGCCCTTGGTGCCACTCCCTCACCTCCCAGGGCCTGAGCCTCCCTGTCCCCCGTGCATCCACAGGCCACGATTCCGACTCAGATAGCGAGCTGTCCCTGGATGAGCAGAGCAGCTCTTACGCCTCCTCACACTCATCAGACAGCGAGGACGATGGGGTGGGAGCTGAGGAAAAATGGGACCCGGCCAGGGGTGCCGTCCATAGCACCCCCAAAGGTGAGTATGTGGGGCACATTGGGCCAGGCTGGGCTGTGGACAGTAGGCTCGGGGCAGGCCTTGGCCATGGCTGGGTCCCTTCCTCCTAAGATATGCCCAGCAGCACTGCAGCCACATGAAAGGACAGCCTGGGGTGGGGGGACTCTGGTTGGGCTCCCCCACAGCCTCTGGAGGGCTCCTCCAGGCCAACCCCCTGAGCGGAGGCAGGAAATCTCAGGGGGGGTCTCTGTGGACTGTCACCGCAGGGTCCAGGTGAGGCTGCCAGTGGGGGAGTAGCCTGTATGGTTACTGGTACAGATGCGGCGGGGGCTCCCAACAAGGGCCCTGCTGCCAGGACTCGCCCTCCTGGGCCTCAGTTTCCCCACCTTTAGGGTTCAGCCCTACCAAGCCTGCAGGTTGGGGAGAGGTGGGTCAGAGCCACCAGACCCATGGCTCTCAAGGAAGCAGCTTGAGTGGCAGTGCCGCTGCCTGCTGAGCACCGCTCTCGTGCCTCAGGGGACGCTGTGGCCAACCACGTTCCGGCCAGCTGGCCTGACCAGAGCCTGGCTGAGAGTGACAGTGAGGACCCCAGCGGCAAGCCCCGCCTGAAGGTGGAGACCAAGGTCAGCGTGGAGCTGCACCACGAGGAGCAGGGCAGTCATCGTGGAGAGTACCCCCCGGACCAGGAGAGCGGGGGCGCAGCCAGGCTTGCCAGCAGCCAGCCCCCAGAGCAGAGGAAAGGTGCCTGGGGAGGCCGGGGCTGCAGTGAAAGGCTGGAGGACCCAGAAGGGCCAGTCCCTGGTCTGGAGGTGGGAGTGGGGCTGGGGCTGGTGGGGCAAGTCAGGGCCTGGGCAGAACAGACGTGGCCTCCTGGCCTAGCCCTGGGACCTGGGGAACCAGGAGGAAGGACAGGGGCTGAGGCTGGCTCAGATGCACACGGCCCAGCAGCTGCCCCCGGCAGCATCACCCGGACTTGACCTTGCCGTGTCTCCTCCTCCCAGGCATCTTGAAAAATAAAGTCACCTACCCGCCGCCGCTGACGCTGACGGAGCAGACGCTGAAGGGCCGGCTCCGGGAGAAGCTGGCCGACTGTGAGCAGAGCCCCATATCCTCGCGCACATCTTCCCTGGGCTCTGGCGGCCCCGACTGCGCCATCACAGTCAAGAGCCCTGGGAGGGAGCCGGGGCGTGACCACCTCAACGGGGTGGCCATGAACGTGCGCACTGGGAGCGCCCAGGCCGATGGCTCCGACTCTGAGTGAGTAGCCTGGGCCTCCAGGGCGGGGATCACCCACTTCCCCCTTGTCCTGAGTCAGGAGGGAGAGGGGGCAGTGGTCAGGGACCTGACACCCACCTCACCTGGAGCCCTGAGTGCAGAGGAAGCCCAGGCGGGGATGGGGGAGGGGGGAGGCGCTGCAGCTGAGGTCAGGAGGATCCCCCGGAGATGGGCAGACCCCCTATCCTGGGGACACGTCTCAGGCCTCTGGGACTCTGAAGCCCTGGCCAGCCCCGAAATGCTAGGACCTAAGGTGCTGGGCTCTGCGTTTGATCAGCATTGTCTCCGCCTGGGACCACTGCCACCCACCTTGCAGTTGAGGATACTGAGGGTCCCGGAATGCCAGGGGTGAAGGGGGCGGGGTGGAGCTGGGGTCCTGGCCCCAGACCTCTCCCTGTCGCCCCTCCCTCCCTCCAAACTCACAAGGGAGAAGCCAGGTCTTAGAATGCCCCTTCCAAAAGTCACTGTAGAGATGGCCGGTTTCTAACGCGGATTCCTTGTGCTCTTCTGAGAGACCAGCAACACAGAGGCCCACAGGCTGGTCCTGGTCCCCTCTCCTGCCTCCCAAGGGCAGCCTCATCCAACATGAGCTTGCCCTCCCTGGAGCCCCCAGACGCCCCCTCTACCCTGATGGGGTGATCCTGCCCCCCTGTGTGACAACCTTGGGCCCCACCAAGCTGCTACCCTCACTGACCCTTCACCTGCTTGCTGGCTTCTTCCCACGCGCAGAGGCAGTAATGAAACTTCAATTTGAACCATCAGTAATGAAACTTCAATTTGAACCATCAGGAAACCGTGAGGCAAGCCCGTCACCCCATACAGGCTGCGGCATCACCCTCAGACCTTGGAGCCCAAGGGGCCACTGCCCTTGAAGTGGAGTGGGCCCAGAGTGTGGCGGTCCCCATGGTGGCAGCCCCCCGACTGATCATCCAGACACAAAGGTCTTGGCTCTCCCAGGAGCTCAGGGCCTGTCAGACCTGGTGACAAGTGCCAAAGGCCACAGGCATGAGGGAGGCGTGGACCACTGGGCCAGCACCGCTGGGTCCTAAGACTGCAGTCAGAGCCAGAACTGAGAGGGGACCCCAGACTGGGCCCAGAGGCTGGCCAGAGTTCAGGAACGCCGGGCACAGACCAAAGACCGCGGTCCAGCCCCGCCCAGGCGGGCATCTCATGGCAGTGCGGACCCGTGGCTGGTAGCCTGGGCAGTCCTTTGCAAAGGCACCCCTTGTCTTAAAATCACTTCGCTATGTGGGAAAGGTGGAGATACTTTTATATATTTGTATGGGACTCTGAGGAGGTGAAACCTGTATATATATTGCATTCGTGCTGACTTTGTTATCCCGGGAGATCCATGCAATGATCTCTTGCTGTCTTCTGTGTCAAGAAGATTGCACAGTTGTACTTGAATCTGGCATGTGTTGACGAAACTGGTGCCCCAGCAGATCAAAGGTGGGAAATACGTCAGCAGTGGGGCTAAAACCAAGCGGCTAGAAGCCCTACAGCTGCCTTCGGCCAGGAAGTGAGGATGGCGTGGGCCCTCCCCGCCGGCCCCCTGGGTCCCCGGTGTTCGCTGTGTGTGCGTTTGTCCTCTGCTGCCGTCTGCCCCGGCTGTGTGAATTCAAGACAGGGCAGTGCAGCACTAGGCAGGTGTGAGGAGCCCTGCTGAGGTCACTGTGGGGCACGGTTGCCACACGGCTGTCATTTTTCACCTGGTCATTCTGTGACCACCACCCCCTCCCCTCACCGCCTCCCAGGTGGCCCGGGAGCTGCAGGTGGGGATGGCTTTGTCCTTTGCTCCTGCTCCCCGTGGGACCGGGGACCTTAAAGCGTTGCAGGTTCCTGATTTGGACAGAGGTGTGGGGCCTTCCAGGCCGTTACATCCCTCCTGCCAATTCTCTAACTCTCTGAGACTGCGCGGATCTCCAGGCAGGGGTCTCCCCTCTGGAGTCTGACCAATTACTTCATTTTGCTTCAAATGGCCAATTGTGCAGAGGGACAAAGCCGCAGCCACACTCTTCAACAGTTACCAAACTGTTTTTGGAAATTCACACCAAGGTCGGGCCCACTGCAGGCAGCTGGCACAGCGTGGCCCAAGGGGCTGTGGAACGGGTCCCGGAACTGTCAGACATGTTTGATTTTAGCGTTTCCTTTGTTCTTCAAATCAGGTGCCCAAATAAGTGATCAGCACAGCTGCTTCCAAATAGGAGAAACCATAAAATAGGATGAAAATCAAGTAAAATGCAAAGATGTCCACACTAAGTTTTAAACTTGACCCTGATGAAAATGTGAGCACTGTTAGCAGATGCCTGTGGGAGAGGAAAAGCATATCTGAAAATGGTCCAGGACAGGAGGATGAAATGAGATCCCAGAGTCCTCACACCTGAATGAATTATACATGTGCCTTACCAGGTGAGTGGTCTTTCGAAGATAAAAAACTCTAGTCCCTTTAAACGTTTGCCCCTGGTGTTTCCTAAGTACGAAAAGGTTTTTAAGTCTTCGAACAGTCTGCTTTCACGACTTTAACAGGATTCTGCCCCCTGAGGTGTAATTTTTTTGTTCTGTTTTTTTCCACGTACTCCACAGCCAACATCACGAGGTGTAATTTTTAATTTGATCAGAACTGTTACCAAAAAACAACTGTCAGTTTTATTGAGACGGGAAAAATGTAAACCTATTTTTATTACTTAAGACTTTATGGGAGAGATTAGACACTGGAGGTTTTTAACAGACATGTATTTATTAATGTTCAAAACACTGGAATTACAAATGAGAAGAGTCTACAATAAATTAAGATTTTTGAATTTGTACTTCTGCGGTGCTGGTTTTTCTCCACAAACACCCCCGCCCCTCCCCGTGCCCAGGGTGGCCGTGGAAGGGACGGTTTATGGACGTGCAGCTGAGCTGTCCGTGTCCCATGCTCCCTCAGCCAGTGGAATGTTGTGCCGGAACTTTTTGTCCATTCCCTGGTAGGCCTGCCACAGCCTAGATGGGCAGTTTTTGTCTTTCACCAAATTTGAGGACTTTTTTTTTTTGCCATTATTTCTTCAATTTTCTTTTCTTGCACTGATCTTTCTCCTCTCCTTCTGTGACTCCAGTGACTCAGACGTTAGACCTCTTGATGTTTTCCCACTGGTCCCTGAGGCTCTGTTCACCTTTCTTCATTCTTTTTTCTGTCTGTCCTTCAGATTTGGTTATTTCTGGTGCTCCGTCTTCAAGTTCACTGATTTTTTTTCCTCTGTCATCTTAATTCTGCTACTGAACTCACCCAGTGAATTTATTTCAAATAATGTAATTAAGTTTTAAATTTTCCATTAGGTTCCTTTTTATTTATCTGCTGGGCACTTCTGGTTTTCCACTCATTCCAAGAGTGTTCACCTTTACTTCATGAAGCATGGTTATAACTAGGACTGCAGTGAATTCTGGGATAATCTGAACGTTTGAGCATCTTGGGGCTGAAATCGTCTTTTCTGTTTGCATTTTCCTGGTTGTGTGCTGAGTAACTGCAGGTTGAATCCTCACTCGTCATGTGGAATGTTAGGTTAGACTCTGGGTTGTTAACACCCTCATTGTTAAGTGTCATTTCATGTGTTTGTTTCAGCAGCAGGCAACCTGGTTTAGGTTCTGACCACTGGTTCTGTCTCTCTTTCCACGAGCAGCAGGTCCACCACCAGGTCAGCCCTTGGCCTTGGCTGTGCTGTTTTGGGTCGTTGCCTGCACTCACAGGTGGGGTGGGCAGGGACGTGTGTCAGCACATGTGCAGAATTTGGGGGTCTGCTTCTCCAGCACTCTCCTTGCTGGAATTTGCCTTGCATTTTCTCACTTCTGGGGTCCCTTTTCTTGGTTTCTCTGTCCAGAAAGATGGGTTTCTCCCAGAGCTCTAGCCACCTGCACTGTCTCACGCTTCCACCCTTAAGGAAACAGGGCTCACCCTTAAGGAAAAGTAGTGACAGCAAAGAGAGAAAAATGGGAACCCCAACCCTCTCTAGTCCACAGTGCCCCCGTTTCCCAGGCCTCTCTGGAGTTGTTGCCCTGGTGCTGGCTGCACAGGACCACAGATTAGGGCCACCCCCGGGTCAAATCTGAGAGAGGAAAAACCACCCATGTGCCTGAGGTCATTTTTCAAGTTGTTGCTTTCTCCTCAGTTCACCTGCTAATGTTTACATCCTAGAATGCTCAGTGGCTAACATGATAGAATATTTCTACCTCAACCCCAAAGCCATGATTAACAGGAAAATACTAGAAGCATCTGAGAGAGAGAAAGCAGTCCAGGTAGCCCAGAGCAGGCCTGTCCATCAGCCAGGCCAGGATGTCCACGTGAGGACCACGAAGTGCTCCGCAGAGCATCCGTAGCAGACCGTGATGGGTGAGGGCTGAACAAGCCCCTCTGTGATCCTGCCTGAACATATAACAGCACAAACACCGGCCAAGCCACGGGACGTCGACTCCCCCGGCCCAGGTAACAGGGGTGACTACAGCTGCTTCAGTCACAGCTTCAGCCTCGCCTTGGGCTCCTCAGCCTGGAGACAAGGCTTGTTAAGACCCCCTAGGAGGGTCAGGCAGTGGTTCATGTCTGTAATCCCAACACTTTGGCTGGCTGAGGCAGGAGTTCCAGACCAGACTGGGCAACACAGCAGGACTCCATCTCTACAGTTTTTAAAACTTAGCACAGTGGATCATGCCTGTAGTCCCAGTGCTTTGGGAGGCTGAGGCAAGATCGCTTGAGGCCAGGAGTTCAAGACCAGCCTAGACAACATAGCAAGACTGTTTCTAAAACAAAATTAAAGTTAGCTGGGTGTGGTGGTGTATGCCTGTTGTCCCAGCTACTTGGGAGGTCAGGGCAGGACTGCTTGGGCCCAGGAGGTCAAGGCTGCAGTGAGCTGTGATCACACCACTGCGCTCCAGCCTGGGTAACAGAGCAAGACCCTGTCTCTTGAAAAGAAAAAAAAAGAAACCTCCCCAAGAAGGAAGGGGCTTGGGCCCAGGCAAGGCTCCGGCACAGGGCAACATGGGAGCCAGAGACTGGGGAGAAGGCAGGCTCAGGGTGTTTGAAACCAGCTCAGGGCCTCGGGAAGGAGCCTCCCAGGTGTGAGGTGAGGGGGCATCATCCTAGGACCCGTGTATCACTGAGATTATCCTGGAACAACGTAGGGGGAGAGGAGAGCGAGGGCTTTGCTTTCATTTGTTTCACAAGCAGGGAGTAGGTGTAGGTGTACAAGCACCCAGCTCTTGGCCTGGAAGATGTTCCCCCATCGTCTTCATGGATAGGTGTGGCAAGGGGCTAAGGCCAGGCCACTGGGGGTACCCTTGCAGGCAGAAGGGGCTACCTAGCTGCCTGTGCTCCTGGAGGCCCCCAGGTCTTCAAGAAGTCATCTGAGGGGCACAGCCTCTGGAGTGTGCCAGCCTTGGGTGCTGGGGAGGGTAGGAAAGAGGCCAGAAGACCAGCCCGGAGACTTGGTCCCCTGGCCAACAGTTTCTGCTGAATCTCTGAGACATCGCATCAAAGTCCTCCAGAGTTGGCCAGTGGCCGTGTGGGGGGCAGGGCAGGCCATTGTGCCTGCTAGAGAGGGGAGCCCTGCCAGTCAGGAAGCTGTCACCATGGAGCCTGGGGGCTCAAGGGGGCAGAGGCAGGTTTGTGTCCCCGCTTCCTCCACTGGCCGATGCACAGGCCCTGAGGCTGGCAGGACGGTGGAGCCCGCTGGAGGTTGGAGCGGGGGCAGCCTTACCACTGCTGGCCTGGTGCCCATACCACCTTCTGCCTGGCTGCCCCACCTCCCACCTACTCATGTTTCTGTGACGTGGGAGGGTTCACCTAGGGCAGAGCAGTAGGCACCTCAAGGGCTCTCCCACCCTCAGTTCCCAGGCTGGAGGCCCGACCACAGCCATAAATCAGGGAACCCCCGAGCCCAGGGAGGCTCCGTGCTGGGCTGAGCTGGCAGAACAAACGCAGCGCTTTAGCTCGGCCTCCATGCCCAGCTGGGCCGAGGATCCCCAGGGGCCTGTCTGGTCCCACTGGCCAGCACTCTGCCTGCCTGGTAGAGCTGGGGCTTGCCCCTGGCCAGGGCAGCACTGACCCCACACCCCCCACCTCCCCGCCCCAGCCCAGCAAGGGCCACAGCTCCACCTTAAGCCCCGTTTCTTCACCTGGCCTGCGGGGTTCTGGCCCACTCCTCACCCTCAGGACACTCCCTGCTGCGTGGGGGCCTAGGCTAGAAGGAAGGGTGCCCCAGGTCAGGGGACACCCAGTGGGGAGATGGGAGGAGGGATCAGGATGGACAGTGGGCCCCATGGCAGCCCCCACCCTGACGCACCAGCAAGAACTCAGGGCATCTGGGCAAGGCCCTCTGCGCACCACCTGGCTGCCTCTGGAACCTTCTCACCCAGAGAAGGGGAATGCACCTCTGGTCCCCGCAGGAACCTGTCTCGAGGCACCAACAACACGCTAAGACTCCAGCCCAGCAAGCGGAAGGGAGCCAAGGACACAGGTCAGCGTCCCAGGCACCTACTCTGTAGTCCAGGACCAGGGACCCCAGCCCTCAGGGTGGAGCAGCAGGGATACGGGGGCAGAGGATGGAGCAGCTGGGACCTCAGGGAGAGGTACGCAGGTTGCCATGGCTGCGTCTGCAGTCCACCTGCCTTTCCACGCCAGGGGGTCAGTGATGTGGAGCCCCCTGGGCCCCAGTGGAGGCAGCGATCAGACTCTGTGTCCTTGAAATAATGTTTATTCCACGCTGTCCCGACAGCCCCCTCTGCAGGTCCCCTCGGTGTACTCTGAGGTGGGAAACCCTCCCTGGGGGCGGTGAAGGGGAACTTGGGCCACCCCACCAGCCAGCAGATGCTCCAGCAGCCAGAGCCCCAGCCTGGAGGTGAGGCTCTTCCTGGGGCTCGCCGGGCCCCTGCAGGCTTTTCGGACCCTCGGCCAGCCCGGCTTCCTCTGCTTTGGGCAGCAGCAAGCTGGCCCTTGGGCACCTGGACTGCTCACCAGAGGCCCAGCCCTGGGTCCTGCTCTCCAGGTTCCTTCTAGCAGCTCCATCTCTGTCAGAGCAAGGGACTCAGGCCTGGACCATCTTCTGGGCTGTCACTGGGGCTTTCAGTGGCCATCCCAGCTCTGCGCTGGCCCTTCTGTAGTGTGTAGGCAGACGGCCCCAGCCGCAGGATCTTCCCGCTGCCCAGGCACTCGTCCCCCTTGTAGAACACAGCGAACTGTAGAGGGGAAGAGACCCTGGCATCAGGGGTGCCACAGGGAGCCAGCCGAGGGCAGGCAGGGGCAGAGTGCTCCCCTATGGGGCCTGGCCTGTGCTCGGAGCGCCAGGCGCTGAGCTCCCAGGGGAGCAGGGTTTTGCTGCTGCTGCTGCTGAACAGGAGAGGAGAGGCGAGGCCTGGGGCACCCAGTGGCTTCACTAGGGAGGGTCTTCAGGGTACCTCTCCCTGAGTGGGACAGTCACAGGGGCCTCTCCTGGGACTCCAGGGACTGGCAGGTCTCTGCAGCCCTTGGGAACGTGGAGCTGTGACAGGAAGGAGCATGGTGGCAGCCTGAGGATGCTTCTGCTCCCCTCACCCCAGGTTCCCTCCCACCACCTGCCCCTGGAGAGCCCTCAGGCCTACCCACCCTCGGAGCTCCTGCACACTCGGCCCACAGGGGCCCCGACCCTCTGCCTCTTTGAGCACCGTCCTCATGCCCCTTCCATTTTCTGTCCTCGCTTCTGGGGCCCGGGCAGCAGCTGAGCCTCTCAGGGCCCGAGCAGGAACTGGCTGGTTGGTGACACCAGAGTGGAAATCCTCACAGTTGTCACTGTGGGAGGAGCCCCTAGGGCAGGGCTGGTGGCACTCTGCCCTCACCAGCTGTGTGACCCGAGCACACCCTACTCCTGGGCCTCAGCCCCTTCCTCTGTAACCCGGGTGCCCTGGCAGGGTGCAGAGCAGTACAGTCCTCCCCGGGCTCACCCCCACACCCCACGCACCTGTCCTGTGGCAAGGGCACGCACAGCCTGCACAGCTGTCACCCACACGGTGCCATCTTGATTGAGGGTCAGCACACAGGGCACTGGGTAGAAGAGAGGGGCCCTTGGAGGGGGCACAGGCCTTTCCTGGTCAACCTCAGGCCCCCAGGGAGAAAGGAGTACCAGCCCACGGGGTCAAGAACCCCTGCTTAGAGGGGAAGGGCAGGGCACCAGCCTGGGCGCAGCAGGACACTGCGGGGTAGTGTACACGCTTGCTTCAGCCCAACACGCCGGGGCCTGCCTGCATCTGCTCCCAGCACCCCCAGGCCTCGCTCAGGGCAGGCACAGGACACGGGAGTTCTAAATATTTTAGGTAATCTCCAAATAATCTCCACAACGGGACTTTCCTACCCCAGGGTCTCCCATCCCTGGCCCAAATCTGGCCTCAGGAAGCTCAGCTTCAAGGGGCCCGTCCTCAGGAGCCCTCCCGTCAGTCACCTAGTGCCATCTGGTGGCGGAATCGGAAGTGGCACTCCATCATCTTGTCCCGGACCAGTGCTGCGGGAGGCTCCTCCGCAATCCAGTGCACGCGGCTGGTCCTCAGCAGGTCCCTGTACAGGGCTGGGTGGTCTGTCCGGGGGGCCTGCAGAATGGAATGCGAAGGTGGGGACGCCGAGGGGCACCTCGCCGCAAGGCCGGCCTCAGTGTGGTCCCTGGGAACAACTGTCCTACCATCACACACACAGGTAACGGTGCTGGCACGGCTCGAAGTGTTCTACACACACAAATTCATCTCATCACCCCATCACCCGCCGGGCCTTTGAATCCCCATTTTACAGATGAGGAGACTAAGGCCCAGGAAGGAAGTACCATGTCAGAGTGGGCAAGAGGCAGGGGTGAGATCCGAGCCCATGACAGTGAATGCTGCGGGTTCAAGTCTGACTCAGGCCCTCCACCTGCAACCACCTGTGGGGCAGCAGCACGGCTCCCCTCGAGGACTGGTTTTTCTATTCGCAGGGACACGGGCCAGCCACACCACGGGCTGTTCTCTCAAGGCCACCCCAGGAATTCCTCCACACACCAAATGGCTGAGGAGAAAGGAGGGACTGGTAGCTGCTGGCTTACCGCAGGTGCCCCAGGACTGGCCCTGGTCTGAGGGGCCCCAGACACCCTAGGTTGGTTCTGAGGCCCCTGCTCCCTGTCACCCACCCATGGCCTCGGGCCATTGAGACCTGGCACCTCCTGGGATTGTGCCAAGCCCCGCCCCTGAAGCAGGACGAGGAGCATGAAGTTAAGGGCTTTGGGTTCTAAGCGGGCACCAAGACCCGTCCAGGGACAGGAGGCCGTTGGTTAACCCTTCTGGTCTTCTCACAGCAAACTGAAATCTAGATCATTTAATTCATTCGCAGCCAGGCTTTTCACCCCACAGGTCTTCCTAGTTAGGAGATGTCCTGGAATCGGCGGGTGGCGCCTGCTGGCCCCCGCCTCCGTCTAAGAGAAGGCGCCCCAGCATTCGTGCCAGAACATGAGCCAGCAGCCAGGGCGCTGAGAGTGGGCCTTCTCAGCTCCGTGCGCCAAGGTGGAGGCTGGGTCATTCAGGGAAGAGGCTGTGCTGAACACGGCCAGCAGCGTCCCCGGCCTGACCCACAGATGCAGCAGCACCCGTGTCCTTGCTTTTCCACCCAAGCTGTGACAACCAAAAATGCCTCTAGACACTGGCAAGGCCCCTGAAGGTGGGGTGAGCTTGCCGCCGCTGAGCGGCCCTGCTTTGAGGCCAGGGTCACAGTGGTAAGGTCCCCACTGTGGTGGAAGGCTTGGTTTGATCCTGGCTTGGCCATCTGCACCTGCCTGACAACAACTCACTGGATCCTACAGGCCATGCCCTCTCCACCGGATGAGCCACCCAAGCTCTGGGCATCGCTGTCCTCTTTCATAAAATTGGAGAAACTGTATCTGTGTATCGGGGTTCAATGATGATTAAGAGACTAGCATACAACTCAGCCTAATGAATACCTTAAAACTCTCCTGCCACCATGGCCAGTCCCAGGAAAGGCAGGGGACCAAGGACAGGAACAGAGTTAGTCACAGCCTCCAGGAAGCCACGGCTGCTGGAGGCCTTCTCAAGCCCTGGTCTGGAAGCACTGCTGGCCCTGCCAGAACCAGCCCCAGTGCTGTCTCAGAGGCCGGCCCACTCACCACAAACACGTTACCCTTGACGCTGTCCTTCTCCACCACATACCAGGGCTCTCTCAGGCCACCTATGTTTGCTCTCTGGCCCAAGGTATACAGGAACCAACCTACAGAAAGACAGTTTCTCCATGAGGCTGGGCAACAAGTTACAGCCCACATGTCACGCCTCTGATCACGAAGGCAGATGCTGGGAGGGCAGCCCAGAGCAGGCCCAGCAATGGTGTAACTCACTAGGAAGATACGATTCTCCAAGCACCTGAGCACATCTCATCATTGTCCAGGCCTGGGCTGGACATGGGATGCGGTGGCCACAAAGAAGGCACCTTGTGCCCCAGAAGGTGCAGGTTCCAGCTGTAGGAGCCCCTGACCCTAGGCCCAGGATGCGGCTGGGTGCCCTGTGTGACGCCAGGGGCCCTTGTTGCTGAGCCCATGACAGCTGCGCGTCTTCACAGTGTCCATCTAATGCAGTAACTGCATCCGGGCTACCCCCAGCTGCTCTGCGCACCCTCACAATGTCACACGGCAGATGGCAAACTCACTGCCTCCCTCCCCTGCAGTGGGGCACACAGGCAGAGAAAACCTCATGGGATTTACCACGTGGCCTGGGTCGGCAGCCTTCTTCAGTGAAGTGAACTGCAGGTGGAAGCCATGAGTCATCCAACTGGCTCCTGCTGGGGCCAGGGCTGGCAGATACATGGGCAATCCTGTCTGGCAGTTCTGTCCCAAGCAAGGCTGTCACCGCCACCTGTCTCAGGAATGCCTAGCCCCGGCTCCGCCCGCCCTCTCCCCTCCACAAGAGGTGGAAGATCTCCAAGTGCAATTCACTGCGAGACGCCCTACACCCGAGCTGCAGCCTGGCTCTCCTGGCCAGTCCCACAGCTCAGGTCTGTGCTGTGTCAAGACCTGCCTGATCATCACGCCGGCAGGCACATCCCCGCCACTGTACTAACCCAACAATGGCTGCACTCTGTCCCCATGGCAGGACTGCACAGTGTGACTAACTCGGAGCCTGTCCCCTGACACCAGGCACATCACAGGCTCACGCACGCCTCACCGCAGTAAGGGTCTGCACATGAGCGAGCAGCACCCTGGCCAGCGCGGACGCCTGATCCCATCGCTGCATGTGGTCCTTAATCATTCAAACCATGCCGGGACGTCCACCTTACTTCCTGAATCAGAGTGGAGTTTTGTGTAGTTTAACATTTTCCTTACACAGAAAGGAAATCATTCTTTTTACAGGGACTTGATACGTAACTCACAGAGTACAGTCCTTCCGAGTCAGAGGCGCGCTTTTCATGAACTCCAGCATCTCAGCTGAGGCCACATCTGGAAGTGCACCCAGCCACCATCAAGGCAACTGTTCCACCCTAGGCCGTGCCCGCCCCCGGCCGCCCCACAGAGCCTTCTACAATTCGCCAGCCAAGTGGAAGGGACGACGGGAACTCTGGTCTAGTCTCCCAGAGCTGAAACGCCACAGCTCTAGGCATTTCAGATGACAAGTGGCAGAGTCTGCACCTCACCTTTATGTGTTCCCAGAACCTTATTGTCTTCTATGGAAATAAAGTGACCAGGTCGAGGCTGCAAATACTGGAAAACAAACATGTCATTACCGACGGAGACCTAGGCCCAGGGCAGACACACAGCCCCATCTCTTTGTGTCAAAGAGCAGCACGCACCTGAAGAAGGAAATGTTCAAAATTCCTCTTCCCGATGAAACACATGCCCATGCTCTGAAATGAGAAGACGGCAGCCGTGAGAGGAGCAGAAGTGGCGGTGGCCCACACTGTACCCAGACATCCTGAGCAGGCCCTGGGGCCTTCCGGCCTCGCCCCACACTTTGCTTCCAGGGTAGGGGCCCGGCTGCCCACCGGCACCCTCGGCCGCCAGTCACAGCTGGCGCACACGATGCCAGAGCCTTAGAGAACGCCTCATTGTCTCGGCCCGCGGGGTCTGACCCTGCGCGGCAGACCCTCACACCAGCTGCCCCGGGGAAGAAAGCAGAACCCGGTCAGGTCCTTCAGGCCACTGTCCTGTGAGGAGTGGGGGAGAGACAGGGACCAGAGAAGGGGCAGGTAGCAGGAAAGCCAGGCCTGAAGCTAAGGCCTTAGGGGAGGGCTCCAGGGGAGTCAGAGGAGAGAGGCGCCTTCCTCAAGCACATCTGCCCTAGCTGGGGAGCCTGGGCGGCGTGCGCTCTCCACCGTGGCCCCATCAGGGGCTGCATCGTTTACTCTGGTTTGTGTCTCTCAAGACTGCCCTTCCATCCCTGCGGCTCCCACCACAGAGCGACGCTGGAAACGGAAGACAAGAGGAGAGGAGGACGGGAGGTGGGCGTGCCCTTCAGGGAAGATGGCTCTGATGAAAGCTATGGCCGTTTCCATTACCAGGAAGAGACACGAAGGAACAACAGCTCCCACCGCACTGGCCCCTGAAGAGGTGAGGCTCATCCCACAGCGCCCTCGCCCTCCATCCCCAAGGCCCTCCCACGGGCTTCATCCTAGTTCCGCCAACACTCCGGGTTCTCTCTTTTTGAGACGAGTTTCGCTGTGTTGCCCAGGCTGTCCTCAAACTCCTGGGCGCGCTCGATCCTCCTGAGGAGCTGGGGCCACAGGCAGGCACCCCCACAGCGGCTCCCTGGCTTCTCCTCGCCTCAAGGCCTTTGCACTGCTGTTCCCTCACCTGGACTTTCCCAGCCCTCTCTGGGACACCGGATCCTCTCCTCCTCCAGGTCTCAGGTTCCATGTGACTTCTTTTGAGGCCGTTTTTGGCATCTCCATTCCCTACTCTCAGACCCCACTGGTGCTTCCCACCCAGGGTCCTACACCTCCCTCCGTAGACATTTTCTAGGTTTACACTGATTGGCCTCCTGCCTCTGTCCCCACTCGCGGGCGGGCTCCATGGAGGCAAAGATGCAACTGTGTGCGCGTCACCACTTCCTCGCGGCCCAGCAGCACAGCGGCCGGAACAGATGGCACCGAACGAGTCTGTGCCGGGCAAGCGGGTGACAGGGCACATGAGTGTGCAGACGGCGGCACAGCACCTGCCCCTCCAGGGGTCTCGGGGCTGCATCACACTGCCTGGCACTCACCTGGCAGGCAGGCCATCCCAAGAGCACCCCACCAGCTGCCAAGGCTGCGGGGAAAGCTGCCTACCACATAGGGGCAGAGGAGAGGAAAAAAGCAAGGAGTCTCGTATAGGCTGCTCCCGATGTCAGCAGAGCCCTGTACCGTGCGCCTGAGCAAACTCCTCCATCTATTGCTCCAAGGCCCGCCTTTGATGTTAGGTGCTGGAGAAGGGGAAGTGGTGCGGGACCCACAGGTCCAGCTGCTCCACGCCGTGCAGTCGGGAAAGGGAAACAGGCACTAATGAAAGGAAACTGCTCACTCGTACCTCTTTCTTCTGAAGCACATGATGAAGTCTATTCTCAGCAGCGATTTTCTTTACAAACTCTTTCGTTAATCCCCCCAGAGGGAAGATGGTTCTCCTCAGGGCATCCTGGGAAACCTGGCTGAGAAAGAAGGTCTGGTCTTTAAAGCTGTCGGCTGCCTGGAGGAGTTTTACCGCTGCCAAGAATAAAGAACAAAAGACGATGCAGGAATAAAAATAATGATACTTCACTTTCAACAATGTCCTTCTGTTCACTTAGACAGACTACCCCTAGCCTGTCAGAGGCAGACATCAACACTCAATAGCAACTACGAGGGAAAAGACCACCACGGGTTAATGTAAGAAAAATTCGCACCTCCAAAAAAAAACAAGGATTTTATATGACAAAGAAATTATTCCAGCTCATACTTCAGATTATAATATTTTCAAAGATGAAACATCACATGAAAAAATGTTCTCAAGTGATAAGAAAAAAAAAAAATAAATTCAGCCAAATCTTGGAAAATGGAGTAAGCTAGTTGCTGGCAGAAAATTCCACTGATGTAGTGTCAGCTGTGCCTTCTTCCAACAACCACAGGATGTGTTCGTGCCACAGTGGTTTCAAGGACTCTACACTTTCCAGGTTCACTGCCCGGCGGCCAGCACACGCCTCCAGCAGCGCCCTACCTGTGAAGGCATTAGCTTTCTTGGTAAAAATGTTTTTTTTGTTGAGTCTCAGCTGACATCTGTTAGGTGCCCCTGCAGTTCCTCCGACATTCCCTATGTGATTGTAAAGAACCATTTCTGGCTTTAAGGCAACGGAGCAGAGGTGTGAGTAAACCTGGCTTAGAACCGTACAGTTCTCCACTCTCGAGTCCAATGATCAATGGCAAAAAACTAAGACGAACGTCAGTTTTCTGGCTTCTTTCAATCTTTCTCATAAACTTCTCCTTTCGAGTTACACTCAGAGCATGCCACATGCCATGACGGTCAGACAGCACACGTACCCTTCCTGGCTTGGCAGAGCCACGTGTACAGTACACACTCTGTGTAGCTAGTGTTTTCCATCTGCCGATTCCCACGTTAGCCGTGAGAGGGAGAATTCTCCCCACGTTACAGAGGGGAGACTGGAGCCGGCCCAGTTCATCACATATGACTCGCCCAAAGTGATGCAGGTGGAGGCGGCGGGGCTGGAGGCTGCCCAGCCTCCCGAGTCCCCCTCCCTTACTTGGCAGGTACAAACAGCAGAACTGAGTGACAAGTGAGACCAAGTTCAGCTGACCAGTCGCCACGGAAGCAGAGCACTTTCCAGAGTCCACTTTTTTTTTTGAGATGGAGTCTCGCTCTGTCGCCCAGGCTGGAGTGCAGTGGCACATCTCGGCTCACGGCAAGCTCCGCCTCCTGGGTTCAAGTGATTCTCCTTGTCTCAGCCTCCAGAGTACCTGGGGCTACAGGCACGTGCCACCATACTCGGCTAATTTTTTTTTGTATTTGTAGTAGAGATGGGGTTTCACCATGTTGGCCAGACTGGTCTGGAACTCCTGACCTCATGATCCGCCTGCCTTGGCTTCCCAAAGTGCTGTGATTACAGGCATGAGCCACCGCACCTGGCCTCAGAGTCCACTTTCAATCCCAAACTAACTGCAGTCAAACACTGCATGTGTGTAAAAGCCTCAGAAAACTAGGAGCCATTTGCATTTTCTCCTAGTTCTGAGTCATTTTAAAACAAACTAAAAATCTATGATTTTCAAAAAAGCAAGCTGGCGACCCTAACTGAATTGCTATAGAGGAAAAAGCACAGAAAGGAATGAACAACATTTGGAGGAGGCTGCCTGTGCTGGAGCCTCACTGACACGCCGGCCCCCGTGCTGACTCTGCCAGGCCGGTGGTAGCACGCTGTGTGGGGGAAAATCAGCCCAGTCACAGGCCAGGCCTAGGAGCGCCGGTCTCAGGTGCTGACCGACCCTGAGCCCAGGCCGTCCACTGCCCCTGCAGGTGCTCTCCCCAGAGACCCAGGCTGGGCCAGGGCAACTGAAGAAGAATGAAATGGAAACCTTAGTGTGCCTACAAAACCCAGTAAAGGCCAAGACACCGTGCACCATCACAACTCCCACATGCCAAACGCACTCAACAGAACGCATCCATCAGTACTGTCCCAAGTTTCCGAGGGCACGTGGCCTATAATAAAGGTCGATGGCTCTGCAGGGCACACAGTGTTCTAGGAGGTAAGCAGGCGCATCTATTCAACATGGAAATTAACCCTCCATCTCCTCAGGCCCCGTAAATGCACAATTACTTGGTGAATTCCACCCTGGAGTTCCCAAGTGGCAGGACTCTGCATTCGAACCCATGTCTTCCTGAAATGGGGGGCTGTCTTACGGGAGTGGGCTGCTCTTCTCTGGGCTCAAGTCAGTACAGTTACCTGATCACCCTCTGGCATAAGGAAGGAAGGCGAGGAGGGAACAGAGGGCGGCAGACGACTGTTGGCACACTCAGGGCTTCCTTGACCAAGCACAGCCCCGCCCCATCACTGCAGCCTTCAGGATGGGCTCAGCAACGCTGAGGAAAGAACTCAGCTGGGGCCTGACCCAGCAGAAGCAGCAGGGGCTGGGGAGTGAGCGGAAGTGCGCTGAAATCCAGCTCTGCCACCCGAGGGACCCAGGTCAGATGGCTTCATCCGGGCCTCGGTTTCCTCATCTGTGAAACGGGATGAGAGCACACACCTCATGGACTGCTAAGAGGAGTGATGTGAAACGTGTGAGGCCGGGCTTGGTGGCTCACACCTGTAATCCCAACACTTTGAGAGGCCGAGGTGGGAGGATCGCTTGAGCCCAGGAGTTCAAGACCAGCACGGACAACATTAACGAGACCTCATCTCTACGAAAAAATGAAAAAGCCGAGCATAGTGGCGCACACCTGTGGTCCCAGCTACTTGGTGGGGCTGAGGTGGGAGGATCACTTGAGCCCAGGAGGTGGAGGCTGCAGTGAGCCAAGATCGGGCCACTGTACTCCAGCCCGGTTGACAGAGTGAGATCCTCTCTCAAAAAAATAAAAATAAAAATAATAATTAAAAAAGAAATGTGTGTATGTAAAGCCCTGCCCCAGCCCCAGAGACCCCTATTCCCCAGATGGCGGGACAAGGCTCCCTCCAACATCTGAACTTCCGGACAGAAGAGCAACGCTGCCCTTCAGGGGTCCCCACTGATGGACGGACGCTCCATGCGGAAACACGGCTCTGAGCCCCACTTGGTTTTTCACTCAACAATACAGGGAATTCCTCTTTTCTACACACGAATGTACACCAGGACAAGCTAGCAGCTTCCCAGCTCACTGTCTGCCATTGACTTTTTTCTAGAAAGGTGAAACTTGGCTCCCTAACATGCATAAACTAACGTGTAAATACGGCTACAAAGCCTGACTGCTGAGCCCATGCGATCCACAGCAGATCCTGTGCTCACAGCACGTTGAAAGTCTGCCTGAACCGCACGCCCTTGAGAACTCGTTGCTAAGTACAGGTCCTTGGCTAGACTGACAGCACCCCAATTATCACTGTCAAATATTTACCCAGATATTTTTGGAACATTCAAATCACCAACACACAGTGTCGAGAGCTGGATTATCAGTATCTGATGTCATTTTCCCCCAGCCCTCACCATGGCCGGCAGGGACACTGTTTACTACCCAATCACAGGCCCTCCGGGAAAATGTCCTCTTGGTAACCGCACCTTTTCAAATGTGAATCCCATACAAGCTACTCTGGAGCACAGAGGGAGGGGTGGCAGTGATCCTCAGGCACAACCCACTGTCATTCCTCCAAAGATTTCACTCTGTTCACAAGAATTCAGCTCTGACCTGGGCACATGAACTTACCATTTCTAACTTCAAACCGATTTCTGAAAAGCCCTTCGGGCTTCTTAACGTGCTTCTGCTCAAAGACTTCTTCATCTTCCAGGGAAGTTCTTGCATAGTGACCTGTGGCAATGGCATCTGCCCCTGTGAGGTTTTTAGAACACAAGGATCAGGTTTTAGACTCATACTTGCAGGCCTTGATCAGCATAAACCAAGGCACAAAAGAAGAGTATAGACCCCAAGTCTTAGGCTGAGGGGCTGCACAATCCACCCTGCACCCAAACATAGAGATCCCAGGGAACAGAGGCACACATCCAATTTCATCAAACAAGCAGCCTTGAACTCTTAAGCTGATACAACCTTGCTACTTAAAGTGTTATTGCACCTTTAAGAGCCTTTCCAAAGTTAATTTCTGGCTTAAGGAAACAGTCTGAAAGGCACAGAAAGATTTAAACACAAAATATTCCTTTCAGGGTTTGTGATAATACTAAGGGAGGCCAGGCGCGGTGGCTCATGCCTGTAATCCTAGCACTCTGGGAGGCCGAGGCGGGCAGATGATTGCTTGTGCTCAGGAGTTCAAGACCAGCCTGGGCAACATGGTGAAATCCCACCTTTACAAAAAATACAAAAATTAGCCAGGCGTGGTGGGGCACACCTGTAGTCCCAGCCACTTGGGAGGCTGAGGTGGGAGGATTGCTTCAACCTGGGAGGTCGAGGCTGCAGGAAGCCAAGATTGCACCACAGCCCTCTAGTCTGGGCAACAGAGCAAGATGCTGTCTCAGGAGGAAAAAAAAAAAAAAAAGAACCAAAATGTTCAACACTGGGAGAATGTGAAGTGAATGACAATGCACTGCCATAACAATGGGGGGTCCTTACAGAGAATGTTTACTAACACGGGAAAATGCCCGGCACTATTCAGCAGGGCGAGGATGTAACACCATGATTCCACGGTTTTTACTGTACAGAAACAGTTGAAGAAAAATCTCAGGTCTATTCCTTTGATTCTGAGAGTGAAATTATAGGTGTCGTTTCTCCTCTTTTAAATTTTCCGTAATAAATATGTATTATTTTCATCAGAGTGAAGAATCATCCAGCACACTGTTTCTTCTTTTCATATTACACAAAGCCAAAGAGCCTATGAGCATATGAGCCAAAGAGCATATGAGTCCAGAACCTTTTCACTGTGTAAAAATTCCAGATATTTGGGCCAGGCGTGGCGGCTCACGCCTGTCATCCCAGCACTTTTAGGAGGCCGATGTGGGTGGATCACTTGAGGTCAGGAGTTTGAGACCAGCCTGGCCAACATGATGAAACCCCGTCTCTACAAAAAAAGTACAAAAATTAGCTAGACATGTTGGTGGGCACCTAATCCCAGCTACTTGGGAGGCTGAGGCAGGAGAATTGCTTGAACTCAGGAGGTGGAGGTTGCAGTGAGCCGAGATCACACCACTGCACTCCAGCCTGGGAGACAGAGTGAGACTCCATCTCAAAAAAAGAAAAAATTACAGATATTTAGTATTGCAAGAGACTTTTACGAAAGGTGCAGCAAAATGGATTCCATCCTGGACCAACCACACTAGCTCAATGTAAACAGAAGACACAGCAAGAATTAGCTGCTGCATGTTAACGACCTGAAAAAGGCACTTTAGAAACACATGATCTCATCTTGACTGAGTCTCCTAGAGAAAACAATCCACTTTACATCTATGTCCTCAAAGAACAGCACTTATACTAGAAAAAGCGCAGGATGCCTCTGAGAAGCACGGTGAGTTCAGAAGTCTGGGCGTCATGTCCTCTCATCCTGTGTTGCACGGTTCATGCCTTTCTTCCAGGTGTGGAAACATTCACTGCAGAAGTTCCTTCCACAGCGTGCCTGGCAGCCAGCCACCTAGGGGCTCCCTAAAAAGCTTTCGTGACAGCTTAGTGCTCTCCAAAGGCAAGCCTTCCCTTCCTGAACAGCTGCCTGCGCCTCCACCTCAGGGAACTCTTTCTCCTGCCAGTCCTAACTCTGTCCGCTGGTGTCACACAAAGAATGTCATCCTAACTCACACACTTGACCACTGCCACTACGACCCAAAGTAATTTCAACAGTTCAGGGAGGACATATTTCCGGATACCCTGAAAATAAAAATCAATTCACATTCTATCAGTCTATCACTCTTTTCCTGAATAACTAATACGGTCTCACCAGGATGGACCACAGGGGACGCATCACCCCTTCCTAGACATTCTATGATCATCACGGTGAGCTCCGTCTGTGCTGGCTCTGACAAAAGACATCACACTACTGGCTCAGTCAGCTTGGGGGCACCTAAATCCGCCAGATTTTCTGCACATTCAATGGCAACCAAGCTAGGTCTTTCCAATCTTGTCCTAGGAGAATTACTGAACCTAGTTAGCAAACTTTGCATTTATCTCTATTAAGTTTCTTGTTTTTGGTGTTAGCCCAATGTTGAAATTTAAGATTTTTCTTTTTGATTTTTTGTTTTTGTAGGCATTTGTTTATTCCTAACTCCACAAACTAACTTTCATCATTATCATCAACTCAGCTTTAGGTTGCTCACATATTAAATCTGCAAGCCTAATCTACATCATTGCTGAAAGTGCCGACACTACTGGGCCCCTGGCTTACAGTGGTATCTCCCAGCAACACACAACAGGGTGAGCTGCAGTGGGACAGAGCAAACCAAGAAGCCCGAGCCAGAACTTCAGAAACTCATTATGGTGACCCCAATGGCAGGGGACAGGAAGAAGAACCTAAAATTCATAAAGCATAGCCACAGACATCAAGAGGTGGTCTAAGCAAGCAATTCAGTATCAGGAGCTTCCACAAGAAGAAACAGGCTAGGCACAGGGGCTCATGCTTGTAATCTCAGCACTATGGAAGGCCGAGGCAGGAGGACTGCTTAAGGCCAGAAATCTGAGACCAGCCTGGACAATACAGTTGTGACACCATCTCCACAAAAAATTAGCCACCATGGTGGCACGCCTGTGGTCCAAGCTACTCAGGAGGCTGGGGTGGGAGAATCTCTCGAGCCCAGGAGGTCGAGGCTGCAGTGAGTCATGATCGCACCACTGTAATCCAGCCTGGGTGACAGAGCGAGACCCTGTCTTTAAAAAAAAAAAAAATATGTTTTAAACCCAAATTACTTACCAAGATTATCCACAGCATAATGAAAAAAGCAACTGAATTTGATGTGCTTGTTGCAAACTATGTCAGGATTGGGAGTCCTTCCTTTTTCATACTCATTCAAAAAATCACTAGAATAAAAGAAAATGACTTCAGTTCCAAGTGTGAAACATTCCTCAAAAAAAAAAAAAAAAGTTCACTAAATTGCTTGTTTAATGTAGAATTTCTCCTTGTCATACCAAAACTATAATTTTCTGCAAAACAGGAGAACTTCAGTCATCGAACATTTGTTTATAACCTGCTGCATGGGCCACCTGACAAGGTGTTATTCTCTGCCACTACGGCTCAGGAGCCACCGTCTCTGTGTAGGCTCACAGGGCTCATGGGGTCAGGAGTGGGGAGTGACCGTGAGGGTCTCACTAAAACCCTGCCTCTGGGACTCCTCCAACACAGCAGGGCTTAGGTGAGGAAGAGAAGATGCCTGAGTGACAGTGGAAATGAAATCCTTTAGACTTCCCCTGCAGAGCTGTGGTGCTATGCTATGTACCGGCTTTCATCCACAGTTCCTGGCTTGTAACTCCCATAGTCCCTGTTATTTTTTTGTTGTCATGCTGGGTGCGGTGGGCCTCAGGGACGGGCCTCTGACCTCGCCCCTGTTAGTCCTTTGCTGTCATGCTGGGTGCGGTAGGCCTCAGGGTCGGGCCTCTGACCTCCTGCCCTCCTTTCACTGCAGCTTTCCTTTTTTTCTTTTGAGACGGAGTCTTGCTGTGTCATCCAGGCTGGAGTGCAGTGGCATGATCTCGGCTCAATGCAACCTTCGCCTCCCGGGTTCAAGCGATTCTCCCACCTCAGCCTTCCGAGTAGCTGTGATTACAGGTGCGGAGCACCATGCCCAGATAATTTTTGTATTTTTAGTAGAGACAGGGTTTCACCATGTTGGCCAGGCTGGTCTCCAACTCCTGGCCTCAAGTGATCTGCCCGCCTCAGCCTCCCAAAATGCTGGAATTAGAGGCGTGAGCCACCGCACCTGGCCCACTGCATCCTTTTCTTTTTTTGTAGAGATGAGGTCTTGCCATGTTGCCCATGCTGATACTGAACTCCAGGCCTCAAGCAAGTCTCCTGCCTCAGCCTCCTAAAGTTCTAGGATTACAAGCGTCTACCTTTCTGACTGTGGGTCTTAAGACCCTCCCCAGAGACAGTCCCACTGTATATCCTGGGGGAAAGAATGGCGATGTCATGAAGCCTCCATAAAAACCCAAGAGTACTGGGTTCAGAGAGCTTCTGCACAGCTACACTTGTGGAGGTTCCTGGAGGGTGGTCCCCAGGGAGGGTGTGGACACTCCATGACCCTTTCCCCATACCTCACCCAACCCGTCTCTTCATCTGTATCCTTTGCAACATCCTTTATAATAAACTGGTAAATGTAAGTGTTTTTGTGAGTTCTGTGAACCACTCCAGCAAATTATTAATAATTGAACCCAAAGAGGAAGTTATGGGAATCCCAACTGGAAGCCAGTTGGTCATAAGTTCTAGAGGCCCATACTTTCGACTGCTGTTGTGGGGGGAGTCCGTCTTGGGGACTGAACCCCCAACCTTTGGGATCCAGCACTATCTCCAAGTAGATGGTATCGGAACTGAATCAGAGGACACCCAGTCGGTGTCCACTGCTTGGTGTATGGGGAAAACCCCCCACACCTTTGTCGCAGAAGCCTTCTTCTGTGAGGATGACTGCCGTGATGAGAACAGAGGAGAAACACAGTCAGAGGCTTCCCTACACAAGGGCTCCATGAGCCATTCTGCAATCTCAGCCTGGGATGCTGCGTCACTGGGCAAATATACCAAAAATACTATCCTCAGGTGACAAACACACACTTCTGAGAACTAGCAAACTCTTGGGTGCTTAAAGTGGATCAGGCTATCCTAATTCAGTGAACTTCTGCTCTAACAGACTGACTGAACATGGGAAAAAGATGCCATGATACCAGCAAAACTTGGCAAGAATTTCATAGTCTTCGAGGATTCACTTCAAGAGGGTTATGATGCCTATTATGGGAGTTTAAAAATGGGTGTATTTTTGGTATAAGTGATTTTTTTCATTTAACCTAAAACTCTCTATTAATCAACAAGGGTTAAAAAAAAAACCAATGCTGATCAAGAGGGTTGTGTTATGCAGACAGATCACAGATCTGCACAGGGTCAGAGGTTCCTTGGATATGTTCCACTTTAGCAGGCACCAAACTGTTTTCCTACTTCTCACTCCCCCTAGAAGTTCATAAAAACTCATGTTTTTCCACATTTGCAACAACACTTGATATTATTACACTCTTTCCATTTTGCTTTAATTGTTGGAAAGTTACCAGGAAGCACATTAAACTATAAACTACTTAAGGTGCAATCTGTGTCTGTGTCCTAGACCCAACAAACTTTCTATATCACAGTCATCAATAAATGTTGAAGAGGCTGAACATTTAAATCAGTTTCTGAAAAGACATACTGTTAACCCTTTCCAAAACAGCAGATGGGAAGGCGTGTGTTTTGGCATTAGCAAAAACAATGGAGTAGCCCAGCCTCTTCTCTCACTGGAAAGAAGAGAAGCCTTTCATGCGCCTCGGGAGGGAGACAGAGATTTAAAAGACTCAGCAGCTAAAACGTATCTGGACTCTGATCCTTGAAGGCCAGGGGGTCTTGAATGAAAGAATGCAAAAGAAATCTCTGAGCTAGAGAGCCCTACTAGAGAAGTGAGTCTTCAGCGGAAAGACCAATGCCTCCACGGGCAGCTGGTACTGGGCAAGGACAGAGGGCAGGCTGGCTGGAGCCGGGGGCGACCTCGGGGGCAGCCCCAGAGATGGGAAAAGACTCTACCCGGCCGCCTCCTTCTCTCAGTCCCTATCAAGCAGTGCCAAAAGGCGGCAGCAAGCACTGGCCTGGAAAGCTGGGTTTTAATCCCAGCTCCGCTCCTAATTCTGGGTTTTAATCCCAGCTCCGCTCCTAATTCTGGGTTTTAATCTCAGCTCCGCTCCTAATTCTGGGTTTTAATCCCAGCTCCGCTCCTAATTCTGGGGTTTAATCCCAGCTCCGCTCCTAATTCTGGGGTTTAATCCGAGCTCCGCTCCTAATTCTGGGGTTTAATCCCAGCTCCGCTCCTAATTCTGGGTTTTAATCCCAGCTCCGCTCCTAATTCTGGGGTTTAATCCCAGCTCCGCTCCTAATTCTGGGGTTTAATCCCAGCTCCGCTCCTAATTCTGGGGTTTAATCCCAGCTCTGCTCCTAATTCTGGGGTTTAATCCCAGCTCCGCTCCTAATTCTGGGGTTTAATCCCAGCTCCGCTCCTAATTCTGGGTTTTAATCCCAGCTCCGCTCCTAATTTGCCATAGTATTCAAGTCACTCTTCCTATCTGGCCTCAACTGAGCTAAACTTCAAAAATCGCATCCACTCGTATATTCTGAAAAAGCTGTGCTAGCAGGTGAAGTGTAAGCTCACTTGGATTCCCTGTTGTCACCTCAAACTCTACAGTACTCATGAGGAATCCCCTAAACCGGCTTTCCCCAGCCACCCAGGCTTGATCTTGAAATTACTGCTGACCCCTCTCCTCTCTGGTCTCCCACACACATCAGTCCCTAAGCCGCATCACACCTTTTCTCAAAGAAAGACCCTGACAACCCCCCCACCACCAGCACAGCTCAAGTGCTTATTAAAGCAGATTCCAGGGCCGCCCCCAGACCTCGGTCCAGGTCTGTGTTTAACAAGCACCTCAGATCTACTGCCCGGTGGACTTGTCCTCTGGGTCCAACAAGCCAGCCCTCACCTTCCACTCCCACACTCCCTCCCCATGAAGTCCAAATCTCCAGCAACAGCACTTCCTGAGACTCTCTGCCTTTGGTCTTTCCCCAGATTTATCCTGTATTTGGCTGCCACACTCTTTTTTTTTCTTACGTCCCCGAGAAAACTGCAGAAGTTTTTAATGCATTTATCATGCATTCTACAGATAAGTTTTTAATGCATTTATCATGCATTCTACAGATAACTTTCCCCAGGAAAATTCAGCCATCAGTTTTGTCCATGTTGTTAATATATACGACACCCATATGTTATAGCATAGAGTCACAGAGGGTTCATATTCAAGCTCTTCCGTTGATTATTTAGGTGACCATAGTCAATTTACTTAATCTCTCTAAATTTCGTTTTATTGTTATTTCAATGGTTTTTGGGCAACAGCTGGTGTTTGGTCACATGGATAAGTTCTTCAGTGGTGACTTCTGAGATTTTGGTTTACTCGTCACCCAAGCAGTGGACATTGTACCCGATGTGTAGTCTTTTATCCCTCACCCCAGAGTCCATTATATCATTTTTATGCCTTTGCGTCCTCATAGCTTAGCTCCCCAGACTCATCTTTTTAATAATGAAAATAAAAATAGCGGGCTGGCGTGGTGGCTCACGCCTGTAATCCCAGCACTTTGGGAGGCTGAGACGAGTGGATCTTCTGAGGTCAGGAGTTTGAGACTAGCCCGGCCAACATGGCGAAACCCTGTCTCTACTAAAAATACAAAAATTATCTGGGCGTGGTGGTGCATGCCTATAATCCCAGCTACTTGGGAGGCTGAGGCATGAGAATCGCTTGAACCTGGGAGGCAGATGTTGCAGTGAGCCAAGATCGCGCCACTGCACTCCAGCCTGGGCAACAGAGCGAGGCTCTGTCTCAAAAAAAAATAGAAAAGAAAAACAGCTATGTTTATTGACTGCTTACTAATATACCAGGCATACATACTAGAACCTAATCTCACTTAATTCTTTCATAACCCTGTGAGGCATCAGTGTTATCCTCATTTTAAAGATGAGAAAATTGAGGCTTAGAAAAGTCAAGTATCTCTTCTGGGTCTTTGTTGGCAGGGAAAAAAAAGAATTTTTTTCAATTAAAAAAACAAAGTCAAGTAAATTGCCCAAGGTCATATAATAAGCTACAGTCAGGACTCAACCCAAGGCTTTTCTGCCCCTAAAGCCCACTCAGGCAGGGGCAGCCTGTCCCGCGCACATGGCCTGCTGTGTCAGACGCCTTCGACAACTGCCCGACATTCATCACAGTCAGGGCTCACCAGAGGATGAGCCCTACACTCCTTCCACTGCAGGAACAAAAGTCCAGCCAAACTTTACAACGGTCCTGAAATACACAATCAGCATTTCTTCTCCCCTTCACGCTGCTCTCGTTACCCCATTTGGAGTGCCTTCTCTACAACTTTGTTTGCAACCCCTCCTCTCCGGCGAAGCCTTCTTGATTACTCCACACTGCAAATTTCTCCCTTCTTTGGGTTCAGTGATTGATAGCATCACTGGTACTTCCTGCGTGCCACGCATCACTGTCACCTCTTGTGAAGATAATGTCCTCCCAACTAGACCGCAAACTCCCACAGAACCAGGTCACAGTGCAGACATCTTAATGTTCCTAGATGTGGCACTCGCCTAGCACACAGCACTTAATTATTGGGATTATATTGGATTTTAGAAAAGTTTTTGTTTGTTTCTTGTTTTCAGAGGCACAGGCCATGTATCACCTCTTTCTCAGAAATCCCCTAATCGTTGACCCACATAGCACACAGGCATTGGTGCTCACCTTCCAGGGGAGCCCTCAGCCTTAGCTCCCCTATCCTAACTGGGCAACAGAAACAGCTCAAGGTCCAAGAAAGCATTAAAGAGACTTCAGGCAAGTGGCAAAATGACAGGAGTGAGAGAGCTGGGTGTGCTGTGGGGTCCAGGCCTCGCCTCTAACACAGAGCCCCGAGGGTGGCTGAGGCCTCTTGCAGTCTTCAGCACCACCGTGGAGGGAGAGTGCTGGGCTGCACAGGCGTCTGTCTGGCTGGTTACCGGATCCTTCCACTGCAAGGATCCACAGTGTGAGGAAGCTTCCTTTGTGCTGTGACCCGCACTCACCTGAACACATCATTCCAATACTCCTTTACGTAGGACACTTGATGGAAAGGGATGTCTAAGATCTGGCAAACTCTGTAAGCATCTTCACAGTCTTTGTCAGCAGTACAGACCCCATGTTCATCCAGTGAGTCCCAGTTCTTCATAAACACCCCTGTCACCTGGTAACCTGCGGGCGAGAAGGTCAATTAAAGAGAATACATAAATCAACCTTCGGTAAAACGGCAGTGATTTCTGAGCTCTGAGAAGTTCCCCACACGCTGTGCTCCTGTGTCTCTGTGCCTGGCCTGCCGGGCAGTCCCTGCTTTGCCATGTGGCTTCAGGGATCCGGTTTCCATCTTGGTGCCTGAGTCCCCAAGATTAACGAGGTGGTATTTTCTCATCTTTGTGTCCCCATCTATGTATCAGCACAATACCTAGCAGGAGGGGCTCAGCCAATGTGTGTGGAATACATGAAGGAATAGTCGAAACTCAACAAAATTTTTCAAAGCACCATTCAGTTATCAAAAAAGGAAACTCTTTTCAAAAGTTATTTCTAGTTACCATCTAAGACTTAGATTCTAAGTGATCAGATATAAAGATAATTAAAATTTTCGATATTTTGTAAGAGCTGTACCACCTAGTTTATGACCTATTTTCTACCTTTTCGATTGTAACAAAATATTCACCCAAATATTGGAAAGGCCAACTTTAGCCCTACACCACCTTAGCAAACTACACAGGTGCCGACCCTGTATGAGAAAGCTGGTTCTTTTAGGTAGGCTGAATGTAATGAAAGACAGGGCAAATGACTGCTGAAGAAGGCTTCATATAGTACCCAAAACAACAGAAATTTGATGACAAAGCTTTGTCAAAACTACACCACCACACGCGAAAGACCACCCCTATCCCAGATCAACCAGACTAATGTTGTCTACCTAACAGTCTAAAGCCCCTGGTATAGCATCTTCCATAATCAGGGCTAAACGTGCTCCAGGCTCCTCTCCTTCCATCTCCATCTGGCCAGAACCAGCCTACACTTGCAGGCCTCTGTGATTCTGCTTGCACTGCTGACTCTGCCGGGAGGGCCGCCTCCACCTCCAAGTCTCTTAGTGACATCCTACTCTTCTTTCGACTCAGCTGAGCACCTCCATCTCTAGGATGCTTTCCTCCACTCTCCCTTCCTCACAACTATTTCTGCTTAGGTCCGCCTACCCTTCTCTTTGGCACTTACTGTACCTACCATAATAGCTATGGTTATTAACAATATAAACTAATAGCCACTGCTGTTTTCTGCGTACCTCGTATGTGCTGGGCACGTACTCATCAGTATGTACTAAGTCATCTAATCCCTCCAGTCACCCCGTGAGGCAGGTGTTAGCCGAATTTTACAGGGGACGCCTTAATTCACTTGCCCAAGGTCAGGAACCAAAGATGGCGCAAAGCAGAGCTCCACAAACGTGACTCTGTGAATGAGGCCTCCCGCGGGGAGCCACACAGGTGAAGTTAAACAAGTGCTCATTTCAGCGCCGGGCCCGAGGAATCCTAAGCACCCGTGGGGCTCCGTCTAGATGCCGGAAGAAATGCAAATGCTCCTGGAGAAAACTTTGTCCTCCAGCGAGCGGAGAACACAGGAGACACTGAACAAGCAGACCCGCCGCGCGGCAGCTGTCCGTCTGCTCAGTGGGGAGGACAAGGACCTCCCACCGGGCGGCCACCGCGTGTGCAGAGGTCAGGGCCCCGGCCCGGCGATCCCAGCTCCCCTCACCAGTGTCCACGGTCTCACAGGTGAATGTGGACGCCGCAGATCCGTGAGAAAGCCTTCCCTCCCCACCCCACCCCGGCCCGCCGGCTTCTCACTGTGGGTGGGCGCGGGTGGAGAGGGGCGCGGAACTGCTCCCAGGTAGTCGGAGCTGCAGTCGCGCACACCTCCCACTACACAGGTGGAGGGCGAGGAGCCTCCGAACCAAAGTCAGAGGACGGGGTGTCCTCCTGCCGACCCGCGCGCAACCAGCGGCCCAGGGAGGGAGGAGACGTGCACAACGCCACGACGGACGGGGACAGGTTTTCGGGGACACATTCGCTCGGGGGCGGGCGGGAGCCTCGTCCGCCTCACCTCTCCGCCTCAGCAGCAGCGCGGCCACGGCGCTGTCCACGCCGCCGGACAGGGCGCACACGACGTGCCGCACCGCCTGCATCCGCCAGTCGCCCAACTTCTCCAGCTGCCTCTACCGCCGCTTCCGCGCCTTGCCGGAAGTCCCGCCCCGGCCGTAGGGTCCGCGCTAGTGGCCCGGCCGGAAGCTGCGGCAGCTTAGCCGCGTTCTGTCCGGCCTTCCGTTGTCCCGCGGCGGTGTTCCCTTGTCTCCGGCCTGTGCTCACCCCTGAGGCTCCACCTACCCGCGGGGCGCCGAGACTCTGTCGGGCCGCGAGGGGCTGGCTTTTTTTTGAGCCGCCACCTTGCCCTCCCCACCCGCGCCCCGGCCTCACTGCTCTTCTTCTGCGCTGTAAACCAAGAATAAAATTCTAAGCCCCCCAGCCAGCCATTGGAGGCCTCCTCTCGGCCAAGGGCGTCCTAGAGGGAACCTGAACCGCGAGTTCAGGCTCTGATGGGAAAGGCCGGGTGGGACCCGCCTCACTAGACCCTCCTCCTCCCTTTGGAATTCGGACCAGCATTAACGTCAAAACAGACTTAAGACTGTCTAGGCGGAATCTCCGTAGCAATAGGATACCGACATGACAGATGGCAGGCCCTGAAAGATATAGAAGTATTTTACAGTATTTTAATTTAATTTAATTTTTAATTAATTTAATTTTTTTGAGATGGAGTTTTGCTCTGTCGCAGGCTGGAGTGTAGTGGGCGCGATCTCGGCTCACTGCAACTTTCACCTCCAAGATTCAAGCGATTCTCCTGCCTCAGCCTCCCTAGTAGCTGCGATTACAGGCGCCCGCCCCCAAGCTCAGCTAATTTTTGTGTTTTTAGTAGAGACGGGGTTTCACCATATTTGCCAGGCTGGTCTCTCACTCCTGACCTCAAGGGATCCGCCCACCTCAGCCTCCCAAAGTGGTGGGATTATAGGTGTGAGTCACTGCCCCCGGCCCAGAAAATCTTTGAATCCACCTATGACCTGGAAGCCCCACCCCACCTTCGAGTTGTCCCACCTTTCCGGAACCAATGTTACATCTTACATGTATTGATTTATGGCTTATGTCTCCCTAAAATGTACGAAACCAAAAGCTGTAGCACCACCACTTTGAGCACGTGTTCTCAGGATCTCCTGGGACTATGACATGAATAAATATCTTCAAATCTTTTACAGTTTGACTCCCAAGCATACTCAGCACTCAATCCTTAATGTCTGTGAGCTGTGTGGGACAGGGGTTTTGTGTTCTGTCCACTCCTACTCCATGCCCAGAAAAGCCCCTGGCCCAGGGCAGGTGCTTCATAACCTCGCTGAATAAAGGAAGGAGGAGAGAACGGAGGTCATCCCCCAGGGGTGATATTCAAGCTGAGTTCTTCTCTACGAGTTAGCATCTAGACAAGGTCTACCTAAAGCACAGGGAGACTCTGAACGAAAAAGATGTTCATTTGTGAATAGGGCATTGCAATGGGAATATGCATGCCACAATAAGCTATGTGGGTATTCAGGGAAGTAAAGGAAGACAAAGGTTTTTATTTCATGTATTTATTTTTTTGAGACAGTCTCACTCGGTCACTAGGCTGGAGTGCTGTGGCGTGATCTTAGCTCACTGCAACCTCCGCCTCCCGGGTTTAAGCGATTCTCCTGCCTCAGCCTCTGGAGTAGCTGGGATTACAGGCACATGCCACCACACCCAGCTAATTTTTGTATTTTTAGTAGAGATGGCATTTCACCATGTTGGCCAGGATGGTCTTGATCTCCTGACCTTGTGATCCGCCCACCTCGGCCTCCCAAAGTGCTGGGATTACAGGCATGAGCCACAGTGCCCGGCCTAGGAAGACAAAGGTTTTTAAAGGGAAAATGAGGATCACATCATTGTTTTGAGATAATTCTTTGGCTACAAGGATCAATAACAAGGGTGACAGCACTCCAGGGTTGGACAAGCAGTTGCTGGGCAGATGTCCTTGCAACAGAAGTTTTTTTTTTTTTTTTTTTTTTGAGGAAGGTTACGATAGCCTTTGTGTAAGGTTGTGGTTTTTGCAGTCTTTTGTGATAGTTGTTATTATTAGGCACATATGCATGAGAACCCTCCCTTGTGGTATGAACCCTAAGTACCTGAGACAGGTCTCAATTTAGAAAGTTTATTTTGCCAAGGTTAAGGACGTGCCAGTGACACAGCCTCAGGATGATGTCCTGAGGATATGTGCCCAAGGTGGTCGAGGCACAGCTTGCTTTGATACATATTAGGGAGACACAGGACATCAATTAATACGTGTAAGATGTACACTGGTTCTGTCTGGAAAGGCGCAACAACTGGGGGTGGTGGACAGCTTGCAGGTCATAGGTAGATAAGAGATAAACTGTTGCATTCCTTTGGGTCTTTGATCAGCCTTTCACTGAATACAAAATCTCCATGTGAGAGGCAGGTAGAGGAACAGTCACTGATGCCTTAGTCTGGCTCAGTGAATCTGCATTTTCACATAAACAATAGGGCAGAGGAAGCAATCAGACATGCATTTGTCTCAGGTGAGCAGACGACTGATGGTGAGTTGTCCATTGTCTGGCATCTGTGAAGATAAGCTATCAATTTACATTGCCAGGGTGAAATTCAACAGAACTATTTTAGGGTAAAGATCTCGAGGTCCACGAGGAATTTCCAAGAAGAAAAGCAGGAACTACCAACAGGAGAGCCCTGGGGACTGGTGCCAGGAGGAGCTGCAAGACAGGAGGGAGGTCACAGGGCCTGTGGGGAAAAGGATGACCACTTTTTCAGAATAAAGGATCAGGAAAATACCCAACAGGAGGGCAATTTCATCTTGCATTTCCTGGAAGAGATCAGGAAATCCAGTATCTGGGCAGCTGAGTTTGTGCAGATTTAGAGGTACACGTTTAGGCTGTGTCTAAACTTGAGTCTGGGTCTGGGGGCAGGCCCTCCTTGGGTGTGGCAGGCTGATCTAAGGTTATGGCAGGTTAAGTCCCAGTTGCAGCCAACCCACAAAATGGCTGAGATCCATGCTCACATATTTTCTGCTACTTTTTGGTTAACTATATGGTATTTTAGTTACTCCGTAGCTCCAAGAGGCCCCTGTGTATCACCCAGGTCCACTACGGGCTAGCTATGGCCAGGATGACGACATCCCAGGTGCCGCCTGCCAACAGCAATGTCAGAGACGTGGATTTCAGAGATGTAAAATGGGAAGACATTTGCTCCACAAAATTAATGAAATGTAAAAAATCACATGAAGTTGGACGTCTTGGACCTGGGAGGGTGGCCCTCCAGCGGCAGCTGAGGTGTTCGGTGCCATCCTATGGAGAAAGGGGCTGGCCCTCCTGGGGCCACGGAGCCCTTCAGTCTCCAACTAACTGTGCATCTTCCCACCCGGAGCCCTCTGAGGGGTGAACCAAGGGCCTGTGTACCAGGAGAGGGAGTGGGGGAGCTCAGACTGGGTGGCTTCGGCAGGAAGAGCCCAGTGGAGAAACCCAGACAGAAAGGAATGGGCCTGGAGCCTCAGGACAGGAGCAGCTCTGCTCTGTCCAGCTCCTGCTCCTGGGCCCTCTTCCTGTCTGTCTGTAGAGAGTTAAAGTCAGATCACTCTGTCCGGCCTGGGTACCAAGGAGAGCCTGGCTGCACCGAGGCCGCAGCGGGGAGGGGAAGGGCACAGTGGGGAGGAGCCCCAGCAGCAGAATTGGGGCCACAGGCCAAAGGCTGGGCTCACCCCCAGGGCCTGAATGGAGACAACTGAGGCACAGCTTGGTTACAGATGAGCTGGGAGCTGAACATCTCCCTCCTCTACCCAGTGGGAAGCCCTAAGAGGGAAGGGGTACCTGAGCGCTGCACCCCGCTGCACCCAGCAGAAAACAGCCTGACCCATAGCAGAGCCTCGGTAAATATTTGCTGCATGGTTTAATCCAATTTCAGATTTCCTTTTCTACCCCTGGGAAATGAGGGCCAGACCAGAGGTTCCCTGAGGACCCTCCGGTGTCATTGCCGGGCCCTGGGATTCCCTGCTGTCCCGGAGAGGTGGAGCCGCCGTGATTCCCACGGGCCCGGCGACTGGCCAGCGCAGGACTGGCTGAAAGTCTTGCCTGGGGAGTCACTGCTCGTGGAGTGGGGCTTCTCTGGCTTCATGACTCACACATCCAAGCAGCTCTGCCTGTGGGGAGCTTCCGTCTGCAGGCGCAGCAACTCAGCCGTAAGAAGCGTGCCACCTTTCCACCACGGCAGTTTCCACCGAGACGTCTTTCCACGGCATCGCCTGTCCACCCTACCCCTCCCTGCTCTCGACGCCAGAGGACTCGCTGTTCCGAGTGGCAGCTTTAGAATCACGCAATAACCACAGGAAGTAGAGAGCACAGCCCAGTCATCATTTTCCCTCATCTTTGTGGACAGAGGCAGATCCTGGTATGATCCAGGGAGCACTGGAGTGGGGTCCGAAATACAGAGTCCGGCCGCTGGCTCGCTGCTGTCTGCCGTGAAGCCGCTCAACCAAGGTGGTAAGTTTCCTCAGGAGAAATGGACACAAAGTAGCGGCTTCCTGGAGCTCGTTTTTTAAATAAAGGGAATGGGCTTTCCAGTGGCACTCAGTTCCTGCCACTGCCCACTGAGCTTGTCGGGCCCCTGCTGAGAGCAAAGCTGAGGGGTCCTCCCCGAGGCCTGCCCAGCAGACGCTGTCCATCACCCTAGTGTCCAGGTAAGCCCGGCCTCCTCGCCCATCCTCTTCCCACTCATACCCTCGTCTCCCCAGAGCAGCTTCTTCTCAAGGGGTGTGTCTCAGGCCATCGAGTCAGCATCACCTGTGTGCCTAGTAACAATTACTAGGCTGGCCCCAGACCTAGAAACTAGTGTATCTGGGGGCGGGCCTGGGCCTGCACCGACATCCATTTTTATTGACTAATTTTTGAAAATCACTTGTATGAAAGCATTCGAGTCTAGATAGCAGCCTTACTGATTAGAGTGATAAAAATAGCCCTGCATGTTTGAAAATCAAGATAAGCTTAAAAATCAAGATATGCTTCAATAAGTCCATTTATTTTACAATTTAATGTAAATCTAGAATATCTAACTATTTATACAAACTTAACTTTAAAAATAGCCACTTGCTATTTTACATACAAAACATTCAAAAGAAAATTCTTCATTTAGAGTGACTAAGGCTTCACATTCCAGCCCAGAGAATGGCAGCGAGGAGGGTGGCGGCGGGAAGCAGAGGCCTTGGGTGGTCCGTGCTGGCCCCAGTCCCTCAGCCCACCCTCTCCAGCACTGGGAATATCTTTATGCTTATTTTTCTTTTTCAAATAAAACTTCTACTAAAACATGTTTCTTTTTTTTTTTCCAAGACAGGTTCTCACACTGGTGCCCAGGCTGGAGTGCAGTGGCACAATCACAGCCCACTGCAGCCTGCATCTCCTTGAGCTCAGCCATCCTCCCACTTCAGCCTCCCAAGTAGCTGGGACTACAGGCATGCACTACCACACCCGGCTAATTTTTGTATTTTTTGTAGGGACAGGGGTCTCACTATATTGCCCAGGCTGGTCCCGAACTCCTGGGCTCAAGTAATCCGCCCACCTCGGCCTCCCAAGTTCTAGGGTTACAAGTGTAAGCCACTGCGACCAGCCTAAAGCTTGTTTCTGAGGGTTGAAAACCACTTTAGGGCTGTTCTTTCAAGGCAAAGGATTTGGTTCTGCTTAGAACTTGAGGAGTGGGGAATCCACGTTCTCCTTGTCAGCCTCAGGGCTCAGCTGGATCAGAGGGGAGCTCAGGTCTATGAGCTGGAAGAGAGCAGAGTGGAGGAGGTGAGCGTGGTTCCGGCTAGGGCCTCCCTTCCCCTCCCTGCACAGAGGACTGGCTGCGTGGGTCATCACAGCCGCTCGCTCGTCCTGGCTCGGGTGCACTGAAAAGCACTCTGGGCCACCACGTCTAAGAAGCTGGAAGGAGACAGGACACACACGGAGAAACCCAGGCCCCCACCATGCACATTCCTCTGTCCCACATCTGGCCCTGGGGTCTATGGGCAGGAGAGAGGAGGTCCCTGTCCAACAAGAGCTGGCAGGGTCCTGGCAGGGCACCTCAGAGGCAGCTGATCTTTGAGAAGCTCAGGCTGCCAAAGGTGCATCCTGCCCTGAGGTGTGTAGCTGAGAAGACTCAACAGCCACTCTCAAGGGTCCCACGATGGCCCTGGGAGGACGAACAATCCCAGAACTGAGGACACCCAGGGCTGAGTCAACATGAACCACCTGCCACTTCTCACCTGTCCCACCACCGGTGAAGGTTTGGCCACATTTTTATTCATGTCTGGAGTGTTTGTCATGAGGTCGATCAGAGGCCTGCTTTCAGATCCCACAGCCACGTGTGCTTCTGGGGTATCGCAGAAGTCGATGAGAGGAAGGTCAATGAGGGGCTGGCTTGCAGCATCTGGAGTGACCGCAAGTGGGTCCAGTTTGATATCTACAAGAAGAGCCTGGGTACAAAACCAAGGTTAAGAGCAGAGTCCAGCATCTTTCTGGCAACCATCTTGGGAGAATGTGAGCTTTGCTCATGTTCCAGGTGGGCTGGCGGTTTGGAAAGCCAAGGAATCAGGCGGGGCCTTGGTGGAAGGAGGCTCTGTATGGGGTGGGCCGTGCCTCTCTGACTGTCGCCCACCTCCCTGTCCATACCTGCTCACCGACAGCCACCAGCTCCTGCCACCCTGCTTCCCGCTTCCTCAACTTTGATGCCTGACCCTCGCCTTAGTCAAATGCAGGGCAAAGGTGTTACTTTTTTCTCCCCTGGAGGCCTGGAAGTCCTGACTGCCTCCCTTTGGGTTGCTTGGCACGGAGGCACTGGCCCCAGGATGAAGCATGGCAGGGAACTCCGCCAGCCACAGCCCTGGGTTCCACGGGCTTCCCGAGCAGCCTCCAGGAATCTCAGCTAACAGAACCCAGCTGCGCCCGTTCTGCCCACCTCATTAGGGGCTGCATCTCCACCCGGCTTGGCTTCCTCCCGAGCTACTTCTGTGGCAGTACTTTTGGAGAAAGTAGAATCGCTTTCCTCTGGAGAAAAGTTAAGTGCCTGAGGCACACGGGAAGGAGGAGAACCCCTGTCAGGGGACACATCCACCAGCCTGGAATCTGTCTTTCTGTTGCTCTCCCTTGTTGGTTCAGTTCTGTGGGAAGGAAAAAAACTTATGAGGAAATGTTTCTAAAATGCTCGTTCACTTGGCTGATGTGGGAAGCAGGTCACTCTGGAGGAACAGTGTCCTGGGTGGAGTGCGTCCCGGCTCCAGGGCCTTCACCCTCCAGACCCCCAGTTTCCTGTGTATGGAAGGGGCTCAGCGATCTCTCCAGTTCCTCTCAGCTCACAAATCTTAGCTGTCCAGCATCACCAGGGGCTGATGTTAGCCCCTTTCTTTCTAGTTACTAAACACAAGGTAATGCTCACGCCCGTCACCTCCTGAAGGGAGCCCAGACCACACACAGGGACCCCTCCTCGAGCCACGGCCAGCTCCTCCTCGCATGCAGCTAGTGGGGGGCTTCTCCTAGGCCTAGGTGGGTATGCAGCTGGCTCCTCCTGCCCCAGATGCCCCCTCCCCTGCTGCCCAGTGCCCTGATCAGGGCTGAGGCCCCGGGTACAGGCTGCTCACACCAGCTCTCCAATGGCGTCTCCCACAGGACCCCGCACGGGCGCTGCTGGGCTTGCCTGCTGCCCACAGGTCCTCGAGTACCTGCCACGCAAAACTGAATTCCTTCCGGAAACCCAGCAAAGCCGCAGGTCCATCAACTAACACAGAGTACCTTCTTTTTAATACTTCAGAGGTTTCATAAGAAAATTCCAAAAACAAGCAGAATTTTGTTTCTACATTTACACTTACAAACATACAAGATAGTTAAACACATATTCCTATTTATATATCAGATCTGGTGTTTTCAGTGAGGCCTTGTTTCTCATTTTCTCTTGAGCATTCCATGCCTTTCCCTCTCCCTCTGTAATGCACACACATGCCAGCATATTTTCTTCCAGAGTCTTCTGCATTATCATAGAACTACACAGATACACACAGGGTCAACACCTACTGTTGGTAGATGTACATACACAGAAACATATAAGATATATAAAAATATGTAATTTGTGTATAAATACACGGATATTATATATGGTTTTTTGTTTTGTTTTGTTTTTCGTTTTTTTGAGACAGGGTCTCTGTTGCACAGGCTGGAGTGCAGTGGTGCGATCTTGGCTCACCCCAACCTCTGCCTCCCAGGATCAAGTGATTCTCCTGCCTCAGCCGCCTGAGTAGCTGGGATTACAGGCGCATGCCACCATGATGCCCAGCTAATTTTTGTATTTTTAGTACAGACAGGGTCTTACCATGTTGGCCAGGTCGGTCTCGAACTCCTGACCTCGTGATCTGCCCACCTCGGGCTCCCAAAGTGCTGGGATTACAGGCGTGAGCCACCGCGCCCGGCTAAGATAGTTAACTTTACACACTAGCATGATCTGTTTCAAAGGTTATACACGACTGAGGTGTGACTTCATTGGAATCAGGTGCCTTTTTCAATCTTTAATCATTTCTGAGCTCCAGCTATGGCTTACTTCATGTGTTCTGGGTCAATTTAGATAAATTTTATTTTATTTATTTTATTTATTTTAATTTAATTTTTACAGACGGGGTCTCACTCTGTCCCCCAGGCTGGAGTGCAACGGGGCAATCTCAGCTCACTGCAGCCTCAACCTCCTGGGCTCAAGTGATCCTCCCACCTCAGCCCCCTAAATAGCTGGGACTACAGTGCACGCCACCACACCTAGCTTATTTTTGTATTTTTTGTAGAGATGGGGTTTTGCCATGTTACCCAGGTTGATCTCAAACTCCTGAGCTCAGGCAGACTGCCTGCCTCGGCCTCCCAAAATGCTGGGATTACAGGCGTGAGCCACCACACCTGGCCAATAACTTGCAAATTTTAGAAAACCATTAGGTTTTCAAATTGATTATCAGAGAATTACAGGCAGTATTTCCTTGTAATACCTTTAATTTTCCTCTATGCTCATGTCTATTGCATTTTCTCTTTGCAATGAAAAAAAAAACAAACAAACTTTCCAAATACTATTTACTTCACTAAAACCTGGAGCAAGGCAAGAAAAAGGTATGTCACTGTCTGGGACAGCAAGCCTAGGAATTTGAGACCAATTTATTACCACCTTCATGTCTTACCTCATTGCAGAGTTCTTGCGGGGCTCGGAGGAAAGTCTCCGAGCTGGCACACACAGGGGAGAGCCCACGGCCCTGGGCATCGTTTTGGGGGTCATCGGTGGAAGGCCAGAGAAGCGCCGGCTGGCGGGTGTGGGCAAGGCTGACACACGCCGTGCGCTCAGCAGGCTTTGTGGTGCTGGCCCAGATGAGCGTCTAACCGGGGTGCTGTGGACAGTGACCCTGTCAAACACAACATCAGTGTCGTAAGCTGAGATGACATAAAAAAAGTCAAATCTAATCATTCAGCCTGTGCTAATGCAGTGCTGAGTGCTTTGGTTTCAGCCTAGAAGAGCCAAGCCAGGGAGCCTGTGTGAGCTCTGCTCTCCTGGGACAGGCCCCAAGGCGGGCAAGGCTCCGAGCTGCTACCAACCCATCCTGGCGTGGGCTTCGGGCTCCCAGTGGGAATGGCTTCACTGCTCTTCCTCACAGGCAACTCAAAAGAAAATTGATCAAATGTGATTACACTTTACGGATGCTACCATTAAATGTCACTTCACACGAGGTTCAGAAGAGACTGAGCAAATCATCTTTCAGTTGGTGTCACAGATATTGCCATAAAGAAGTCAGAGCCGCAGCCTGTCTGGTGGGCCAGCGAATGGGGGAGCAGGTCTCGCTGCACGCCCATTCATACCCAGGCTTAAGGTCGCCTGAATCAGATGTGAACACAAATGAGTGAAGAGGAAGCTGGGCACTTGGTCCTCACACCCCTCACGTCCCTGGCAATACCTGTGGTTCGGGCTACCCATGGGTCTTGCCTAACTGTTGCTTTCTTGTGTTGCTGTTGATGAAGAAGAGGCTGAGTCAACTGGCATTTGCTGTGGACTGAATGTCTGTGTCCCCAGATTCATGTGCTGAAATCCTAGCCCCCAAGGTGATGGCATTAGAAGGTGGGGCCTTTAGGAGGAGATCAGGTCATGGAGCCAAAGCCTCAGGAATGGGATCTGTGCCCTTATAAAAGAGGGCACATTGGTGCATACCTGTGGTCCCAGCTACTCAGGAGGCTGGAGTGTGAGGATCACTTGAACCCAGGAGGCAGAGGTTACAGTGAGCCATGATTGCACTACTGCACTCCAGCCTGGGCAACAGAGCAAGACCCTGTCTCAAAAAAATAAACAAACATAGGCCGGGCAGGTGGCTCACACCTGTCATCCCAGCACTTTGGGAGGCCGAGGCGGGTGGATCACGGGGTCAGGAGATCAAGACCATCCTGGCTAACACGGTGAAACCCCATCTCTACTAAAAATACAAAAAATGAGCCGGGTGTGGTGGCATGTGCCTGTGGTCCCAGCTGCTCGTGAGGCTGAGGCAGGAGAATTGCTTGAATGTAGGAAGCGGAGGTTGCAGTGAGCCAAGATCACGCCACTGCACTCCAGCCTAGGTGACAGAGCGAGTCTCCATCTCAAAATAAATAAATAAATAAATAAATAAACATAAAAGAAACTTGTTCACCCCTAACCCAGTGAGGACAGAGAAGGCGGCAGCTGTGAATCAGGAAACAGGCCCTCACCAGACACCAAATCTGCAGGTGCCTTGATCTTGGATTTCTAGCCTCCAGAATTGTGAGAAACAAATGTTTGTTGTTCAAGCTACATAGTCGATAGAACGTTTGTTATAGTAGCCCAAAAAGGACAAAGACATTATTTTAAAATAAAATGAGTCAAGGACATCCCACCACCATGGCCCCTCGGGAGGCCAGGGAGACCTGTCTATTGCTCTATTCTGGGCAATTGTTACGTTCTTCAAAAGGAGCCTGAAAACAGACTGACTCTAGCCTATTTAAATGGAAGAAAAGCAACGAGGCTGAAATCAAGAGAGAAACAGAATCACTCCAGAGAGCAACTGCTGTCAACCCCAGCTGCTGCTCTCCGCCAAGTTCTAGGATTCCCCACCCTCCTCCCTTTATTGCTAAGTTCTGGCAGCCCCACCACAAATTCCAGTGAAAATAAAAATTCTGGCCAGGCGCGGTGGCTCACGCCTGTAATCCCAGCACTTTGCGAGGCCAAGGCTGGTGGATCACGAGGCCAGGAGATTGAGACCATCCTGGCTAACACAGTGAAACCCCGTCTCTACTAAAAATACAAAAAATTAGCCGGGCGTGGTGGCGGGCGCCTGTAGTCCCAGCTACTTGGGAGGCTGAGGCAGGAGAATGGCGTGAACCCAGGAGGCAGAGCTTACCGTGAGCCGAGATCGTGCCACTGCCCTCCAGCCTGGGTGACAGAGCGAGACTCTGTCTCAAAAAAAAAGAAAAGAAAAGAAAAGAAAAGAAAAATTCCAGTAAATGTAATTCTCAAAGTAACCCTGGGTGAGGTGAGGAAACTGAGGCACAGAGAGGCAAGTGAGGTGGCCAGTGGCTGCCTGGCTCTGGTCTTTGCTCTTCACCACCATGCGTGGGAGGGACGGCAGCTTAGCACGGCACCACGCGCAGCACGTGAGGGACTGGCTAGTTCGACCTCGCGAAGCGTGTCCCAAGCTCACACAGGAGGAAACTAAAGCCCAGAGTCACCAAAAGACTTGCAAGTGGCCCCAGCTGAGCTTGGGCCATCCCTACTTGACGTGAGGAAAAAGGTCGGCAACATTCGGGAACTTAAACTGGATCAAAGACCAGGAAGTGGTGGAGCTGGGATTCAAAGCCAAGTCGGGCCGGGCGCGGTGGCTCACGCCTGTAATCCCAGCACTTTGGGAGGCAGAGGCGGGCGGATCACGAGGCCAGGAGATCGAGACCATCCTGGCTAACACGGTGAAACCCCATCTCTACTAAAAAAAAATACAAAAATAATTAGCCGGGTGTGGTGGCGGGTGCCTGTAGTCCCAGCTACTCGGGAGGCTGAGGCAGGAGAATGGCGTGAACCCGGGAGGTGGAGTTTGCAGTGAGCCGAGATCGTGCCACTGCACTCCAGCCTGGGCGACAGAGCAAGACTCCATCTCAAAAAGAAAAAAAAAGCCAAGTCAGAATCAAGGTGCCACGCCAGTGCTCTTCAACTGCGGTACAAGTCACAGTCACCCAGGAGCTTTAGGAAATCCAGCTGCTGGGCTTCAGCCTAGATGAACCAAATCAGAACCCCTGGGGTGGGCTGGGCACGGGCAGTCCTAAGAGCGCCGGAGGGACTTCTGCTGTGCAGCCTGGCATGGCAACCACACCAGTCCAGGGCTGGGAGCTGCCGTACTGCATCGCGGAAGTCTCAGATGTCTTAAGTCTGCAGTAGATCTAAAAGGGGCTGGTACACATCAGGAGCTCGGCCTGCACCCAAGAGACTGGCGTGGAAGCCAGATGCGCAGGCCAGGCTGCAGGGTTACCAAATGCTTGAGGTAAGCAGATGCGTGAGTCATTCTACAGCAATAAAGAGAGGAAGCGGACCGACGTCACTCACCTGCCAACTGACATGCACGACTGCGGCCGCTGTGCCCGCGAAAGCTTTGGTGTTGAGCTGTCCGGGGAGTCACCTAAGTCCAAGAAAGGAAGTGTGCGGTCAGGTAAAGTGATCAGGGGGAGACCTACTGTTGGGGGATCGTCACCGAATGGGCAATTCTCCGAGTATCTCCACTGTCCCAACTTGAGTGTAGGTGGCACTGGCTCAGACAAGTACACAAAGGGCCACCCTGCTGCAGGCAGCCACATGAGAGGCATTCACCCCTACACGGGGACCCCTGCCCAGGCAAAGGCTGTGGTCTGATGGATGGACACGGGGGAGAAAGAGAAGAGCCATCTTCACTGCACCGCCCCACCCTGGCTGTATATCCCATCAGGGCCGAGCACGACCTTCACAGAGCGAATCGACTTGTCAGACGGCACCTGCATGCGCTAGACACTTGCCCACAGGAACAACACCGCAGGGGTTTAGCTTCCCAGGCACGTGCAATAGAGCCCACATTCCCTCAGTTTCCCGAACCATGACTTTACTGGGATAATAATAATCCATTACACTGTGTTTGTGCTGTTTTAGTTGACAAGCATTTCCATGTGTATGATCTCATCTGATATTCACAACGGGATGAAAAGCAGGCTCAGAGGGCAAAGGGGTCACCAGTTACCGAGCTAAGGCCCAACACAGGCCCCAGAGGTCCAGTCCCGCCACCACCCCCTAAGACACTGGCTCCATGGTTCCTCCTCCACTATACTGGCTCCTTGAAAATCCCAGTGTGCACTTGAGTATCAGCACATGTGCTCTGGGGCCTCCAAAGCCTCAGGCACCAGGACCCCCTTGGAACACCTTGCTATGTCTGGGAAGCCATGGGAAAAGAGGCTGTCCCTCAGAGCCCCTTACCCCAGCACCAAGAGGGAAGGGTGGGGCCTGGAGCTGAGGCCTCTTCTCCACAGGTGCTTCCAGGAGGCCAGGCGAGGGTCCAGGCTGCTGCCCCCACAGACAGCCCCTCTCTCTGGCAACACCACAGCTGCTGCTGGGCCCTCCATCTTAACAAGCCCATGCCCGCCCTCCTGCCCCTGCACCCAAGCTCCTGTCCCACGTCCCTGCCCCGCTTTAAACCAGATCTCCTCAAAAAGGCTGCCTGCACTTACATTTCCTCTCTCCTGCTCTTTTTTTTTTTTTTTTTTTTTGAGACAGAGTCTCTCTCTGTCGCCCAGGCTGGAGTGCAGTGCCATGATCTCGGCTCACTGCAACCTCCGCCTCCTGGGTTCAAGTGATTCTTGTGCCTCAGCCTCCTGAGTAGCTGGAATTATAGGTGCCCGCCACCACGCCCGGCTAATTTTTGTATTGTTAGTAGAGACAGGGTTTTGCCATGTTGGCCAGGCTGGTCTTGAACTCCTGACCTCAAGTGATTGCTTGCCTCGGCCTCCCAAAGTGCTGGGATTACAGGCGTGAGCCACTGCCCCAGCCTCTCCTATTCTTTTTTTTTTTTTTTTTTTGAGACGGAGTCTCGCTCTGTCGCCCAGGCTGGAGTGCAGTGGCGCGATCTCGGCTCACTGCAAGCTCCGCCTCCCGGGTTCACGCCATTCTCCTGCCTCAGCCTCCCAAGTAGCTGGGACTACAGGCGCCCGCTACCACGCCCGGCTAATTTTTGTATTTTTAGTAGAGATGGGGTTTCACTGTGTTTCTCCTACTCTTTTAAAAATCACCTCTATCAAAGTGATTCACGCACAGAGTTTTTAAAAATGAAGGTTAAAATTTTATGAGACAAACAAGTCTCCCACCACACCCAGCTCTGCTTCCAGCGTGCTGGCAGCTTCTTGCGATGTCTACCTTCACTCATTTCTAAATCACACACCCACATTGCTACCTCCGCATTCTTCAGAAACTCCATTTGTTACAAGAGTTAAGAATCTGCCCCTCACACCTCCCCACCGCCCCCACCTGTGCGTTCACCAGGCCTCCATGTTCACCCCAGCACTGGAGAGGCGCACAGCTCACACACAGCTGAGCCAAACATGCTCCCACCCTCTCTCCACCTCCGTTTTCAGTTTGTTTGTTTCTTTTCTTTCTTACAAGAAACAAGGTCTTGCTCTGTCACCCAGGCTGGAGTGCAGTGGCTTGATCACTGCTCACTGCAGCCTTGAACTCCTGGGTTCAAGTAATCTTCCTGCCTCAGTCTCCCAAGTAGCTGGGACTACAGGTGCCCAGCACCATGTCCAGCTAAATGTTTTTGAAAATTTTTTTGTAGAATCGGGGTCTCACTGTGTCGCCCAGGCTGGTGTTTGTTTTCTTTTATGGAGTGGGGTGGTCTGTGACTAAATCATCCCATAATCCCTGTCTTTTGGGAACATTCTTGGGTCACTGACCCCGCACCATTCACAGAGGTCTTTGTGAGACCCAAGTTGGTCACTCCTGGCGGGTGTGGAGGCAAGCCCACCTCTCTCTCCCTCGCCGCCTCCCTCTCCCTTGCCGCCTCCCGTGTTGGCTCCCTCTCTCCCGAGACCCCTTCCTCTCGGTTGTCCTCTCCCTCAGCTGGGTGGAGCGCACTCTTCAGCAGCTTCCATGGTGGCACGGGAAGGTCATTCTTATGAAACAGAACACAAACAAGTCATCTCCTGACACCCTCACGACTGCCCTAGGGCCGCCTGAGCACACACACCTCCCAGGCCCACATCAGCTCTTCCCTAAACCTGGACGGCGCGTCTCCACTGCAGCTCCCAGTACCGGGGAGGCAAACTCCAAAGCCGGAATTCCAAGTCTCAATCCTCTGGGTGACCCGGCAGCGTGGACTCATAGTAAATAGCAACATTTGTAACTGGACTGTTTTACAAAGAATGCTGCTTGCCTCGAGTATTTTGAGAAAGTGCACATATGAAAGGCTCCACTACAGGGCACCATTCATGTGGTCCCACGCTGTGAGTGCCCTCAGCCCTCACCTCTCCTCCACGGTGACAGCTGGTGTCACAGCCAATGAGCAACACCACCAGTGCTCTCAGCCAAAAAGTGCGCACCACCACGTGCCTCCCAGAGCTGTGTGTTCCCAACAGCGTGGCCGCTCCCTTGGGGCCTCTCTTCCGGCCAGTGCTGAGTTTGTGGGACCAGTTTTGACCCTGATGAATGACCAAAGGTGTGCAAGAGACAGTCCTGTTCCCAGCATTGTGGAGAGAGGAGGAACCGCCTGCTGAAGGTGAAATGCACATCTGAGAGGTGCGTAAGGAGCCCGCAGGGACACGGTCTGGGAAACAGGGCAAAGCCAACAGGGAATTTGGGATTAGCAGAAGTCCTGTGGCATCAAGCAGCCCGACAGCCAGGAGACCAGCCGACACTTGTGCCAACGTGGTCAGGAGAGACATGGCAGACGCATGTCCTGGCTCCAGGCATTCAGGCAGAAGGGAAGCAAACACTACTGAACACACCTCCACGTGACCTGGGCCGTAGGGTGTCCCTGCAGAACCCACCCAGTCACAGCTCGCATTTCTTTTCTTTTTTTTGAGACAGTCTCGTTCTGTCGCCCAGGCTGGAGTGCAGTGACACCATCTCGGCTTACTACAACCTCTGCCTCCTGGCTCAAGTGATTCTCCTGCCTCAGCTTCCCAAGTAGCTGGGATTACAGGCATGCGCCACCATTCCTGGCTAATTTTTGTATTTTTAGTAGAGACAGGGTTTCACCATGTTGACCAGGCTGGTCTCGAACTCCTGACCTCAGGTGATCTGCTCACCTCGGCCTCCCAAAGTGCTAGGATTACAGGCGTGAGCCACCGTGCCCAGCTCACAGCTCCCATCTCTACAAACTCAGCTCTCTGCTGTTGAAACCTACACTGAGGTCTCCAGCTGTGGCTTCTCCTCTGAGCTCTCAGCCTGCTCCACCCCTCAGCTGCAGCCTAAGTGGCCTCTCATCCTCACTACTTCCAAAATGGGGCCGTGGACTCTGCCCGCTGCCTCTTCCAGCCCTCCTGTCACATGAGCGGCAGCACCCAGGTTCCGCCAGAACCTCAGGGACACTCGAGTCCCTCTCTGCACTGCCACATGAGCCCTAAGCTACCAGAACGTCAGGCAGACTGCAGCGCTCCAGCCTCCTTCCCCAGCACTAGCTTCCTCCCCAACACAGTGAGGGCCAGGTCCGCATTACCCTCCCCACCACTCTTCGGCCCAGAGACTCTGCTCTTCCCTCTGTGGAGGGACCTTCTGAAGATCAAGTCGCTCTGCTCTGATCTCTCGTATGCACGTCCTCCTGTACTGACGCTCTGGTCCGCTCTGGTCATGCGGCGCTCTGGGAGCCGGCCTCGGGCTGCCCCTCCGTCTTCATCTCTTCTTACCCTGCCCCTCGGTCACTGACTGGCTGAGGTTGCTAGTTTTTGTTCAACAGCTACTTTCCTCTTCTTCTCAGTAAGAAATTTCAGCTGTGTGCAGAATAAAGACAACGTGTCCTAGCATCCTGTGCAGGGAAGCGTCGTGATCAATGGGACACAAACGGAGTCACAGGGACAACTTGCAGTGAGGGTCCTTGAAAGGTGGGGATTTGCTCTTCTTCACCTAGAAGAAGGCTTCCTGCCGGGAGGTACGAGGGCCAGAGCCGGTGCAGCCACACTAGACCACGAGGATGAGAAGCTCATCACGGCAACACAGGATGGAGGAAGCCTGGGTCCCTGACACCAAGGAGTACTGACCAGCTGTCGCACGTCTACGCGGAATCCCAACCGCAGCGGCTGCACTCCCACCCTCCGGCCCCCGTGCTGCTCCCAGAGCGCGCCCCGCGCCTTCCTGCCCCAGGACCTCTGCACTCGCCATTGCCTCTGCCTGGAGTGCTCCCCCTTGCACTTTCCTACCGGCTGCCTCAGTCTCCTGATTCAGATCTCAGTCCCGTGTCACCTCCTGACCATCTTTGCCAAAGAACCACCCGATGCAAATTCCTCCCCAAACACGCCAGCTCCAGGACACCATCTTCCCTTAGTCGCTTTGTTGTGCTAGGATCTGCAGGCCTGCTCATCTGATAACATTGCGTATCTTTTCCTATTAAACAGAAATTCAGTGAGAGTAGGTCTGTCTTATCATGATGTCCCTTGTCCCCCAAAGCATTCCAGCACAGAGAAGACACTCAGCAGAACAGCTTGTTCCTATAGCAGGACTCAGAATGCAGTTTCTGGGAGTTGCAGGCTGCCTGTGCTGGCCGGCACTGCCAGAACTTAAAATCCTCAAGCACCCAGAGGGCAGATCTGCCTGACAGAGGAGGCCAGGACGCTCCTCTCACCTTAAGTCAGCTCTGAGAACTTTCTGCATTGCACACAATTGTTCAAATAATTCATGAAAACTTTACAAACACCCACCCACTAATGGCCAGACACCTGCTGGGGCCAGTGGCCTCACTGACTGGAGAAGGCAGTGGCTGGAGCTCAGGAGGCTGAGGTGGCTGCAATCTGAGGGCCAGAAACTAGAGAGGAGGGGGCTACTCCGACAGAACGAGCTCTAGGAACCCAAGGGGAATCTCGAGTCTCTGGCTGAGCACCAGGCAGTGCACAGGTGCAGGGCAGGAGTCCTCAAGGTCAAGAGAAGAGCAACTACCAGGGAGCAATGAGCGGAGCTCACAGGGCCGAGAAACCGCCGTCTTACCAGGGAGCAACGAGCGGAGCTCACAGGGCCGAGAAGGCGTCATCTTGCAGCAGCAGGAGTGCAGGGGTCTCGCGGGCCTTGCGGGACACACGGGTGTGCAGCAGAGGCCTTGGGAAGGACGCCGGTGGCAGGAGGCAGAAAGGCTATGCTAGACCCACCACTTCAAAGCATAAAAAGCCTCGGAAGGATGGTCTGCACCTTAACTGCCTGCCAAGCCCAACCCAACTCCTCAGAGAAAGACAACAAAATCCAGACATTCAAAAGTGTACACCTGACAATATCCAACAACCAAGAAAAACTTGTGAAAAAAATGAGGCCAAAACCCGGAAACAAAATTAGTCAGTCGAAACAGACCCCAAAATGATGGGGAAGATGGTATGAGAAGAATCGTAGACCCTAAAACCATTATCAATTTGCTCACGAGGATGTAAAAGAAAACCCAAGTACCATGAGAAGAAATAAGGGGAAACTATTATGTTAGAAACGAAGTTAACTGGATGGGCTTCACAGCTATTAGGCACTGCAGAAGAAATGATATCTGACAACAGAAACTACCCAAACCGTAGCTCAAGGAAAAAGGCTGGGCCGGGCACGGTGGCTCACGCCTGTAATCCCAGCAGTTTGAGAGGCTGAGATGGGTGGGTCACTTGAGGTCAGGAGTTGGAGACCAGCCTGGCCAACATGGCGAAACCCCATCTCTACCAAAAATACAAAAAAAAAATTAGCTGGGTGTGGTGGTGGGCACCTGTAATCCCAGCTACTCGGGAGGCTGAGGCAGGAGAATTGCTTGAACTCGGTAGGTGGAGGTTACGGTGAGCCGAGATCGCGCCACTGCATTCCACCCTGGGTGACAGAGCGAGACTCCGTCTCAAAAAACAAAAAACAAAAAAAAAAAAAAAAAAAAGAAAGAAAAGAAAAAAGATAAGAAAAAGAAAAAAGGCTGAAATAAAAAAAGAACAGAGCTTTGGTGTCCTGTGAGACAACGTCAAGAGGCCTGAAATAGATGTGATTAGAGTCCTAGGAAATAAAGTGGAAAGAGGAAAAGATAGCTGAAGAAATAATGGCCAACGTTTTCCAAATTTGCTGAAAAAAACCAACCCACAGATCAAAGAAGCTTAAGAAACCCTCAGCGGGATAAAGACAAAGAAAGCCACCTCAAAGCACATAATAATCAAATCGCCGACAGTAACACTAAAGAGAAAACCTTATAAGCAGCCTACGAGCACCGGGGTGTCACACACACAGGAACGAACGTAAGACATTCGGGGAGCCTCCACTGACCCCCCAAAACAACGTGGGCGAGAAGACAGCGGGTCACACCTGAAAGCACTGTCGGAGGAAAGAACTAAAAACACCATCACTGCCATCAATAATTGTTTAAAACTTTAAATGCAATTTCTTCAGTATTTTTTAAAGACACATTAAAATGTATCTATTACTCACCAATAGAAAACTTAGGAATTTTAAATTGATTTGTAGGAGTAGGCATAACCTTTGTCTTGGAATTTAGACAGGAATCTCGCCGTCTGATACTTCTAGTCTTATTCAATTGAGAAGATTCTGACCAAGTGCAACTGGAGTTCAGCCACTGGCCGCCACCTTCCGGAGTCTGGGGTTGGGTGGGGGATGCTGAGGGGGGTGCCGTGAGCTGCTCCGCTGCCAGCTCAGAAACATCGACCCGCTTGGCTTGCCAGGAGGGTGCCCCCACAGGGCCTGCAGGCAGAGCTGACCGCAGCATGGCGGGTCCCATTCTGCCTGACTTGCTGATGTTTGACAGAGGCCGGGAGCTATTTGCAGGAATACTTGCAAATTCACTTGATTTAGCTAGAAGGGTATACACACAAAAATCACATTATTATAAAATTATGAAGCTATTTAACAAACACACAGAAGTTATGCTGTCTTTAGCATATCTACCTTAAACATAAGACACGTTAACAATATTCTATAAGCCCTTCAGGCAACATCATCAAACACAGGATGGCTCAGGCAGCTTTTAGCTTAGCTGAGTGTATTCTAAGGTACTTATTCTCAAAATAATTACTAACATGTACATAAGCATGCATAAATTCAAGCTCTCCTATCTTCGTTGATTATGTTGGCAGGAGAAATCTACATTAGTTGAGCAGATGGAAGGGGATAGTCTAGTCACATGTCTCACCTGTCTGGTCACAGAGGTGGGCAGGGAACAAGGAAAAAAGACGCAATTGTTACTGGTTGATTCCTTTAAAATTACAAGGAGGCTGGGTCATATTAACCATAAGCACTATTTAAAATAGAAGACCAGATAAACTAGGGTAATAAATACTGAGCTACCAATATACGCAGACGATCTGGTAAAGGATTCTTAAAGAAAAACTTTAGGCCCAGGAGTGGTGGCTCACGCCTGTAATCCAAACACTTTGGGAAGCCAAGGCAGGAGATCACTTGAGGCCAGGAGTTCGAGACCAGCCTGGCTAATATAGTGAGACCATCCTCTCTACAAAAAACACAAAAATGTGGGCCAGGCGCAGTGGCTCGTGCCTGTAATCCTAGCACTTTGGGAGGCCGAGGCAGGCGGATCATGAGGTCAAGAGATCGAGACCATCCTGGCCAACATGGTGAAACCCCGTCACTACTAAAAATACAAAAATTAGCCGGGCGTGGTGGCAGGTGCCTGTAGTCCCAGCTACTTGGGAGGCTGAGGCAGGAGAATCACTTGAACCCGGGAGGCAGAGGTTGCAGTGAGCCAAGATTGCGCCACTGCACTCCAACCTGGCAATAGAGTGAGACTCCATCTCAAAAAAAAAAAAACCCCACAAAAATTAGCTGGGTGTGGTGGCATGTGCCTGTAGTCCCAGCTACTCAGGAGGCTGAGGTGGGAGGATTGCTTGAGCTCAGGAGGTCATCACCTCAGTCTATAAAGATAAGGACACAAACCTCTCTTAATCACAGAATGGCAGAGTCAGAATTCCAGATCAGATCAATCTGATTAGAGAGTTCACACTTATCATTTTTTTTTTTTTTTTTTTTTTTTTTGAGACGGAGTGCAGTGATGCAATCTCGGCTCACGGTAACCTCTGCCTCCCGCGTTCAAGCGATTCTCGTGGCCCAGTCTCCCGAGTAGCTGGGACTACAGGCACCCGCCACCATGCCCGGCTAGTTTTTGTGTTTTTAGTAGAGACAGGGTTTCACCACGTTGGCCAGGCTGGTCTCAAACTCCAGGGCTCAAGCGATCCACCCATCTTGGCCTGCCAAAGTGCTGGGATCACAGGCGTGAGCCCCTGCGCCCGGCCCACTTTTTACATTTTGTGAACACAATCCACACCATGCTGCCCTGAACGACCCCGAGACGCCACATGGCCAATGCACCTTGAAGAGGATTTCGCTCTGAAGAGCAGAAAGGCGAAGGCTTTCCCTTACCACTAGATGGCAGCTGTGGCTTGGCAAGGTTGAAATGTGGCTTGACCTCAAACAGGTGTGGGAGCATGGATTTAAACAGGCACCCAGGAGTTATGGGGGCCATATGCCCTAAATTATCTGGAATAGTCCTATTTTAAAACTGGTGTCTCATGACATGGACATAAGGGTGATTCCAGTGTCCTTCCATGTTCTCAGGCATGGGGTATCATACACGCTTTCTGGCCATGTGTACCCCGTAGACTGAAGCCACCCATCTGAGTGTGCCCTCCTCATGGGACAGAGGCACTGAGGGCAGGTACAGCAACTCAGTCCACAGCCTGGTCCACCGCACACAGCACGCCCTCCGGGACGTCCTGCCAAGCCTAAGTGGTTCTGTAGAAACAGTCTCCAAGGCCTGAGCAGCACTCCAGGCCTCACCTGGCCAGATGTGGGTCCAAGCATGATGCCGGCTGCCTCACCTTTGCCCGCTGCTGGGGATGTGCACGCACTGGATGCCCCGCTCCAAACAGGCCCCGAGGAGGACTTCCTTGCGAGATTGCTGGTAGAGCCGGGTGCTTTCAACAGGGTCTTCTTCAGCCCCAACTGGGGCAAAATGTGAAAAAACAGAATCAGCAAAGATCTCATTATTTACCTATTACTTGTGTCTGCAAAAGTAAGGGGTTTTTGGCTGGGCACGGTGGCTCACGCCTGTAATCCCAGCACTTTGGGAGGCTGAGGCCGGAGGATCACAAGGTCAGGAGTTGAGACCAGCCTGGCCAATATGGTGAAACCCTGTCTCTACTAAAAATATAAAAACTAGCTGGGCATGGTGGCAGGCACCTGTAGTCCCAGCTACTCGGGAGGCTGAGGTAGGAGAATTGCTTGAACCCAGGAGGTGAAGGTTATAGTGAGCTGAGCTCGTGCCATTGCACTACAGCCTGGGCGACAGAGTGAGACTCCGTCTCAACAACAACAACAACAAAAAAAGTTGGTGTTTTTACTATTTTAAAATAATCTAATGATTATCATCTTGAATTTAAAGAAGAAAAAAGTCAAGCAGCACTTCTCAAAGTGTAGTCTTCAAACCCCTGCATGAGGACCACATTAGGGAGCTAGCAGAAATGCAGATTTGGGGCCCCAACCCAGACCCCATGAGTCAGCAGCTGCAGGGCCCAGCTTTGGGCAGTTCTAACAAGAACTGCCAGTACACACAGCTTGGTTTACCGCCAATGCCAGAAAATAAGTGGCAAAGATGTGGCTGGTAGTCTCCATGCCTGTGAGGAACCGCAATTTTCTTTCTTTCTTTTCCTTTTTTTTTTTAGACAGGGTCTCACTCTGTTGCCCAGGCTGGAATGGAATGCAGTGGCATGATCACAGCTCACTGCAGCCTTGACCTCCTGGGCTCAAGCAATGCTCCCACCTCAACCTCCCAAATAGCTGGGACCACAGGCATGCACCACCATGCCTGGCTGATTTTTATTTTTTAATGGAGATGGGGGCCTCACTATGTTGCCCAGGCTGGTCTCAAACTCCTGGGCTCAAGTGATCCTCCCGCCTCAGCCTCCCAAAGTGCTGAGATTACATGTGTGAGCCACTGCACCCAGCTGCTGTTTTCAAAACATCAACATCTCATGTCATCTGTTCAAGAACTCTACATGAGGGAAACGGAATATCCCCACCTACAAACTGGGGCTCCGAGACGCTGACTTTTCCCAACCCACACAGCTCCCAGGGCAGAGGCTAGCCATCAGTGCACACTGCGAAGCCAGTATTCTTTGCACGTATTTTGCAGGCTGCCTCTTGTGGGTGTATTTTCAACTTTTCCACCTCTTTTTCTTTCTTTTTTTTTTTTTTTTGAGACAGGGTCTTGTTCTGTCACCCAACCTGGAGTGCAGTGGCGTGATTATGACTCACTGCAGCCTCGACCTCCTGGGCTCAAGCAATCATCCCACCTCAGCCTCCCGAGTAGCTGGGACTGCCGTTGCTCACCACCATGCCCAGCTAATTTTTGTATTTTTTGTAGAGATGGGTTTCATCATGTTGCTCAGGTTGGTCTTGAACTCCTGGGCTCAAGTGATCCTCCCACCTTGGCCTCCCAAAATGCTGGGATTTTAATCCAAAGCACTTGTACACACAGCTGCCACCTCATTCCCAGCAACCACAAGTTTGGGCCCCAGCAGCCAACTCACCTTGTTTGGAACAGGGATCGCCCGCTTGCCCTGGCCCAAGTGGCTTCCGGCGGCCGGCACATTGACAGCACCCGGGGCAGGTTTGTCAGGGAGAACATCCCGGTGGGATTCCTTCTCAGCTGGGATTTTTGTCCTGGAAGGACTAGCTGGAATCTCTTTCTTGGGCTGAAAATTTTAATTTGAACTGTGAGAACTGTCTAGCGCTTAACAATGTACAGAGATACTCAGGCTTCCATTCAGAGCGAGCCCAGGCCCCATCTTCCCCGGTGCTACACATGCTCCTCCATTCATCAGCTAGATTGAAGGGAACAGGGCAAGCAGTTCACATCCTCCACCAAATCACTATGGACAAAAGTGATGATGGATTTCGCTTCCTCATTAAAAACAGCATCAAATGATACCTACACAGATCATTAATAGGAGAGAGGTTCTCTAAAGCCATTCCCCAGTCAGGATCCTTATTTAAGAATGATAATGAGAAAGCTGGTCTAGTTACACAAATTTTAAAATGCTGTACAGAAAGGACTCATCCATTAAATGATCATCTCTACCAGAGAAGCTGCTCAATTGCAATAAATCTTCTTGGTCTAGTACTGAAAGCCATTTTCTTTGGCCAGCAGAGTCAAAACATAAGTTCTTGACATATTTAGGGACAAGGGCATTCATGGAACTAATTTATACTTACATAAATAGCCCCCTTATAACAGGAGAGTTAATAAGGTAACAGCAATAGAAGCTCAGAGTGATAAAGACGCTGCAGTAACTTTTTCCCTTTATAGCATTTCTAAAAACTGAGATACTTCTCATAACATAAAATTCACTATTTTAAACAGTATACTTCAGTGGTTTTTAGTAGATCTGTTATGTTGTACAACCAGCGCAAGCTAATCTTAAAATATAGTGGTGTCCCAAAAAAGAACCTGTACTCGGCCGGGCGCAGTGGCTCATGCCTGTAATCCCAGCACTTTGTGAGGCCGAGGCGGGCAGATCACCTGAGGTCAGGAGTTTGAGACCAGCCTGACTAATATGATGAAACGCTGTCTCTACTATAAATACAAAAATTAGCCGGGCGTGGTGGCGGGCACCTGTAATCCCAGCTACTCGGGAGGCTAACACAGGAGGACTGCTTGAACCCGAGAGGCAGAGGATGCAGTGAGTCGAGATTGCACCATTGCACTCCTGCCTTGGCAACAAGAGCAAAACTCTGTCTCAGAAAACAAAACAAAACAAAACAAAACAACCTGTACCCATTAGTGGTTCTCCCCATTCCCTCATCCTCCCCAGCCCCACCTAGGGAAGCACTCAACCACGCCTCTGTCATTGGCCTGTCATAGTCATTTCATATAAATGGAAGCATACGACATGGGACCTTTTGTTATGGCCTCTCTCACTGAGCAAAATGTTTTCAAGGGTCGTCTGTGTTAAGCATGTATCAGTACTGTTTCTCTCTTTTTTTTTATTTGAGACGGAGTCTCGCTCTGTCTCCCAGGCTGAAGTGCAGTGGCGCCATCTTGGCTGACTGCAACCTCCACCTCCTGGGTTCAGGCGATTCTCCTGCCTCAGCCTCCCAAGTAGCTGGGATTACAGGTGTGCACCACCATACTCGGCTAATTTTTGTATTTTTTTGTAGAGACGGGGTTTCACCATGTTGGCCGGGCTGGGCTCAAACTCCTGACCTCAGGTGATTCGCCCACCTTGGCTTCCCAAAGTGCTGTGATCACAGGTGTGAGCTACCACGCCCAGCAGTGTTTCTTTTTATTGCCAAAAATAAACCATTGTTTGGATAGACTGCATTTTCATTACCCACTCATCATTTGCTGGATGCCTGGGTTGGTCCTACTTTTTTGGCTGTTATGAATAATGCTGCTTTGAACATCTGCATGTGGATTTTTCTGTGGATATGGTTTCAATTCTCTCAGGTCTGTGTACTAAGGAGTGGAATTGCTGGGTCCCATGGGACCCTCTACATTTAGTTTTTTGAGGAGCTGCCAAACTGTTTCCACAACAGCTGCCCCATTTCACGGTCCCACCAGAAGTGCGTGAGCTTCCAGCTTCTCCACATCCTCAGCCTTCTCCTCATCCTCCACAACATCCTCATCCTCAAAATAACACCTGTTATTTTCTTTTTCTTCTTCCTTTAGGCATCCTAGCAGTTGTCTGGCAAGCACACTTGTAAGGAGGTGTTACACTCAAGTGGTCCACCCATTGCTAACGACTCCTCACAGGAGTGAGCATGTGCCATGAGCCACTCTAGAAGTGACTTCTCCCAGAGAAACATGCAGGACATGGTGGGGCTCCCACGTGTGCATGAGTGCATCTCAGCTGTGTGGACAGTGCCCTGTCCACTGGGAACAAGCTCTCTGGACCCCAGCTCACCACCCAGGACCAGGAGATCAAAAGAGATACTTCGATGGGTCTGGAGCAGCCCAAATCACACCAGCTCTCTCCCCGAGTCCACGCGTGCTACATGCACAATCCCTGTCCCGAGTCCACGTGTGCTCCACACAGCAAGACCCATCCTACTCATTCTAGAAACATCACGGTAGGAATCTACATCCCAGACGGGCTCCAAATAAAGGAGTTTGCAGGACCAAGGGACAGGCCCCAGCTGTTGGGGGTGGCAGTGCTGGGCATACCTCCTTGTCAAGGGCAGTGTGTGGCGTGGCGGCTGCACCTCGACTGCCTTCCATCCTTGGCTCTCACCACAGGGAGTCACGTGGCTCAGGAGATGGGCTTGGTGGGGGTAAAGGAATTTCTGGGCCCTTGCTGAGCATTCTGCATTTGGCTGCACCTCCTATCAGCCCCACCCAGGGTCATTCCTCTGTACGTGCTGCCCAGGGGAGGGGGCAGAGCTGGGAATGGGCTGCAAGTGGGCCCCGGGGCTCCCACCCGCCCCATCTTCCTCTCTGCGGCCTCTCCCGAGCAAAAGCCAGATCGGGCAGCCCTGGCAGCAAGTCCTGTGCTCACACCCACCTTTCCCCCAGACCTCCAGGACCCTCAGTGTCCCAGAGTAGGCAGACTGCACCCAAAGGCACCCCTGTCAACTGCCACCTCCCAGGAAAGCTCACCTCACTCATTGCCCAGGAGGAATGCAGTGTAAACTGAGGCACGGTCAAGGAGGCTGACTAGCAGCTATTGCAGGGGAGGGGAGTTTTTGGAAGAGGTTGCTTGTTAAAGCAAATGAAATCCCTACTGTGTGGTATATCCAGCATTGTAACAAAACAAAAGGAACAACTTCAGACAGAATTTAGGAGGAAGTATTAGGTCAACCCAACTTATCCAAGCCACCCCCACATCAGCTCCCTATTGGCAACTGCTTTTCCTGGACTCCGCATTCCTGTGTTTTGTAGGCCTCAGAGCCTCGCCACCTCCAGGGCTTTCCCCATGTGGCTTCTGTGAGAGGGCTGAGGGGCAAGGAGTGGGGGCTCCCCAGGCCGGTGCTCTGCTGTGGCATTTACCTTCTCCGCAGCCCCAGGGATGCTTCTTCCTCTAACAGAGGCCGCTCGAGGCAGCAGCAATTTGGTCCCGGGCTTCCTCTGAGTCGCTGCCTGACTTGGAGCATGAGCAGTGCATGATTCCCTGGGCAAAGCATGAGCAGAGCGCGGAGGCCCCGGCGCCCGGGCGAGGCTGGCCTGGGTACCAGAGCTGGGCAGGGCCGGGGAGGAGGCCAAGAGCCGAGGCTCACCCACAGGGGGCCCCAGCAAGGGGCTGTCTGACAGGTAGTATGTCTCCCTTTTAAGAGACGTGGGGCTTTTCTTCATTTCCTTTTCTTTCTCAAAGAGGTTTATTTTTAATTTTGACTCCTGTATGAATCTTTCCACGCCCTGGCTCCGAGGGTCTTCAGGCTTGGCAGCTTGGGCTGCCTGGTTCCGGCTGCTGCTCTCAATGTGTAAAGCCAGTAAGTGAGCTTCTTTGTACACCTCCACGAACTTCTCCCCGGCCAGAGGGCTCCAGGCAAAGGGACTCTCAGATGCGGGCAACGGAGGCTGTTCGGGAACCGCATTATTTAATTCCAAGCTGGCAGCAATACATCTTTCTTTATGTCCAACGGGTCCGAAGAAGACTTCATCATCTTCATTTGCACTATTTGTTTAAAAAAAGAATGATTAATAACTCATAACACTGGCATTTAAAGGAAAGACTTTACTGAATGTGGTTATGCCCACGGCAAGGGAAGAAAACTCATTTGTTTACCTTGAAGAAGACAATGAAAGATCGAAGTCAAATTTTTCATCGGCCAAAAGAAGAATGTCTAGAGGGAAAAAATCCACTGTTATTTTAGTGCCACAGCAGATAAAGAGAAAAATATTACCAGGCTCTATAGCTTGGAATTAAATAAAGGTACTGTGAAATTTCACTCCCCAAAGTGTATCCTGTCATGATGCTAATTTAGTTTTTCATAGGGGGCTCTAAGTTATATTTTTTCCTTTTTAAAAAAATTTTTAAATTTTTTCTGGTGACGAAGTCTCGCTATGTTGACCAGGCTGGTATCGAACTCCTGGCCTCAAGTGATCCTCCTGGCGTGGCCTCCCAAAGTGTTGGAGTTACAGGCGTGAGCCACCATGCCTGGCCAGTTTTTTTTTTTTTTAATTGCATCAGCTGGCTGGGGGCGGTGGCTTATGCCTGTAACTCCAGCACTTTGGGACATCTAGGCGGGCAGATCACGAGGTCAAGAGATCAAGACCAGCCTAGCCAACATGGTGAAACCCCGTCTCTACTAAAAATACAAAAATTGGCTAGGCATGGTAGCGCACACCTGTAGTCCCAGCTACTCGGAGGCTGAGGCAGGAGAATCGCTTGAACCCAGGAGGCGGAAGTTGCAGTAAGCCAAGATGGCACCACTGCACTCCAGCCTGGGTGACAGAAAGACACTCTGTCTCAAAAAAAAAAAAAAGAAATTACATCAGCCATTCTATGTTCACTAAGCCACCCAAAAGCTTAGGTCCTTACTTTTAAGATATAATCTAAAATGCATTCACTGACTCATTCAACTAGCTTTTCAAGAAGAGATAAGTCATTTTCCAGGTATAGAACATTTTCAAAAGACCACCTTCCTCAGCTCCCCTAGAATTAAATTCCCCTCTTACAAGCTACAAAACATCTATTCATAGTTCAACAATGAATTTAATATTACTCAAATGCACGGAGTAGGGACTCAATAAGAATTTGTTGACCACCATTGCTTCTTGGAATCCTTCCTGAACCCTCAGATGAAATTACTCTGTACCCCACCCCATCCATAATTCTATCACAGCTGGCATGGCCCTGTCTGTCCAGGTCCCTCTAAAACAGATCACAAGTTCCAGGTTAGTGGGTCCCTCTGGAGGGGCACCTGCTACCTCCCCCAGCTCCCCGCAAGGCTCCCGCAGTGCCTGGACCTCACTTCTACCACTGCACTAGCCTCTGTGAGTGCCTCTTGACCCTTCTATGGCCCCAACTAGACTATATAAGCTCCTCCAAGATAACAGTGTCTAACACTAACCCAAATTCCCAAATGTCCAGCTAAGGGCCTGGACACTTAGCAAATATTTATCAAAATGCACTGAAATACAGTATTTACTCAATACTGTAAAGCTTATAAAGCTCTCCCATAAATGTTTTTATCTTAATAAACAATGAAGGCCGGGCAAGGTGGCTCACACCTGTAATCCCAGCACTTTGGGAGGCTGAGGCAGGCAGATGATTTGTGGTCAGGAGTTCCAGATCAGCCTGGCCAACATGGCAAAATCCCATCTCTACCAAAAGTAAAGAATAAAAAAATTAGCTGAGCGTGGTGGTGTGCACCTGTAATCCCAGCTACTGGGGAGGCTGAGGCAGGAGAATTGCTTGAACCTCGGAGGTAGATGTTGCAGTGAGCCAAGATCGCACCATTGCACTCCAGCCTGGGTGACACAGCAAGACTGTGTCTCAAAAAACAAAACAAAACAGGCTGGGCGCAGTGGCTCACGCCTGTAATCCCAGCACTTTGGGAGGCCGAGGCGGGCGGATCACGAGGTCAGGAGATCGAGACCATCCTGGCTAACATGGTGAAACCCTGTCTCTACAAAAAATGCAAAAAATTAGCCGGGCGTGGTGGCAGGTGCCTGTAGTCCCAGCTACTCGGGAGGCTGAGGCAGGAGAATGGCGTGAACCCGGGAGGCGGAGCTTGCAGTGAGCAGAGATCGCGCCACTGCACTCCAGCCTGGGCGACTGAGTGAGACTGTGTCTCAAAAAAATAAAAAAATAAATAAAAATAACAACACAGCATGCTTCTCAAAAATCATAAAATTTGAAAATATACTAATATCCTAATTTGGTCCTAATTAATCAATTACTCTTAATTACCTAATCAAGGAGAAGTCAGAACAAATGCACAAAAGAAAGAAAAGAGAAATAACCACACAGAGAGGGAATGAAAAGATCCATAAGCACATCTGTCAACTTCATGCACATAAACCTAAGAACTTGGCTGAAAGAGATAATTTTCTAGGAAAATATAATTTTATTTATTCTTTTTTTTTTGAGATGGAGTCTCACTCTGTTGCCCAGGCTGGAGTGCAGTGGGGTGATCTTGACTCACTGCAACCTCCGCCTCCCAGGTTCAAGAGATTCTTCTGCCTCAGCCTCCTGAGTAGCTGGGATTATAGGAGCGCGCCACCACACCGGGCTAATTTTCATATTTTTAGTAGAGATGGGGTTTCACCATGTTGGCCAGGCTGGTCTCAAATTCCTGACCTTGTGTTCCACCTGCCTCAGCCTCCCAAAGTGCTGGGATTACAGGCGTGAGCCACTGCACTTGGTATATTCTTTTTATTTTTTTGAGATGGAGTCTCACTCTGTCACTCAGGCTGGAGTGCAGTGGTGTGATCTTGGCTCACTACAACCTCTGCCTCCCAGGTTCAAGCGATTTTCCTGCCTCAGCCTCCCGAGTAGCTGGGACTACAGGCACGTGCTACCATACCCAGCTAATTTTTTGTATTTTTAGTAGAGACGGGGTTTCACAATGTTAGCCAGGATGGTCTCGATCTCCTGATCTCGTGATCCCTCCATCTCGGCCTTCCAAAGTGCTGGGATTACAGGCATGAGCCACCACATCCAGTCTATTTTTTATTTAAATTGTCTAAATGTACTTATTTATAAAACTGACTCCAGAAGACAGGGAAAATCTTAATACTTCAATAATCATAAAATAACTGGTAAAATTTATTAAAGAGCTATCCTCTCCAAAAAAGCGTCCCAACTAGATTCATAGGATAATTGTATCAAAACATTAAAGAACAAATAATTCCAATACTATTTACATCACTCCAGAGGATTAACAAGTATGTTACCAAAAAACCTAGAAACTGATCAATAAAGAAAGTAAAGACCAGCCTTACTTACATCAGCATAATAATCCTTTTTCTTTTTTTGAGACAGGGTCTCGCTCTGTCACCCGGGCTGGAGTACAGTGGTGCAATCATAGCTCACTGCAGCCTCGAACTCCTGGACTCGAGGGATCCTCCTGTCTCGGCTTCCCGAGTAGCTGGGACTACAGGCACGCACCACCATGCCTGGCTAATATTTGTATTTTTTGTAGAGATGGATGGGGTCTCCTCATGTTGCCCAGGCTGGTCTCAAACTGCTGGGAACAAGCATTCCTCCTACCTTGGCCTCCCAAAGTGCTGGGATTACAGGTATGAGCTACCACACCTGGCCTAACATCAAACTCTTTAACAAGAATACCAGCAAAAAGAATCCTGCAAACATTAAAGTGGTAATAACATAACACAACCAAGCTCCCTGCATTTCATGACTGTGAGATGGTTTCATAGCATACAATCTACTCATATAATCATTTTATTACTAGAGCTAAAGAGAAAACCATGATCGTCTGCTCATATGTTGAACGGGCATATGATAAAATACAACATACATTCTTGATTTTAGAGGCTCTTAATAAAAAGTAATAGATATATAAGGAAATCCCCGTCTCAACCCAAAGCCAGCATTAGGTTCAGTGGGATAACGTCAGAAGTATTCCTTCTAAAGACAGGAACAAATTGATCTTACCAGTTAGGATAGGCTAACATGCTGAAGTAACAACCCTTAAAACAACAAAGGTAGGCCAGGTATGGTGGCCTGTGCCTGTAATCCCAGCACTTTGGGAGGCCAAGGAGGATCACTTGAGGCCCAGGGGTTCAAGGCCAGCCCTCGCAACATAGCGAGACCCCGTCTCTACGAAAAGAAAAAAAAAATGAGCGGGGTATGGTGCCATACACCTGTAGTCCCAGCTACTCAGGATGCTGAGCCCAGGAGCTTGCGGCTGCAGTGAGCTATGATCAAGCCACTGCACTCCATCCTGGGTAATAGAGCGAGAGACACTGTCTCAAAACAAACCAAAAACCACAAAGGTATATTTCTCACTCAAACTATATGTCTGCAGAGGGGTAGGCTGGGGCCCTGCTCCCTGGCCTCCTCACTCCAGGACCCCAACTGATGGAGCCTCCACCATCAGGAACACTGCTGGTCTCCATGGCAGGAAGGAAAAGAACCAATTCCACACTGGTTCTTGAAGATTTCCACCCAGAAATGACACACATGACAACATTCCCATTTCACTGGCCAAGTGAGTCACCAGAGCCAACTGAATTTCAAGTGAACAGGGAGTACAATTCTATTACATGCCCAGAAGACAAACACATAGAAATGCTCATGAATAGCACACCTACGACTACCATTTACTTGGAAATTAACCCATAACCCAGTATTGGACTTAATGAAAAACCACAGAAGCAATTCCATTAAAGCCAGGCACGTGGCAATGACATCTCCAAGCACAATTCTTAACACTGTTCTGGACACATAAAGCAACACAGTCAGGCAAAGGAAGGAATGTGGAGGTAACATGATCACACTGCACAGATGCCATGATTATAGACACGAGAAACAAATCAAGAAGATCAACTGGAAACTACTATAAGTAGTAAAAGGATAAAAGAACATGGCTAAGGACAAAATCATTACAGAGCAATCAACAGCTTTCATATCTACAAAGAACAGTGAGAAGATAACATGGAAGAAAATACTTCGTTTCTAGCAGCAACGAAAGATGCAAAATAACGATAAACAAACCTAACAAGAAATATGCAAAATGGATATAAAGAAGACTTGGCATATCATAAAAGTAACATATCAAATAAAGAGGGAAAGTAGACCGGGCAGGGTGGCTCACATCTGTAATCCCAGCACTTTGGGAGGCCGAGGAGGGTGGATCACAAGGTCAGGAGATCGAGACCATCCTGGCTAACACGGTGAAACCCCATCTCTACTAAAAAATACAAAAAATTAGCCGGGTGTGGTGGCGGGTGCCTGTAGTCCCAGCTACTTGGGAGGCTGACGCAGGAGAATGGCGTGAACCTGGGAGGCGGAGCTTGTAGTGAGCCAAGATCGCGCCACTGCACTCCAGCCTGGGTGACAGAGCAAGACTCCATCTCAAAGAAAAAAAAAAAAAAAGAGGGAAAGTGAAAAAATGGTATTAAAATAAACTACATAATCATCTGGAAAAATGCCAGCTAAGTTTGGTCCATGCCTCACACCACATCAGGCCTAATTCCAAACAAATCAAGGACTTAATGGAAAAAAACCAAAGCCCTAAACAAACAAGAATCAGCTATGAGGAAACTTTTGTAACTTGGGAGTGTGGACTTCTAACTATGACACTAAACTGGAAGCTACCAAAGATTGATCGGCTGGGCCCAGTGGCTCACATCTGTAATCCCAGCACTTTGGGAGGTTGAGGTGGGAGGAACGCTTGAGCCTAGGAGTTTGAGACCAGCCTAGGCAACATAGGGAGACCTTGTCTGTACAAAAAATACAAAAATTAGCTGGGCGTGGTAGTCTCAGCTACCAGGGATGCTTAGGAAGGAGGATCGCATGAGCCTGGGAGGTCAAAGCTGCAGTGAGCCACAATCTCGCCACTACACTCAGGCCCAGGCAACAGAACAAGAACGTGTCTCAGAAAATAAATAAATAAAAAATAAAAGATTGACCTTCAAACATTAAAATTTGTAACATCTCTGTGTGGCAAAAATCACAATAAGTTAAACAAGAAAAGGGGAAAAGAATATTTGCAACTCAGTTCATAAAGGGCTAATTCATGAAGCATATCTATAAAGTAATAAAAAATTAATAATCTAATAAAGATAGAAAAAGGATACAAACATAAAGTTCACAGAAAATAAAACAAAACATTCTTTTTTATTTTTATTTATTTACTTTTTTTGAGACGGAGTTTCACTCTTGTTGCTCAGGCTGGAGTGCAATGGCGCGATCTCGGCTCACCGCAACCTCTGCCTCCCGGATTCAAGCGATTCTCCTGCCTCAGCCTCCCAAGTAGCTGGGATCACAGGTATGAACCAGCATGTCTGGCTAATGTTGTATTTTTAGTAGAGACGGGGTTTCTGCATGTTGGTCAGGCTGGTCTCGAACTCCCGATCTCAGGTGATCCGCCCACCCTGGCCTCCCAAAGTGTTGGGATGACAGGCGTGAGCCACCGCACCTGGCCGAAACATTCTTAAATAGATGGCAAGAAGTTCAGCCTCACTCAAAAATAAGAGTAATGAGGCTGGGCGCTGTGGCTCCCACCTATAATCCCAGCACTTTGGGAGGTCGAGGCGGGTGGATCACCTGAGGTCAGGAGTTCGAGACCAGCCTGGCCAACATGGTGAAACCTCATCTTTACTAAAAATACAAAAAATTAGCCAGGCGTTGGTGGCAGGTGCCTGTAATCCCAGCTACTTGGGAGGCGGAGGCAGGAGAATTGCTGGAACCTGAGAGGGGGAGTTTGCAGTGAGCCGAGATCGCACCATTGCACTCCAGCCTAGGGGACAAAAGGGAAACTCTGTCTCAAAAAAAAAAAAAAAAAAAAAGTAATTAAAAATAAACTTACTCTGAGAATGCAGTTTTCACCTATATGACTGGCAAAACTCAAAGATGTATGAACTATAGGCAAGGTTGTGGGGAAAGAGACAATTTCTACACTGCTGGGGAAGGTGTAAATTATCACAGCTCTCTAGAGGGCCTGGCAGTACCTATCGAAGTAAGAAACACACACCCTCTTCGACCCAGCAAGTCTACTTCTGCAAGTGTATCCTACAGACACTCACAGGTGTGGAAAGCAATGTGTTGTGCAGTTATGCGGTGTCCACAGTTATTTACTGCAGCATCATTGGTAACAGCAAGACTCTAGGCACAAACTAAACATTCACCCACAGCAGATGAGATGAATGACATATCCCCAAGGTGGAACCCTATATAGGTACAAAAACTAGTAACGCTCTTCATGCGTTGATACACAATATTCATCAAGATAAATTAAGCCTGAAAAACAAGATACAGGACAGGGCTCTCCATGCTATATGGAAAGGGGGATGCAACACTCTATGCGTGTTGGCTTGCACCTGCACAAATTATGTCTGGAAGGATACCCAAGAGACTGATGACATCGATGGCCCTTGGAAGGGCAAGTAGGTGACTTAGAGATATAGAGAGGGAGACATTTCACTTTTTACACCTCTAAATTAGGAAGTCAATTTCAGAAACTTCTAATGGTCTGGCGTGGAAAAAGAATCCAGGACCAGAACTCAGGGAAGCAGTCTTCTGCTCTAGGCTCTGTGACTGGCTCCGAGGGGTCCCGGGCTGGCTGACTTGCTCATCCTGCAAACACATGAGACCACAACAGACCACATCCTTCGCTAGGTGCCAGGCAGGCTTGGGGTACATGCAGCCCGCCCTGGAGGGTGCCTCAGGCAGTGCGGTGAGAGACATGTAGAGGTGGGAACACCTCTGAGAAAATATCAAAGCGTGTGTGAGAGGAACGGGTCAGAAGTCAGAGTGGCTGGAAGAGGTGAAAACACAAGTTGGGTCAGATCACAGAGGGTTTGCAAGCCATGGCAAGGAGCTCTTATTTTCTCCAAAGTGGGATAGGAAACTATTACCGGGCTTTAAGAAAAGAACTTTAGGCCTGGCGTGGTAGCTCATGCCTGTAATCCCAGCACAGTGGTAGGCTGAGGCAGGCGGATCACTTGAGGTCAAGTTCGAGACCATCCTGACCAACGTGGTGAAACTCCGTCTCTACTGAAAATACAACACTTAGTTGGGCATGGTGGCTCATGCCTTTAATCCCAGCTACTCAGGAGGCTGAGGCAGGGGAATCACTTGAACCCAGGAGACGGAGGTTGCAGTGAGCCAAGATGTCGCCACTGCACTCCAGCCTGGAGACAGAACGAGACTCCATCTCAAAAAGAAAAAAAAGGCTGAGCACAGTGGCTCATGCCTGTAATCCCAGCACTTCCGGAGGCCCAGGCGGGCGGATCACGAGGTCAGGAGATTGAGACCATCCTGGCTAACACAGTGAAACCCCATCTCTACTAAAAAAAAAAAAAAAATTAGCCGGGCGTGGTGGCGGGCGCCTGTAGTCCCAGATACTCAGGAGGCTGAGGCAGGAGAATTGCTTGAACCCAAGAGGCAGAGGTTGCAGTAAGCCGAGATCACGCCACTGCACTCCCGCCTGGCCAACAGTGAGACTCTGTCTCAAAAAAAAAAAAAAAGAAAAAAGAAAAAAAGAAAAGAAAAGAGCTTTATAATCTAACTTGTGTTTTTAAAAGGTGACGTTACTGTGTAGAAAGTGTATCCGAAAGGAAGCAGGTAATATCCCCTGACATTACAAATGCACATATTAGCCAACGGGAAGTAGAAGCAGGTGAGACAGCGTGGCTGAGACCCAGACAGCAGCATGTGGATGGAGATGGAGAGTCTGTAGACGGATTCAGGATATCTTCTGAAGGTGGAGAAGACGTTAGTTGGTGATGGCATGAATGTAGGAGGTTCTCAGCTTGCACAGCTGGGTGAAATGGAGAAATAAAATGGGTGATGAGAAAGACAAAAAGAACAGGGTGTGCAGATGCAGAGGGGGTATGACAAGTTTGAGATGAGACGTGCATGTGAAGACGCCAAATAGGCAGGTGAATATACAAGCCCAGAGCTCGGAGGAGAGGCTGCGCTCAAGACAAAACGTGGGTGCCGCAGAGAGCAGATACGCTGCACAGCTATTGGAATGCTGACTGCCCTGAGGGCGAAAGCACAAAGCGGTCCCAGAGCAGGTCTTGGGGAAATCAGCCTCAGAAGACAGCAGAGGGGGAGCCCCCCACAGAGAAAAGATACACCAGCCAGAGAGGCAGGAGGAAAAAACCAAGAGCGTCTTGGACTCCAAGCAAGGGAAGTTTCCAGAAGGACGAATGTTACTGAAAAGCTGACTGGCGATAGAAAAGTGAAAAGAGATTCAGCAATGTGGAAGTCGTCAACGACTGATGAAAGCAGCTTGAATGGAGTGGTAAGGACAGAAGCCGGAATGGGAGGGATTGAGAGGCGGAAAAAAATGGCATAACAAGTGAGAAAGCTCTCAAAGTTTGGCTTGGAAGGAGAAACACAGCAATGGAGAGGCAACGGAGGAGACGTGGCGACAAGTGAGACAAGGGAACATTATCTGTATGTGGATGCGCATGATCCAGTAGTGGACAGGGGAAAAGTAAGGAAATGAAGCCAGGTCAACGGAAGTGGGGAAGGCCTCAAGAAGGAGCAGGGGGTGCAGTATGCACGTGGAAAGGACATATTTGAAAGGAAGGACATGACAGGAAGGAGGAGAGGGGTGCAGAGGCAAGCGCCTTGCTAGATATGAAGATGCAACATTGATTTGTAAAGTCTCCAGGACATTTCCTGCAAAATGGAGGCATTGAGGATGCTTGGGGCCGGGCGTAGTGGTTCACACCTGTAATCCCAGTACTTTGGGAGGCCTAGGCAGGTGGATCACCTGAGGTCAGGAGTTTGAGACCAGCCTGGCGAACATGGTAAAACCCCATCTCTACTAAAAATACAAAAATCAGCCAGGTGTGGTGGCGGGTGCCCGTAATCCCAGCTGCTCGGGAGGCTGAGGCAGGAGAATCACTTGAACCCGAAAGGCAGAGGTTGCAGTGAGCCAAGATCATGCCATTGCACTCCAGCCTGGGAGACAGAGTGAGACTTGGTCTCAAAAAGAAAGGATCCTTGGGTAGTGTGAGAAACGAAGGATAAAGGGATGTCAAAATGCTTTGTGAGGCTGGGTGAGGTGGCTCACACCTATAATCCTAGCACTTTGGGAGGCCGAGGCAGGCAGATTGCCTGAGCTCAGGAGTTCGAGACCAGCCTGGGCAACGTGGCAAAACCTCGTCTCTGTTAAAAATACAAAAATTAGCCAGGTGTGGCAGCGGGTGCCTGTAATCCCAGTTACTAGGGAGGCTGAGGCAGGAGAATCCCTTCAACTCAGGAGAGAGAGGTTGCAGTGAGTACAGATCACGCCTTTGCACTCCAGCCTGGGTGAGAGAGCGAGACTCCGTCAATAAATAAATAAATAAATAAATAAATAAAAACGCTTTGAGAGAAAAAGAGGGTGTGGCCTGTAACTCATTCTGTGAAGCTGTACCCTCACCTTGATACCCAAACCGGACAAAGACACAAGAAGAAAGGGATTTGGGGCCAGGCTTACTCATTAACATGGTCTCAAAGATCCTAAATAAGTCTTAGCAAACAGAAACCAGCGACAAACAAAAAAGGAAACATCGAATTCAATACAATAAATATTTGAGAGCCCACAAAGTGTTAGGTGCTGTTCAGGGCATGGGAGCACTGCGGTAAATAAAACGGATGAGAATCCTGGCTGTGATGAAGCTTAAAATGGGGAGGAGGTGAAAGAAAACCAGAAAACGAAGGCAGATGTCATGTGTTTCACAGGTGCAGAGTACAAGTCGAGCACTTGAGAAAGAATTTCTCAGGGAAACATTAAATCACCCTCCACTCTACCGAACATCCTGAACAACAACAGCGCCGCAGCAGCAAGGACTTGCCTTCCTTCTTAGGGTCATCCATGTTCACGTCCCCTGCCCGGCAGGCTGAAGGCTCATCGCGGCCGCCGCCTCCTTCCATGGAGAGAGCTGTCAGAAGTCACTGCAGGGTGGAACGGGGCCAGAAAGTGAGTACGTGTCAGGGCCCAGGGCTCCGGCTTCCTTTAGCCCTCGGCTCACAGAGGCAGAGAGAGCTGAAGGCCGCGGCCAGGTCTGGGAGAGGCGGCGCGGGGGCCGCTCTGAAATGATCGCATCCCAGGGGACCCCAGGGGCCGAGTGCCGCCAGGCCGGGAGTCAGCCCGAACGCTATCAGACGAGATAACGGAATTCTCGGCTTCTGGGCCAGAGTGTTGGGGGCTCTGTTTGCCTGGGGGGCAGCCCTGGACCTCCCGGCATCCCCGACCACGGCGCGAGGGGCCTCAGTGACCCCTGCTCGAGCCCAGGCCCGGCTCCTGGCGGGGCGCGGCCCCTCCCCGTCCCGAAAACGGCGGGCACCGCGCCGCACCTGGCCCACCGGGCAAGCCTCGCCCCCGACCCTGACCCCACCTTACCCAAAGCGGCAGACGATGCAGGACGCGCCTCCGGCACGGATTTAAACGCGGCGCCGGGAGACGCGGGTTGCCGATTGGTCGGTTTGAAAAGGGCTCCGAGAGGCGGCGGGCTGGGTGCGTCCTGGGTATTGTAGTCAGGACGCCGGTAAGAAGCGTCCAGTGCGCATGCGCACTGCTTCAGCGCAGCGAGTGGCTCCGCACAGCGCCAGGGCTCACCCACCCGGAAGTCTGCCCGGCCTGGCCGCCAAGGGTCACCTAGGTATCCGCGTCAAGCCGGAACCATGTATAGCAGCTCCTTGTGTGTAGGGAGAAAGTTAAAACTGCCATCTAAGGGTGTCGATGGGAAGACTAAAAGTAGGCTCCCCCACCTGCTGTGAAGCAGCGCGCGCGAGCTGTTACTAACAGTAGTGAAAAGCCGGGATCCCTGCCCCGAGGCACGCACTGGGGCGCCGGCTGACCCAGAGACCTGAGGGAGACTCACTGCCGGAGCTGCACAGCCTGTGGGGCTGGAGGGGAACCGTCGCCCTTGGCGGGCTTCCCCAACCGCCAAGGCCTGAGGACCGCCGAGGGCGTGGCGGGAGCCTGTCCTGGGTTTTACAGGCCGCCTGGGGAGCTGCGTTGGAGGAGAGAGCCAGGGGCTGGGGCCCGGTGATGGAGCCTGCCTTGGGGAGTGCATGTATTGGAGAGAGGTGGGAAGCAGATAGGATAACCCTGACCTGAGCCATGGAGACGCAAGGACAGGACTGGTAGACGGGTCAGTGGGCAGCAACTTAAGACTGACCTCGCTTGAGCCTTTGCCTGCGAACGAGGTATAATACCCACCTCGGGGGCTTGAGGATCAAATGAGGGGCTCCACCCACGGCAAAGTGTCACTAAGCGGGATGGAGGAGGATGCAGGAAGAGGAGTCTGGGAGGACCCGCTCTGGAAAGGATGGAACTCGAGAGCACCATTTTCAGGGACGAAGATAAGCTGTTTATTTGGGGCAGGCTGTGGGGAGAGCTGTCCAGCAAACAGCCACCCGGGGCCCAGGGCAGAGGCCTTCCAGGCTGGCTCGGGCACTTCTGGGTCCCATGTCCCTGGTTTTGCATCATCCACACCAATCACTCCATGTTGCTATGTTCCTTCACCAGGAGACTGGGGGCTCAAAAAGGGCAGGGCAGCCCTCACTCACCAGTCTCCCCAGCCTCACCCAGCTCAGCACAGGGCACCAGGCAGGGGCTGAGAGTGCTGGGGTAGGTGGGTGTGGTCAAACAGCTTGGAAAGAGTTTGGCCTGCTCATTGCATTCCCCTCAGCTCATCCTGGGGATGTCTGCTCATGGGAGAATGGCAGAGGGATCCCCAACAGTCATTCCTGATACTCCTCTCCCTGTATCATGTCAGCACATAGTAGGTGTGGCCTATGTATGGCAGATTCATTTCTGCCCCCAATAGGATTTGCTGTAGTTTGGATGTGTGTCCCCTCAAAATCTCATGTTGAAATGTGATCCCAATGTTGGAAGTGGGGCCTGGTGGGAAGTAATTGGGTCGTGAGGGCAGATCCCTTATGAATGGTTCAGCACCATCCCCTTGGTGATGAGTTCTTGCTTAGTTCACACAAGATCTGGTTATTTAAGAGTCTAAGACCTCCCCTTCTCTCTTACTCCTGCTCTCACTATGTGATATACTGGCTCCCCATCACCTTATGTCATGATCTTAAGCTTCCTGAGGTTGCACCAGAAGCAGATGCCAGCACCATACTTCCTGAAAAGCCTGCAGAACTGTGAGCCAATTAAACCTCTTTATAAATTACCTAGCGTCAGGTACTTCTTCATAGCAATGCAAGAAGGCCTAATACAGAGTTTGACTTCATTTATTTATGCCTTCATTCACCAACTTTCACTGACAGCTACTCAGTGCAGGCCATGTGCCAGGTGATGCTGGGGACAGATGCTGTCCCTGACCTGGAGAGGTCATGGCAGGGGTGCAATAGCAAGGGCAAGTGCCAAGGGCTGAGAGGCACAGAGGCAGCACCCTCACCAGCCTGCAGTGGGGGTTGGGGGGTAGAAGGCTTCCTGGAGGAGGGACCAGGGTTCCCAATTGCACAGCCAAGTCATGTCTTCTTGCTTGGAACCAGGAGAGGGGAAGGAGGCTCCCCTTAGGATGTGTCCCTAGTTCTTGGGTAGAGAAGGCGCCTCTCTGTAAATACTACTATAATTACCCCTTTTCTTTCTTTTTTTTTTTTTTTTGAGACGGAGTCTTGCTCTGTCACCCAGGCTGGAGTGCAGTGGCGCGATCTCGGCTCACTGCAAGCTCTGCCTCCCGGGTTCACGCCATTCTCCTGCCTCAGCCTCCCGAGTAGCTGGGACTACAGGCGCCCACCACCATGCCCGGCTAATTTTTTGTATTTTTAGTAGAGATGGGGTTTCACCGTGTTAGCCAGGATGGTCTTGATCTCCTGGCCTCGTGATCTACCTGCCTCGGCCTCCCAAAGTGCTGGGATTACAGGTGTGAGCCACTGCGCCTGGCCTCCCATTTTCTTGACTAGATGCCCCACCTACTTTTTTTTTTTTTTCCCTTGAGATGGGAGTCTCACTCTGTTGCCCAGACTGCAGTGCAATGGCACGATCTTGGCTCACTGCAATCACTGCCTCCCAGGTTCAAGTGATTCTCCTGCCTCAGCCTCCCGAGTAGCTGGGATTACAGACGTGTGCCACCATGCTCAGCTAATTTTTGTATTTTTAGTAGAGACAGGGTTTCACCATGTTGGCCAGGCTGATCTCGAACTCCTGACATCAGGGGATCCACCCACCTCAGCCTCCCAAAGTGGTGGGATTACAGGCGTGAGCCACTGCGCCTGGCCTGCCCCACCTACCTTAAGTTCAAGGAGAAGCCATCTCCCCAGGACCCAGCCCCAGGCCTGCACCACAGATGCTCAAAGACTTGGAGGAACTGATGAATTCATTTTAATCACAGAAATTTGCCTGGGCTTGAGCAAACTGTGGGGACTCAATAGATTTGGAGGCCTCCTCTCCCTTCTGAGAGGCCTGCCTGCTTCCTGCCCTGATGAATCCCTAATTTCAGTACAAACTGAGGAACTTGAAAAACATCTGTGCACTGGGACCGCCCCTCACAGGAGGGCTGAAAGCAGCACAGCTGAGTCAGCGGCACATTCAGCAGGCGTTCAGTGGGGAAGCAGGAGACAGAGGCGGTGCTCACAGGACCCGCTCCAGGCTTGTCACAGCCACACATCACAGCACTTTGGGTTTTGCCACAACAGAGCAGCTCTGAGCTCAATCCTTGCACCTCAGAAGTGCATTTATGATTAAAATCATGCTCGACATGAAGCCCTGTTATGATGTGCAGTTTAAAAAGAGAAACGGGTCCAAATCAGCACCAACAGAGCCCCCCAGGGGGCTCCAAGACTCGCCCCAGAGACAGCAGGAGGACCCCATGTGCGCGCTGATCTGTAAGAAGGGTGGTGGATGCAGCAGCAGGGGGCTGCGTCCAAAGGCAGCAGGTGGGGGCCTCTCATAGTGTGACCCTGGGCAGGCCACTCCCCTACCCCGGTACCCTCACCTGAAAAATGGGACAGCAACACAATGAGACAACAGAGACTGTCTAGAATATAAAGAAAAGAATGAAAAGGTCCATCCCAAGGGCAGCCTGGTGGGGACGGGGACAGGCAGTGGGGGGAGGCTGCCTCTGGAAGACCTGTCCCAGCAGAATCAGCCCCTACCTCTGCCCTGCCTTCCAACCTTTGAACCACCAGGCAGTAGACACATTCCCCTGGGAAACAGAATTTGCAAGGCAGGTGGAAAGAGCAGCACTCACACTGGCTGTGACTGCTGAAAAATGCTCATTGGCCCTTCTCGAGGACTGAAAGGAGATTCGGAATCACATTTAAAATTAACCCGTGACCCACTTCCTGTAAAACTGAAGATCACCCTCTAACAGCCCTAACAAACAGGCTCTGGCCGTCTCCTGACCCTAACCCGGTGGAGCAGCTGACTGGACGCAGTGACGCCACCACTGAGGTTCTACAGGGTGGAGGCGGCCAGGCTGGCTCACTGCATGAGGTGGACGGTAGCTGCCTTGCGGATGAGCCGCTCGGTCAGGGGCGAGTTGGGCTTCAAGGCATCACGCTCCATCAGAAGGCTCCTGTGGAAACAGACACAGAGGTCCTGTTACAGAACCTTCTAGAGGGATGTGGGGCCTGGTGGTCCCTTGGTCCCAAGGCAGAACACAGGCAGGCTAGACTGCGGCACTGAGGGAACAGCAAGGGCCAAGGCCCAGGGGCAGGAGGCCTGGCCTCAGTTTGGGGAGAGGTGAGGATGGGAGGGCACAGACCTCCAGTGCAGGAAGCCACACCCGAGATGGGGCACAACAGGTGGCAGTGGGGAAAACCCAGGTTTGAAGAGAGAAGACCCAGGTACGGTTTGAGGTAAAGACCCTGCTGTGGACTGAATGTCTGTGTCCAGGCTAAATGTATATGTTGAAGCCCAGATGCCCAAGGTGATGGTATTAGGAACAGGGCCTCTTGGAGGTGATTAAGTCATGAGGGTGGGGCCCTTGTGAATGGGATTAGTGCCCTTATAAGAAGAGATAGGTGTGGTGGCTCACCCCTGTAATCCCTGCACTATGGAAGGATGAGGCAGGAAGATTCCTTGAGCCCAGGAGTTTGAGTTTACAGTGAACTGTGATCACACCACTGCATTCCAACCTGGATGACCGAGTGAGACCTTGCCTCTAAAAATATAAAAAAATTTAAAAAGAAAGAAGAAAGAAGAGACGTGAAAGAATTAGCACTCAAAGGAAAGGTCATGTGAGGACACAGCAAGAAAGTGGCTGTCCACAAGCCAGGAAGAGAGGCCTCAGCAGAAACTGAACCCAGCCAGGCCTTGTTCCTGGACATTCCAGCCTCCAGAACTGTGAGACAGTGCATGCCTACTGTGCAAGCCGCCCAGACTGTGGCACTTTTTAAAAAAATTTTTTGAGATAGAATCTCCCTCGGTCACTCAGGCTGGAGTGCAATGACGCGATCTCGGCTCACTGCAACCTCCACCTCCCAGGTTCAAGCGATTCTCCTGCCTCAGGCTCCCGACTAGCCGGGATTACAGGTACCCACCACCACGCCCGGCTAATTTTTTGTATTTTTAGTAGAGGCGGAGTTTCACCATATTAGCCAGGCTGGTCTTGAACTCCTGACCTCAGGTGATCCACCCGCCTTGGCCTCCGAAAGTGCTGGGATTACAGGCATGAGCCACCATGCCCGGCCTGTCTGTGGCACTTTTAAAATAACAACCCAAACTGACTAAGACAGCCCCCAAACACCTGAAAACAGTGGTTCTGGAGGGCGTGGGTGGTGTGAAGGGGCTGGGGCCGGGCACTCATTGTGGGGGGCACCATGGCTGGGGGTGGAAGGTTTCCCACCTTGAGGGCTGGTGAGCTGTGCTGATGGCCCCATGGATGCTGCCTGGTAGCAGGACAGGACTTGGAGAGAAGGCCCCCTCCACGTCTCCTAATGCAGTCGGCTCCCTGTGCAGCCTGCTCTCCCCCTGCCCTCCCCCACTGGGCCCCGCAGAAGGCCACATCGGCACTGCCGCACTGCTCCACAGATGTCACCCCAGCTCCACCCTCAGCCCTCCTGTCCACACAGCCACTTTCCCCACCGCTGCTGCCAGAGGCACCAACTCCCACCCACACCACAGCCTGAGCTCCCCAGGGGGCTTGACCACTAAAGAAACACGCATGGTTTTGCCTACGGCCATGGAAGGGGAAAGCGGGGAGCATGCGTCCAAGACATTTTACAGTTCTAGGCGGTTCCAGTGCTGCCAGCCAGACCTGTTTCATGAGTACCACAGAACCTGTACAGCTCAGTTTGGGTAACCCTGCCTGGAGGGAGCTGCGCTGGTGCACCTGCGCCTAAACCACTGGGCTTGTCACCAGCCAAGGGCCTCCTGTGGACCCGGGCTGCCACCTGCTCTCACAGCACACCTTCCCCACCAGGCACCCCATGACTCCTCTATTCTTCCTTTCACTTATGTCTAAGGGTCGCAGGGACATGGGCAAGGAGAGGTGTCAAACTCGCCGCTCAGGCACACAGGGGCTACGCGGCTGCTGGCCAAGAGCTCAGCAGCCTAAGTGGAGGGAGGCAAGCTGGGCCATGGAAGCACCAAGGCTGCTGGCAATGGTGAGGGCTCTTTGGAGTTCCCCCAGCACTCTCGTCTGCCAGCTATGCCACCCTCCTGACACTCGCCTGCCAGCCACACCACCCTCCTAACACTCACCCTCCAGCCATGCCACCCTAACACACCTTCCAGCCACGCCACCCTCCTAACACTCACCCTCCAGCCACGCCACCCTCCTAACACTCAACCACCAGTCACGCCACCCTAACACCCTCCAGCCACGCTGCCCTAACACTCACCCTCCAGCCATGCCACCCTAACACTCACCCTCCAGCCACACCACCCTCCTAACACCCTCCAGCCACGCCACCCTCCTAACACTCACCCTCCAGCCCCACCACCCCCCTAACACTCACCCTGCAGCCCCACCACCCTCCTAACACCCTCCAGCCACGCTGCCCTAACACTCACCCTCCAGCCATGCCACCCTAACACTCACCCTCCAGCCACACCACCCTCCTAACACCCTCCAGCCATGCCACCCTCCTAACACTCACCCTCCAGCCCCACCACCCTCCTAACACTCACCCTCCAGCCCCACCACCCTCCTAATACTCACCCTCCAGCCCCACCACCCTCCTAACACTCACCCTCCAGCCCCACCACCCTCCTAACACTCACCCTCCAGCCCCACCACCCTCCTAATACTCACCCTCCAGCCCCACCACCCTCCTAACACTCACCCTCCAGCCCCACCACCCTCCTAACACTCACCCTGCAGCCCCACCACCCTCCTAACACCCTCCAGCCACGCTGCCCTAACACACTCACCCTCCAGCCATGCCACCCTAACACTCACCCTCCAGCCCCACCACCCTCCTAACACTCACCCTGCAGCCCCACCACCCTCCTACCAGCCCCATGCCTGGCCTGGCTAAACCCACTGTGCTTTCGGGTCTGCCCTCAGCTGCTGCTCCCTCAGTGCGAGTTTACGTGTGTGCGGGACTGATTGCTCCCTGTCGCTCCCCCGACTACAGATGGGCTCCTGGTAGCCAGTGACTGGTGTGCCTGCTCACTGCTCCCTCTCGGTACCCAGCACAGGCAGGCAGGTGAAATGAGCTGAGGTCTAACTGAGCATTAGGTGTCGGCCAGGTGCAAAAGGAGAAAGGGTGTTCCAAGCGTGCAAAGGCCCAGGAGCCTGAAAGAGTAGGACGTGTTTACGTACCCAGGTAGCTTAGCATGGCTAAAAGGGAGTGGGCTGGGGAGGGTGGGAGGTTGGGCCTGGGGTGGGGCTGGCTCCGCTGGGTCACATTGAGCCTGCTAACAAAGGAGAACCAAATTCCCCACAGCCTCCCGACCTCACAGCCTCAGAAGCAGGAGCATCTCGGGCCAAGGGTGGTGGGGCTTCCAGGCACTCCCGAGGTCTGCAGGGAGAGCCTGTGAAGGTCGGGAGTGCTGGGCAGGGGCCAGGAGCTCACCGGGCTACGTTCTTATGGACGCTGGAGGTGCAGTTTAAGGCCGCGTGAATCAGCAGCTGGTTGAAGACGTCTCTCTGAAATGTCAATCGGGCATGTGAGTCTCCTGTACCTCAGGATGGGGGAGGCGAGCCCCTGCCCACCGCGGGCTGCCTGCTCTCCAGGGAGACAGTGGTGTTGATGCCACACCCTCAACGACGAACTTACAGGGCGGGAGTGTGAGAGACACGTTCACATCCACATTGTTGGCACCAACACCATGGGAGAAACTTGGGGGCTGCAGGGCGCCCAGACTCCCTGGCCCAGGCCCTAGGCACCCCAGCTGGCGGCCATCGGCTCACCTGGGCATTGCTCCCACCGAGCTGGACGATCCGGTAGCGGATGGGCAGGAGCAGCTCCAGGACGCGGTCAGGGTTCCCGTCCTCAGCCTCCACCAGGGCCTGGCACAGGGGCAGCCCCACGTCTTGGGCCAGGAGGTGCTGGCAGTTCTCCCCTGGGGATCTGCGAACCCAAGACGGTGCCCTCAGCTGCCTGCCCATCACAGAACATCCGGGAAGGGCAGAGCCATTTCTTCCTCAGCGAGGTGTCCCTGGTCCAGTGCCTGACACATGCCACACTGATGAGGTGAGGTGACAGGCGGGGCAGCCCATCGAGGGGACAGGACAGGGCACTGAGCTCAGACCTGGGTTGGAGTTCGCCCATTTCCAGCTACCTGGTCCCCCACCTTCCAGCCTCAGTTTGCTCATCTGTAAGCAGGCATAACAGTGCCAATCTAACAGAACCGTCAGGATTGCTGATAATACAGGCAAAGGCCTGGCACTGCAAGTCAAGGCAATCATCATCCCCAGAAGGGAATGGGCAGGGCAGCCCAGGTCCTCCAGGTCAGCCCTCACCAGCTCTTGCCAGGCACCAGCCCTGATTTAGATGGGGAAACTGAGGTTCAGAGCACAGAAGCACCTCGTCCAGGACCTCAGGGCCTGTAAGCAGCAGGTGTCTCTGGCTTCAGGGCTTCACTGTGTCCTCTCCACGGGAGGCAGCCCTGTGACCCTGCGGATCTCATACCCACCCTGGGGATGGAGGCAGCTCTGTGTCTTGGGGCAACCAGTTGTACAGCTGTGGGTGCACACACCTTGGGGGTCTGCACCAGGGGATGCACATCTATAGGGGTGCACACCTGGGAGCTGCCTCCATGGGCATCCCCCCTGCTGCACTCACAGGCGGGGCAGGCACTGAACAAGTCTCGGCATGGCCCTAGCACCCCCTCACCCTCTCGGCAGGGTGAGGACCCCCACCCCGAGAAGGCCCCTCTGCATACTCGCTGGCGTCCCGCAGGGTGGTCAGCAGCTCCTGTGTGGTCTGGGGGTCGTGTGCACCCAGGGATGCCATCAGGAAGTGTGCGTCATTGAACAGCAGGATGTGGTCTCGGCTGTGCTTCCGGGCCACAGGCAAGACATCCTGCCACCGCTGGCCCACAGACACTCCTGAGGACATGGGGAGGAGACCCAGGGCCTGGAGTGAGGCTCTGGGGCATGTCCCGTGCAAGGGCCTCCCTCACAGCGCTTCCCTTGGAGGCCTTGATGACCCTGTCCCAGGTGAGAGGCCGAGGAGGTGGGCAGGGCCACGGGCAGCGTCTGGCCTTGTGCTTAGGCCTCTATTAGGACTGTCTAATTATAGAGGCCATAGACGCGTAAGTAGGAAGCACATTTTAAAAAGTGTCAAAGGTTATTAAACAAAGCCTCTGGCCGCTTTGACAAACTCTAGGCCTCTTGGATCCCCCGGCCTTCCCACACAACCCTTGGCTTCCCCATGGATCCCCCGACCTCCCCAAGGATCCCCCAGGCTCCCCACTTTCCTCTGGGTCTCCAGCCTCAGCCTGCCCTTCCCACAGGTGGACTCCCTGGCTCCTGTGCCCCTCAGCCTGCTGTTGGCCCATCTGACCACATCAAGCCTGCCCTCCAGCCCCTTGTCCCGCAGCAGGCTGCTGGCTTCTATGTCCCGGTAGCTTTGGATGGTCTGCTTTCTCTGAGAGTAACTCTTTCCCTTGTCTCTGCCCAGCAAGCCCCACATATGCTTCGGTAGCTCACATTTCACCTCCACTAGGAAGCCTTCTGAATCTCTAGAAACAGCCTGCCATGCCCTCCCTCAGGTCCCTGAATTGCTCAGCCCAGGCCTGCAGCCCTCATCGTACTGCTGACCCAGGACCTAGCCCAGGCCTCTGTGGTTCCAGGGTGACTCTGCTGAGCCTGAGACAAGGGGAGAACCATCTGGCACCCCAGTGGTTGGCTAGAGCCCTCAAGAGCCCCCAGAGCTGTGGTTGGTCCCTCCAGGCTACCTGCAGAGCATGACAAGGTTGAGAAACCTGTCTACAATCCCAGGGAGTTGAGAAACTCTCTCATGTTTTAGGAAAGGAGGTGGCATCGAGACAGGTGGCCAGGTGCTACCAGTGCCCCGAAGGTTTGGCAGGCAGGCCAGCCATGGGAACAGCACAGCAGGTGCCGCCCTGGGTGCAGAGCTGGAGGCATCCACATCGAGAAGCGGTGGGAACTGGAAGAAAGAGTAGTGTGGCCTGGACACCCTCTCCAGCTTTGGGCCAGCTGGGAGGCAGCTGCAGAACGGTACCCCAGGCAGTGGCCAGGCCTGCAGAGGGGTCTGGAGCAGCTCACCCATGAGCTCTTGCCCAACCCTGGGCCTAGGCCACAGCACCCTCTCCTCATGATGTGGGAGGAAGAGGCAGAAGCCAGTGGGGCTGCGGGGATGGCTACCTTCCATCTGCAGGCGGTAGAGCATGGAGCTGCTGTCCACCATGTCCAGCATTGCACCGTTGGCCTGCAGGCTGGGAAGGATCTGGAAGACAGGGCGGCCAAGGCGGGCTCAGCGGGTGGGCCAGATGATGGGGCTGCAGGCACAGCCAGGGTCAGCCTGTCCAGGTGGGGTGGGGCCTGCATAGAGCAAGCCCTCTGCCACTGTCCCCATCACCTCAACTGACAGGCCCATCACCCTTGCCTGGGGTGTAGACTGCTCCAAGCACTAGAGGGGTCACCAGGTAGACCTGAAGAAAGAGCCCACTGCATTGCATACCCAGGGCCCAGGCCAGGCCCAAAGCATCTGCCACCTCCCACCCCTGGGCCTCAGACCACACTGGTGGGAGGGCTGTCTGCCCGATCACGTTTCTAGACTCAGCTTTGCTGAGGAGGCCACCTCGAGCTCACGGTGTATGTCACCCTTCATTTCTTTCTTTCTTTTTTTTTTTTTTTGAGATAGAGTCTCCCTCTGTCGCCCAGGCTGGAGTGCAAATGGCGCAATCTTGGCTAACTGCAACCTCCGCCTCCTGGGTTCAAGCAATTATCCTGCCTCAGCCTCCTAAGTAGCTGGGATTACAGGTGCCCACCACCACATGCAGCTAGTTTTTGTATTTTTAGTAGAGACGGGATTTCACCACGTTGGCCAAGTTGGTCTCGAACTCCTGACCTCAGGTGATCTACCTGTCTCAGCATCCCAAAGTGCTGGGATTACATGTGTGAGCCACCGTGCCCGGCCCACCCTTCATTTCTTACTACAGCTTCCTGACTGTGTAGAAAGGATTACTTCAAGGGAAATTTACTGTGTGTTTTTCTCTGATGTTTAGATCCCCAGATCACAAGCATTTCTGTGGTCCCAGGCTTTTCTGATGAAGCCATCCCTGGGGTCCTTGGGAGCTGTGAGTCAGGCTTCAGGCTTTTTTTTTTCCCCCTCTCAAAAGAATGCCTGGGCCCGGGGAGGAGGAATGGGGAGTTAGTGTTTAATGGGTATAGGGTTTCAGTTTGGGTAGATGAAGAATGTTCTGAAAATGGAGGGTGGTGATGGTTGCAAAATGTGAATGCACTTAATGCCACAGAGCTATACACTTTTTTTTTTTTTTTTTTTTTTGAGACAGGGTCTCACTCTGTCACCCAGGCTGGAGTGCAGTAGCGTGATCTTGGCTCACTGTAACCTCTGCCTCCTGGGTTCAAGTGATTCTCGTGCCTCAGCCCCCCGAGTAGCTGGGATTACAGGTGCCCACCACCACGCCTATCTACTTTTTTTGTATTTTTAGTAGAGACAGGGTTTCACCATGTTGGCCAGGCTGGTCTTGAACTCTGACCTCAAATGATCCACCCGCCTCGGACTCCCAAATTACTGGGATTACAGGTATGAGCCACCACACCCGGCCTTGTACACGTAATTTTATGTTATTTTTATTTTATCACAGCAAAGAAAAAAAATTCCAGCCAATCACACCATTGCACTCCAGCCTGGGCAACAAGAGCAAAACTCTGTCTCAAAAAAAAAAAAAAAAAATTCCTATGGGTAGACCAGTTGTCTTACCAAAGAAAAGTGATCTGAAAGGGCTGGAGGAGAGTCCACAATTGCAGAGGTGAGGCCCTTAGATGTGTAAATCTATCAGCACCCTCGGGTTGAGGAGGGCCAACCACTGCCCCCATCATAGGCAGGGTTACAACATTGCTCTTGGCAAAATTAACCCCATGAGGCCTTACACAAGAAATGTGTTCTTGCTCCAGCTGTTTTTCTGGCTGGGACAATCCTGATGAACTCAAAAATCTGGTCTCTTTGAGACTCAAAGGCAAAATGCTGCAACAAACCAAACACGGTGTGAATGCAACTTACGTGGGTATCGTAGATGGTCAGCGCGGCCTCATATTCGCCCTGGAAGAATAAAGTTCTCCTTATTAAACTCTGGAGAAGGCAAAGTGTAATGCTGGGACGTGAACTGAGAACGGCCAGGCCAAAGACCCCTGAGCACATGGTCTCCGGCCTCCACCTCCTCTCAGTGGGGGACGGACGGTGTCTTGGTGGCATTAGGGATGGGAGAAGGTGAACCCGCTTCCAACCGGGGCTTTGGTTCCCCAGTGTAGAAAGCACAGCAGCACCTGTGCCACCACCACTGAAGAAACAGTTGCTGTGGAAGCATTCTCTCTCCTAGTGGAAAGTTAATATAGGTATTGCTCATACTAACTGCTGCAAGCTTTTTCATGTATTTCTTTCTAGCCTTTTTCTTTCTTTTTTTTTTTTTTTTTTTGAGATGGGGTCTCACTCTGTCACCCAGGCTGGAGTGCAGTGGCACAATCTCGGCTCACTATAACCTCTGCGTCCCAGGTTCAAGCCATTCTCATGCCTCAGCCTCAGGACTACAGGGAGGCGCCACCATGCCTGGCTAATTTTTGTATTTTTAGTAGAGATGGGGTTTTACCATGTTGCCCAGGCTGCTCTCAAACTCTTGATCTCAAGTTATTTGCCTGCCTTGGCCTCTCAAAGTGCTGGGATTACAGGCATGAGCCACTGTGCCCAGCTGCCTTTTTCTTTTCTGCATATGTTTCCTCTCCTGTACATTTAGCTGGGCTCTGTGCTGTCTTCCAGACACTGTATCATCACATTCCCATGTCATGACAGGGCCCTCATGTTCTCAACATTTCTCACTTTATGGACATTCTGGGAGCTTCTAGCTTTTGTGCATGATAAGGAGCACTGCAAGTGACAGTCTTGTACATGGAACCCTGTGGCGGAATCACTGGGGTCAAGGGTGTCCTGAGCAGCTGCCCCATAGCCTGGCTCCCGTTGGAAGATCTCATGGCCCAGGCAGGTACACCCTGCAGGGTTGGGGCTTGGCTCTCCACTCCAGCCACAGGCACTCGCTCTGAATGGTCTCTGCAAGTTATACACCACAGATGTGATTTCCAGGCCTCCACAGTGAAAAAATCCCTAAAAAGGTTGAAGCCTGGAGTGCTCTTTGGAAATGTTAATGCTCCATTGTATCAGGGCTCCAATGGATGTGAATACATAGCAAAAGCTAGAAAAATCTTTCTCCCTCTAGACATCTTTACAGGATAAGACAGTGCAAACAGATGGTCACCTTACCTTCTCAATCAGATATAAAGCCCAGTGCCAATAGTTATGACAAGCCAACATATCAGAGTCCTGGAGAAAAAAAAACGAGAATTTATGAAAAGTCTGAAGGCCTATGGGAAAAAAACAAATGTTGTTTTGTGCTAATGCAGAAACCATCATCTTTTTTTTTTTTTTTTTGAGACTAAGTCTGGCTCTGTTGCTCAGGCTGGAGTGTAGTGACATGATCTTGGCTCACTGCAACCTCTGCCTCCCGGGTTCAAGCCTCCTGCCTCAGTCTCCTGAGTAGCTGGGATTACAAGTGTGCACCACACGCCCGGCTAATTTTTGTATCTTTGGTAGAGACAGGGTTTCACCATGTTGGCCAGGGTGGTCTCGAACTTCTGACCTCAGGTGATCCGCCCGCCTCAGCCTCCCAAAGTGCTGGGATTACAGGCATGAGCCACCGCGCCTAGCCACAGAAACCATCATCTTTGAGTGCAGGAAACAATATTCTGCACTAGGTGCCTCCAGGCCACATAATCTTCCACTCCGAAGGGCGGTGAAGAAATTATGCTGCATTTACCAAGGAGGAAACTGAGGCTAGGGGAGGTTCCCAACCTACTCGCCTGAGCTGGGGAGCAGCAGCCCCAGGACTGGTGCAGAGGAAGTTACTTCAGCAACTCCAGCTTTGCCTTCCTCACATGTGAAGTTGAGAAAAGGATTAACAGAGCCACTCCACAGGGAGGTGTGAGGCCCATGGGTGTCTAAACAGCTCAGGGCACTTGGATAAAACTGCAAGGATCAGCCGGGCACAGTGGCTCATGCCTGTAATCCCAGTACTTTGGGAGGCCGAGGCAGAAGGATCAATTGAGCCCAAGAGTCCAAGACCCACCTGGGCAACATAGGGAAGAGACCCTGTCTCTCTAAAAAAAAATTTTTTTTTTAATTACCCAGGTGTGGTGGCACACACCAGTAGTCCCAGCTATTTGGGAGGCCGAGGTGGAAGGATCGCTCGAGCCCAGGAGGTCGAGGCTGCGGTGAGCCCTGATTGTGCCACTGCACTCCAGCTTGGGCGACAGAGAGAGAACTTGTCTCAGAAAAAACAAAAAACAAAAACCTGCAGAGATCAACAGGCCCAGGGCCACACTCCAACAGGTGCTGGCAAAGCCCCGAGAGCCAGGGGAGTGGGTGGTATGTGGGTGGCTACCTTAGGCTGCCCTCAGTATGAAGCAGTGTTAAAGTAGGACCTGTGCTGGGCTCAGAGCTGGCCCCTGCTAGGGTATTTCCAAGCTCAGGAGACTGGACTCGTGATCCTCAACAAGCGAGAGTGCCCAGCACTCAGAAACCTCAAACAAACCTCAGTGTCCCTGAGAAGGGAACCTGACCGCTGCCCCCTTGACAGAGCCGAATCTGGAGGCCCGAGGATCCTCCGCAGCGAGGCTCAGACTGCATGGCCCCTGCTTGGGAGCCAAGTGCACACCCTTCCCTGATTTCTTGCTGCCCCAAATACAAAGCAGGTATTCAGTAAACGCTGAGTGAGCGACGCTGTGTCCCTGTCCCAGGGGAGGCCCCATCTCCCTTGAGCCCAATAGGCTCACCTGATGCAGCCCCGTCTGTCCAGAGGGCCCACCTCCACCATGGTGCTAGCCTTTCCTTCTCTGAGGCCTCTGCAGGCGTTTCTGCCTCTGCCTGGACACCACCTTGCCTCCCCTGGAAAGAGGGACTGACAAGGCCTCCTGCACAGCCCATGTCCGCCTTGTACCTGGGCTCTAGGACACCAAAGTAAGCAGCTCTCCTCTCCCTCACAGGCCACTGTAGGCCTTGGAGGCCTTGCTCAAGCTACTGACGGGCTGGGATGCCCTCCATCTTCCCCCTCTGTGTGGCACACACCTGCTCATCCTTCAGTAGCCAACTCAGAGGTTGCCCCCTCCAGGATGCCTTCCCTAGCCACTGTCCCCCCAAGCCCAGTTGAGTTTAATGCTTCCTCTGTGTTTCCACATCCCACAGAGGGTCCCCGTCATGGTGCAGCTCATGCGCTTTGAAGAGGCTGCTCGCTCCTCCTGACCAGGCCCTGTGAGGACAGAGAAGTCTGGGCTGGACCCTCAGTGGAGTCCCTAGGGCAAGGTATGGGCCTGGGGTGGGGACTGGAATCTTGACTGCATTCTGCTCAGCAGCCAAACACCTGAGGCAGGAGCAGGTGGAGGAGGAGAGGGAACCCCGAGAATTAAGCCATGCCCTGTAACTCTTGTCCATAAAGCCTTGGCCTGACTCAAGGGGATGCACTGAATTTCCCAGGGAGGTGACCCATTGACAAGCATCATACCTTCCAGAGGGTCTCTGAGTGCTGCATGAATTCCAACCCATCCTTGATCTCTGCTTTCATCTCGTGGATGTGAGCGACGGTGTGCACCGACCATGCGTCTGTCGGGTTAATAGACAAAGCCTACGCAGGGTGCGGGGAAGAGGATTCCAGATAAAGCAGATCAGTCAGGCTGCCGGGGCAGGCGACGACAGGTCTCTAAGGGGCAAGAGGCGCCTGGGCTGAACGGGGTGGAGCAAGTGGGGGGACAGGGCTCTGACTCAAAACACTGACAATTAGCACCACTTCCTGCCTGCCCGGGCACACCAGCTCATGGGTCTCACTGCCCAGTTCACAGATGAGGAAGCTGAGTCTTAGGGAGGCTATGCGACTTCACCCAGCTGGACGGCAGCAGGATCTTTCTAAAGCCAGGGCTCAGACCCAAGCCTACAGCATTCTGCATACAGCTGAGGCGCTTGCAAAACATACCCGCCCTCTCTGGGCCTCAGCTGCCGCCTGGAAGGCCACGGATGCTGCCTTTCTCTTAGAGAAGTGGTTACTGCCCGTGTGAACTATCAAGTCCTCCAGTGGCTGTGACTGCCTCTTCCCACTACCATATATGTGAGGACATGTGGCTTTCTGGGTGCAGAAACAGCTGGCTCTGAGGTTATCACAGTTCATGACAACAGCCGCTCCCATGACCTGTGAGCTTGACAGCGACCAGCGAGGCAGGCAGGACTCATGGAATGATCCTCCCCTCCTAGCTGTTTCTTTCTTCTATTTATGTGTTCAGCTCATGTTTGCTAAGCATCTACTCAGCCCGAGTCAGAGCTTAGAAAATGGAGCAGTAAACTGAGGCTCACAGAAGCCCCATTGCCTGGCCTGTGCCCAGGTCCCCCATGCCAAATCATGAGTTCCCGCCAGCCCCACTGCCTCAGTCTCCCCACGCCTTTCATAGGGGTCCAGAAGCCCCAAGCTCTTCTGCCCTGGCCCAGCACCTCCTGTGAGGCTTTTGGCAGGAGGTCGGCCCCAGCAAGCCCTGCCTCCCTGCCCACCACTCAGCTTTTGTGGGCCCAGCCCACTCCATGTGGGAACAGAGGGAAAGAAAGTGTGTCTGTAGGGGACCGTGGGCATCCCTGGGCAGGGGCTCTGAGTACAGGACACTTGGGCACAGTCTAAGCAGGGTGGGCGTGGGGCCCCGAGACGGGACCCTGCTAAGCATGCTGCTTTCACGAATGGCAGGAGTGAAGGGTGGTGGCTGTCACCAGCTCTGATGAGCTGACTGGCATCTTCCCTCTCTTGGAGCCCTCCAGTGGTTCCGTGGGAAGGAGTCCAAACTGCATTCCCAGGCTACAAGGCCCAGTAGAATCCAGTCCTCACCTGCCCCTCTACAGCCCTGGCTCCTGGCGCCCTGGCTTGCCGCCTCCTCCCTAAGCCTCCACCCATTGAGCCACTTGGATGGAGCTCCAGGTCCCCAAGCTCTGTGGCTGTGCCTGTGCCTGCTGCCTGCCTGCTCCTGCCCTGGCTCCTCCTACCCTCACCAGCCTGGGGCTGCAGACACAGAGCCCATGTGTTACCACTCCTGGCCCCGTCACAGCCTGCTTTTCCTGCCCAGTAGTTGTCTGTGGGGTGCTGGTGTTGAAGACAAAGAGTTGGTGCCTTCAAGACAAGGGACAGGAGGCGAAAGGGGAGCAATGGAGAAGGGAGGGGACCCTATCCACCACTTCTTGCTCCTTGCAAGGCGTGGGCTTGCATGTTTTTTTGGCCACCCTCAGTGCAGGGGACTTGCCACATCTGGTTTGCCACAGCTACCCTTGTCCAGAGCTTCTCCAAATGTCCCAGGAGCTCTCAGGTGCCCAGATGGATGCCACCCACAGGAGGGCCCAGCTGCCATGGTCTCCAAGGGACTTTCCTACAGCTGACCCCTGGATGGTGCTGTCTGGTCACCCAGGCCATGGAACCAAGACTGTCAGAAAGCCACTCGGGTCCCCCACCTGCCCTGACTCAGAGTTAAAGCAAAGAACACATCACTCAAGCCTCAAGTCTCGGATTCTGTAATCAGAGCAGTCTTCAGAGAGCGCAGCGACCCTTGGGCCCCAATGCTGTCTCCCAGAGAGGGTGCTGCAGGCCGACTAGGGCAACTACTAGGGGAAGAACCCCAGCCAGGATGTTGGGAGGTGGGGCCTGGAGCAGGCAGCTGAAAGGACAGCCGTTGCCAGGTAGCCTGGGTAGAATCCGGCTCTGCCATCTCTGAGCCATGTGGTCTTAGGCAGGCTCTAGCCTTGGCCTCTGAGCCTTGGGCCCCTCATCTGGGCAACAGGGAGTTGGACATCACGTGGGCAGAGCTGTGTGGATGCAAGCAGACACACATAAAGTGCCACACAGAGCCAGGCACAGGAGAAGCTGTCACTCCCTTGTGCATGGCAGCCCCTCCATGGGCCTCAGTTTCCACTCCTGCAAGAAGAGGAGTAGAGGAGAGGGACCCCCAGAGCGTGAGACCACACGCGCCCCAGGCCTGACAGCTGCAGCCTGCCACCCAGCCCTGGGCCCAGGTACACATGGGCACCCAGCAATGATCATGACTGGCGAACATCACTCAGCTCCCTGAACCTCTGGTGCCGTGAGTGATGCTTAGAAATGCGAAGTTCAGGAAGGAAGAGCCAACGCTTATTTACACTTCTCCTCCTACAAAGTCCTGTCCCAGCAGGGCAGTGTGGGCTCCGGAGCCAGGCAGAGCTGGTGGGAGCCCAGACCTGCCATTCTGTGCAACCCTAAGTGAGCAGGCTGACCACAGGCTCCCTGTACCCCATCAACCTCATCTGTAGATGTGGATCCAGTGTTAGCCAAGGAACGTGTCTCTGGGGACTTTGGGGGGCCACAGGTGAATGACAGCCCCTGGCGGGCGGCAGCTGCTCACACTAACATGAGCTCCCCAGTCTCTCTGAGGAAGTGAGACCAGGGATGGGGTTCGCCGGGGTCACACATGAATGGTGCCCCTCATATGCCCCGGTCCAGCCAACGGCTACTCCCTGAGGGGTCAGGCACCTTAGGAAGGACCCACTTACCTCTTTGGCGAGTTTTTCTGCCCGGTCGTAGAAGTTGGTTTCCATCAAGCCAAAAGAGTAGATGCCTTTCACATAGCTAAAAACAGAAAAAAATATCTCAGAATACAAAAAGATGGATGGGTAGCAGGTTGAACTGTGTCCCTGCAAAGATACACTGAGGTCCTAACTGCCAGCACTGGGAATGTGACCTTCTTTGGAAACAGGGTCTTTGCAGAGGTAGTAAGTTTAGAGGAGGTCACACGGGATCAGGGTGGGCCCTAGCGCAATGACTGGTGTCCTTACAAGAGGGCCGTGTGAAGACGCAGATGCCGAGGGAAGGCGGCAGGTAAAGACCAAGGCAGAGTGACACAGCTGCGAGCCAAGGGACTTCAAGGAACTCTGGGCACCACCAGAAATCGGAAGAGGCAGGAAGGACCCACCCCTGAGGCTCTGAGGGCACTGCCTTTGCTGACACCTTAGATGGGACTCTTGGCCCTCAAAGCTGTAAGTACCTGTCTGCTGCTCCAAACCACCCAGTTTGCAGCCCTTTGCTACAGCAACCGCAGGAGACTGACGCAACCTCCAACCCCACGCCAAGCTCTGTGCTTGTCAGCAATTCCGTGCTTCCGACTGGTGAGGGGCAAGGTGAACATTACATCCGCACAATCATCCCCAAGCCCAGCACGGAGAGCGGCCCTGCTCCTCAATTAGCATCCCACCTTCTAAGAATCAACACGGGTCTCCACTGAGAGTAACAAGGGTCTCCTCCCGCTCCTGTCTGCATGGTGACATCCACCCAGAGGCATGACCCATGGGCACCTCCCTGGGAAGCCTCCGTGACCTGTGGGCTGTCAACAGCTCCTCCTTGACTTCTGCAGTGCTGTACACAGTCCCCTGCCCGGCCTGGAATGCACTCAGTGAATGGCCGGGTCCTCCCCAGACCTGGAGCTCCCACAGGCTGGGACCTGTCTGTCCAACTCAGCCTCAGCCCAGGCCCAGCCCAGGATGGGCTAGAAGACATTGCTGAATAATTGCACGCTTCCAATCTCTCTCTCTCTTTTTTTTTTTTTTTTTTTTGGAGACAGAGTCTCGCTCTGTTGCCCAGGCTGGAGTGCAGTGGCACAATCTCAGCTCACTGCAACCTCCGCCTCCTGAGTTCAAGCAATTCTCCTTCCTCAGCCTCCTGAGTAGCTGGGATTACAGGCACATGCCACCTCGCCCAGCTAATTTTGCTATTTTTAGTAGAGACGGGGTTTCACCATGTTGGCCAGGCTGGCCTCAAACTCCTAACCTCAGGTGATCCACCCGCCTCGGCCTCCCAAAGTGCTGGGATTCCAGGCGTGAGCCATTGCGTCCGGCCCACACTTCCAATCTCATCTGCAACTGCGCACCCGAGTATCTAGGGTGGTCACACATGAAACAAGTTTTCTTTCCTGTGGTTTCTCGGGGTTAAGTGAAAACAAAATAGGGCAATAGGGCTTCTGTTTGAGACTAAGATGTTAGCTTCATTACTTTGCAAGAAGACTGATTCTAGCTTTTGTTATTCATTGAAGCAATGTTCTTAAGCACTGGCTTCCAGAGTTATCTTTAAAATGTATGTGTGTGTGTGTGTGTATATATGTATTGTTTACTGGGGTCATTTAATCCTCAACACTTAAGCTATTTATTGTATGTTTGCTGTGTGTCAGGTACTATTAGGTTCTCGTGACGGTTAATTTTTATCTGTCAATTTGGCTGGCCCGTGGTGCTCAGCTGTTTGGTGAAACACCAGTCTAGGTGTTGCGGTGAAAGTATTTTTTATATATATATATATGTTTTTTAATATATATATTTAATATATATATTTTAATATATAATTTTTAATGTTTTTAATATATATTTAATATACATTTTTTAATATATATATTTTTAATATATATATTTTTATATATTTAATATATATTTTTATATATATATAATTTTTAATATATATATATTTTTAATATATATATTCTTTTAGATACAGAGTCTTGCTCTGCTGCCCAGGCTGAGTGCAGTGGCATGATCGCCAGCTCACTGCAGCCTCAAACTCCTGGGCTCAAGGGAACCTCCCGCCACAGCCTCCTGAGTAGCCGGAACTACAGGCACATGCCACCATGCCTGGCTAACTTTTTTAATTTATTTTTTCTTCTTGTAGAGACAGAGTCTTGCCATGTTGACCAAGCTTATCTCAAACTCCTGGGCTCAAGCAATCTTACCGCCTCAGCTTCCCAAACAGCTAGGATTACAGGCATAAGCCACTGTGCCCAGTCTTGTGAAGGTATTTCTAGATGCGATTTGAGTAAACCAAATTACCCTCCATGTGGGTGGGCCTCATCCAATCAGTTAAAGGCCTTAAGAGAAAGACGGAGGCCCCTAGAAGAAGAAATTCTGCCTGCAGACTGCCTCCAGATGTAAGACTAATGCTGACTCCTGCAGCGATTTCCAGCTTGCTGCCCTGCCCTACAGATTTTGAACTTACCAGCCCTCACACTCACATGAGCCAATTCCTTAAAATAAATCTCCATCTCTCTCTCTGTCTCAGAGCTCTCTGGGCTTCTCTGGAGAGTGCTGACTAAATAATACAGCTTATTAACCTGTCCGAACCTCACAACTATTCTGTAATGAAGCTGCAGTGAAGTCAGTCCTGTGTGGTGGTCACTGGGGCTGTTCATGCACATTCCAGGCCTTCTTCTCTTCCCAAGCACACGGTAGAACTGTACTTCCTGGTCTCTTGTGGGTGGGTGAGGTCATGTGATCAGTTCTGGCCAATGACTTGGGAGTGGCAGGGTATCCTTTCATTCTAAACCTTTAATTGCCATTGTAAGCCCCCCCAGGAAAGCTTGCTTTTCCCTCTTAGTGACAGGTATGTCCAGAGGGTAGTTGCTTCATCAGCTGGGATCCCAGATGGAGACAAGGACATGGTGGCAGAGCCCTCAGCCCTTCTAAGGTAACCACGTAGTATGAGTGAAAAATAAACCTTTGCTGTAATAAGCTCTGGGGAAGAAGAACCAGGGGATGTTTGTTACTGCAGCAAAAACAATCCCATGCTGACTGATACATAATGGTACTACCTCATTCACAGGTGGGATGAAAATCAAGTGAAGAAAATGAGGCCTTTGAACTTTAAGGAACTAGGAGAATAGCAACAGTGGTCCCATTATTTTTAGGACAGGGCCAAGAGAGTCACCATATTTTTAGGGCAGAAAAGAGAGATTAAGAAACAGAAATAATGCGATTTCCAGCTGGCACATACCTGCTTAGGGGGATATCAGGTGTCCAGAAGGGGTAAATTCGAGCAACAGAATCTCTCATCTGTTCCTGATAGCCCAGGTAAAAATAAGCATCATGGGAAAATTTCAGGGCCAACATGTCTGTCGGGTGGTCCTGGAGAATCTGTTCCCATAGTTCACAGGCTTTCGGAAAGTTCCTGGAAACCGAGAAAGATTTCTCACCAACGCTGAACACATAGTCCACCCACACAGGGAGTGTAAGAGGCATTGTTTCTCACCAGTGTCATGGTCTACATGGATGTGTTTTTTTAAAAATCAGTTTCTGACTGGGTGCGGTGGCTTATGCCTGTAATCCCAGCACTTTGGGAGACCAAGGCAGGTGGATCACGAGGTCAGGAGTTCAAGACCAGCCTGGCCAAGATGGTGAAACCCCGTCTCTACTAAAAATACAAAAATGAGCAGGGTGTGGTGATATGTGCCTGTAATCCCAGCTACCCGGGAGGCTGAAGCAGGAGAATCGCTTGAACCCGGGAGGTGGAGGCAGTGAGCCGAGATTGCGCCACTGCATTCCAGCCTGGGCGACAAGAGCAAAACTCTAAATAAATAAATGTAAAAAAATCAGTTTCTATGTTAGGTTGTGAATCAGAAAACAAACTGAAAACCCAGTGGGAACTTTTACTCTTTCGTTCAATTAAAAAAAAAACAAAACTGGTTTAACAAATTGCCAAAGATAATCCCAGTGGAGACCGTGAGACAGCCACCGGAAGTCTCTGAGGTGGAACCCACACCTGGGCTGACTTACCAGGAAGACCAGGCTGCACCTCCCCAGTCTCAGGGTTCGGAATCCCTGAGCCCCTGCACAATCGGCTAAGGTCGCCTAACTCTGCAGGGCATCTCGCCTGCCTGAGCAGACATGGGGGCTGTCCCGGAGAATGAGGGAACCAGCGTAGGAACAGCAGGGGGAGGATGTGAAAGTCAGTGCAAGAGCAAGGAACTTATGGGTGAAGATTTGATTTGATTGTTTATTTCTCACTAGAAGAAGCATGTTTTCTTCTCTCTTCCCTAACCTAGTAATTTCTGTAGTGTGACCCTATTATTTTTGTAAGGAAAATAATATATAATTTACTTAATGAAACAAAGCAAGTTACTATGGATACTAAGTTGGGAATCTTCACCAACTGCTTCCTCACTCAGCACTCCACCAAGAATAGGGAAGCAGACAGGATGCGATTTTCTGTCAGAGCATCTCAGGAGGCAGGGAGAGAAGCATTCTCCCACCCCGCCCCCCTCCCAAGGGCATCGGGAAAGGGATACCCTGCCACTCCCCCAGCTCAACCTCAGGGTGCCAGCTCCCGGCCCAGGGAGGCCCCTCACCCATTGGCAAATGTCTCTACTGCAGACACGTGCAGCTGCTCCCGCCTTGTCAGCGGCTGGGTTCTTGAAATCTCCACCATTGTCTTCACAGCCAGGTCCAGCTCTTTGTCCAGCTTCACGGAGCTTCCAGTGCCAATCAGCACAAGGCCAGTAGCAATGGCGTGGCCCATCACTGGTGGGAGGTTAGAGAACCGCTGGTGGTTCAGATGGTCCAGCTCAGCCCATCCCAGCCCAGACTCCACATGTCAGAGACACCCCACGTCCCAGGAGGGGCCAGCCAGGCAGCAGCAGGCTGGGCACTGTGGCCCTGCCTACTGTCTAGAACTCAGCCTCGGCGCTTGTCAAGCATGGAGGGAACTGCCAGCCTAAGGGCACCCTTGAACATTTTTCTAGTGAGGGCATTCTGCTGAGTGCCAGTGTCTAAAGCACCTTCCCCCTTCAATGGATGAGCCACTTAGAGGCTGCCTGCAGGCTCATCAGCTGACACTATCGCCACAGCCAGCACACGGCTCCCGGGAGGCATCAGTGGATGCTGCTCATAAGGGGCTGGACCAAGGAGGCCCCGGAGCACAGAAGTCATGATCCCATCTGTGCTGCTCACACATGCTAAAAGTTAGGGTGGGGGTGAGTGCCTTGTGGCCCTCGCAGCAGCCTTGCTGGCAGGAGTGCAGGCCCCCAGGCCCCACTGTGGGAGAGCCAGGGTGTCCACTGGCATTTGGAACTTGGTCACTGGCTCAGGCCTGGGACCCAGGACCCAACCATAGTGTGCTAGGCCCACCCATGTGGACCCTGGAAAACAGCTGGTGATTCCGATGGTCGAGCCCAGCCCAGCCCAGCCCAGCTGATGATTCAGGTGGTCGAAGCCCCCTGATCAGGGCTCAAGGTCTGCTCAGAGAGTCCGAGCCCACCCCTGGCTCCTGGCTCCCCATGACTGGGTTTGGCTCCCCCGTCCTCCCCCAGTTATTTCCTTGTTTGTCTTCTCCAGGGCAGTACAAGTCCCCTGCCTTAAGTCTGACTAGGCTGCAGCAGGGTGAGAAGGGTGTCCCTGCCGCACTGACAAGAGCCCTGTCCCCTCATCAGACCTTCTCCCAGGCCCGGAACCTTGCCGCACCGTGGGACCACCTACCCGCAATGCACTGTGCTGGCTTCCCCATGCCCGCTGTACACGTGGCTTGCCTGGATGCCGGCCTCTGTCACCACCTCACCCTGGCCACTCTGGATGAGGCCTCACTGGTCCCCTGACGGAGGCTGCAGCAGCCACCTCTCATGTTCCAGGGGTCTGGGCCTTGGATTCAGGAAGCTTTATCTAATCCCAGGTGTCAACCACCAGCTGGGTGGCTTTAAGTACAGTCTTACTCTTGCCAACCCTCAGTTTCCTCATCTGAGAAATGAGATCAGCATCTTCATTCCCGAATTGATGGTAATTAAAGAAAAGATGAGAAAAATGCCTTCTATTAGAACCTGGCATCTTTATGGGAGTGACTGTTTTTCCAGACACAAAGGCAGCTGTCATCTTCTCTCCCTCTGTGCAAATGCCACCCTGGTTGCTGCCACCCAACCTGCCTTCCCCATCCCAACTGTGTCCCTGTGGTAAAGGAAAGAGAGAGGGGCTGGATGTGCGAAGCGGGGCTCCTCCACCCAGGGAAGGCGTTACTCACCAAAGGTTGGATCTGCTGCTTTGAGCTTTGACAGGCAGCCCTCGATGCCACCGAGACTCTTGTCATTGGTCCATTTTACATACTGAAATGGGAAAAGCAAAACAAGTCCTCATGGAGCCCTTGGATCATTCTAACAAAGATGGCTCTAAATCCAGGTTTACACTTTGGGAGGCCGAGGCAGGCAGAACATCTGAGGTCAGGAGTTCGAGACCAGCCTGACCAACATGGTAAAACCCCATCTCTACTAAAAATAGAAAAATCAGTGGGGCGTGGTGGTGCATGCCTGTAGTCCCAGCCACTTGGTAGGCAGAGGCATGAGAATCACTTGAACCCGGGGGCTGAGGTTGCAATGAGCCAAGATTGTGCCACTGCACTCCAGCCTGGATGGCAGAGAGAGACTGTCTCAAAAAACAAAAAATAAAAATAAATCCAGATTTGTTTTTCTTTGTAGAACACTGAGTATTTTCTGGACTCTAACCCAAAGAAGGCATAACCTGGCTGATAACTTTCTTCATACGAAGAAATGAAATACACATCACCCAAGGCACACTTTCTAGGGCTAGGGATGCTGCATTTCCAAAAAAGAAACATCAAAAGGCAGGTTCTGGCTGGGCGCGATGGCTCACGCCTGTAATCCCAGTACTTTGGAAGACTGAGGCGGGTGGATCACTTGAGGGCAGGAGTTTGAGACCAGCCTGGCCAACATGGCGAAACTCTGTCTCTACAAATAATACAAAAATTAGTCAGGCGTGGTGGCACGTGTCTGTAGTCCTAGCAACTTGGGCGGCTGAGACTTGGGTGGCTGAGACAGGAGAATCGCCTGAACCTGGGAGGTAGAGGTTGCAGTGAGCTGAGATCGTGCCACTGCACCCCAGCCTGGGTGACAGAGAAAAGGAAAAAAAAAGGCCAGGCGTGGTGGCTCATGCCTGTAAGCCCAGCACTTTGGGAGGCCGAGGTGGGCGGATCATGAGGTCAGGAGATCGAGACCATCTTGGCTAACACGGTGAAACCCCCGTCTCTACTAAAGATACAAAAAATCAGCCGGTTGTGTTGGTGGGCGCCTGTAATCCCAGCTACTCGGGAGGCTGAGGCAGGAGAATGGCGTGAACCCAGGCGCCACTGCACTCCAGCCTGGGCGACAGAGTGAGACTCTGTCTCAAAAAAGAAAAAAAAGAAAAAAGAAAAGAAAGAAAAGGCAGGTTCCTCCTGACAGGTGACCTGCTCCACATCGGCTTCTTCTGCCCTAAGAGGAGACTTGAAGTTGGTCACGATAGGAATATTCCTGCTTCTTATTCATTCGTTTTAAAAATATTCACAGAAAACATTTATTTTAGAGAGTTAGAAAGACACAAAAGCTGAAAGATAAAACTTACCCAAATCTCATTTTATCATTTTTTTTTTAATTGAGACAGAATCTTGCCCTGTCACCCAGGCTGGAGTGCAATGGCACGATCTTGGCTCACTGCAACCTCTGCCTCCAGGGTTCAAGCAATTCTCCTGCCTTGGTAGGAGAATCCCTCCTTAGTAGCTGGGATTACAGGTGTGCACCACTGCACCCGGCTAATTTTTTTTTCCTCTTTTTTGAGATGGAGTCTTGCCCTGTCACCCAGGCTGGAAGGCAGTGGCACTATCTCAGCTCACTACAACCTCCACCTCCCTGGTTCACGAATTCCTCTGCCTCAGCCTCCCGAGTAGCTGGGATTACAGGCCCATGCCACCATGCCCGGCTAATTTTTTTGTATTTTTAGTAGAGACGGGGTTTCACCATGTTGGCCAGGCTGGTGTTGAACTCCTGACCTCAGATGATCCACCTGCCTCAGCCTCCCAAAGTGCTGGGATTACAGGCGTGAGTCACCGCACCCAGCGCATCATCATTTTTAACAATTTGCTGTATTTGTACCTGGTCCTTTACTCAAATGCCTGTTTTAAAAAAAGTCCTAGACCTATAATCACACATTAGATTTTAAAATATGCCCTTTCAGCTGTCTAACCTACATCTACACAGAATTAGTACGTGTATTTTTTTTTTAAGACAGGGTTCGCTCTGTTGCCCAGGCTGGAGTACAGTGGCACAATCACAGCTCACTTCAGTCTCAACCGCCCAGGCTCAAGCAATCCCCCTGCCTCAGCCTCCCAAATAGCTGAGACTATAGGCTACGCAAGCATTTTGACAAGATACAGGAGGGTTGGCACAGAGATTTAAAGAAGCCAAGTTCTAACACAGGACAGCACAGAGACACCAATACACGGGACAAAATATACCCAGGCTGGGAGGATGAGCTGCCACTGATTGGGGATGTGGTGTGTAACAAACTGAGTACTAGGGGCCCGGCACAGTGGCTCACGCCTGTAATCCCAGCACTTTGAGAGGCCAAGGCAGGGGAATCACAAGGTCAGGAGTTTGTGACCATCCTGACCAACATGGTGAAACCCCGTCTCTACTAAAGATACAAAAAATCAGCTGGGTATGATGGTGCGTGCCTATAATCCCAGCTACTTCGGAGGCTGAGGCAGGGCAATCGCTTGAACCCGAGAGGCGGAGTTTGCAGTGAGTCAAGACTGCGCCATTGCACTCCAGCCTGGGTGACAGGGCAAGACTCCGTCTCAAACAAAAAACAAATCGAGTACTCTACAGAGGCCAGCGAGATACAGGAAGGGCAAGTGAGCCAGGTCAAACACAAAATAAACAAACAACTCAGATGCCCACAGCAGAGTCCCTTGGCAGGGCAGGCTGGGAACAGGAGAGGCACCCATAGCACAGCTCACAGCATTCCATCAGTCCTCTCTTGTTCAGCCCGTAGGCTTCTAAGAGCTCCCTGAGTCCTCCTGTTACGTGGATGAAGTCAGTATGCAGGGGCCTCACCACCCACACCAAGGTCAGCTTAGGTTTCTATCACTGCAGTTAGGCCCAGGTTCATCCTGGTTCTGCCTGTAATTCATGGACAACCTTCAAGTCAAGTAGGTTCAACTCTCTGAGCTTCAGTTTCCCCACCTGTCAAGGAAGCTAGTTGGATCTTACTTCTGAGACTTCTCCTAGTTCTAAAACTATAGGACCCTTCATTGGTAGAGAAATGACTGGTAATGTGGCAGAAGGTCTTGGCACAGCCTAGGTGAAGGCAGTATACTCACAGATTCATCCCAGGACAGGATCCCACCTCCTAAGTAGCCGAGCCCTGCATCAGACCCTCAGCAGGCCACAACGGGAGGCCCGGGGAGGCCAGCACCCTCAAAAAACATCCCCACGGCACCCACCGCTGTCCACCCACCACTCAGAGTCCTGGGGAAGGAGGGCGAGTGCAGAGGCCCTTTCAGGACGCTGTGGAGGGCAGAGATATGTCCCCACCCTCCCACGTCCTCCAGTACAAAGTACACAGATGTGCTGCCATCTATTGCTAAGGTCATGGCGCAATTTAAAAAGCTTTCCCCATGGCCGGGCGCGGTGGCTCACGCCTGTAATCCCAGCACTTTGGGAGGCCGAGGCGGGCGGATCACGAGGTCAGGAGATCGAGACCATCCTGGCTAACACGGTGAAACCCCGTCTCTACTAAAAAATACAAAAAAAATTAGTCGGGGGCAGTGGCGGGTGCCTGTAGTCCCAGCTACTCGGGAGGCTGAGGGACGAGAATGGCGTGAACCCGGGAGGTGGAGCTTGCAGTGAGCCGAGATCGCGCCATTGCACTCCAGCCTGGGCGACAGAGCGAGACTCCGCCTCAAAAACAAAACAAAACAAAAAAACAGCTTTCCCCAATTAAAAAACCTTCCCCTAGACCTCCACAGAAGGGGCCGCGGCCTCTCTCGGCAGGCATACCTGGGTCAGCGTGGCATCGAACAGCTTGCAGGCTTCGTTGCTTGTGGTGGAGAGCGGGAGCCTCGCATCCTTCCAGGCCTACAGACGGCAAGAAGGGAATAGCAGTGCCTTCTCTCCAAGAGCCCTTCAAACTTCAACACACACACGTCTCCTGGCCCCTCTGACCTCCACCTTCCTCATCTGTAAAATGGGCTCAGGCTCCCAGTCCTGGGCCGGTTCCAAGGAGCCCCTTACCTTTGCGGGCTTCCCTGCGTCCCCAGCCATGCCCAGTGAGCTACGTTTTTTAGGAGGTCTTGGGGTCTCCCGAGTACCCTGACAGGCGTCCCTTATTTCCCTCGGTGGGGACTCCACAAGAAGGGCCACGGGTCCCTTCCAGGCGTTGCCACGGACGCGCCCGTGCGCCCAGGGCTCACCCCACGCCCCGCGCCCGGGCCATGTCTCCCGTTATTCCGCCAGCACCGGGCCACCCCCAGGACCCGGGTCCCGAGGGGGACCTGGTTGGGGGCAGCCTCCGTGTACCTGGCAGTCGCGCAGAGGCGAGGGTGCGGCCATGTTGCGCCGGGTCGGAGTCCACCGCGAGCTCTGGGCACCCGGGCCTTCCGGGGAGTGGGCGGGGCGGGCGCGGAAAGGGGCGGGGCGCGGCGGCCGCGCTCTCCCGCTAGCTCACTGGTGGGTTTCGGACAGACTGGCCCTGGTCCAGGATCCGGGCCCGCCCCAGAGGCCCGACCGGACTACTCTGCAACGCGACGGGTCCCTTGGGAGCAGGGAGCTCCGGGACAGCGGTCACTTTCAAGTTTATGTCGTTGCGGTCGGCAGCTACCCGCGCGCGCACGGCACACACTCACTTGGCGTTCGGGGCCGGCTTCACTGGGTCGTCCCGCCGCCTCCATCCTCCCTTCTCAAGGATTTGCAGCGGAAAAATCGCTCTGTCTCCTGCAGTAGCGGCTTCTCCCTCTGGACTGGCCCGGTCTGGCCCGGCCTGAACTCTGCCATCAGCCACACACCAGCCCCAGTCCAATGGGCTCCCCTAGTTTAATTTGCCCCCGCCCCAGGGTGCACGAATCAAGGGCGTAGAACAAGCGCACCGGCAGATCTGGCCTTTATTTAAAATGCTATTTTGTTCATCATGGACTTTTTGCATTAGTTTTGATTTTTGAAATATTGCACTGAAGTATTATTTGTTTTATGTGAGAGCTGTAAAGATAAAACTCTTAGAAGAAAACAGAAGTAAATCTTCACGGCCTTGGATTTAGCAATGGATTCTTAGATGTAACACCAAAAGGACAAGCAACAACAACAAAATAGATAAGTTGGACTTCGTCAAAATTAAAAACTTTTTTGAATCAAAGGACACTACTCAGGAAACTGAAAAGATTAACACAATGGGAAAAAATATTTGTAAATCATATATTGGGTAAGAGTCTAGAATCCAGAATACATAAAGAAATCTTGGCCGGGCACAGCAGCTCACGTCTGTAATCCCAGCCCTTTGGGAGGCTGAGTCAGGTGGATCACCTGAGGTCAGGAGTTCAAGACCAGCCTGGCCAACATGGTGAAACCTTATCTCTATTAAAAGTACAAAAATAGCCAGGCGTGGTGGTGCATGCCTGTAATCCCAACTACTTGGGTGACTGAGGCAGGAGAATCGCTTGAACCCGGGAAGTGGAGGTTGGAGTAAGCCGAGATTGTGCCACTGCACTCCAACCTGGGCAATAGAGCCAGACTCTGTCTCAAAAAAAAAAAAGAATTCTTACAACTCAACAGTGAAATGACAAACAGCCCAAATTTAAAGTGGGCAAAGAATTTGAGGTGACAGTTCTCCAAAGAAGACACACTTTTCCTACAGCGTTTTCAAGGTTCATTCATACTGAAGGAAGAGGCAGACACAAAAGGTCACACTTGTATTAGTGCATTTACATGCATGTCCAGAATACGCAAACATAGAGACAGAAAGAAGATTGGTGGTGACCAGGGACTGAGGGGATAGGGATGATAAGTCACTGAAGCCTTCAACTCCTGGCTCCAGCAATCCTCCCACCTCAGCCTCCCATAAATGGTTACTTTTATGTGAACTTTACCTCAATAAAAGAGAATTTGTCTTGATTATTGAGTTTTTGGTGCCCCTCCACCCTTAAATTTTGCACTTGAGCTGAGTACTAATATGGACTAATACAGTAAATTGGTACCATTAGAGTGGGGTGTTGCCAAAAATATACCTGAAAATGTGGAAGCAACTTTGGAACTGGGTAACGGGCAGAGGTTGGAACAGTTTGGAGGGGTCAGAAGAAGACAGGAGTATGTGGGAAATTTTGGAACTTCCCAGATACTTGTTGAATGGCTTTGCCCAAAATGCTGATAGTGATATGGACAATAAGGTACAGGTTGAGGTGGTCTCAGATGGAGATGAGGAACTGGAGCAAAGGTGACGCTTGTTATGTTTTAGCAAAGAGACTGGCAGCATTTTGCCCCTGCCCTAGAGATTTGTGGGACTTTGAACTTGAAAGAGATGATTTAGGGTATCTGGCAGAAGAAATTTCTAAGCAGCAAAGCATTCAAGAAGTGACTTGGATGCTGTTAAAAGCATTCGGTTTTAAAAGGGAAACAGAGCATAAAAGTTTGAAAAATTTGCAGACTGAAAATGTGATAGAAAATTCCATTTTCTGAGGAGAATTCAAACCAGCTGCAGAAATTTGTATAAATAACAAGCAGCCAAATGTTAATCCCCAAGACAATGGGGAAAAGGTCTCCAGGGCATGTCAGACGTCTTCATGGCAGCCCCTCCCATCACAGGCCTGGAGGCCCAGGAGGAAAAAGTGGTTTTGTGGGCTGGGCCCAGGGTCCCCAAGCTGTGTGCAGCCTAGGGATTTGGTGCCCTGTGTCCCAGCTGCTCCAGCTGTGGCTAAAAAAGGCCAATGTAGAGCTTGGGCTGTGGCTTCAGAGGTTGCAAGCCCCAAGCCTTGGCAGCTTCCATGTGGTGTTGAGCCTGCAGTTGCACAGAAGTCAAGAATTGAGGTTTGGGAACCTCTGCCTAGATTTCAGAAGATATATGGCAACACCTGGATGCCAGGCAGAAGTTTACTGTAGGGGGAAGGCTCTCATGGAGAACCTGTGCTAGGGCAGTGTGGAAGGGAAATGTAGGGTTAGAGCCCCCACATAGAGTCCCTACTGGGGCACCGCCTAGTGGAGCTGTGAGAAGAGGGCCACCATCCTCCAGACCCTAGAATGGTAGATTCACCAACAGCTTGCACCATGAGTCTAGAAAAGCTGCAGACACTCAAAACCAGCCCATGAAGGCAACCAGGAGGGAGGCTGTACCCTGCAAAGCCACAGGGGCGGAGCTGCCCAAGACCATAGGAACCCACCTCTTGCATCAGCATGAGCTGGATTTGAGACATGAAGTCAAAGGAGATAATTTTGGAGCTTTAGGATTTGACTGCCCCACTGGATTTCAGACTTTCATGGGCCCTATAACGCCTTTGTTTGGCCAATTTCTCCCATTTGGAATGGTTGTCTTTACCCAATGTCTGTACCCCACTATATCTAGGAAATAACTAACTTGCTTTTGATTTTTTTTCTGTTTTTTGAGACAGAGTTTCGTTCCTGTTGCCCAGGCTGGAGCGCAATGACACGATCTTGGCTCACCGCAACCTCTGCTTCCCGGGTTGAAGCGATTCTCCTGCCTCAGCCTCCAGAGTAGCTGGGATTACAGGCATGCACCACCACACCCGGCTAATTTTGTATTTTTAGTAGAGATGGGGTTTCTCCATGTTGGTCAGGCTGGTCTCAAACTCCCAAGCTCAGGTGATCTGCCCGCTTCAGCCTCCCAAAGTGCTGGGATTACAGGCGTGAGCCACTGCGCCCAGCCAGTTGCTTTTGATTTTACAGGCTCATAAGCATAAGCGGCTTCCTTTGTCTCAGACAGGACTTTGGACTGTGGACTTTTGAGTTAATGTGAAATGAGTTAAGACTTTGGAGGACTGTTGGGAAGGCATGATTGGTTTTGAAATGTGAGGAGATGAGATTTGGCAGGGGTGGAATGATATAGTTTGGCTCTGTGTCCCCACCCAAATCTCATCTTGTAGTCCCATAATTCCCACATGTTGTGGGAGGGACCGGGTGGGAGATAATTGAATCACAGGGGCAGTTTCCCCCATATTGTTCTGTGGTAGTGAATAAGTCTCAGGAGATCTGATGCTTTTATCAGGGGCTTCCGCTTTTGCGTCTTCCTCATTTTCTCTTGCCACTGCCATGCAAGAAGTGCTTTTTGCCTCCTGCCATGATTCTGAGGCCTCCCCAGCCATATGGAACTGTAAGTCCAATTAAACCTCTTTTTCTTCCCAGTCTTGATTATGTCTTTATCAGCAGCATGAAAACGGACTAATACAGGGGAGGGCCAATTAAGACCACGAGTTTGAGACCAGCCTGTGAAACACAGCAAGACACCATCTCTACAAAAGTAAAAAATAAAAAATAAATCAGTCAGGTGTAGTGGTGTAGACCTGTAGTATGGGAGGCTGAGGCAGGAGGATTCCTTGAGCCCAGGAGTTCAAGGTTACAGTGAGCTATGATTGCACCATTGCACTCCAGCCTGGGCAACAGAGAAAGACCCTGTCTCTAAAATCATTCAATCAATCAATCAAGTCCCAAAATATACAGCAAAAATGGACAGAGTTAAAGAATGAGGCCAGGCACAGTGGCTCATGCCTGTAATCCCAGCACTTTGGGAGGCCGAGGTGGGTGGATCACTTGAGGTCAAGCCATTGCACTCCAGCCTGGGTGACAGAGACTCCGTCTCAAAAAACAAACAAACAAAAAACAAAACCCCCAAACCAACTAGAAAGAAAAGAGCAAAGCGACCCCAAAGTAAGAAACCGAGAATCAGACCTTCCTGGGCGCCCAGGGATCTCACAGTTCCCTCCTGATCTCCCATTTTGTGACGGGCTTTCCCAAGGGTTCCTGCTGAAGCCCCTTCTCCGTGGTCAGCTCTGTGGTCTGCACGGGGCTGAACTGCCCTCCTGAGCCATCCTGACCCTGGGCCTGCACACACTTGGGGACGGAGAGGGAAGAGGTACCCAAGAAGTCCCCAGTGCCGACTGACCCCAAGCTCCGAGGTCCCAGCTGCTCTCTGGGACTCTGTCCCTGGGACCCCTCTGCCAGCGCCCTTCGACGCCCGAGACCCCCACTGTCCCCAAGACCCTCACTATCCCCGCGACCCCGGTGGCGGTTGGGCGCGCCTCGCGGCCTCTCCCAGCTTCTCCTGGGCCGGCGCCATGAGTCCTGGGCCCGCTCTCCTCCTTCTGGGCGTGGGCCTGAGCCTGAGCGTCGGCCGCCTCCCGCTGCCGCCGGCTCCTCGCGGGGCACAAGCCGCCGTCTCCGGGGCGCCCGGTGGCCTCCTCAGGGGCGCCCCGGGCCTCGGGGTGCGCGGCGGCCGCGCCCTCCTCAGTCTGCGGCCCAGCGCGGTGCGGGCGGGCGGCGCTGTCCTGAGCGGCCGCGGCAGCCTCTGCTTCCCCCGTGGCGGGACCGGGCGGCGCTGGTACTGCCTCGACTTGCGCGTCCTGCTCAGCGCCCAACGCCTGCCCTGGCCGGCCGCGCCCGCGCTCGTCGACCTGCAGCTCTCCGCGCGCGGCGGCCGCCTCTCCCTGACGTGGTCCGTGCGGCTGCCGCGCTCGCCCGGGCGCCTGGCCTGGGCCTTCCGCCTGCGGCTGCTCGGACCCGGCGCCGCCCGCCCGGCCTCCCCCGCGGCCCGCGTCTCCCCGCGCTCCGCCGCGCCAGGCCCGCGGCCCCAGCAGGGCTTCGTGGCCCGCACCGAGTGCCCCACAGACGGCCCCGCGCGCGTGATGTTGCAGGCCGTCAACTCGTCCAGCCACAGAGCCGTCGAGTCGTCCGTGTCCTGTCAGATAAACGCCTGCGTCATCCAGCGCGTGAGGATCAACACGGACCAGAAGGGCGCCCCCGTGCGCCTGAGCATGAAGGCGGAGGCCACCATCAACGCCTCGGTGCAGCTGGACTGCCCGGCCGCGCGCGCCATCGCCCAGTACTGGCAGGTGTTCTCCGTGCCCGCCGTGGGTCAGGCGCCCGACTGGACGCAGCCCTTGGATCTGCCCCAGCTCGAGATCAGGAACAGCCCCTTGTTCATTCACATCCCCAGCAATTCGTTACAGTGGGGAGTGTATGTGTTTAATTTTACGGTGTCCATCACCACAGGGAACCCCAAGATGCCCGAGGTGAAAGACTCGGACGCCGTCTATGTCTGGATCGTCAGGAGTTCCCTGCAGGCGGTGATGCTTGGCGATGCCAACATAACAGCTAATTTCACAGAGCAGCTGATTCTGGACGGGTCCACGTCCTCGGACCCAGATGCGGACAGCCCGTTACAGGGACTCCAGTTCTTTTGGTACTGTACCACAGATCCCAGAAACTACCGCGGGGATCGAATAAACCTGGGGAGCAAGGAAGTCTGTCACCCCGAGCAGGCCAATCTGAAATGGCCCTGGGCCTCGGGCCCTGTACTGACACTTTTGCCAGAAACACTTAAAGGCGACCACGTGTATTTCTTCAGAATGGTGATTCGGAAGGACTCTAGGACAGCGTTTTCTGATAAGAGGGTCCACGTGCTCCAAGGACCAAAAGCCATAGCACACATCACATGTATCGAAAATTGTGAGAGAAACTTCATTGTCTCTGATAGATTTTCTTTGTTCCTAAATTGCACAAATTGTGCAAGCCGTGATTTCTATAAATGGTCAATTTTGTCTTCTTCAGGTGGTGAGATGCTATTTGATTGGATGGGGGAAACTGTAACAGGAAGGAATGGTGCTTATCTGTCTATAAAAGCTTTTGCTTTTCGGCATTTTTTGGAAGCTGAGTTTTCGATTTCTCTGTATCTAGCATGTTGGAGTGGAGTGACCTCGGTCTTCAGGCATTCTTTTATTATTAACCATGGCCCTCAGATCGGAGAATGCAAAATTAATCCAGCTAAAGGAATTGCACTTATTACTAAATTTGTTGTCCAGTGTAGTAATTTTAGGGATAAGCACGTCCCTCTTACATATAAAATAATTGTTTCTGATTTGCACAGTGTTGGTGAAATCAGTTCAGTAAAAGAGAACACCCTGGGGACCATCCTGTACTTGGGGCCTCAGTCCACAGCACCCCCTTCCTTTCTCCCTGTTGGTACGTTGGCTAGTCAATATGGCTTGAAGATATATGCCCAGGTCTATGACTCTCTAGGAGCTTTTTCTCAGGTGACTTTGCATGCCACCGCACAGGCTCCCACTGACAAAAATTCATCAAAGACAGTGTTGAATCAGTTACTCAGTTTCACCGTGGGACCAAGTTCATTGCTGTCTACTTTGATTCAAAAGCAGGATTTTTTACCTGCAGGTTACTTACTGTATATAGTAGCTTCCGTTTTGAATAACATGAAAACTGAATTACCTCTCCAAGATGACAGAGTCAATCTCCGAAAACACCTCATCGATCAGTCTTTCCTTCTTCCTGTAAGCACTTTGGTAGAAATTGGCCAGGTAGTCATGACTATTACCAAATTAACCCAGAAACCCTCTGAATTCACTTGGGATGCTCAGAAACGTGCCACCATGAGGGTATGGCAAGCAAATCAAGCCCTACAAGAGTATCAGCAAAAAGATAAACGCTTTCGATCTGAACAAATAGAAATCGTGAGTACTGGAATACTAATGAGTTTGTCTAATATTCTTAAAATGACTTCTCCTCACCAAGTAGTTAAAGATCCTTTCTATGTAATAGAATCTCTATCAGACACAATACTGGCTAATAAAGTGCCAGGGAACAAAACCACCTCAATGAGAACCCCCAATTTCAACATGTATGTCAAGAAAGTTGAAAAGTGGGGTATTAACCAGCTCTTCAGAAATGAGAAACACTGCAGAAATTGTTTTTATCCAACACTCAATGTGAGCAGTGTTCCTGGTCTGTCTGCAAATGGTCCCGTTTCTACAATGTTTTGTGATTTCACAAATGACCCCTTTCCTTGGTTAAATGATCAGGAAAACACTTCGGTGGAGGTGTCTGGATTCAGAATGACAGGAGTTGCAGATAACGGTAGTGTGCTAGAGATCACACCTGATGTAGCGGAAGTGTACCTTGTCAGGAAAAACTTGACCTTTGCAGCTTTTAATCTCACAGTGGGACCCAACAGCGAGGTTGATGGGTCCTTGAAGAAGACGACAGGTGGGTTTAGCTTTCAAGTGGACAGCACAGTGCTTAGGGAGGTTCTGGTCCACATAGTAACAGAAGTGATGGTGCTGTTCACAGTGTTGGTGTACACAGGCAGTCAGATCACTCCCACAGCGCTGGTCGCCACCTTCCTGGTGCCTCATGACATCCCTCCAGTTGCCAGCCAGAGTGCCCTGTTTGACCCAGCCTGCACAGTGAAGAAGGCCCGTGTAGTCTGCCTCCCTGTGTCCCTGCTGCAACTCATAGCTCAGCACAGCCACTCTCCCCACTGTACTGTATCTGTAGTTCTGCAGGCACCTCGTTTTGTCATGAAGCTCAATGACAAGCTAGTGAGAATTTCTATTTTCAGCATCCAGTGCTTGGACATGTATGGGATCCAGAGTGAATGGAGAGAGGGTTACTGCATTCTTGGTGAGAAGACCAGCTGGCATGAGGTGCACTGCATCTGCAAGAAGGTAGTAAGGGCTAGGCGGCAGCTGGGCACAATCGGACTCACTGGCATTCACCTGCATACCCACTATGTGATGGCCAAGGTGATTGTGATCCCTAATCCTGTGGATCTACGGTTAAACATCATCAAGAGCCTTCACCAAAACCCCGTGACCCTCTTCACTGTGCTTTTCATTATTCTCTTATACGTGGGCCTAGCTTTTTGGGCTTTATACAGGGATGAAATGGACCAGCATCTTCGGGGGCATGTGATAGTTCTACCAGATAATGATCCTTATGATAATTTATGCTACTTGGTGACTATTTTTACAGGAAGTCGTTGGGGGTCTGGGACCAGGGCCAATGTCTTTGTGCAACTTAGAGGAACTGTGAGTACCAGCGACGTGCATTGTTTAAGCCATCCACATTTCACAACTCTCTACCGAGGTAGCATCAACACTTTCCTCCTAACGACAAAAAGTGACTTGGGGGACATCCATTCCATCCGTGTGTGGCACAACAACGAGGGTCGATCGCCTAGCTGGTATTTAAGTAGAATCAAAGTGGAAAATCTGTTTAGCAGGCACATTTGGCTGTTCATATGCCAGAAATGGCTTTCTGTTGATACCACTTTGGACAGAACATTTCATGTTACCCATCCAGATGAGCCTCTGACTAGAAAAGACTTTTTCTTTATAGATGTGAGTAGTAATCTCCGGAAAAACCACATGTGGTTCTCTATTTTTGCTAGTGTTGTTGCTAAAACATTCAATAGGCTCCAGAGATTGTCCTGTTGTTTAGCAATGTTGCTTAGCTCTCTTCTTTGTAACATTATGTTCTTTAATCTAAATAGACAAGAACAAACTGAGTCAAGAGAGAGGAAATACATGAGATCAATGATGATAGGAATTGAAAGTGTCTTAATTACAATCCCTGTGCAATTATTAATAACTTTTTTGTTCACCTGTTCCCAGAGGAAACCTCAAGCGGATCTAAATGAGGTATCTCCTCAAAAGCATCCTCTAATGTCAGAAGCAAGTGAGCACTGGGAAGAATACTTGAGAAAGTGGCATGCTTATGAAACTGCTAAGGTGCACCCCAGGGAGGTTGCAAAACCTGCATCTAAAGGAAAGCCCAGGCTTCCAAAGGCTTCTCCTAAGGCAACCTCCAAACCCAAGCACAGGCATAGGAAAGCACAAATCAAGACCCCGGAGACCCTCGGGCCAAATACAAATTCCAATAACAACATAGAAGATGATCAGGATGTCCATTCCGAACAGCACCCTTCCCAAAAGGATCTCCAGCAGCTTAAGAAAAAGCCCCGGATCGTCCTACCTTGGTGGTGTGTTTATGTTGCATGGTTTTTGGTTTTTGCTACTTCTAGCATATCCTCATTCTTCATTGTATTTTATGGACTGACTTACGGCTATGACAAGTCAATAGAATGGCTCTTTGCATCTTTTTGTTCATTCTGTCAGTCAGTTCTTCTGGTGCAGCCATCTAAAATTATACTCTTGTCAGGCTTCAGAACGAATAAACCCAAGTATTGCAAAAACCTTTCATGGTCAACCGAGTATAAATATACTGAGATCAGGTTGGATGGAATGCGTATGCATCCAGAAGAAATGCAGAGGATACATGACCAGATCGTCCGAATCCGAGGCACGAGGATGTACCAACCCCTTACAGAAGATGAAATCAGAATATTCAAAAGAAAGAAGAGGATCAAGAGAAGAGCACTCCTGTTTCTGAGTTACATTCTAACTCACTTTATCTTTCTAGCCCTTCTGTTGATCCTTATCGTCTTACTACGTCACACTGACTGCTTTTACTATAACCAGTTTATTCGTGATCGGTTCTCTATGGATCTTGCTACTGTGACTAAGCTGGAAGACATCTATAGATGGCTAAACAGCGTGCTGTTGCCTTTGTTACACAATGACCTGAATCCAACATTTCTTCCTGAAAGCTCGTCTAAAATCCTTGGCCTTCCATTGATGAGGCAAGTGAGAGCAAAATCTAGTGAAAAAATGTGTCTACCTGCCGAAAAGTTTGTGCAAAACAGCATCAGAAGAGAAATTCATTGTCACCCCAAATATGGCATTGACCCAGAAGACACAAAAAACTATTCTGGCTTTTGGAATGAAGTTGATAAGCAGGCTATAGATGAGAGTACCAATGGATTTACTTATAAGCCTCAAGGAACGCAATGGCTATATTATTCCTATGGACTACTACACACCTATGGATCTGGAGGATATGCACTCTATTTTTTTCCAGAACAGCAGCGGTTTAATTCCACACGGAGGCTCAAAGAACTTCAAGAAAGCAATTGGCTGGATGAGAAGACATGGGCTGTGGTTTTGGAATTAACAACTTTTAATCCAGATATAAATCTGTTCTGTAGCATTTCGGTCATATTTGAAGTCTCTCAGTTAGGAGTTGTCAACACAAGCGTATCTCTGCACTCTTTTTCACTTGCTGATTTTGACAGAAAAGCTTCAGCAGAAATCTACTTGTATGTGGCCATTCTCATTTTTTTCTTAGCCTACGTTGTTGATGAGGGTTGTATCATTATGCAAGAAAGAGCCTCCTATGTGAGAAGTGTGTATAATTTGCTCAACTTTGCTTTAAAGTGCATATTTACTGTGTTGATTGTGCTCTTTCTCAGGAAACATTTCCTGGCCACTGGCATAATTCGGTTTTACTTGTCGAACCCGGAAGACTTCATTCCCTTTCATGCAGTTTCTCAGGTAGATCACATTATGAGGATAATTTTGGGTTTCCTGTTATTTCTGACAATTTTGAAGACCCTCAGGTATTCCAGATTCTTCTACGATGTGCGCCTGGCTCAGAGGGCCATCCAGGCTGCCCTACCCGGCATCTGCCACATGGCATTTGTTGTGTCCGTGTATTTCTTCGTATACATAGCTTTTGGTTACCTGGTGTTTGGTCAGCATGAATGGAACTACAGTAACTTGATTCATTCCACTCAGACAGTATTTTCCTATTGTGTCTCAGCTTTCCAGAACACTGAATTTTCCAATAACAGGATTCTAGGGGTCCTGTTCCTCTCATCTTTCATGCTGGTGATGATCTGCGTCTTGATCAACTTATTTCAGGCTGTAATTCTGTCTGCACATGAGGGAATGAAGCAGCCCGTGTATGAGGAGCCATCGGATGAAGTGGAAGCAATGACCTATTTGTGCCGTAAGCTGAGAACCATGTTCAGCTTTCTGACCTCGCAATCTAAGGCCAAAGATGAGCCTGAGTTCTTTATTGACATGCTGTATGGGCAGCCAGAGAAGAACAGCCACCGTTATCTGGGGCTGAAGACCAGAAACATCAACGGGAAGAAAATGGTTTACCTTGTTGTTTGATGAATGATGGTTTCATGAGTCACAAGCAAGCGTTCCCCCAACTGCTGAGTCTGTGGGATTAAGGGGATTACGGAGTGTCAGTGGCTTAGTCATGCTTTCTACTCATGTCCTTCACAAGGCACATCCCCTACATTTGGAAGAATCCCCAATCTTGACCTCTGCTCTTGGGAGTGTAAAAGTTGGGAGTGTAGTGTAGCATCTGGGGAGACAGCAGGATCACAGTGTGGGATTCCTGGACTGATTTCCCTTTAGAGGGGAGTTATGTGACTCCCCGTACAAGGGCAACCCTGTTTCTTTGGTGCCTGCAGTTTAGAGAAGGCAGAGCCACTGGTTTTGAGAACCAGATTTGAGAGAGGGACCTGGCCAGGGTGGAGCATTGTCTGGGTGTTTCTGCGCTTGACCCATGCTGTAAGCTAATGGCCTGTTGCTCCTGACAGAGCCCCAAACTCCTCGGCCTCACTTGGAGGCCCCTTTGTAGACCAGGGCTCCCCTCCTCTTGTTCCCCCTGGGCTTAGGGCCTCGTGGGGAGTTCCAGGACTTGCTTCATGCTTGGGAATGCAGATGTGGTGCTTCTCATTTATTCTTAAAGCTACTGGTAGTTAAAGTAAAATTCAGTAACATTTTCTGACCAAGAGACATGTTTTGTTAAACAACAAAAAGGTACATATGGGTTCACATTGAAATATGTCTATATGCTGAATATAGCAACATATGCATCTAAGATTTGGGCATTTGGTTATTCATGGCGTGCTGGACTATTTAGGAATAAGGAAAATGTGGTTTATTACTTAAGAGAAACAAGGGCTGGTAGCTGTACTATTTTCACTCAGAAGCATGTTCATTTATGTAGATGCCACTTTAAGCTTTATCAGAATTAAATGTGAGATTTCTTCTTTGAGCCTTGCAGTGATTTCTGTGTGAGGGGCATATACACACATAGCTGCTGCCCTCAAAGTGGAGTCCCAGAAAAGGGGGACAACCAAATGAGATGGGTGGCTGCTTTGTACACACCTCGGTGTCCATCATCCTCAGCTGCACTGAAATGGCCATAGCACACTAGGCCCCTGCAGACACACGTAGATTCCTTCCATCGTTTCCTTCAATGGGATGCCTAGACCTGGGCAGAACGTAGTTCTGTCTCACCTGTTGCCAGGTGGGAAGATGAAAAGGTCTCATGATTCACCCAAGGCTGCACACAGTTAGCAAGGGTCAGAAGGTCACATGGGGGCTGGGCTCAGTGGCTCATGCCTGTAATCCCAGCACTTTGGGAGGCCGAGGTGGGCGGATCACTTGAGGTCAGGAGTTCGAGACCAGCCTGGCCAACATGGTGAAACCCCGTATCTACTAAAAATACAAATATTAGCCGGGCATGGTGGTGGGTACCTGTAGTCCAGGTACTCAAGGGGCTGAGGCAGGAGAATCACTTGAACCCAGGAGGCAGAAGTTGCAGTGAGCTGAGATCTCACCACTGCACTCCAGCCTGGGCAACAGAGCGTGACTCTATCTCAAAACAAACAACAAAAAAAGTCAGATGGGGATTTTCTAACTGCCTTGGTGGGAAGGCCATGGGAGTGGCCTGGCCCACACTGGCCCACTGGTTGCGACTGGGGCACATGTTCTTGAGATAGCACCTCTCTTAACCACCTGACTTCTGAACGGATTGAAAAAAAGCGTCAGCAGGTGTCCAAATGATTACTTTTTACTGATAGAGGCTGGTTGCAGTTGGGTCAAATGCACTTGCCCACTGAACTGCAGAATGAGGGAGTTCGAGACCCAGTTGCAGGCAAGTTGCAGAGGCCTGCCCTTCAAGGCAGCAGAGGCTGCTGGCAGGAGGGCGAGGTAGACACATGCTGTCTGTGGGTGGGCATTCCCAGGCCTTCTCCTCCAGTTTGGTAATCCATTGAAGTCCCTGCCTCTTCCCAGGGGTTAAGCGGGGTCAGGGTAGCCTAGTTGGCCACCCTTCCCAGGAAGAAAGCACCAGGGGTGGAGAAGGGTTTCCCACCAACACAGCCCGAGCTGTGCAGTGGGAGAATGAATTACAAATGAGTCAGGGAGGGCCACAGTTGTAACCACAGGGGCCACGTGGGCAGAGGCGGTAGGGAGTCATTGGAGGCCCAGGAACAACCACTGGAGGTGGTTTGAGTGACGACCAGGGACAGCTGCTGTGGGGCCTGCCAAATGAGACAAGAATCTCAATTTCTTGGTGAAAGTGAGAAATCCAGCAGTCACAGGAGTTTTTCCAGGCATGTTGGGAAAGAGAGTACGAGGGGTTTTCTTCTAATCTGTTAAGAGTGATGACAGGTATTTATACAGTTTAGAAACAAAGAGATGCCAATTATACCATTATCAGGAGGACAAGGTATCAAGTAACAAAAATTCAGGTTTCTTTTGAAGGCCATTTTCACAGGATAGAGCAACAATTTGTGTGTATGTTGGGTTGGAGGTGTCCTTTTTTCTTTTTTTTTTTTTCTTTTTTTTTTTTGAGACGGAGTCTCGCTGTCACCCAGGCTGGAGTGCAGTGGCTTGATCTCAGCTCACTACAACCTCCGCCTCCTGGGTTCAAGCAATTCTCCTGCCTCAGCTTCCCAAGCAGCTGAGACTACAAGTGTGCACCACCACGCTCGGCTATTTTTTGCATTTCTTTTTTTTTTTTTTTTTTTTAGCAGAGATGGGGTTTCACCATGTTGGCCAGGCTGGTCTCAAAATCTTGACCTCAGGTGATCCACTTACCTTGGCCTCCCAGTGCTGGGATTACAGCGTGAGCCACTGCGCCCGGCCCATAGCAACAATTTCTAAAGGAGTCTTTTTTTTTTGAGATGGAGTATTGCTCTGTTGCCCAGGCTGGAAGATCTGAGCTCACTGCAACCTCTGCCCACCGGGTTCAAGCAACTCTGGTGCCTCAGCCTCCCAGGTAGGTGGGACTAAGCAATTCTGGTGCCTCAGCCTCCCGAGTAGGTAGGACTACAGGCACGCTCCCACCAACACTCAGCTAATTTTTCTATTTTTTTAGTAGAGATGGGGTTTCACCATGTTGGCCAGACTGGTCTCAAACTCCTGGCCTCAAGTGATCTGCCCGCCTCGGCCTCCAGTGCTGGGATTACAGGCATGAGCCACCGCGCCCAGCCTAAAGGAGTCTTTTAAGACTCTTGTTCTCATTATACTTCCAGGGATAGGGTAGGACTATTCCAGAATAATTGGCTATAGTCACGAATACCCTCCCACTGTCTCTGTTGCACAGAACAAGAAGATGGATATTCCTGGTTTTGTTCTCAATTTAGCCCCTTATTAAATACTCAGAGTAGTATTTAATATTTAATAAAAACAAGTTTTATATGCAGAGAAAGTTCCATTGCTGTAGGTACAGAGAAGGGGATATATGCCCTTCAACTATCTCAACACTTATTGTTAATTATGAAGACTTTGCATTTTTAAGGCCTGCTTCTGGAATTTCATTAGTTAGCACTAGAAACAAAATGCAAGCCTTTAGACTTCCATGTTACTGGCGGAAATGGAGAACGGGGTGAATAGGATATTTAGTGAAGTGGGGTACATAAGAAGTTATTCTTCCACAGTACCCCCTTTTGCTGCTATTAGCAATATTTTAGCTCTAGATTTTCATCTGCATCCAATTCCTTCTGATTTTCAGATTTTCTTTCACAGTCTTCACCTAAATACACAATGTACAATATCTGATATTGTGATAATCTTTTAAGATTACATCCATACAACATTTTATAAGTATTGCCACAACATATATGCATTTTTCCCAGCGAGCCCACCCCTAGCATCTGTGGGGCCTAGGGCAGGACTACAAATCTCTGTATGTCTAAATATTTAAAAGCTTACAAACTGTTACATAAAATATTTACATCCACTTACCTGGACAAATACACCGAATTCAAAATTATGTGTAAAACTATGGTTTTAATATAGCTGAAAATTGGCAAAATATTAAAGATAGCTAATTTTTATTGTGTATCTCTAGGTATTATGTTGATGGGCCACTAATGCTTGGATGGGTAATAAAGACATACATAATCACATAATCCATAAATTATGTTATTTATTCTATAAATGTTTCTCATCTTCATTTCAGAAGAATGACTAATGAAGATTTTCACGCAATTGCATTCTTTTGACAGTAGTGCCAAATTAGACAAACTTTCCTGAGTCAGTATACTTTCAGATAGTTTTTAGTTATTTCAATTGGGAGAAACTTGACTCTGCTGAGTGGTAACGAATTATGAATAAATTCTTAAAGCGTTATTATGTAGAACTGAATCATGACTGTTGATATCATGTTTAAACAGTGTAGAAAGGGTGCATATGAAAAATTATCATGATTGCAGAAAATATTACACAATATTTTCATTATATAAAATAGTTATTATTTCACCATTATCATCGTTTCTTACATTTAGATCCATATAGGATTTCTTACGTTTTTCTTTTACGTTGTTGGGGTATTATCAAGAAAACTGAAAACTGCGGTAGGTTACTCACTTTGTTTGAATCTCTCTCTTCAGTACAATCTACACCTTGATCTACCATCGCCGGAAAATCGTCTCTATAGAAGTTAGTTTCAGAATCATTCATCCATAAATCTTTTTCTTCAGACTCCAGCAAATGCTTCTAGTTCCGATTTTCTTACATTGTACTTTAATGTCATTTTAGTGTTTATTTCATATGCAGTTGCTTTTTGGAAACCATTTTCTCCTAAAACTTTATGCAATATTTTAAATCCTTTTGGATTCTTTAAAACTTTTTCTAATTGTAATAACTAGACAGCTCAAATACAAAATTAACTCTATTTTCTGCCAAAGACCACGATTTGCTCTTTGAATGCTGCCTATTATTTCACTTAACTCTTTTAACGCATCTCATGTGTTAACCTGTCTACAATAAGTCAAATTGCTTTAACAGCACTCATGGGGTTACCATCATTGTATCTGAGGGTAGCCACAGGTCAAATTCAAAATGCTTCAAGATGTTCCATCTTTAGACACCGCCAGAAACAAAAAAACAACCCAGTATGTCATCTTTGAAATGATCCAACGAATCGAATGCCGTTGCTCTAAGTACAGTGGTCATCGAAATCCAGCTGCTTGCTAATTGCTTGCTAATTTCCGGGGCCCCTCTTGCCCAGGTCTAAGAGTGGTTCTGGTTTCCATTAGTGCTAAAATGCCTTCTATATCCTTACTTCTCAATTCGCCAAAGGAGCAAGTCCCAGACCCCAGCCTGCTGCAACTTGGCAACATTCCTACAGATGTGGCTTGACAAACTAAGAAGAAATTCTGGTCTCTCAGGAACAGAGACGAAGCACCCCTCGGCCTAGGGAAAGGTCACAGAGGGCCCCGTAACGCAACAGCATGTGAAAGGCTGCCGGCTGGTGGCACAGGCAGACCTCCTCCCGCGTGGACCAAAACCCTCAAATCTTTGGGGGAAGGAGGGTGGCCACCCTGTCGTCCCCAAAGCACAGGTGACGGCCCGCGGCGGCTGGGGCGAGGGACCCGAGCTGGGAGGATTGGGGCCCACAGGCAAAGCCAGGCCGGCTTCAGAGTCCGGGCCCCTGACCCCAAGGAAAGGTGCCTCTCACACACCGGAGGCTCCAGGAGTGGGGCGGGCATTTCGGGTCCAGGGCACGGCGTGTCAGAGGCCACGGGCGGGAACAGAAGGAAGCAGGTGTGGCTGGTGCCTGGGGGCGAGGGGCAGCGGAGAGGCCCGGGAGGCTAAAGGAGAACGCGGCGCAGACCCGAGGGGCGCCGCAGGCGACGTGGGCTTTGGAGAAGCACGGACAGGTCCTGAGACCCCGTTGGGCCGACACACCCCCTCCTGCGTGCGGGGGCAGACGTCCCGGTGGGGTAGACTGGCAGCCTAGTCCGCGGCGCGGGAGGGCAGGTGGGAGGCTGGAGGCGCCCTCGCGCCCCTCAGTTATCCGGGAGCCGCGCGCCGGCGACCTCGACCCTGTCGAACCCGGCGGAACACTCAGAAAGAAGCTGAGCGCCTCGCAGCGGCCAGGACAGCAGGCCAGGCCCGCGCGCTCCCGCAGCGCACGGCCAGACGCGACGCCCCTCAGCACGGAACCCAGCCTCGCGGACTACCCCGAAGCTCAGAGCCACATCCCGCGCAGAGGACCGCGGCGACCGGAAAAGCAAGGCAGAGGCGGAAAACCACCGCGAGGTCCCGCCCCCGCTCCGCGCCTGCGTCTGCGACTGCACTGGGGTTGGCCGGGCCGCGGTGGGGCGGGGCCGCTCAGGCGCCTTGGACGCGGAGCCGTGGGACGAGGGCGGCGGTGAGTTCGAGGTGGCAGACTGACTGGGGCGAGCGTGCTGTGGCCCTTCCCTGCGCTGCCTCAGGGTGCCTCCCGCTCGCCGGGACTGAGTTCCGCGCCGGCGTGGCCTGCTGGGTTCCAAGCGCCAGGAGTCGGCGCAGCCGCTCTCAGCTTTGGGGACGGGACCGAGAAGCGGGGTGTGGGCCTCACGGGACTGTCCCCCCTGACCTCGGGCAGCGCTGGGGCGACAGAGGGCAGGCGGAGGCTCGCGGGGACCACCAGCACCCCCGGACCCGCTCAGCCGTCCCTGTTCACAGGCGCCGCCCCCAGGAGCCTCGGCAGGGGCCTAGGACGCCCCGGTGTGCAGAAGAGAAGCGGGATCAGGTTCACGCACACCCGCGATCGATCGTAACTTTTGTTTTGTTTTGTTTTGAGACACAGTCTCGCTCTGTCGCCCAGGCTGGAATGCAGTGGCGCGATCTCGGCTCACCGCAACCTCCGCCCCCCCAGCCCCCGCTCCCCGCCCCCCCCCCCCCCCAAGCGATTCTCCTACCTCAGTCTCCTGAGTAGATGAGATTAGAGGCGCCCGCACCCACGCCCGGCTAATATTTTATTTTATTTTATTTTTATTTTTATTTTTTTGAGAAGGAGTCTCGCCCTGTCGCCCAGCCTGGAGTACAGTGGCACAATCTCGGCTCACTGCAATCTCCGCCTCCTAGGTTCAAGTGATTCCCCTGCCTCAGCCTCCTAAGTAGCTGGGATTACAGGCACCCGCCACTATGCTCGGCTAATTTTTGTACTTTTAGTAGAGATGGGGTTTCGCCATGTTGGCTAGGTTGGTCTTGAACTCCTGACCTCAGGTAATCCGCCCGCCTCTGGCTACCAGAGTGCTGGGATTACAGGTATGAGCAACCACACCGGGCCAGACTTAACTTTTAAAGTCACTGGTAACCCATGCTTCCTGGAGTTGCATCTGGGGACACCCAGTGGGGAAACCCATCGCATTTGATACGCCTTTATACACCATGCTCAGTTCAGGCGAGGGGAGGTCACAGCCAAGAGCTAGGGGCCAGCTGATAATGTCGTACTTGATTCCATAGTCAAAGAAGGAGCTGGGTAATCAGCAAAATTGTAACTTTTGATGAACCCATCAGATGGCAGCCATTTAGCCAGAAATCTAAGGAAAGAGAGGCCTCCAAGACCCAACCATGAACATGAGAAGGGGGTTCCATACAAGCAGATAAGAAAACAGTTTTTTTGTTTGTTTGTTTTTTGAGATGGAGTCTCGCTGTCTCCCAGGCTGGAGTGCAGTGACGCGATCTCGGCTCACTGCAAGCTCCGTCTCCTGGGTTCACGCCATTCTCCTGCCTCAGACTCCCATGTAGCTGAGACTATAGGCGCCCGCCACCACGCCTGGCTAATTTTTTGTATTTTTAGTAGAGGCGGGGTTTCACCATGTTAGCTAGATGGTCTCGATCTCCTGACCTCGTGATCCGCCTGCCTTGGCCTCCCAAAGTGCTGGGATTACAGGCATGAGCCACTGCGCCTGGTCAAGAAAACAGTTCTAATGTCCACACCACGTGTGGACTAATGTGAGGGCATAGAGCTTCTAGGAGCAGCAGAAACAGGAGATTTTGCACCCACTCTGGGCCCTTCTCCACCAGCGTTCACTGGGGGCTTGTGGTAAAGAATGGGGCAGAGCAGGAGACCAGAACGCTTTTACCGTGGTGCAGACCTGGAAGAAGAGATGGCTGCTCTGGCTCGATCCTGTCTGGATCCTTCTCTCTAGCAGTACAAAAACCTTAAACCATTGGAATATGGACAGCAAATCCTGTCACTCTGGGCACCGGTGAAAACCTGTTTCAGCCGGGGATAGAGAAAAGGGTACGGTGGGGAAGCAAGAAACTGTCCTAGGACTATATGATTAGGGTCTTCATAGCTGAGAAAGGGGCAGGATTCCTGAGAAAGCCTGTGACCCAGGGACACCCCATCTCTTGATCTTGCAGATGGCGTCCCATGCAGAGTGCCGTCCTCTGGGAGTGTTTGAGTGTGAACTCTGTACCTTGACAGCTCCGTACAGCTATGTGGGACAGAAGCCCCCCAACACCCAGTCGATGGTGTGAGTGCATGCCTTTTGGGCCAGTGCCGGGGAGGCCTGTGCCCAGTGCTGGTTGGTGGGTGGTGTGCCTAGGTCTGACAGCTGGCTCAGGTGTGGCGCTTTAGGCCCCACCCTGGCCAGGCTCTGAATGCTTCCGGTGTAATCTCTGGAGGCCTGGGCAAGGCTTGAGGTCTGACTCTTCCAGAACCTTCCTCCACACCTAGCCCAGAGTCCAATACCTGCTCTAGCTGTGGGGGAGCAGCTCAGTAGCTGGGGGACCTGTGGTGGCCTCCCCCTTTGGGGCTGCACCCTTGCCATGACACTTTCTTAATGGGAGGCCTGTCTCCCTTGCAGACCTGGATTAGAGCCAGTGGGTCCGGGGGCTTATCTCTTGACCTCCAGCTTGTCCTTCATCAAATGCCACTTTGTTGGAAAGCTGGCCGGTGTGTTACTCACATGGGATGCAGTGGCAGGGGCATGGCTTTTTCCTTCTGGCTGTCATCCCTGTGCTGACCAGGAGCCTGAGTGTCATCATGTCACCCTGGGGTCTCATTCTGATGTGTAGCATGAGGCCAGCTGGCTTCCAGGGGCTGTGAGGGTGTGGCTTGGGGTGTAGGGAGGCCTGGGGTATTCAGATGGCAGCCTTGTGCCCCCACTCTGGTGAATCAGTCAGGGTCTGGGGGCCCATGTTGCAGCAGCCCTGCTTTTGGCTGAGAACAAGGGGTTCTCTCTACCATGGCTGTTACAGAGGTGAGAGCAGGTTCAATTTCAGTGCCAGTGTGGCCCCAGTTGCTGATCCTTTCTGTCACTGCCCTGCAGCACGGGTGGCCTAGTCCCCTGCCCTGATGAGCCCACGCAGGTATGCAGGCCCTGCAGAGGTGCAGGCTGCTGCTGCCTGGCCATAGGTCATGGCTGATTTTCCGACGGCAGAGATTTGGGCTGTTCTGACGCCGGCATCACTCTCCTGCAGCCTCCTGGAGGAAAGCTATGTCATGAAGGATCCCTTCACCTCCGACAAGGACAGATTCCTGGTCCTCGGCTCGTGCTGCAGTTTGTGCAGCAGGCTGGTGTGTGTGGGCCCGGTGGGTAAGCAGTGTGGGCTGGGGCCACCTGTCCTTGCTGTGGTTATCCTGGAGCTCTCCCTGGGTAGGGAGGGCTGGGAGAGAGGGACCAGCGGGTTCACCCCATTATAGATGGGGCCCCTCAGCTGATGAAGGGGAGAGGTGAGAGGGCAAGCTAGGGTCAGTTAGAGGGTCTCAGCCTGGTGTAGGAATAGAAATAGGTAATTGGTGGCTCTGCACCCACCCCAGTGGCCCCTCAGGGTTCCTCCCCTTCCCACCAACAGTGCAGACAGTCCTTGTGCTCCCTCTCACCAGGATGGTGACTTACTTTCTAGATGTTCTTGGAGGGATCTCCAGGAGAAGGGACTGTCCTTTCATGAGCACTTGTTGTGTGCCAGGTCCTGTGCTTGGGACCTGTTTTACTGCTGAGGCTTCATTCAGTCCTGCCCCTTAGTCAGGTAAAGCAGTATTATATTCCACCCATTTTATAGATGAGGGAACTGAGCTTCAGAGAGGCTGGGTGGGCCAGGTTCACCTGGGTAGCTGAAAACCCAAGGACGGATGGAAGTGGAGCAGTGTGGCTTTCACAGCGTGCCCAGTGTACTCAGAGTGACCCCAGAGTCTGAGAAGTCCCTGAGCATCTGCCACAGGTCGACACGCGCAAAGGGGAGCTGTATCAATAGCCAGGGGGACGAGATGGGCCAGGGTGGGAGGAGCCTCCGCAGTGTGGCATGGGAGTATCTGAGGCTCATGGAGGAGCTGGTGGTCCAGGAGAAGCTGGGAAAAGAAGACTGCAAAGGTGGGTGGGCCAGGTGGGGAGGTGGAGGTCTTGAATGCAACACCTTGGCCTTGGGCTGCTCTTCGTGAGCAGCGGGGTGGCGGGGGTGGGGGGCGCACGCAGGTACCACAAGTCTGCAGCTTTGTTTGTTTAAACAGTAGGTTGTTAGTGAGTGGATCTCCATGGCGAAGGGTGTTTTCTAAGGACTGCAGGAGGGCAGCCTTATGTTTGCGAGCACACTAAGCTTTAAGAACAGACAGACACCAAAAATAAGAGTGGCCTAAGTAAAGCAAATAGTTATTTACTTACTTTCTCCTATGTAAGAGTCCAGAACTGGTGGCCTTGGCTGGAAGGGCACCCCTGTTGTCTTCAGCAGAGTCTCTATTTGGGTCCCTTGTGGCTGTGGCAGCTCCCACCATCATATCTGCATCCCAGGCAGCGGGAAGGGATGTGAGAGCACAGTCCATTCCTTCAAAGGGCATGACCAGGAGGTGGCACACACAGTTGCTGACACCCCTAACCAGCCTGAGTCACATGGCGATGCCCAGTTACAGAGGGGGCTGGGGAATGTCATTCTTAGCCACATGCTGTGCACCGTGATGAATCTCGGGAGTTCTAGTGTGTAAGAGAGAGGAGAGCGGACATGGCTGGACAGTTCTGGCCTCCTGCCCAGACTAGCTGGCTCGTCCATGGCGTCTTCGGTCTGTGGGGCTGTCCTTCCTGTCCCCTGCCGCTCCCAGCACCAGGTGGCCACTGTTCGTGCTGTGATAGCTGGGAGGGGAGGACTCTGGGATTTTCGGGGCATGGCCTGTGCTCCACCTTTCCATTGTTGTCACTGCCCCGTGATGGAGCAGAGCAGGCCCCAGAGTCTTTCTGTCCCATCCCAGCTGTTCCCACCCAGGGTAGCCCAGGCCTGCATTGCTTTTCTCCTGGACACCCTGCCAGGCCCTCAGGCCTGGCTCTCCCTCTTGCTGGTCTAGCTCTGGCCACCTGCCCACACTGTGCATGCTGGGGCCCCAGCCCAGCCCCCCAAGTGTGGGAAGGGCTGGCCCCTGGGAGGAGCTGCACCATGTTCCCAGGATACTCAGCCTCCATCCTTGTCCACTTCTTTAAGGAATGCAGTTTATTCTACTCCAAGAGATTCTGCCTCCCTTGTGTCCGGGAGAACATCAGTGCTTTTCCTCAGGAAATTCGGCAAGACTTGGAGAAAAGGAAAGCTCCATCAAAGAGGACCCCCAGCCAGCCCGGTTCTCGGATGTGAGTGCAACTGGGGCTAGGTCATCGGGCGGCACCCTGCACAGAGCTCCTGGGCCAGCCTGCGCCGGGGATGCTGCTGAGCTGGTAGCCACCATGCCTGGCCTTGTTTCTGGACCATTGGGAGCAGCACTGCAGCCCAGGGGAGCTGGAGTCCAGCTTGGAGCAGCCACAGGCCCAGGGAGCTGTAGCAAGAGGGTAGCCCAAAGGCAGATGCCAGACAAGACACAGCCAGGAACCCGGCCAGGTCCCCCCACATGCCCCTCAGGGCCCAGGCCTGAGTGAGTGCTGCTCAGATGTGACTGAGAGGGATGACCTCCTTCAGCAGGGCAGCTCCTAAGAGGCTGCGTGCAGGTGCATGTGGGGGGAGATGCCACACTGTGTCGGGGCCATGGTGCACTGTAGGTGGCTGCAGTGGTCTCTCTGTAAGGAAAATCACTGACAGCAGCTCCTTCTGGAGCCAGTCTGGAAGGTCTAGAGGGGTATAGAATTTTTATTTCATATCCTTATGTGGTGCTTGGAAAATGTTTTTAACCTCGACCATGTATTATGTTTATAATTAAAAACCCAAAGAACCAGCTCATGTTTGGAAAAGGAATCTTCCACTGAAACATTTGGATACCCGACGTTCTCCCTGGACACTTGGCCCGGCAATAGTTGGGGTCTCCTGGGAAGCTGAGTGCTGGCTTCTAGCCTCTCCAGTTCCCTCAGACTCTGGCTTCAGCTCGGGCCCCTCCGTTCTGTCTCTCTCGATTCCAAGTCAGGAATGCCGTGGGCTTCCTGCCCTCACCCCACACCTCAAGACCATCCCACTGCCTGCCTGCTTGCCCCCTGCCATCTCGCACTCAGCCCTGGGTGCCTGTGAAGCCTGGCCCCACTGCCTGCCGGGGGTTCCTGCAGCACCCCCTACTCCAGGCTCCCCATCTCCCTGAAGCTTCCAGGGTAGCAGCTGGTGGGACACTGATCTGTGAGCTCTGGAATGTCTGCTTAGAATTCTGAGAGGCAGGAACTGCTCTGTCTTTGTAACTACTCAAGGCCAACTGTCACATGAAGGAATGAATAAAGAGTTTTTACTGACTTGTGCACTGATGGACTTTAAGATGCTCACTGCTTTAAAAGTTCCCATTGTAGGTGACTTCAGACGAAAGGATGTCGTATTCCGGAGCCAGATTGTCCTTGATCCATTCTGTATGTTGAAGGACACAAAAGGGACTGTGCAGGTGGAGACAGCCTCCATGAGGGGCGCAGGGACTGTTCTGGCGGAGGGCGGACCCCACAGCTGGGGACTTGGTTCTTTTAGACCAAACAGTCCATCTCGCAGCATCACTCAAAACTCACCAAAAAATTTTAAAAAATAGTTTATTTTTTAAAAACCATTAAGGCAAAACTGTACCCTGAAATTAACTCTGTACATTCATCAGTCTTACAGTAGGACATCCCAAACACAGAAGTTCCCATATATTCAGGATATAAATCAATACATGTGGTCAGTTCAGTCTCCTAATAGGAAAATGAAGACCCAAAATTTTTTTAAAAATTAAGGTTATTTTATAGCCATTTTCTAATTGCCTGGAGCCAATCAGTTCATGTGACTAGAAAAATTACTTTCACTCTTCTCTGCACACCCTTGATTCTGGAGGTCCTGGATGCCCGCTCCCCCCACCAGGAGAGGTATGAAGTTGGAGAGAGGATGCTGGGGCCTGTGTGGCAGTTCCTACTTTGGAACTGCACCTGTTTAGCACAAATAAGAAGCTGTAAGCCCCAAAATACTGAGAGTATAAGGCACTCACTAGTAGAGCACATGTGGAGAGACTGGGCCCAGTCCTTGCTCTGGGATCTGCCTCATTCTCGCGTGTGTTTCTGTCAACCCTCTCTCTTAGGGTTTTAGCCTAATGGCATTATGAATCCCAGAGGGTGTAACCAATATGCACTGAGAAGTTTTGCCAAGTTATTGGAAACAAGGTATGGGGAGACTCACAGGGTCTGTGGTTTCTGCTTTCTGCTTTGGGTTGGGCCACCTGGAGGATGCCAGAGAACCGGCACGTGCAAAGAATTTCCATCAGGACATTTCCAATTACCAGCGTTCTTTGGTAATAACCCATAGGTAACAGTTCCCTGAAGAGCAGACAGCTATTTACTAAACAAGAATAGTGAAGGGTCTTTAGCGAAACACTGTTGTATGAAATCGGTGGCCTCTAACACGGAGTCTAAGGCCTCGCTGGTGGAAGTGACTAGTGATAGCCTCTCCTGTGCTCTGTGCATATACAGTGTGGTAAAGGGAACAGATTTCCACATTGAAAGTAAATTCTGCATGGCTCAGGAGAAATGAAAAGCTGTGTGTGTGTGCGTAGTGTATTTTAGATGTTTGATTTCAGCTTCCTTTGTGTTTCCAATAGGGTCAAGAGCCAGGCTTTTAAGAATATGAGTCAATTAACACTGATTTCAAAAGAATCCAAATGTTTGTTATTAGATGAATGATTGTAAGTTAGTAAAATATTTGTATTAGGATATTTTTCAAAAACTCAAATCACAGTATTTAAGATATAGCTATTAACATAGTTCTTTTTACCACACAATGTAGAAAAAAGTGATATTTAACATGAACACTGTAACTTTACCAAAAAGAGTACTACATGGTCTTCATCTTTTGTGAGGTACATGAAAAAGGAACTGACTGTGCCTTAAAAAAAGTGAAGTTGCCAAAAGTGAGTGATTTTATTGTGAAATGATCGGCCAGTCACTCCTCTCCGGGGCCTGAAGGCTGACCCTCTCTGACTTGAGGCACAGCCAAGGCCTGGGGGGCCGGGGAAGGTGCCCGACTGTGTCCCAGGCCTGCGGCATGGCCCCCCACGCCCGGTCACCACTTTTCCTAGGAGCCAGGCTGGGTGGACTGGGGGCCTGTTTGTGCACCAGTTTGCATGGCACTTTATCAATTCATTAAATGAATGGATTTTGGATGCTGGATGTGTGGGCAGAAGAGGGGCAAGAGAAGAGGTGGCAGGTAGACTCCCTCCTCCTCACATTTGACCCAACTAGCAAACTTAAAAAAAATAAAATAAAATAAAAGCTGACCCCCCTCCCCAGGTCTTAGTTTGCTATCTCTGATGTAAAAATCAATTATTTTTTCTCTCTCTTTTTTTTTTTTTCAAATAATCCATCTAACAGCCATGAGACCACTCAAGTATTTGAGGTCATCAGCTGCGTCCATCAAGACATGATATTGAACATGGACACCATCTGGTCTGTTGGTCTGTTTTTGTTGGCAAAGGACTCCAAAAGGATGCAGTTGTATGTGTTTCAGCTGAACCACATTCCATAGCTCCTCTCCCCTCACAAAAGGGTTTCTCTGGGGGGAGAAAAGTAACTGATGATACCTCTCATGTCTCAAACTGAAATTCTGAGAAGCAAATGGTCAGTTGAGGGCCCCATTCCAGATCTGCAGGGACGTCCTCAGATGTCCAGAGCTGGCAAAAGGTGGAGCAGGCAGCAGCCTTGGGCACCAGCCTGTCTCTTTCTGTTCTGATAAGGCCACACACATGGCTTTTTGTGATAAGCTTCCAGCCCATGCCACTGAAATAACGTTTAAGAACCTGCTGCATTTCACAGAAATAGCGTAATGGAAATCATTATGTAATTAAACAAAGCATGAAGCTCATTATCTTTTTCTTTTTAACAAAACCTTCAATTTCACATTTTAGTGTATACTGTGGTTTCCAGAGAAATATATGGATCTCCTATATTCTGAGTCAGACCAAATTTATTGCCTTTATTCTTACCCTAGTCTATGGGGTCAATAACCGTTTTCCTGAATGCTGTCAAAATGGCGCCTGAAAATATCTAAATCCCAGCAAAAACCTAGACCTCAACCGTTGCAACCCAGTCATAGATCTTTCTAGGCAGAAGGCCTCTCAGGGGAGTACATGCCCTGGGTAAAGGCCATGGACTCGGAAGCAGGAAGGTCACGGGATGATTTAATGGCATCAAATAATCCTTTGGTGAGGTGGCCTTGGTTGCCCTCAGCACAGTCGAGGCAGGTTAATCATTTATTTGCCACAACCCTTCCTTGCTCTGTAAAGCTGCAGCACAACTGGGTGGTCCGTATAGCCTTTTCTGCCACAGATATTTGTGGACATTTCACTTCCAGACTGTGACGTCTGAAGATGGGCTTGAATGACAGCAGCCATCATCGCTGCCATTAGGGAGGTGCACACAGCCCCCTTTGCTCGATGCAAATATTTGGTTGGTAAGAAATTCCAGTGCAGCTAAACAAGTCAGCTTGGACTGAGTTAAGAAAAGCTGGGCCACTTTTAACATGAGAAGAGCGGATACTTCCCCATGCTTGGCAATGCCAATGCCGTAAAAATGGGAAGTGTTGAGACAAACCTCCTGTGGACGAGAGGTTCCCGTGGACATTTTTAACAATCATGAGCCTTCAGGTGGTGGCATCAGTCTTCATGGGTGACTTCTATGGACAGCATAATTTTCTTGCCTCTCCTGAATCTATACCACTTTTCTGAATGTGAAAGAAGGTCTAAAAAGTAATCCCTCAGGATCCCTGCATCAGGCCAACCATGCTAACTGCAGAGGGTGAGGCTGGCAGTCCAGGAGATGGGAGCTGAGGACAAGGCTGCAGGCCCCTGGGTCACCTGTCCTTGCACTCACCAGGTGTAAGAGTCTAGAAACAACAGGGAGGCTGCAGGAGGTGGAGAAAGTGCACCGTGCCTGGGGACCAGCGGCTAGCAACACCCAGCAGGCCCTACATCTGGAGGCTGGTGTTTTCATTTTAAAATGGAGGCTGATTTGCTGTTACCCCCTCAAACAGCTGAGGAGACCACAGGAACCTGCTTTGAAAGCTGCCCAGAGCCATGGCATCCATAGGTGGTGAGCTGTGGGCATGTTCTCCTGGTGGCATCTGCATTTTGAAAGGCCACACTGTTGAAGAGGTACCAGCTGTTGAAGGTGGCCAGCTTTCCCCAGGCCCCAGGAAGCCCCCCACCAAAGGCCAGGCTGTCGGTCAAGCCAGTCTTAGCTGGGTGCATTGGGCTTGCTGTGTTGAAGCAATGAATCTATTTTAAAACTGGAGTTCAGTGAGACATTTCAAAGACAGGTGTGGCCACTGGATCAGGACCAAAAAACCCTCCATCATGTATGCGGCTGGTAAGTATCAGATGTGCGCAGAGATACAGTGGTTTGAAAATGGGAGTTTGAGGTGGGAAGTGCTTGGAACCAAACACAGAGAGGCCCAGGTGCAAGTTCAGAGGAGACAGACCTTAGGAGGTTGCGGTTTCATCAGGGCTTGCTTTGGTGCATCTGTTTCCATCCGCGTCTGGTAGGGTCTCTTTGAGGAAGTGGCTTCCGCATGGCCAGCAGGAAGAGGTGAAGAGGAGAGGGGGTGCTGGGGGCGGTGCGGGGAGGGGGGTTTGTCACTGCAGGCCGGGACCATCGGCCGCTTCTCCTAAGCCCAAGACGTGCCCAATGTCAGTTTCACCAAATTGGGGTAGCACCTTTTGCACGTATCTTCAAGGCTCCCTTTACACAACCGAAGTTCCTTCCAGACGTCATACGAGATGCTGCTCCCCTGTGTGTGGGCAGGCTCAGGTGTGTGCACTCGAGGAGTCTCCATCCCACCTGCCCTAACTACAGAGGCCACAGGGTGTGCGCCTCAGCTCTAGCATGGCCTTTTGCAGAGCCTGCTGAGGTATTTGTTACATGGTCCATTGCGGGGAAGTGGTGGCTAAGTTGTTGACTTCTCACGGTATAACAAATCTCTCATTTGTACCTTGAGCTCTTGCTCAGCTCTGGGAGGCTGCCCTGTCCCTGGAACCTCCAGACAATGCTCCAGGAAGGCTGTTTCCCTGGGGGTCTAAAATGGCCCAGTGTAAGAAACGCATCAGCGCAGCAGAAGGGTGCCTTGTCTGCTCTCTAAATGCAAAACAAAACAAAACACAGCTCTTTAAAACAGGGACAGCTCTCCTGGGCATCCTTGAATGCTGAGTTCTGGGTTTCTGCCCCACTTCACGTCCATTATGTTCGTATAGCAAACACACCCATTAGGAAGATGCTTTATACTCTTCTCATCGGAGCTGGAGGAAAGGTCAAGCGGAAACAGGCAAGCGAGGTGGGAAGAAAGGCACCAGCAGCCGTCAGCCCGTGCTCCCAGTCCCGCTCCTGCCGCTGTAACTGGAAGCATCTTGTTTTGACAATTCATCCAAACGGACGTAGGCCTGCACAGTTCTCTGGTCTCTGGAAGTGTGGTGGGGACAGAATCCAACATGTGGGACACCCAGCTGGAAGTGCCAGGAGGTGGGAGAGGAGGGATGCGCCGCCAGGCTCCCCTGGACAGTGGGGAGGCCTGCGTCTGCTCCCGAGCCACAGCCAGCTGGCACACAAGAGGCACGTCTGGGAGGAGTCCCTCGCCGTGCCTTCACCCTGGTCAGCACGGTAGACCAAGGCTGTTTGGTCTCTGAGGACTTTGGCACTTTTTGCTATTAAAAGTTGAGAAAATGAAAAACCGTGTTTAAACAATGACTTGTTGAAGAGTGGGTAAATTTGGCGACTTCCTACATTCGCTGCCAGAGGGAGCGGGTGCCACACATGTGCTCCGACACTCCTGGAATCTGTCCTGACATCTCTTTTGTTCTTTTGGCTGATGTCTGTTGAAACCCAGCAAGCAAGAAATGCACTCTGTTAATAGTTCCCATTTGAACTGGGGCATAATCAGCCTATATTTGAGTATTGATGCCCTGAGAAATCTATGATTAGGTGACCCAAAATATTCCAGCATTGAGTGGCAATTAGTGGTTTTGTTATTTAAAGAAATAGGAATGCCTGATTTCCTTCCCTATCAACACAAGAGACCAATGTCGAGTGACTTTCAGCCTGAGGTCACTGGTGTCTCCATTCTGGCTTCACCAGAGATGTCCCTGGAAGTCTTGCTGGGCCTTAAGGAAACCAAATGCTCACCATCGCTGCTGAGTGTCCCGGGAGCTAACATCGAACTTGCCAGTCAGCTCACTGTTACTGCTGAAAGCCTGAGACGGGGAGCTATTTTAAACAGGTTTTATGAAAATGTAAACAGAACAATGACTTCTCTGAAAACCATGAGGCTCACTTTCCTGGACCACATCTCCTTGAATGGCACAGGGTACATCAGAGCGAGCAGCTGCAGGGTCGTTGGGGACAACACAGGCTTGGCATTGGGCTCCAGCCCCTGGATCTTGTTGACATAGGGGCTTCTCATTTTAGGAAATAATACTGAAACGGATGCACCATGACACTCAAAGGCTAGCTTCTTTCTGAATTAGGATGGCCACTTGGCTGGTGGCATATATGGAAACACTTTTATTTGCTTTTGGTTCCTAAGACACTTGGGCAGACTGCCTGCTGCTGCTGCTGCCATTGCTGGCCAACAGCCCCTTTGATTGCATCTTTTTTTTTTTTTTTTTTTTGCGGGGGTGGGAGAGGGTGGAATCTAACTCTGTCACCCAGGCTGGAATGCAGTGGTGAGATCACAGCTCACTGCAGCCTCGACCTCCTGGGTTCAAGCAATCCTCCCACCTCAGCCTGCAGAGTAGCTGGGACTACAGGTGTGTGCCACCCCGATGAACTAATTTTTAAATTTTGTGTACAGACAGGGTCTTGCTATGTTGCCTAGGCTGGTCTTGAACTCCTGGGCTCAAGTGATCTTCGCACCTCAGCCTCCCAAAGTGCTGGGATTCCATGTGTGAGCCACTGCGCCTAGCCTGATTACAAAAACCAAAACGGACTAAATTTGTAATTTTTAAAAAAGGATGTCCTAACCCTAACTTTCACTTTTTTCTAGTGGAAGTCTCACACTGTGTCCTTCCCACTCTCGCATTTTCATAATGCTGGTCATGGGACCCTTATCAATCCTAATCATTCTTAAAATAATAATGACCTCAGAAGAGCCAACTTTTCTAAAGATGGGGGAGAGGCATCGACGATACCTCCAGGTGCCCAGCGACTCCCTGGAGGCGGTGGTCCTGGCAGTTCCAGTCCAGATCTAAAAATTCTCAACAGGACAATTTATCTACCAGGTGGACAGAGAGAGAAAGTGTTTCCAGGTCCATATATTCTTGACAAACTGCCATAATCAACGCTGCCTTCCCAGCTGGACTGAGGCTGGTAAGTTGGTTTTGAAGGCTAAAACAAAAATTTTAGATGTTGAAAAAACTACCTTACATACAAAGGAGACTTAACAACCTAAACCATTGTAAAAAATAACCAACTCTTGTGAAATCTGCCATTTGAAGTAAAACTGCCATTTGAAGAAGACTCTACCCCCTCTCTCGATCCGCAGGGGGACTGGCTCCCACCCAGCCCAGGCTATGAAGACACATGTGCCTCATCTGCGCTCCAGAGAGCATCTACTGTCACCAAGAGTTAAAACAATGAAACATCATATCTTTAAAAGCAACATAACAAAAGATACGGGAGCTGCCAAATGGGGCCCGGAGGAACACTGACAAGTAAGGTGTCAGTCTGTCCCTAAGAACACCACCATTCCCACAGACAGCTGGACTGGGTGGGTTCAGGTTGACTGGACGGAGCTGAGTGGAGCAGGAAGCTGGCGGGCTTCGGGAGCTTGTCTCGTCCCGCTTACCACGGGCGCTAGCTTATGACAGTCCAGAGCGGGGGTCTTGAGACTCTGTTTTCTGGGCTCTTCTACGCAAACCTGGAAATGGGCCTTTCCACATATTAGTTACAACCACGAAAACAGTGAGCCAAAAACAAAACAACAGCTGCATTTTGATAGCTTATCTAACAGTTTTTTTTTTTTTTTTTAAGACAGAGTCTCGTTCTGTCACCAGGCTGGAGTGCAGTGGTGCAATCTTAGCTCACTGCAACCTCCAACTCCCTGGTTCAAGCAATTCTCCTGCCTCAGCTTCCCGAGTAGCTGGGATTACAGGCATGTGCCACCACACCCGGCTAATTTTTGTATTTTTAGTAGAGACAGGGTTTCACCATGTTGGCCAGGATGGTATCGATCTCCTGACCTTGTGATCCACCCGCCTCGGCCTCCCAAAGTGCTGGGATTACAAGTATGAGCCACTGTGCCTGGCCCAAACAGTTCTTTAAAATTCTCCATCCTATGATTAAAAAGCAGCATGTTGTCTTTCTTTAGATTCAGGAAACAGAAGTGAAGTCTTTGAAATAAATATTTTGCTGCTTTTTACATACTTCACCTTTGGATACATCTAGACTTATAGGATTATAAACATTGTTAAAAAGTGCTGATTAGTTTTCAGAATTATAAAGGAGCACAATAGTCAAAAGCGGGGTGAATGGGAAGACAGGCCACGAATTTTGAGGTTACCAGTTAATTAAATGGTAAATCACGAATGTGATCTAAAGCAATGTGCATTGATTAACATCGGGTGAGTTAAAATCAGACCATTGAGCATAATTCGCCGTAATCTTCCCAGTCCTGAGATTAGCCACCTACCCCCAGCATTTGAGTTCTATGCTCTTAGAAGTACTCGTTAAAACAAAGATATGGAATAATATGCCGGTTACCTACAGCTCAGACTGTCCAAGCTCTAAGGTTAAAGTGGTGGATATTTGTGCAAAATCGTGCTGCTCCCCCGTCTCCTTTGTAGTGCTGTCAGCTTCAGAACTCCTGGAAAAGGTGTGGCTGATCTGAAGGAACTCAGTACATGTCCCTGTAGATCTCCTGCAGTAGCGGGTGCAGCGCAGCATCCGACTCCTTCTTGATGATCTGCACCAGCTGCGCATGCTCCGTCACCAGCTGCCGGAGGTCTGCCATTTTTTGAAGAAGTTTTGGGAAGAGAAAGATATCGTCCGGGTGGTTGCTCTGCAGGTGGAGTCTGAGCACATGTACAATACCCTCCTGCATTTTTTCAATGTGTCCTACGTTTAGAAGGCCAGGACGATCTAGTCTCGAAAGAAGAGAGAGAGGTTTGAGTGTGATAATCACCCAAGAACTGCTTATCGGTTTCAGGAACCAAACATGCCTATTTTATGTGGCCTTTCTTAGAAAAAAACTGAGCTGCCTTTAGATATTGTCAACTTGACTGGAAGATAGACATAGGTTTTTCCAAAGTCAATAGGTGAAGTAGGGACAGACAGGACCAGTACTCTTTCCTAAATATTCATACTACTAGGCGGCAATAGTGCCCTAAGTACACCTTATGGTGCGGCCTTTTCACTTGTGATTTACCTGATGACCACCTGTCAGGGAGAAAAATTAGAGCTAGTAGGAGGAACAGTACATTCTGGAGATAACAACCACCAGTTTTGCATAATATGGGAAATGAAGCTTTTGAATCGAAACTACATATTAAGCTTCAAGTGTTCCACCATATTTAAGGAGTGATTGTGTTAGAACTAGGTTTTGTAGGCCAGGCACGGTGGCTCACGCCTGTAATCCCAGATACTTGGGAGGCTGAGGTGGGAGAATCGCTTGAACCTGGGAGACGGAGATTGCAGTGAGCCAAGATCAGGAGACCCAGAGTGGGGAGGAGGGTGGGGCAGGTCTGAGACTTGGTGCAGGAAGAGTCAACATTCACACCAGATGACCTGCCTGGGGTAGCTGGCACTAGACATCCTGGGACAGTCTCAAAGCATGAGACCTGATTCTTGGTCCAGAAAATACTGCCCTGAGCCATGTTCAGCAGGCGGTGCTCCCTTACAGACCCAGTCATTACTATGATTCTTAACAGGGTTGCTAGTGATGAGGATTTAAACATCTTCATTGTTTTTGGTTGTAAATGTAATTATTAAGTTTTTATTTCTAAAATTCTTGTTTTTGTATTGTTTTAATGATGGGGTCTTGCTCTGTTGCTTAGGCTGGACTGGAACTCCTAGGCTCAAGCAATCCTCCTGCCTCGGCCTCCAGAGTGGCTGGGGCTATAACTATTAAGTCTCTAAAGAGAGGAATTATTGCCGGGTGCCTGTAATCCCAGCACTTTGGGAGACCGAGGTGGGTGGGTCACCCTGGGTCAGGAGTTTGAGACCAGCCTGGCCAATATGGTGAAACCCCATCTTTACTAAAAATTCAAAAATTAGCCAGGTGTGCTGGCATGTTCCTGTAATCTCAGCTACTCAGGAGGCTGAGGCAGGTGAATCACTTGAACCTAGGAGGCGGAAGTTGCAGTGACCTGAGATCGTGCCACTGCACTCCAGCCTGGGTGACAGACGGAGACTCTGTCTCAAAAAAAAAAAAGAAAAAAAAAAGGAGGAATCTTTTGAAAAATAGAAATCCCCCCTCATAATTTTAATCCCACCATAATAGGTTTAACATATATCTCACTGGACATTTTTCTATATACATAGGATTGATATAGGATTATAATTTCCTTTATAAAACTGTGATCATGCTACATATAAATAGTTCTGCAACTGCATTTTACCCACAATGCTACATCCTGACCATACTAAAGGACAAATTATGCGTAACTGCTTTGTCTTTGTACACTTTACGCCAGAGCGCAAGGACTTCCTTCATCTGACTTGTGCCCAGCCACACAGTAACGGGCACGGCTGGTAGGGCTGAGTCAGCTCCATGCTGACAGTGAGTCAATCCCCCAGGCGCAGTATGGCTGCAGGCAGTGTGGGAGACCCCATCCGTCTCCACCAACCCTGGGTAAGGTCAGCCGAGTTTGCAGTAGGTGGATGGCCCTCCTAGACCTGAGACGGGGCTATTTAAAGGAACGTGATACCGAGCCAAAAATGTGGAGGCTGCAGAGCCAGCTTCCACAGAGAGGACCAGATCGGCCTTCCCTGGGATCTGCTTCCTCGGGCAAAGCAAACCTTGCAGTCACTGCCACTTGGCTGCTGACTGATATTATATTTTGCATTAGGAAATATACTTTTCATCAACATAACCAACTGTGACAGCAACTATACTGACATCTGTATAGCACTTCATACAATATTGTCTATAATATGAATACAACATCATTATATAATATATACAGGAATATCATAATATATAAATTATATCTGTTTATAATATTAGATATAATATAAATGAAATGTGTGTGTATGTGTGTGTATATATAATTTTTTTTTTTTTTTTTTGAGACAGGGTCATTCTTCGTCGCCCAGGCTGGAGTGTGGTGGCGTGACCTTGGCTCACTGCAACCTTTGTCTCCTGGGCTCAAGTGATCCTCCCACCTCAGCCTCTCAAGTAGCTGGGACTACAGGTACATGCCACCATACTTGACTAATTTTTTCTATTTTTTTTTTGTAGAGACGGGGTCTTGCCATGTTGCCCAGGCTGGTCTCAACCTCCTGGGCTCAAGTGATCCACCCACCTCAGCCTCCCAAAGGGCTGGGATTACAGGCCCATGTCCGACCTCTTTTTCTCTATATATATATTTGTGCAAAATATATAATTTTTTTTTAAAGAAATAGGTCTTGTTCTGTTGCCCAGGCTAGAGTGCAATGGTGCATTCATAACTCATTGCAACCTGAACTCCTGGGCTCAAGAGATCCTTTTGCCTCAGTCTACTGAGTAGCTGGGACTAAAGGTGTGCACCCCCACACCTGGCTAATATTATGATTAAAATGTCATACATTTACATAATATTAAATATGTATTTATAGATAATAACAATATATACTATAATATTATACAATATTGTTATAATTCCCACTGAATTCTCAGCAGTGACTGGGGGTCAGACGTCTTCCCACCATGTGAGTGTCCCCTCCACTGGAACAGCTCAGGCTGGTACTGGATTTCCCATTGTCAAATTTTTCAAGACAGGAGCCTGTCAGTGACATGACACCAGGAGATTAAATCAACCACTCACCTCCACAGCAAATGATAGCAGCCACGAAAAGGGAGATATCACTGTCATCCAGTTCCAGTGCATTGAACTTCATGGCAAAATCAAACTTGGGTTCCATGATATCACAGAACGGTTTCCTTAGGCTTTTTAGGAATTCACGAGTTATAAACCCATTTCCATACGCCACCAGCATCCCGTCTTTGTTCATCACAGAAGACAGCATGGCGAATATGGCCTCATAAACTCCGTATTTTAGCAATGTCACTTGATCGTTCAGGTCCAAGTTTGCGAAGCCTGGGATGGCCTTGGCGAATTCCGTGAGCTCCGTGACGGTCTCCACTGACGTGCACTGGCAGCAGTGAAAGATGCGGACCTCCGCCTCCTTGTTCTGGATGCCATTGGCCACCAGCTTGGCCACCAGCGTCTTCTCAGCCATACACAGTGTCTCCATATCATGTATGACAAAAGGCTACAAAGGAGGACACCAAGGTAAGTCAGGTGATGTGGGATGCGCTATGCTCCCAGCTATCAGCTCACTAATGCGCAGCTCCTGTGTCCAAATCACCAAGCTCGGTGCCCCAGAGGACTCAAGATACCCGCGGAACATAGTCCTTACTCAACTTCAAAATCGGTTGGGGAAAATAAGACATTAATAGAGAACGAACAGTATAAATCAGTAAAATAATAATAATCATCGCCTGACATTGGGTGGATCTCATTGCTAAGAAACTGAAGCACTGGGCTGGGCATGGTGGCTCATGCCTGTAATCCCAGAACTTTGGGAGGCTGAGGTGGGTGGATTACCTAAGGTCAAGAGTTCGAGACCAGCCTGGCCAGCATGGTGAAACCCCGTCTCTACTAAAAATACAAAAAAATTAGCTGGGCGTGGTGGCGGGCGCCTGTAGTCCCAGCTACTCGGGAGGCTGAGGCAGGAGAATGGCGTGAACCCAGAAGGCGGAGCTTGCAGTGAGCCGAGATTGCGCCACTGCACTCCAGCCTGGGTGACAGAGCGAGACTCCGTCTCAAAAAAAAAAAAAAAAAATTAGCCAGGCATAGTGTGTGCCTGTAACCCCAGCTACTCGGGAGGCTGAGGCAGGAGAATCACTTGAACCTGGGAGGTGGACGTTGCAGTGAGCCAAGATCGTGCCACTGCACTCCAGTCTCCAGTCTGGGCGACAGAGCGAGAGTAAGACTCCGTCTCAAAAAACAAAAAGAAACAAGAAACTGAAGTACTGATTTTGTCAAAACAAAACTAACGAGGATATTAGCAAAGCACCTTTAATATTCTTAAATATTCTCTGAACTAATGACTATTGCAAGAGGCTTAATTACGATCATTCTTAATTTTACCAGTATATGCACTTTAGGGGTGAACACCATTATTTAACGCTGCTCAATGAATACATTTGGCATGTAAATACATACAACTCAGAAAGTTGGCACCTATGTAGAAATCGGCAAACAAGCGTTGTGAAACTCTTTAGGGATAAAGTGGAAAAGCCGCGGAACGCCCTTGTTTCTCTCAGTGCAGGAGACTGAAACCTTCACTCAGTGCTCCATATTCTGGAGTAAGTGCCAACTCCCCACAGCCGTGCCTTGTGTGCTCCCATGCCATCTGCATGTAAACCCAGTGGCCTGCCATTTCCTGAAGATCTTGTGGTGGAAGAGGTGGCTGGCCATATTATTTGAAGCCAACATGCTCAGAAGGGATTACATGTGTGGGAGAGCCGGGGAAAATGAGCACAAACACTGCTGTTGGCTGAAATTTACATCTGCGGGTAGAGCAGGAAAGTGACAGCATCTGAGGGATCTCTCTGATTATAATGTGGTCCACAGCTCATGCAGACACGGGTCAATAATGCAGTGGGCTAAGGTGTTATTTCTTTTTTCTTTTGAGACAGAGTTTTGCTCTTGTTGCCCAGGCTGGAGTGCAATGGCACAATCTCGGCTCACTGCAACCTCGGCCTCCCAGGTTCAAGCAATTCTCCTGCCTCAGCCTTCTGAGTAGCTGGGATTACAGGCATGCGCCACCACGCCCAGCTAATTTTGTATTTTTAGTAGAGACGGGGTTACACCATGTTGGTCAGGCTGGTGTCGAACTCCTGACCTCAGGTAATCTGCCCACCTCAGCCTCCCAGAGTGCTGGGATTACAGGGGTGAGCCACCGCGCCCAGCCTACAGCGTTATTTCTAATCACTGCTGGAACAGTGGAGCCCAGAGCGCAGAAGCATCCCAGGGATTTAAAGAATGCCCCCTGCCAGTGGGCAAAACACAACCACTGACAATGCTTCTGACACACAGCCTGAAGTGTTTCCTGTTTCTGGACTCACAGCACAAAACTGTCTTCAGGGCACCGGTGGAGGTGCCGATAACCATCACACAGATGGTATGGAATGTTTCAACAGAACCAGGACTTGCAACATAATGCTGGACAAAAAACCCTGATTCTGCATCTGAGGAAAGGGGATATTTAAAAAATTACTCACAAATGAGTGAAAACATTCTGAATACAATATTCCGAGCCAAGTTTCTAAATAATCTCAAGTCTGATTAATGAAGACTGAAAATGATCTCTCTCCAAGACCTTAAAAACAGTTCTGACCATTGTTTGTTAAAGTTTGGAGATAATTCTGCTTCACAGAAAGCTGAAGCTCAGATTTAAGGAATTAACATTTCTAGGAGGGGCTAGATAATTTTTTTTTTTTTTTTGAGACGGAGTCTTGCTCTGTTGCCCAGGCTGGAGTGCAGTGGTGCAATCCCAGCTCATTGCAACCTCTGCCTCCGCCTCCTGGGTTCAAGCAATTCTCCTGCCTCAGCCTCCCGAGTAACTGGGATTACAAGCACACACCACCACGCCCAGCTAATTTTTTGTATTTTAGTAGAGACGGGTTTCACCTTGTTACTCAGGCTGGTCTTGAACTCCTGAGCTCAGGCAATCTGTCCACCTCAGCCTTCCAAAGTGCAGGCCAGGATTACATGCGTGAGTCACTGTGCCCGGCCTCTAGGAGGAACTAAATAAATATTTTTCAAGGATCGATGGCAGTATTCCCTCAATTCCAGAAAGTAGACTCTTAGGCCACCGTCACTTTATTCAAATCACTCAATCTTTCTAAAGTACATTCAGCAGAAATAAAGGTGTTAAATAATTTTTTTTTTTTTTGAGATGGAGTCTTGCTCTGTTGCCCAGGCTGGAGTGCAGTGGCGTGATCTTGGCTCACTGCAAGGTCCGCCTCCCGGGTTCATGCCATTCTCCTGCCTCAGCCTCCCCAGTAGCTGGGACTACAGGCGCCCGCCACCATGCCCAGCTCATTTTTTTTTGTATTTTTAGTAGAGACGGGGTTGCACTGTGTTAGCCAGGATGGTCTCGATCTCCTGACCTCGTGATCCACCCGCCTCAGCCTCCCAAAGTGCTGGGATTACAGGCGTGAGCCACCACGCCCAGCCAATAATTTTTTAAAAATGAGTTCTGTTTTAAAAAAATAAGAAACACTGAGTTAAATGAAGTTGGGCCTCCCTAGCTGAGTCTTTAACATGATAAATGTGCAGTCTTCCAGAATGAGAATGAGGCTAGGATAAGCAGGGGTTCCTACAGTGTTTGATTACAGAATGCTTGGTGTTATTTATTGTTTTTTGGGAGAGCATCTCCTAGGACAAATGCAGGCCTGGCTACATAATTTGCAGGACCCAGAGCAAAAATGCAAATGTGGGACCCCTTGGTTTTTCTTTTTTGAGAAGGAGTCTCGCTCTGTTGCCCAGGCTGGAGTGCAGTGGCGTGATCTCGACTCACTGCAACCTCCACCTCCCAGGTTTGAGTGATTCTCCTGCCTCAGCCTCCTGAGTAGCTGGGATTACAGGCACCCACCACCACGCCTGGTTAATTTCTGTATTTTTAGTAGAGATGGGGTTTCACCATGTTGGCCAGGCTGGTCTCAAACTCCCGACCTCAGGTGATCCACCCACTTCAGCCTCCCAGAGTGTTGGGATTACAGGCATGAGCCACCACACACTGCGGGACCCCTTGTTCAAAGATGATTATGAATTTCAAGAAGGCAACAGCGGAGCGTGAACACTCAAGCCTGGGCCTTTCTAGGCTGGGGGCATCGTTAAACAGCTTGCATGCCCCTGAGGCCCACCGTGGACTAGTTCTATGGGGATGTACTCTCATAAATGAGGACTTCTGTGGTAACAAATATCTCATTTCATTTTTATAAAATTATCACTTTGGTTTTAGAAAGTGGGCCTCATTGAACAGGGAAAACTGGAGACCACTGAATTCAAAATGAGTGGTACCATGAAGAAACCAATGTTTATTAAAGCTAAAGAGAAATGCTGTTGAAAAACACACTTGCAAATTCGCTAAACTTTATGGATAAACATTCTTGGTGAGATCATTTTACAAAAAAATCTATGCAGCAGCTTATATTTAACTTTGGAATATGCCTTTTATAGTCAAGCTTGACTATGAATATATCTGACACGACAGGCAGTCATTTCAAATAAATGAAATAAAGCACATTATAAAGGTTTTAAACAGCGTGAGGCAGGAAGCTGCCTAGATTTTCCCCAATCACTCCATGCCGAGAGCAGAACGCCCCGCTTGCTGCCACGCTGGTCCCGGCACACACTCATGTGGCCTACGAAGCTCAGTGACATCACTCATGAGAATTCATCTCTGTTAGCAGCTGTCATCTTTTTGCAAAAAATTAAATGTGAACCAGGCGCAGTAGCTCATGCCCGCAATGCCAGCACTTTGGGAGGCCGAGGTAGGTGGATGACCTGAGGTCAGGATTTCGAGACCAGCCCGGCCAACATGGCAAAAGCCCGTGTCTACTAAAAATACAAAAATTAGTCGGGTGTGGTGGCTGGCACCTGTAATCCCAGCTACTTAGGAGGCTGAGGCAGGAGAATCGCTTGAACCCAGGAGCGGGAGGTTGCAGTGAGCCGAGATTGCGCCACTGCACTCCAGCCTGGGCAAGAGAGTGAGACTCAGTCTCAAAAATAAATAAATAAATAAAAAATAAATGTGAAGCACTGGTAGAACTGCTTTGGATGAAATTATTTAATAAGCTCTCTTGGTTATGTTTTACTATACATTTGTAGAAATGGCATAAAATATGAAGCACATTTTTTAATCTAAAGACAACTTAAGTAGTAGGTATAATATTGGACTGTCACACGGCAGGCAACACCCCAAGACATGGTATAAGGTCATAGCTGTTGAAAGGAGCAGTCCTGTTATATAACACGGCACCCTGGAGGTCACCCTTATGCCCAAGCTTCTGAAATGTTAAGAATAATATTGGAATTCCTCTTTCAAAACTGGTCTTAAAAACCATGTTCAGCTGCATGTCACAAATTAGTCTCCTTGCTCAACTTTTTTTTCTGTTTTCTGTTTTCTTTTTTTGAGATGGGGTCTTGCTCTGTCACCCAGGCTGGAGTACAGTGGCGCAATCACAGTCCACTGCAGTCTTGACCTCCATCCTCCTGCCTCAGCCTCCTGAGCGGCTGGAACCACAGGTGCACACCACCATGCCCGGCTAACTTTTCATAGAGGAGGTCTCACTATGTTGCCCAAGCCGGCCTTTCTTATTTTTTCAAACAAGACCTTTTACTCTGTTTAATCCCAACTTGCATGCCAGTCTAGCTACAATGGACTCAGGGTTTGTCTAAAATTCAGTTCTATTCTCAGAGGGTAAAATCTTCCATAACTGAAGCTATTCAAAGACTTTAAAGATAATCCCCAACAATTTGGAGCAATAGGAGAATCTTTGAAATAAACACATGGCACGCCCAATTCCTACTTTCTTCATTTGAACTGAGTGTCAGTTCTGATATGTTTGTTAGATTAAAAAGTAGCAGGACAACGTTATTATCACCTTATACTTTGAATTTCTAAAGTCCACATATTCAGTGCTAAAGAATTATTTGGTTGTTTAACTGAACACCACACTCATTTTTTGGAAGGTGCAGTTTGCTTCTTAAGCCCAAAGCAGCTAAGCCTGAGCAACAGTAAGTGTGTGTGTGTGTGAGCATGTGTGTGCACGTGTGTGTGAGAGCATATGTGTACACATGTGAGTGTGGGTATGCGTGTGAGCGTGTATATATATGTGTGCATGCTTGTATATGTTTGGGTACGTGTGTGGGTACATGTGTGCATAAGGTGAGGGTGTGTGTGTGTGCATATACATGCATGTGAGCATGTATATGCACATATGTGCAGTTTGTAAGTACGTGTGTGTATGCATCTATGTGAATGCATGTGTTTGTGTGTGTGTGTATGCATGTGTGTGAGTGTATGGGTGAATGTGGATTTGTGTGTGCCTGGGTGCATGTGTGTGAGCATGCATGTGCGTGTGTACACAGGTGTGGGTACATGTGTGAGTGTGCGTGTATCCATGTGTGGGTGCATGTGTGTGTGTGTGTGCATGTGTGGGGGTGGAGGTGCGTCTGTGTGCATGTGTGGGTGCACGTGTATGTGTGTGTGTGTACACGTGCATGCATGGATGTGTGAGTGTGTACCCGTGTGAGCATGGATGCTTGTGTGCGTGTGGGTGCATGTGTGTGTCCATGTGCATGTATGGGGGTGGAGGTGCATCTGTGTACATGTGTGGGTGCATGTGTATGTGTGGGTGTGTTTGTGTACACATGCATGCATGGATGTGTGAGTGTGGGTGCATGTGTGTGAGCATGCATGTGGGTGCACGTGTATGTGTGTGTACCTGTGTGTGCACGGATGTGTGAGTGTGTGTGTGTGCGCATTTGTGCATGAGCGTGCATCACACAGAAGGCACTGACTCTGCCCGAGCCCCTCAGTCTCATTTTCTGTTGCTTCCTCCAAAGTCTTCTGACGACATTCTCAACCCCTGACAGGTCAACATCTTATCTTTTTAGACACTGTTGAAAAGCACCCATTTTTATTGCCTCCCTCAGCCCCCTGACTCTGCTTCCATCCCTGTTACCCTCAAATCAAGGGGCAGTGAGTTCCCCAGAGGCGCCCTTCCCCATCACCAAGGGCCCTGACCATTTTCTGGCCCACGGTTCTGAAATCTCAGGGGCTCAAACAGTCCCAGTGTCCAGATGGACACAGACATTCTCCATCCACCCCTCACTCCTTCCCTTAGCTAAAGCCCACCTTTCCTCAAGCAATGGCATCTATGCGGCTCCATGCAGCGGCCTCCCCCTGCCCCCACAGCCTCCTCCGTGCACCCTGGCCGGTTCCAACCCCGACCCAAGCCTCCTGGCTGATTCTAGGCCTCCCACAACTCCCCCACCGGTTTCAGGCTCCCCAGCATTCTAGCCTGTTCCAGCTCAGCCATGGGGCTTTGCGTCATCTGATCTGAAGGCCATGAGCTGATCTTGACAGAAGAAAGGCATTGGCCACTGCAAAGAGAAATTCAGTCCCCCACTTATAGCAAACCAGAGGGCTGCTTTAAAATTAAAATCTATCCATCCCCTGTGCTTCCCCATCAAGGCTTTGAATATTTCAGGGTTGCTTTCACCCCAGCAGCCCCTGCAGGGAGGAGGCGAGCCTGCCTTCCCCAGCACACAGCCCACGTTCATTACGGTTCGTATGAATCCATTAGTTTACTGGCCTGGACAGTTCACTGTGCCGCCTCTCATCCCCAAACAGAAATGAAGTCAGCCGCCGGCCCTGAGGTCAGTGTGCCTTCCTGAGGCTCTGTGGGGCGTGGCTGGGGCTGTGAGGTCACCCAAGCTGGAAACTGATGAAACGGGTACTGGATGTGGGCCACTGGGCAGAGATCAAGGTGAGTGTTTCCCGGCCGCTGCTTGGTCTCCCTAACAGATTTCTTGCCCACAGATGGCGTTGCTTTCTGAGATGTGTAAGGGACACAGGCTATGGTCTTCCACTACCCACCTTGGCCACAAAACCAGAGCTCTGCCAATAGATTCAGGCAGTGTGGCCTGGTGGTGGGCATCCTGCCAACGGGGCCTTTTCCCAGACTAAGCAGAGAGGGTGTCCTGCACTTGAAGGAGCCAGCTCTGGAAAGCCCGTCAGCAGGCTAGGCAGGGAGGAGGGGGCCGTGCCTCCAGCGTCCCGTGCGCAGACAAGGACATGGGGTGGGACGCAACCCTGGCTTGGAGCAAACAGTGTGATCAAACACAAAGAGTCACATGACGGTTGGAGGTTGCCTTGAAAACTGGTACCTGTGGTGCTCTGGCTTTGTGGGTGTGGGTGGAAGAGGGCATCTGACTCTCGGAAGAGTGCCCGGTTCTCTTTTTCTACAGAAAACCAAATTGTGAACCCCAATCCTAAACTATTCATCTATCATTTCTTTCTTTTTTTTTTTTTTGAGATGGAGTCTCACTCTGTCACCCAGGCTGGAGTGCACTGGTGTGATCTCGGCTCACTGCAACCTCCACCTCCCAGGTTCACGCCATTCTCCTGCCTCAGCCTCCCGAGTAGATGGGAATACAGGCGCACACTGCCATGCCCGGCTAATTTTTTGTATTTTAGTAGAGATGGGGTTTTACCATGTTGCCCAGGCTGGTCTCGAACTCCTGAGCTCAGGTAATCCGCCCTCCTCTGCCTCCCACAGTGCTGGGATTACAGGCATAAGCATGAGCAACCACGCCTGGCCCTCTTTTTTTTTTTTTTGAGATGGAGTCTCGCTCTGTCACCCAGGCTGGAGTGCAGTGGTGTGATCTCGGCTCACTGCAACCTCCGCCTTCCAGGTTCAAGCAATTCTCCTGTCTCAGCCTCCTGAGTAGTTGGGATTACAGGTGCCCACGACCATGCCTGGCTAATTTTTGTATTTTTAGTAGAGACGGGGTTTCACCATATTGGTCAGGCTGGTCTCCAACTCCTGACCTCAGGTGATCCACCTGCCTCAGCCTCCCAAAGTGCTGGGATTACAGGCATGAGCCACCGCGCCTGGCCTATTATTTATTTCTTTAAGGCCAAAATGCAAACAGATTCCTGCTTGCTAGTTGCTGCATGTGACCCTCAGCTGAAGGTGATGGGGTTCCCAGAGCTTGGTGGTCTCCAAGGGGAGGTGCAGGAGGACTCCAGGAGTCCCATTTGCACCCCATGGTGGGGGCAGGTTGTTAGGAAGAAAGACAACTTAACTCTGCTTTGAATTTTTTTTAGAGAGTCTCGCTTTGTCGCCTAGGCTGGAGTGCAGTGGCGCGATCGTGGCTCGCTGCAGCCTTGAACTCCTGGCCTCAAGGCATCCTCCTCAACCTCCCAAGTCGCGGGGACTATAGGCATGTGCCACCATGCCTGGATAATGTTTTTATTTTTTGTAGAGATGTGGTCTTGCCATGTTGCCCAGGTTGGTCTTGAACTCCTGGGCTCAAGCCATCCTCCCATCTCAGCTTCCCAAGTACCTGGGACCACAGGCACATGCCACCATGCCCAGCTAGTTTTAAAAAAAATCACTTTTTGTAGAGACGAGGTCTCCTTGTGTTGCCTGGTCTTGAACTCTAGGATTGCCTCAAGTGATCCTCCCGCCTCAGCCTCCCAAAGTGCTGGGATTACAGTGTGAGCCACTGTGCCCAGCCTGCTTTCAATTCTGAAATCCAAGAGAGAAATATAAGCTGGCAAACAAAAGTTTTAGCCATCCCAATTTTGGGCTGTACTAATCATATCCAGGATAGAGACTCGAAGCTAAAAGTTACCTTTTCTTTTACTCTCGTAATCCAGGAAAGTTCTAATTGGGACAAGCCTCTGGAGCTGCCTAGTGTGGGTGTCTGCTGGAAACTTCTAAAATGTCTCGGCCTATTTAATTGGAGAATTCACTGAAGAATTAAAGGACTCAGTAAAGAAGAGGTTTGGTTTGTTCATGAAAGTAAGTAGCTTGTGAAATGCTTTATTTTCTTGTGACTAAAATTCCACCTTGTAATTCCCAATAAGGATTGCTTCAAGCTATTTAATACAAATTAAACCTGTTTCACTATGCTCATAGGAAAATGTCTAAGTATCTTCATTCACCAACTGAGGGCTGGCTCTTCTTTGAAGGTAGCTCTGAGATTTGTTTTGTAATGGAGACAAAGACTTATTTAACTGTTGGGGAGGGGGAAGGAGGACTTAGGCCAGGCAGGCGGAGACGTGGGGGATGAGCCATGAGGGGCAATTTGGCTGCCTCTGAAAAGGTCCAGAGCTACCTTAAAAGACAGGCTTTCTATAACAAGTGGTCCTCTCTTTTCCTTTCTTTTTTTTTTTTGAGACAGAGTCTCACTCTGTTGCCCAGGCTGGAGTGCAGTGGTGCGATCTCAGCTCACTGCAACCTCCAGCTCCCAGGTTCAAGCAATTCTCCTGCCTCAGCCTCCCAAGTAGCTGGGATTACAGGCAACCGCTACCATGCCCAGCTAATTTTTTGTATTTTAAATAGAGATGGGGTTTCACCATGTGGGCCAGGGTGGTCTCAAACTCCTGACCTCAAGTGATCCACCCACCTCGGCCTCCCAAAGTGCTGGGATTACAGACGTGAGCCACCGCGCCCAGCCACAGCTGGCTTTGTCGCCCAGGCTGGAAGTGCAGTGGCACGATCTCGGCTCACTGCAAGCTCTGCCTCCTGGGTTCATGCCATTCTCCTGCCTCAGCTTCCCAAGTAGCTGAGACTACAGGCGCCCGCCACCATGCCCGGCTAATTTTTTGTATTTTTAGTGGAGATGGTGTTTCACCATGTTAGCCAGGATGGTCTTGATCTCCTGACCTTGTGATCCGCCTGTCTTGGCCTCCCAAAGTGCTGGGATGACAGGCGTGAGCCACTGCGCCCGGCTTACAAGTGGCCCTTTCTAAGCCCCAAGATGTCACTGTCTTTTCACTGAAGGCAGAAAAAGAATGTAGGCATGTTTGTCTAAGAGGGAGGGAGTAGTTTTAGGAGAAAGGACCAAGAGCACATTTTGAGTGGGAAGTAAGTGGTTTCCTTTTCTAGCCTTATGATATGGTTTGGCTCTGTGTCCCCACCCAAATCTCATGGTGAACTGTAATCCCCAGTGGTGGAGGTGAGGCCTGGGGGGAGGGACTGGATCATGGGGGTGATCCTTCATGAATGGTTTAGCACCATCCTCTTGGTGCTACTCTAGTGATAGTGTTCTCACAAGATCTGATGGGTGAAAAGTGTGTGTCTCTTGTTTTTGCTCCTGCCATGCAAGATGCCTACTCCCACTTCACCTTCTGCTATGAGTCAAATTCCCTGAGGCCTCCCCAGAAGCAGAAGCTTCCTGTACAGCCTGTGGGCCACGAGCCAATTAAACCTCTTTTCTTTATAAATTACCAAGTCTCAGGGATTTCTTTATAGCAGACTAATACACCTCAAAGTAGGGATTTATTTTATTATTCTATTTTTTTTTTTGAGATAGGGTCTCGATCTGTCACCCAGGCTGGAGTGCAGTGGCATGATCTCAGCTCGCTGTAACCTCTACCTCCCGGGTTGAAGCAATTCTCATGCCTAAGCCACCCGAGTAGCTGGAATTACAGGTGTGTGCCACCCTGCTCTGCTAATTTTTGTATCTTTAGTAGAGTTGGGGTTTCTCCATTTTGGCCAGGCTGGTATCAAACTCCTGGACTCAAGTAATCTGCCCACCTTGGCCTCCCCAGAGTGCCAGGACTACAGGCATGACCCATCTTGCCTGGTCAGTTTTTTTTTTTTTTTTAATCCAGTTAATGCTGGGCGCCATGACTCACACCTGTAATGCCAGTGCTTTGGGAGGCCGAGGTGGGAAGATCACTTGAGGCCAGGAGTTTGAGACCAGCCTGGGAAACATCTCATCTCTACCAAAAAACAAAAACAAAAACAAAACAAAACAACAACAACATCAAAAATAGCCAGGTGTGGTGGTGCACGCCTGTAGTCCCAGCTCCTTGGGAGGCTGAGGCAGGAGGATTGCTTGAGCCTAGGAGTTCAAGGCTGCAGTGAGCTATGATTGCACCACTGCACTCCAGCCTGGGCGACAGAGCAAGAACCTATCTCTATTTAAGAAAAAATGCTCCTAAGAAATCATCTTAGTACTTGGTAAGCTATTAAGGTTTTTTTTAAGTGTATTAATTACATAGCCAGTATAATAACTTAGTTGCTAAGAGCTCTGAGGTGGCTCCAAGCAAGAAGAAAGGAGTTGTTGTTAAGCTACAGCTCAGAGTCTCAGAATGAACTGTTTCCATCTTCGCTGTCCTTTGCTTAACTGTGGGATAAATATAATTTTCTCAACATTCAACACATGTGTCCTTAATCGTCCTCTACGACACTGGTTCCATGTTGCCAAGAGAACCCAGAACAGCCGCAAACACCTACTGGATTGTTACTGGCCTTTCCTGAGAGGATGACCCGGGCTTTGACCTTGTTCATGTTGAAGTTCTTCAAGTAGGCCTCGTAGATTCTCTTGGCCAGAGATTTGAGATCTGCAGTTTCAGAATCTTCTATGTCATGTTCGCAGGTAAGAATTTCTGCTTTCAGTTTTGCTTTCTCAGATCTTGGCATTCGTCCAAAACGAATCGCTAGGGTTTGGAGGGGGAAACACAGGCATGAGCAGTGAGGTCATGACTGCGCGGACAGGGCTGGACGAGGGGCTCCCCCAGGACTTTAAACCAGGAATGAAAATTCACAGACAGTTCAGACCCATCCTTGATTACTATTCGGCTTTCCACTATGGAGAGATGAAAAACTCAAACTCCATACACTGTAGATGTTTAAAGAGGTGCAGGCTGAAGGTGACACCATCGTTAACAGGTGCAGGCTGAAGGTGACACCATCGTTTGTCTCATTAGTAGGGTGCACACCACTATCAGGTGCATCATCAACCTTTGAGTGAAGGAGGTGAACGGGGCTTCGGGATGAGTTTATATAATAACTGCTTCTTTTTCCAGAAGGTAGACGTGCAACTCTTATGAACGACTTACTTTAGTTACATTCACATCACAATTAGCATGTTCTGAAACTATTAAATGATTGGCTAGAAGGAAATTCATAATGTGGTGAGATGTTTGAAGTGGTACACCCTTCCTATGGACGAGGTGAACATTCTGTCATTTTGGTGCCTTCCACTTGGTTTTTCGATTCTGTATCAAAGTCTTACCACTGAAGTTTCTAACAGCGGGTCCAATGCACCACTGAATCTCAGCTATTTGAGACTTTTTCTTTTTTTTTCTTTTTTTTTTGAGACGGAGTCGCACTCTGTCGCCCAGGCTGGAGTGCAGTGGTGCGATCTCAGCTCACTGCAACCTCCGCCTCCCAGGTTCAAGCTATTCTCCTGTCTCATCCTCCCAAGTAGCTGGGATTACAGGTGTGCACTACCACGCCCAGCGAATTTTTGTATTTTTATTAGAGACGGGGTTTTGCCATGTTGGCCAGGCTGGTCTCAAACTCCTGACCTCAAGTGATCCACCCGCCTCGGCCTCCAAAGTGCTGGGATTACAGGTGTGAACCACCACACCTGGGAGACTTTTATTTTCTTTCTTTCTTTTTTTTTTTTTTTTGAGACGGAATCTCCCTCTGTCGCCCAGGCTGGAGTGCAGTGGTGCAATCTCAGCTCACTGCAACCTCCGCCTCCCAGGTTCAAGCGATTCTTCTGCCTCAGTCTCCCGAGTAGCTGGGACTACAGGCATGCACCACCACACCCAGCTAATTTTTGTATTCTTAGTAGAGACAGGGTTTCACCATATTGGCCAGGCTGGTCTCAAACTCCTGACCTGAGGTGATCCACCCACCTCAGCCTCCCAAAGTGCTGGGATTACAGGCATGAACCACCGCGCCTGGGCGACTTTTATTTTCTTAGGCCACTCTGATTACAAAATGACTTGGGTGTGAAATGTTGAAGCACATTCATCCATAGCTTGGTCTGTTCCCTTGGAGCAAGGAAGGGGAACTGAGGAACGAACTGGGAAAATGTGCAGGGCCACCTTACCTACCGTTGTGTGACATCCCGACAGAAAGGCACTTGTGAAATCGACAATACTGGCATTTGTTTCTGTTCTTTTTCTGGATCTTGCAGCTGCGGTCGCACTTGTCATACACCAGCTTGAGTCGAATCGTTCGCCGAAAGAAGCCCTGTGAGGGTAATACACAGTGGATTTAAAGACCTGGGCCACTGAGAAACCAGCGCACTTGCTTTACTCACCTTTTTTGTTGCTCATTTATTGTTTCTTTTTAAATGAACAAAATTTAGAGAAAAGTTATTCCAGGCCAGGCATGGTGATCATGCCTGTAATCCCAGCACTTTAGGAGGCCGAGGCGGGTGGATCACCTGAGATCAGGAGTTCGAGACCAGCCTAGCCAACATGGTGAAACCCTGTCTCTACTAAACATACAAAAATTAGCCGGGCATGGTGATGTAAGTCTGTAGTCCCAGCTACTCGGGAGGCTGAGGTAGGAGAATCACTTGAACCCAGGAGGCGGAGGCTGCAGTGAGCTCAGATTGTGCCACTGCACTCCAGCCTGCGCGACAGAGTGAGACTCCATCTCAAAAAAAAAAAAAGAAAAAAGAAAGAAATAGTTCTTCTAAGAAGTCTGGAATGATTAGGACAAATACAGAACTTTAAATGTCGTTACATTTAATGTGAAAAACAATAAAATGAGGCAGCATTCGAAGTCATTTCAAAATGCCCTCATCTGACTTGGGAAAACACAATTATAGTTTTCCAAAGAGTTACTCAGCCTTGTTACAATGTATATGAATGTAACTATCCCCAGCATTATGACATTTCCATATTTGTGACTAAAGACTTTCTAAGAATTTTTGTAAGAGTATATTAACTCCCTCAAAGACAAAAATTATAATAAAAGGAAGCCAGCTGTTTGTAAACAATTTTCTTGCTTTGTAAAAGCATCTTAAACTCTACCCAGCAAGAAACAATGTTACTAAATAGTCCATAAAAAACAAAACTAAATGAGTAATTAATCATGGCCCTAAGGAAAAGGCCACTTTATAAGGAGCTTTTTCAAAAGTATATGGTTAGAAAACTTGCGAAGGAGTTCATTTGTGCTTTGGGTTCTTTTTTGTCTTTGCTTTTAAGTCATTCTTCTATATTTTTGCCACAGTGGGTCTGCTTGGCCCGCGGGAGAGGGACAGCAGTGTGCAGGGGAATGTGAGAGGCAGGCTGACGTCTTCATAATGTCCTTACCTAGGCTTGCACAGTGGGGAGGCTGAGGAACGCATGGGGTTAGAATGAGAAGGGTGGGGAGACAGGCTTCTAGACAGCAGAGTGCCACAGTGTCCTGGCTGTGAGGTTCTCCCTGTGGCCCAGGCCTCTGAGGCCAGGCCTGGCTCAGGGCAGAATGCTGGTGTTCCAAGATCGTACATTGTGCCAGAAAGGCGGTGTCATTTTCCAAGTTAGTGAACACCTGCAGCGTGCACCATGAGAAGGGATTTCTGATTCAAACCAAACATTCAGATGATGATCTCCCACATATCACGTACATAAGGCGCCAGACTTGAGCACGTCTGTGCAACCCTAAAGGGACGCTGCTGCAGGAGCTCTCCTCATCACCACGCTGACAAACACGGAAGGGCCACCAGTCCAGCTGGCAGCATGCAGGACAACAGGGCCTGCCTTCATGCACTCCTGGCCCGGGTCACATCTGTTTAGGGCAGGCTGAGCCAGCAGGAGGATGAAGATGCACAGGGGGTTCCTGTCGCTTGAGTCGGGTAGAGAAGCCCCTGATGTGCAGGAAGGAACTGCCGGGGGGCAGGAGCAGCCAGTCTCTGGTTCCAGTCCCTGCTGCTGGGGGCTGTGGGACCCTAAGCAAGATACTCTGTGTCTCTGATGGCCAATTCCCCCAGCAGGAGCATGAGAACACCTGCCCCACCTGGCCTTCAGGGAGGCTCCAGAGATCAATGGTAACGGCTCTCTGTCTTGTATTCGAATGAAGTGATGTTCTTAATGTGGCTTATTTTCTTTTCTCTCTTTTTTTTTTTTTTTTTTTTTTGAGACAAAGTTTTACTCTTGTCGCCTAGGCTGGAGTGCAATGGCTCGATCTCAGCTCACTGCAACCTCCACCTCCTGGGTTCAAGCGATTCTCCTGCTTCAGCCTCCCAAGTAGCTGAGATTACAGGCACCCACCACCACACCGGGCTAATTTTTGTATTTTTAGTAGAGACAGGGTTTCGCCATGTTGGCTAGGCTGGTCTTGAACTCCTGACCTCAGGTGATCCAGCTGCCTCAGCCTCCCAAAGTGCTGGGATTACAGGCGTGAGCCACCGCACCCGGTCCAATGTGGCTTATTTTCTTTTAAAGAACACACTTCTCTAAGTATTTACAAAGCACAGAGGAAACATTTGTCCTAGACTCTCTAAAGCAGCAATCCCCAACCTTTTTGGCACCAGGGACCGGTTTCATGGAAGACAATTTTTCCACAGATGGGGGTGGGGAAGAATGGTTTCAGGATGAAACTGTTCCACCTCGGAACATCAAGTATTAGATTCTCATAAGGGGCGTACAAGCTAGATTCCTCAAATACGCAGTTCACAACAGGGCTTACGCTCTCAGGGGTTCTGTGCTATAAAGAGAGGCTAATCTATCACTGAGGTCAGTTTCCTTTTCTTTTTCTTTTTTTCTTTCTTTTTTTTTTTTAAGATGGAGTCTCACTCTTGTTGCCCAGGCTGGAGTGCAGTGGTGCAATCTTGGCTCACTGCAACCTCTGGCTCCTGGGTTCAAGCGATTCTCCTGTCTTTGCCTCTCGAGTAGCTGGGATTACAGGCGCCCACCACCACGCCTGGCTAATTTTTTTTTTTTTTTGTATTTTTAGTAGAGACAGGGTTTCATCATGTTGGCCAGGCTGGTCTCAAACTCCTGATCTCAGGTGATCCACCCATCTCGGTCTCCCAAAGTGCTGGAATTATAGGCGTGAGATACCGCGCCTGGCCTGAAGTCAGTTTCTTATCCGGGACTTTCTGCAACCTCTCAGTAATGACTGCCATTTGCTATAAAAGTGACCATAAGTAGTTGATGGTGGCGGCCACCAGGCCCTGTTCCAGCTCCCCTCTACCTTGCAGCCTTCACACGCGTGGACTCCGTAATGGTAGCCTGAGGCCTTGTCCCCGCAGATTCTACATTCGATGTTCAATGCTCCACTGGGAGACTCGTCCACGCTGCCGGGGACCACAGGATAAGTCACCGAGGAGGGGCTCGAAGCTGGTGAAAGCGTGTCTGGGGAAAAAGAAGAGAGACGGATGAATAGTCCAGGCATCACTATCCTGTGTCTGAACCGGGTCTATGAGGATGTGATTTCGCATACGAGGCTTCTAGTGCTGAGGCATAAACCTCAGAACACCCACGCGGGGCCGGGCCCTGCCTCTGGGTCACACCCTCTTGCACTCCTACAGCTGCCATTGTGCTGTGCTCCCAAAGCCAGCATGCTCGCTCTCACTGCTGCTGAGCTGACCCCGAGCTCCGGACCCACACACCTCAGATCACACATCCCTGGACCCGCACATCTCCGCCCCGCATATCTCCGGGCCCGCGCGTCTCCCATCCACACATCCCGCCCCGCACATCTCCTCATTCCCACATCTTCGATATGAGCATCTCCGATCCACACATCTCCGCCCCGCGCATCTCCGGACCTGCACATCTCCCATCCACACATCTTCAGATTTGCACATCTTTGGACCCGCACATCTCTGGACCCACGCATCTCCCGACCCGCGCGTCTCCGGACCCGTGGATCCCCGGACCCGGGCATCTCCGATCAGCTCATCTTTGCTCTGCTCTGCACATCTCCAGACCCGCACATCTCCGGACCCCCGCATCTCTGGACCCCCGCATCTCCTGACCCCCCAACATCTCCTGATCCAGACATCTCCGCTCCGCACATTTCTGGACCCGCGCATCTCCGATTCGCCCATCTCTTGATCTGCGCATCTCCGGACCCACGCATCTCCTAGCCCTCCACATCTCCGATCCGCACATCTCGGGACTGGCACTTCTCCTGATCCGCACATTTCCTCCGGACCCCCACATTTCCGATCTGTACCTCTGGGTACCCGCACATCTCGGACCCGCACATCTCGGGCCCGCACATCTCCGCTGCACACATCTCCAGACCTGCACATCTATGGGCCCGCGCCTTGCCATACCGCCCATACCTCACCCTGCAGGACTCCCCATGCCCCCGCGCTGACAGTGCCACGCAGAACTCGTTTTGTTTGCTTCCTTTCTTCCAGTTCTTCCGCAATTGTTAACTCAGTAAATGGCACCAGAATACAGTATAAAAATCTGTGTGGGCAACACCAAATGCACAATCCGTGAAAGAGAAAATATAAGTTGGAATCTATGAAAGCTAATGAAACCTTCTGCTCTGCAAAAGACATTGCTAAGAAAATTAAAGACAAGCCACAGACTGGGAGAAAATATTTTCAACACACATGTGGTAATATACGAAGAGGTCTTAAAACAAACAACTCAATTGAAAAATGGGGGCTAGGCGTGGTGGCTCACGCCTGTAATCCCAGCACTTTGGGAGGCCGGAGCAAGCGGATCACGAGGTCAGGACATCAAGACCATCCTGGCTAACACGGTGAAACTCCGTCTCTACTAAAAACACAAAAAAATTAGCCGGGCGTGGTGGGGGCGCCTGTAGTCCCAGCTACTCGGGAGGCTGAGGCAGGAGAATGGCGTGAACCCAGGAGGCGGAGCTTGCAGTGAGCCAAGATCGCACCAATGCACTCCAGCCTGGGTGACAGAGCGAGACTTCATCTCAAAAAAAAAGAAAAGAAAAAAAAAAGAAAAAGTTAGCTTGCCATGGTGGTGCGTGCCTGTAGTCCCAGCTACTTGGGAGGCTGAGGCAGGGGAATCGCTTGGACCCGGGAGGCAAAGGTTGTAGTGAGCTGAGATCGTGCCACTGCACTCCAGCCTGGCGACAGAGCAAGACTCCGTATCAAAAGGAAAAAAAAAAAAAAAAAAGAAAAGAAAATGGGCAAAAGATCTGAACATCTGAACAGTCACTTCAGCAAGGACGATATACAGATGGCAAGTAAGCATATGAAACAATACTCAGCATGATATGTCATCGGGGCACTGAGAATGAGAACAACAATGTGGTGTCACCACACACCTACTAGGATGACTAAAATCCACAAAACTGACATCATCAAATCTGGTGAGGATGTGGAGCAACAGGAACCCCCATTCATTGCTGGTGGGAATGCAACATGAGACAGCCCCCTTGGAGGACATTCTGGCAGTTTCTGACAAAGCAAAGCAGTTTTACTGTATGATGGAATCACACTCTTAGGTATTTGTCCAACTGATTTGAAAACTTCTGTCCACACAAAACCTACACATGTTTACAGCAGTTTATTCTTTTTCTTTTTGGGACACAGTCTCACTCTGTCACCCAGGCTGGAGTGGAGTGGCACGATCTCAGCTCACTGCAACCTCTGCCTCCAGGTTCAAGTGATTCTCCTGCCTCAGCCTTCCAAGTAGCTGGGATTACAGGTGCCCATTACCATGCCCGGCTAATTTTTGTATTTTTAGTAGAGACAGCGTTTCACCATGTTGGCCAGGCTGGTCTCAAACTCCTGACCTCAAGTGATCTGCCCGCCTTGGCCTCCCAAAATGCTGGGATTACAGGTGTGAGCCACTGCGCGTGGTCAGCTTTATTAATTGCCAAAAATTGGAAGCAACCAAGATGCCCTCAGATAGGTGAATAGATATACAAACTGTGGTACAAACAGACAGTGGGAACTCATTCAGTGTAAAAAGAAATGAGATATCAAGCCATGGAAAGACATGGATGACTCTTAAATGCATATTGCTATGAAAGAAGTCAGTCTGAAAAGGCTACATACTATATGATTTCAAATTCATGGCGTTCTGGAAAAGGCAAAATTATAGCAATGGTAAAAAGAACCATTTCTGAGCTGGCTGGGGGTGGGAGAGGCAGGGTTGAATAGGTGAAGCACGGGGTTTTTTGATGTGGTGAAACTATTCATATGAAAATGTAACAGTGGTCTGGGCACGGTAGCTCATGCCTGTCATCCCAGCACTTTGGGAGGCCGAGGCTGGCAGATAACTTGAGCTCAGGAGTTTGAGACCAGCCTGGGCAACATGGTGAAACCCTATCTTTACAAAAAATACAAAAATTTGCTGGGCTCGGTGGTGTGCACCTGTAATCCCAGCTACTTGGGAGGCTGAGGTGGGAGGATCACCTGAGCCCTGGGAAGCTGAGGCTACAGTGAGCTGAGATTATGCTGCCACTGTACTCCAGCCTGGGTGTCACAGTGAGACCTCCATCAAAGGAGAGGAGAGGAGAGGAGAGAAGAGGAGAGGAGAGGAGAGGGAAAGAGAAAGAAAGAAAAGGAAAGGAAAGGAAAGGAAAGGAAGGAGAGAGACCGGGTGTGGTGGCTCACGCCTGTAATCCCAACACTTTGGGAGGCCGAGGTAGGTGGATCACGAGGTCAGGAGTTCGAGACCAGCCTGGCCCACATAGTGAAACGTCGTCTTTTGTATTTTGTAAAAATACAAAAAATTAGCCAGGGGTGGTGGTGCGTGCCTGTAGTCCCAGCTACTCCGGAAGCTGAGGCAGCAGAATGGCTTGAACCCAGGAGATGGAGGTTGTAGTGAGCCGAGATTGCGCCACTGCACTCCAGCCTGGGTGACAGAGCGAGACAAGAAGGCGAGAAAGCAAGAAAGAGAGAGAAGGAAAATGTAGTGGTGGATACATGACACTATGCATTTGTGAAAACCCACAGAACTTTATAGTTCAGATTGAACCTAATGTGTGCAAATAAAACAAAAATAACTTAGGAGGTTGGAGGATCCCAGGGTGAAATGCAGAATGTAACAAAACAATCTAACTGTGCTACGAATGTAGGAAACAATCTCAGGGAAAAAAGTGGGCGCAGGTGCGGAAAGGCGCTGCACCAAATAATTTGGAATGATTGGAATCTGTAAGACTAAAGGCAAAAGGATCTGGCCGTAAACACTGTGCTCTAGCTGATGCAGTTTTTTTCCCACAGGGTGTGGGTTAACAATTCTGATGCCACTGTACAGGTATACTGAAAATGAACAATGAATTCAAGGAATGGTGAAGTTGACAGGTAGGCAAGTGGAGGAGGCTAGAACGATCCATCTGGTAACAGATGAGGGCTGGAGACATCAGCACACACTCATGTTTGGCTTCATACAGATACAGATGGCCACAGACAGAAATACCGATAGATTCCTGTATAGACATAGGTTAGTATGTATACATATATGTATTTGCTCTGCCAACTGAGAGCCTGAAAAAGGGATACTTCAGTAGCAACCTGAAATGATGATAGTGAACGCTGCCTGGGGCCCACATGGAGCAGGATATAGTCCTGCTCTCGCCTCCCACAGTGGAAGATCACTAAAGTCATGGGGCATCAGGTGAAGAGCTCAAAGTGGTTTTGCCTCAGCAGTGGGGCAAAGTTATCTCTAAAACAAACACTGTGATAGTCCCATCTAATGAAGCTGAAAAACAGGACCTGAAAGGATCAAAGATTTTCCAAGTAACTTAATTGCATCCCAGAACAAAGTTCAAGAATATTTATAGGAAATCAAAAATATCCATCACCCAATAAAGTTCCCAACATATGACATCCAATGAAAACAATTGGCCAGGCACGGTGGCTCATGCCTGTAATCCTAGCACTTTGGGAGGCCGAGGTGGGCGGATCACTTGAGGTCAAGAGTTCAAAACCAGCTTGGCCATCATGGTGAAACCCCGTCTCTGCTAAAAATACAAAAAATTATCTGGGCATGGTGGTGAGCGCCTGTAATCCCAGCTACCTGGGAGGCTGAGGCAGGAGAATCACTTGAACCCAGGAGGTGGAGGTTGCAGTGAGCCGAGATTGTGCCATCGCACTCCAGCCTGGGTGAGAGAGTAAGACTCCATCTCCAAAAAAAAAAAAAAGAAAAGAAAATTACGGGACACATGAAGAATCAGAAAAATATGACCCATGACAAGGAGAAAAATAACTGAATAGAAAGGGACTCAGAAGTGACACAGATGACAGAAATTGTGGCTAAGAGTTTTTTTGTTTTTTTTTTTTTGAGATGGAGTTTCGCTCTTGTTGCCCAGGCTGGAGTGCAATGGTGTGATCTCGGCTCACTACAACCTCTGCCTCCCGGGTTCAAGCAATTCTCCTGCCTCAGCCTCCCAAGTAGCTGGGATTACAGGCATGTGCCACTGTCCCTGGCTAATTTTGTATTTTTTGTAGAGACAGGGTTTCTCCATGTTGGTCAGGCTGGTCTCGAACTCCCGACCTCAGATTATTTCCCAACCTCGGCCTCAGGACATTTTTAAAAAGTTATTCTGGGCTGGGTACAGTGGCTCATGCCTGTAATCCCAACACGTTGGGAGGCCAAGGCCGGAGGATTGTTTGAACCCAGGAGTTTGAGACCAGTCTGGGCAACAAAGTGAGACCCGTCTCTTCAAAAAATTTAAAAATTAGCCAGGTGTGGTGGTGTGTACCTGTGGTCCCAGCTACATAGGAGGCTGAGGTGGGAGGATTCCTTGAGACGAGGAGGTTGGGGCTGCAGTGAGCTATGATCATGCCACTGCGCTCCAGCCTGAGTAACAAAGTGAGACCCTGTCTCTAAAATAAAACAGCAAAAAAAGTTATTCTGACCATATTCTAAATGTTTAAGAAGCTGAGTGAAAGACTGGACATGTTATATAGATACATGGGTGAAAACAGAACCAAATCATGCTTCTAGTTATGAAAACTACAATATCTAATATGGAAAATACACTGGATAGGATTAGGAGCAGATTAGATATTGCAGGGGGATGGAGTCTTGCTCTGTCACCCAGGCTGGTGTGCAGTGGCATGATCTTGGCTCACTGCAACCTTTGCCTCCTGGGTTCAAGCAATTCTCCTGTCTCAGCCTCCCAAGTAGCAGGGACTATAGGCATGAGCCACCATGCCAAGCTAATTTTTGTATTTTCAGTAGAGACAGGGTTTCACCTTATTGGTCAGGCTGGTCTTGAACTCCTGACCTCAGGTGATCCACCCGCCTCGGCCTCCCAAAGTGCTGGGATTACAGGCGTGAACCGCTGTGCCCAGCCCTTTGAATCACATGCTTTCTAGAATGAAGTTTATATGAAGACTTTTTCAGACATACAAAAGCTAGTAATTCATTACCAGTAGAGCCATATTACAGGTAATATCACAGGAAGTCTTTCAGGCAGGAGGAAAATGATAGCAGATGGAAATCTGGATTTATACAAAGGTATATAGCACTAGAAAAGGTAATTATGTGGGTAAATGTAAAAAACTTTTCTTACTACTATCTTAAAAAGATAACCGGCTGTCTATGTAAAACAATAACATATTGTAATATTTATAATGTAGGTAAATAAATAAAATTATGTGAAACATTACCACAAATGCATGAAGGGAAAAATGAAAGTATACTGTCATAAAGTTCTTATAATATCTGTAAGATAGAATGATACCACTGGAAGGTAGACTGGGAGACGTTAGAGAGATACACTATAAACCCTAAAGCAACTACTAAAATAACACCAGAAGGTGTTATAAATAATAAGCCAACAAAGGAGATAAAGTGGAATCTTAAAAATGACTCAATTAGGCTGGGTGCGGTGGCTCACGCCTATAATCCCAGCATTTTGGGAGGCCAAGGCAGGCAGATCACAAGGTCACGAGTTTGAGACCAGCCTGACCAACATGGTGAAACCCCGTCTCTAGTAAAAATACACACACACACAAAAATTAGCCGGGCGTGGTGGTGCATGCCTGTGATCCTAGCTACTCAGGAGGATGAGGCAGGAGAATTGCTTGAACCCAGGAGGCGGAGGTTGCAGTGAGCCGAGATAGCGCCATTGCACTCCAGCCTGGACACAGAGAGAGACTCCGTCTCAAAAAACAAAATTAAATGAAACAAAACAAAAAAGACTCAATTAATTCAACAGAAGGCATAAAAAGAGTAAAAGGGAACAAAACAAAGATGTACCAAAGAGAACAAATTGTGAGATAATAGATTTAAATCAAACCATAATATAAAGACACAAACCAGTTAAAAGAAAAAGAATGGGAAAAGATATACCATGTTAACACCAATCAAAAGAAAGCTGCAGTGGCTACATCAATAACAGACAAAGTAGTGTTCAGAACAAATAATTTTACCACGGATTACAACAGCAATTTCATAATAATAAAAGGTTCAGTTCATCAACAGAATATAACAAGCCTGAATGTTTATGCACCTAAATGTTTTAAACAGAGTTCAAAAATATAAGGCTGGTAATTAGCCGGGCCTGGTAGCACATGTCTGTAATCCCAGCTACTAAAGAGGCTGAGGCATGAGAATTACTTGAACCTCAGAGAAGGAGGTTGCAGTGAGCTAAGATTGCACCACTGCACTCCAGCCTGGGCAACAGAGTGAAACTCTGTCTCAAAAAAAAAAAAAAAAAAAAAAAAAAAAATATATATATATATATATATATATATATATATATATATATGGCTGGGCATGGTGGCTCATGCCTGTAATCCCAACACTTTGGGAGGCTGAGATGGGCAGATCACTTGAGCCCAGCAGTTTGAGACCAACCTGGGCAACATGGCGAAACCCCGTCTCTACAAAAAAATACAAAAAACTTACCTGGGCATGGTGGCGGGTACCTGTATTCTCAGCTACTTGGGAGGCTGAAGTAGGAGGATTACCTGGGCCTGGGAGGTTGAGGCTGCAGTGAGCTGAGATCATGCCACTGAACTCCAGCCCGGGCTCAGGGTGAGACCCTCTCTCAAATAAATAAATAAATGAAGTATCCATAAAAAAAGGACATTGATAAATTGGACTTCATCAAAATTAAGAACTGGTCGGGCATGAGGGCTCACACCTGTAATCCCAGCACTTTGGGAGGCCGAGGTGGGAGGGTCGCTTGAGTCCAGGAGTTCAAGACCACCCCTGGCAACATAATGAGTCTCTGTATCTAAAAAAAAAAAATTAGCCAAGCATGGTGGTACACACCTGTGGTCCCAGCTACTTGGGAGGCTGAGGTCGGAGGGTTTCCTGAGCCCAAGAGGTCAAGGCTGCAGTAAGCCATGATCGCACCACTGCACTCTAGCCTGGGCAATAGATTGAGACCCTATCTCAAAAAAAAAAAAAAAAACAAACAAAACAATCTTTTTTTTTTTTTTTTTTAAGATACTATCAGTAGAAAGAAAAGAAAGACAAACCACACACTGGGGAAAATATTTGTAGATCACATGTCTGATAAAGTATTTGTATTCAAAATATATAAATAGTGTTCAATAGTGAATAGTAGAAAAGCAACTCAATTAAAAAATGAGCAAAAGCTTTGAACAGAAATGTCACCAAAGAAGATATATGGCAAATAAGCATACGAAAAGATGCTCAACATCACCAGGGAAGTGCAAATAAAAACCACCACAGTGAGAGACCTTCACACACCTACTGACATGGTTAAAATTAAAAAGACTGATCATGTCTCATGTTGATGAGGGTATGGAGGAACTGGAACTCCCCCATATACTGCCAGTGGGAATATAAAATAGTATAGCATTTTCTAAGATTTTTCCGAAATGTTGGAAAAGATTTTGGCAGTTTCTTAAAAAGTTACACAAACACCTGCCATCTGTTCCAGCCATCATACTCCTAGGTATTTATTCAAAAGAAATGAAAGCAGAGGGTTGTACAGAGACTTGTACATGAATGTTCATAGCAGCTTTATTTGTAATAGCCACAAGCTAGAAACAACCTAAATGCTCATCAACAGGTGCGTGAATCAGCAAACTGTGCTATGTCCACATGATGGATGAAGAATGAACTACTGATGCTTGCTGCAATGCAGATGAGTCTCACAGCCATTCTGCAGAGTGAAAGAAGCCAGCCTAGAAAGAGTACGTGCTGTATGATTCCATTTATATAAAATTCTAGGAAACATAAAGCAACCTAGAATGATAGAAAGTGGATCCATGGTTTACTGGGGGAGGGAGGCAGGGAGGCACGGGGCTGGGGAAAGAGGAATTAGAAACAGCACAAGTAAACTTTAGGGGTGACAGACAGAGGCACTACTGATAGATGCAGGAGGCAGATAAGGGGGGCATCCCCAGAGAATCTGCAACCTGCCCCACAAGTGTTTACCTCAGATGCTTTTGTGTAGATGAGGGAACCTGCCCGGGGTCTCCTTGTCTGGACAGGCCCGCAAGGGACGGGGACCCACCTGGGCATTGGGAGAATGGGGTGGAGCCACGGGAAGTTCTCACCTTGCGCAGTGGGAGGAGCCTGGCCTCCAGCTCATGTGTGGTGGCCTGCTAATCAGTCTGTGAGCTGGGAACCCATTGGCAGGATCCCCTCTAGCTTTGCTGAGAGTTTTTTTCTTCTTTCCTTTTCGCCCAATACTGCTGTCCTCACCCTTCAATGTGTCCACGTGCCTAATTTTTCCTGGTCATGACACAAGAACCCAGATTTAGTTGAACTAAGGAGCAAAATTTCTACATCACTATTTTGAGTGTGATGATGGTTTCACAGATGTGTGTGTGTGTACACCCAACAGATTGTACCTGTAAATACATGCAGTTTATTGTATGTCAATTATGGCAATAAAGCCGGGAAGAAAAAGCAGGGATAAAATGGTACGTTGGCTGAGTGAACCAGCCTCACCCATCCGGTCTCCTGGGTGTAAAGTTTAAAGTAGAGCATTTAATATCCGGCTCTTCTGAGAGACCAGTCTACATAACTAGGAATATTACCCAAAAGATCAGATTAGGTACAAATATGAACGATCTAATTTACAAATAAGAAATAATCTTAAATGACCTCATCTCTCAGACTTCGCAGTAACAGTTCAGTAAAACCTGGAAGGGAGGAAAGAGGTTTTAAGAATTGTGAGATGAGTACAAATGACCACATGTATGAATAACAGTGAGGAAATGCTGAGGGGGAAATAAGAAATGGGTTATCACCCACTTGCTACTTTAAAGGCTGGTGGTCAAAACCAGGGATGGGTGACCAGGATGCTTCAGTGTGGTCACTTTTTGTAAGTTCCCCTTTTTTTTCTTTTTGCCATAAATTTCCTTGGAATTGGTTCAAAACAAATTTGGAACCCTTTTTCTCCTCCCCTGAACCCTCGCTATTTCTTTACTTATTTATTTAAAGACAGAGTCTCACTCTGTTGCCCAGGCTGGAGTGCAGTGGTGTGATCTTGGCTCACTGCAACCTCCGCCTCCTGGATTCAAGTGACTGTCCTGCCTCAGCCTCCTGAGTAGCCGGGATTACAGGCCGAGATCGCACCACTGCACTCCAGCCTGGTCAGCAAGAGTGAAACTCTGTCTCAAAAAATAAATAAAAAATAAAATATTTTACGTTAATTGGATCATAAGAAATATGTCCTTAAGCTTAAGAGGTGCACGCCTCCACGCCCAGCTAATTTTTTTGTATTTTTAGTAGAGATGAGGTTCCACCATGTTGGCCAGGTTGGTCTCGAACTCCTGACCTCAGGTGATCCACCCGCCTCGACCTCCCAAAGTGCTGGGATTACACACGTGACCACCGTGCCCGGCCTGCTTTTAATTTATTTAGATGGGAAACACAGTTCAGTCTGTGGAATTGGGTTAAATGTGGCTTTTAATGGATTATATAGACCACAAGGCTAGTATGCAGGAAATTCTTAAGCCTTACCTCTGTCAGAATTTCCAGATGAGTTAAAAATACATTTTAGATTATAGTCCTTGACAATGACCTAAAAGACACTACTTTTAGAAAAGGACCCTAGAAGAGCAGGGTTCCCTCCTGCATGAGGACCAGGGGTCAGGAGAGAGCACAGAATAAGGGGTCCTGTGTTTAAGCTGCTGGGGGAGGCAGGAGGGGGCTGGGCAGCCCTCCTGGCCACTGCCAGGAAAGAACTTTCCAGAGCTAGAGCCACACACCCACCCACTCCCGCAGCTCACACAAATTCCATATTTCAGAACAAGCTCTAGAGTATATCTTACCCAAAGAAAAAAGTGTATCTCTGAACTCTTTTACTAGACAATGAACTATATTTTTCACCCTGGGGGTGGGGCTGGGGGAGCCTGCCTGCCTTAAAAAAGAAAGGCAAAAAAGAAAAACAAAAGCAAGATAAATCTTTTCAAATCCATAAGGAAAAGATTTTTCTGATAAATAGCACAAATAGTCATTATAGGAAAACGGTGAACCAGCATGGGGTGTGTCTGTGATGGGTGAAGAAAGGTCCCACGTTGTGGGGTTAAGAGCTGGGTTCTGGGCTGGTGATCTCCAGCACGTCAGGATGTCCTGGGACCTGCCTCCTTTCCTCCTTCCTTAAATAAACATAACAACGACCTCACAAGGCTGCTCTGGGCTTAGGCAAGCCGAGGTGTGAGGTGTGTGGGCAGCCTGCAGTGCTCAGGAAGCAATGCGGTCATTGTCAAGGCCATTAACCCGGGTTCACTGCAAGACAACCTACCCAGGCCACTCAAGGCGCCACCTGACACGGAGCCTTTTCCTTGCTCTCCTCCAGCCTCCCTGTCCCCTTCCCCACTGCTCTGGGGGCCATCATCTCCCTACACCTTCACTCTCTCCACAGCGCTTATCCTCTGCTTAACGCGCCAGGAGAAAGGGAGTCAAAACTTGCACCACCTGTAAAGGTCTGTCAGGGTCACTCCCAAAGCTGCTCGGTCACAAAGGCCCCCCAGAGTCCTCAGGGGCTCACTTGCCTCTTGCAATTCCTGATTGACTAAGCTGAGAACACTGCCACCTTTTACAAGGCGTGATCATGCCAGCATGCAGAGAATAGCCCTCTAGAGCCAGCTGAGAGGCGGGGTCCAGGCCCGGCTCTGTGTCTTTCTGGCTGTATGAACCGTGGCAGGTGACTTACTTTTTTTTTTTTTTTTTTTTTTTTGAGACGGAATCTTGCTCTGTTGCCCAGGCATTACAGGTGTGCACCACCATGCTTGGCTAATTTTTGTATTTTCAGTAGAGATGCAGTTTCACCATGTTGACCAGGCTGGTCTTTAACTCCTGACCTCAAGTGATCCGCCCGCCTCAGCCTCCCAAAGTGCTGGGATTACAGGCATGAGCCACCACGCCCCAACTTTTTTTTGAGATGGAGTTTCACCCTGTCGCCCAAGCTAGAGTACAGTGGCATGATCTCTGCTCACTGCAACCTCTGCCTCCTGGGTTCAAGCAATTCTCCCTGCCTCAGCCTCCTGAGTAGAGTAGCTGGGATTACAGGCACCTGCCACCACTCCCAGCTAATGTTTTGTATTCTTTAGTAGAGATGGGGTTTCGCCATGTTGGCCAGACTGGTCTTGAACTCCTGACCTCGGGTGATCCGCCTGCCTCAGCCTCCCAAAGTGTTGGGATTACAGGCATAAGCCACCGCGCCCAGCCAAGTTACTTAATTTCTCTGAGCTTATTTCTGTATAGTCACACACTGCACAGTGACATTTTGGTCAACAATAGACCATAAGTTCAACTGTGGTATCATGGTCTCATAAGATGATAATACTGTATTTTTGCTGTAACCTTTTCTACTATATGTTTTGGTATGTTTAGACGCACAAATACTTACCATTGTGTCACAGGGGCCTACGCCGTTCAGTACAGTAACACGCTGTACAGGTGCGTGCCTGGGAGCAACAGGCTGCACCGCAGAGCCTCGGTGTGCAGCAGGCTGTACCATCTGGGTTTAAGCGTACTCTATGACTTTCACACAATGATGAAATCACCTAAGGATGCATTTCTCACAACCTGTCCCTGTCATTAAGCAACATGACTGTAATACCCATGTACACACCACCCAGGTTTATCACACTGCTGAAGTCTTTTAAAAATATACAACCTAGAGAGAATTACAGTCCCCATGGGACCCCTCCCCAGTTCTCCCTCCATCTTGCTCAGGAGGTGACTGAGTCCTTAAAGCTGAGATGCCCTTTGCAATAGGTGTATGTCTGTTTCCACCAGTGATGTACTAGATTGTTTAGTGTTAAAGATTTTAATTGGGCCGGGTGCAGTGGCTCATGCCTGTGATCCCTGCACTTTGGGAGGCTGAGGCAGGCGGACCACCTGACGTCAGGAGTTTGAGACCAGCCTGGCCAACACGGTGAAACCCCATCTCTACTAAAAATACAAAAATTAGCCCGGCATGGTGACGGGCACCTGTAATCCTAGCTACTAGGGAGGCTGAGGCAGAACTGCTTGAACTCGGAAGATGGATGTTGTAGTGGGCTGAGATCGTACCACTGCACTCCAGCCTGGGCAACAAGAGCAAAACTCTGTCTCAAAAAATAGAAAATAAAAGATTTTACATTAATTGGATCATAAAAATATTCATTAAGCTTGTTTATTTTCATTCAATGTTGCTTAAAAAAAATTTTTTTTTAAAAGACAGGGTCTCACTGTCACCCAGGCTGGAGTGCAGTGGCAGTCATAGCTCATGGCAGCCTCGAGCTCCTGGGCTCAAGTGGTCCTCCTCCCTCAGCATCCTGAGTAGCTAGGACCACATGCATGCACCACCATGCCTAGCTAATTTTTTTTTAATTTAAAATTTTTTTTGTATAGATGGGGCCTCACCATGTTGGTCAGGCTGGTCTTGAGCTCCTGACCTCAAGTGATTCACCTGCCTCGGCCTTCCAAAGTGCTGGGATTATAGGCGTGAGCCACCGCACCCGTCCTAGTCTGTTCTTTTAAATTGCTATGAAGTATATACCACTGTATAAATGCATCCCAATTTATCTGTTTCCGTTTGACGTATGTACAGCTTGTTTCCCATCCTTCCCTCTTACCAACAGTACCTCTATGCAGACCCTTGCACATGTCTCCTCTTAAAAATGTCTAGCTGTCCCCCGCGGGCTTGCTGGGGTTAGGGTCTGTGTACTTTAGCTGCTCCCCATGACTGAATCTCAAGCACTGTTTGATGTGTGCATGGCTTTCACAAGAGGGGGCACCGTGAGCCGTGACACGCGCCTTCCAGGGCCCAGGGGCACTGGAGGTCATGCTTTACCACGTCTGAAGCTTTCTTTGCAAAAAAGTGTGACTTCTTTTCCACCTAAAGAGAACAGTTTTCGGCCGGGCGCCGTGGCTCACGCCTGTAATCCCAGCACTTTAGGAGGCCGAGGCGGGCAGATCATGAGGTCAGGAGATCGAGACCATCCTTGCTAACACAGTGAAACCCCGTCTCTATTAAAAATACAAAAATTAGCTGGGCGTGGTGGCGGGCACCTGTAGTCCCAGCTACTCGGGAGGCTGAGGCAGGAGAATGGTGTGAACCCAGGAGGCGGAGCTTGCAGTGAGCCGAGATCGAGCCATTGCACTCCAGCCTGGGCAACAGAGCGAGACTCTGTCTCAAAAAAAAAAAAAAAAAAAAAAAAAAAGAGAACAGTTTTCTTGGAGGAAGAAACATTTCTAAATAAAACTTTCTAGGAAACAGCACACTTACCCGTGATGACCGAGCCATCTGAGCCAGGACAGCTTCCTAAATACTGGTATTCCGTAAAGCCAAAGCTTCCAGAACTATCCTCGCCGATGGATTGCGAAATCTCTTGGATGTTTCCCATTTCTTGCAGGAACTCTTCAGATAACGGGCTCTCTAGATCGCCAGCCTCCAGTGGGGAGAGGGGGCAGAGTGGGCTTTCCGTGTCCACCATCGCGACTGGATGGTGCTGGTTGTGCCGCCGAGCTCCAAGCTACTGGGAGGAAAGAGGAACAATTGGTAAGACTGATGTATAACAACGTTCACTTGTTTGTTTTTATTTTTTATTTATTTATTTATTCTTTTTTTTTTTTTTTTTTTTTGAGACAGAGTCTTAGTCTGTTGCCCAGGCTGGAGTGCAGGGGCACGATCTCGGCTCACTGCAAGCTCCGCCTCCCGGGTTCACACCATTCTTCTGCCTCAGCCTCCTGAGTAGCTGGGACTACAGGCGCCCGCCACCACGCCTGGCTAATTTTTTGTATTTTTTTTTAGTAGAGACGGGTTTCACTGTGCTAGCCAGGATGGTCTCGATCTCCTGACCTCGTATTCCGCTCGCCTCGGCTCTGCAAAGTGCTGCGATTACAGGCGTGAGCCACTGCGTCCGGCTGTTTGTTTTAATTTAAAATTTTTTTTATTTTTGAGATAGAGTCTTGCTCTTGTCGCCCAGGCTGGAGTACAGTGGTGTGATCTCAGCTCACTGCAACCTCCACCTCCCGGGTTCAAGCAATTCTCCTGCCTCAGCCTTCTGAGTGGTTGGGATTACAGGTGCCCGCCACCAAGCCCAGCTAGTTTTTTCGTATTATTAGTAGAGACGGGTTTTTACCATGCTGGGAGGCTGGTCTCGAACTCCTGACTTCAGGTGATCCGCCCACCTCGGCCTTCTAAAGTGCTTTGATTACAGGTGTGAGCCACTGCGCCTGACCACTTGCTTGGTTTTAAATGCAACGTCTTTTACCATCCAAGATACGCCTGAATTCATCATCTAACCAGGAACACTGCTGAGCCTCTCCTCTAGGCTTCTCTCTTGATCAGCACGCTGAGAAAGTGAAAAACCTTTAAACAACAAACTGTTGAAGGAGCCACAGCCCACGGGGCCAGGAATCCCTCAGTCATCACTGACTGCGCAGCTGTCGCAGCTCCGTACAATATGTTTGAGGTGCTGGGGACACAGCAGAGACAAAAACAGATCCCTGGGCCGGGCACGGTGGCTCACACCTGTAATCCCAGCACTTTGGGAGGCCAAGGCGGGCGGATCACTTGAGGTCAGGAGTTTGAGACCAGACTGGCCAACATGGCAAAACCCCATCTCTACTAAAAATACAAAAATTAGCTGGGCGTGGTGGCATGTGCCTGTAATCCCAGCTACTCAGGAGGCTGAGGCAGGAGAATCACTTGAACCTGGGAGGCGGAGGTTGCGGTGAGCTGAGGTCGCACCACTGCACACCAGCCTGGGTGACAAAGCGAGACTCCACCTCAAAACAGCAACAACAACAACAAACAAAAATCAGATCCCTGCTCTCAGGGAGCCTCCCTTGTAACTGGGACACAGATGGTGAACAACGAAACGAATGCACGTGTGGAGTGTCCGGGGTGAGGCCAGGGAAGGCCTCACTGATTAGGGGGCAGGAGATAACCTCAGGGAATGAGGGGGCAAGCTGTGTAAATGTCTTGGGGGAGAATGTTCCAGCGAAGAGAACACCAAGTGCAAAGGCTCCAGGACTGAAACATGTTGGCACATTCCAGGAACAACAGGCGGCCAGTGTGGCTCAGGCTACAGGGCGCAGGGCCAAACCGGTGGCATGTGTGCTGGGTGTGACATCCACTTTGGTGTGCTCTCCCTGTAGCCATGAAGGCAGCTCATGCAGGGGGTCCTCGACCATGATTGTATGGTCAAGAATACTTTGTGGAGTCCAAACAAATCTAACCGGGTGAGTCCCAGACAATGGTAGGCTATTTCAACTAGCAAAGCGAACGGCATTTCCATAGGGGTATAAGTGACAAAGCAGCGGTTCTTCCTGGGTTAGTCTGTATCATGCTCTCGCTGAAACATCTTAAACCACTTCCCGAGACCTCCAGATTGAAGCCCAGTCTCCTGAACACACTGTTCCCATCCCTTCCACATTTGTCCCTACCCGACTGTGCACTTGTCACCGTTCTTCTACCTCCTGGAAACGCAGCAGCGCTGAGAATTGCTTTCAGGATTCCACGTCTGCACCTTTGCCCAGGTGCCACCTGCCTGAACCGCCCTGCCCACCGCTGCCTTCTAGAGGCTCTGCCTCGGGTCCACCTCCCTGAACCCAGCTGAGTCATCAATCGCCCAACGAGGCTGACTAGGTGACCTTTAGCTTCCAGAACTGTCTTCCCTTCTGAAAATGGTCACATGATGCCCACGGCTCACATCACGGAGAGGCTCGGGGGTATGTGCTGCTACCAGCCACTGTCAGGGCAGCCGTCATCACATGGTGATTACGGAACGCCAGACTCTCCAGATAGAGTGAAGAATACCGTCCCAAAGAAAATATTCACCCATTAAATGCATTTGCGTAAAAATATGTTCACATTTGAGGTTTGCTTAATGTAAACAACAGCTTTTAGTGCGGTGAGGAAGGGATGTTTTGGCTTCCTCTACCAATGAAAAATAGATACATTTCATCCATTTTTGTGAAATTCACATATTATGTTTGGAATTCTGGCAATAAATCATCAAAGTTCACAGGGAAATCATCAAATAGCACACAGGGAAAAATAAAAGAGAACTGTTAACCTTTCATAGGGTTTAGAAGACTTTCTTTCTCTGTAACCTATTAGCATAAATCAGCCTGTGACTCTGTACAGATTTTCTATCGTATTTTATTCTGCATTCTGTCTGAAGGGAGATTTTTTTTCAAATGACAAGAAACATAATGGGGTAAGCATTACTTAAAATATTTTTCACTATGAACAAAAAGTTCAAAAGTTGCAGTCACTAACTAACTGTATTAACCATGAGGTTCATCCCAATAGAAAGCAAGTAGCCGGGGCCGGGCATGGTGGCTCACACCTGTAATCCCAGCACTTTGGGAGGCTGAGGCGGGCAGATCACTTAAGGTCAGGAGTTCGAAACCAGCCTGGCCAACAGGGTGAAATCCCATCTCTACTAAAAATACAAAAATTAGCCCGGCGTGGTGGTAGGCGCCTGTAATCCCAGCTACTCAGGAGACTGAGGCAAGAGAATCGCTTGAACCCGGGAGGCGGAGGTTGCAGTGAGCTGAGATCGTGCAATTGCACTCCAGCCTGGGGGACAAGAGCAAGACTTTGTCTCAAAAAAAGAAAAAAAAAAAAAAAAAAAGAAAGCAGGTAGCTGGGGCCAGGCGTGGTGGCTCGCACCTGTAATCCCAGCACTTTGGGAGGCTGAGGTGGGCGGATCACTTAAGGTCAGGAGTTCAAAACCAGCCTGGCCAACATGGTGAAACCCCGTCTCTACTAAAAATACAAACAAATTAGCTGGGCTTGGTGGCAGGTGCCTGTAATCCCAGCTACTCGGGAGGCTGAGGCAGGAGAATCGCTTGAACCTGGGAGGTAGAAGTTGCAATGAGCTGAGATTGCACCGCTGGGTGACAAAGTGAGACTCTGTCTCAAAAAAAAAAAAAAAAAAAAAAAAGGAAAAAGCAAGTAGATGGGCAGAGACTGTGTGATGGATGGGCTGTGGCCACCTCCCTTTTTCGCCCATCGTGTTCTCAGCACTGGGGTGGAAAATGCATGTGGCCTATGCCTTTTATCCCTGCTAATATTCTCTCTTCTGGCCAGGAGCATCGACCAATATAACAATGTTAGTTTGCTTGTCGTTACATTCAGGGAGTTTCAAAGTTTTACAATTTCATCATTTTTAGTTGCTTTTAAACAATACCCAGGATTAATTTACAGAAACATTGGTCTTGCTATGAATGAAGAGCTAACCAAGATACAATCTCTATATAGAGTGAGGCAATACTGTCTTGAACTCTGGCCAGAGGGACTGGCTGTATACGGATCATTGAACAAATTGGCTCTTCCTTGCTCCCAACAAGAGCAGATAAGGAACAGTTGCCTTTGGATGCATCCCCCAGATAGACAGCAGAGGCCAAACGGGCACCTGCCCCACCCTGCACGCCCTCCCAGCATGTTCTGGTGCTGGGGCTCCCCCCACATCACTGGAGCTTCTGATCAGGAGCAGAATATCCCGGGGAAGTCCCCACCCCTTCCTATTACCCACATGACATGCCACTGTCCAGCTAATCGAGAAGAGTGAACCAGGCTGGCCAGTTCCCGTGTCCTATGCCCCAAATGCTCTGGGGGGGATCAAGACATAACCAACCATCCCTTTTCTCAACAACTGCAAACTCTGGTCCAGGAGGCAAGACAATGCAAACAGCACTGAGTTAGATCTTCAGTTTCATAGCACAGACAGAGTCTCACAAAAGCTGAGAGGTGAGGGACAGGTGGATAGGGTGTTGGGAAAAGGTAGGGCTTCTGTTCCAGTCCCAGCAATGATGGAAGGTTCTGCATGATCCTCTCATTCCTTCCTTACCTGAGACCTTTTACATTTCTAAATTCATAATTTTCTTTCCCTTACAATTTATTATTTTATTTTAAAAATTATTTAAAATATTTGTGGTATATACTCGGTGTATATATTTATGGGGTACATGAGATGCTTTGATATAGGCATGTAATGTGAACTAAACACATCATGGGGAATGGGGTAGCTGTGCCCTCAAGCATTGATCCTTTCAGTTACAACAATACAATTATACTCTTTAAGTTATTTAAAAATATACCATTAAGTTATTATTGACTATAGTCGCCCTATTATGCTATCAAACAGTGGCCAGGTGCGGTGGCTCACGCCTGTAATCTGAGCATTTGGGAGGCCAAGGCGAGTGGATCACTTGAGGTCAGGAGTTTGAGACCAGCCTGTTCAACCTGGTGAAACCCGGTCCCTACTAAAAATACAAACATTAGCCAGGTGTGGTGGCGCGTGCCTATAATCCCAGCTATTTGGAAGGCTGAGGCAGGAGGATCGCTTGAACCCAGGAGGTGGAGGTTGCAGTGAGCCGAGATCATGCCACTGCACTCCAGCCTGGGTGACAGAGTGAGACTCTGTCTCAAAACAACAACAACAACAACAACAAAAAACCTAGTGGGTCTTATTCATTCTTTCTAGTTTTTTGTACCTGTTAACCATCTTCACTGCCCCCAACCCCTCACCACCCTTCCCAGCCTCTGGTAACCATCCTTCTACTCTCTCTGAGTTCAAGTGATTTGATTTTTAGAGCCCACAAATAAGTGAGAACATGTGAAGTTTGTCTTTCTGTGCCTGGATTATTTCACTTAACATAATGATCTCCAGTTCCACCCATGTTGTTGTAAATGACAGGATCTCATTCTTTTTTATGGCTGAATAGTACTCCATTGTATATATATATCACATTTTCTTTATCTATTTGTCTGGTGATGGACACTTAGGTTGCTTCCAAATCTTAGCTATTGTAAACAGTGTTGCAACAAACAAGAGTGCAGGTATCTGTTTGACATTTCCCTTCCAATTTAAATGTTAGAGCTGCATCTTGTATATCATAAGCTCAAACTACTGAGATTCGGTTTTTAGGTCTTACTAACTAAACATTTATCAATCAAAATATTCCTTTGAGAACGATGAAACAGAGTATATGAAAATTGTAGAACACTTAAAAGCAGACAAATACAAGAGGAAGTAGACATCAAATTATATCACTGTTTTACGTTACCCGAGCACAGGGCAGGTGCAAACACTGGAAGGATTCCAACGGTAATTCATAACTAACACGAAGGTATTTTCTGCATCACCAGCTCTTAGATGCGTGACTGTTTGGAAGATTAGGCTAAAATGAGTTATAAATGGGAGAAGAAGCTCTTCCTTCATGAAACCCATTCACCTATAGATTCCTGCAGCATCTTGGGCCCAATTCTGGTGTAGCCCTGATTATCTGTGCTGTTGAAACTTTTTACGTGTCTGTCTCTCCTACTAGACTATATGCTTTGTGAGGCTAGGGAACATATTCGCCTAATCTTTGCATCCATAGTTCTAGCACAATCCCTGCTGTGTAGCAGGTGTTCAATGTCTATTTCTTTCTTTCTTTTTTTTTGAGATGGAGTCTCACTCTGTCACCAGGCTGGAGTACAGTGGCGTGATCTCGGCTCACCGCAACTTCCGTTTCACGGGTTCAAGTGATTCTCCTGCCTCAGCCTCCTGAGTAGCTGGGACTACGGGCGTGCGCCACCACGCCCGGCTACTTTTGTATTTTTAGTAGAGACAAGGTTTCACCATGTTGGCCAGGATGGTCTTGATCTCTTGACCTCGTGATCTGCCCGCCTCAGCCTCCCAAAGTGCTGGGATTACAGGCATGAGCCACCGCGCCTGGCCTCAATATCTATTTCTTTTTTTTTTTTTTCCTCAACATCTATTTCTAACGATCTGCACAGAAGGAGCTCTTGGGAATTACTTACTCCAGGAGTAACCCAGTGATGGTCTGTGAGAATTCACCTCAGCTCTGTCGCCGCAGCCACAGCCTGCTGTCACCCAGAGGGCAAAGCGGCACACACAGTGTGTCCGAAGACTACAAAAATGTAATGGATATCTAGAACAGAAGTCAAAGGGATTCTGCGTGGGAAAGGTGATCTAATTTGCAGAGTGAATTTTAATTCCCCATAGGGACAGGAAAACAAAGCCAGCAAAAGGAAAAAAAAAAAAAACCATACTGAACACAATAGGGAGGAACAGATTATCAGTTCCACTCCCTTCCTCAGGAGCAACAGTTGCAGAGCTTGGGAAGCGTCCTGTGATAGAAGGAAGTGGTTTGTATTAAGAGTAAAGTAATTTTGCCACTTGCTTGGAATAAAAGGAGACCGAAGGGAAACCCCTCCACTGTGGGCTCCTGGAGGGCAGCTGCTGTGTCTCACCCACGTGTGCACCCTTGTATTGGACATGAGGTTCTTGGACCCAGAAGGTCCTTTGGAAATATTTTCTTTTTTGTTGTTGTTTTTTTAGACACAGTCTCACTCTGTCACCCAGGCTGGAGTGCAGTTGTGCGATCTCGGCTCACTGCAACCCCACCCCTCCCGGGTTCAAGCGATTCTCGTGCCTCAGCCTCCTGAGTAGCTGGGACTACAGGCACACACCACCACGCCCGGCTAATTTTTTGTATATTTAGTAGAGATGTGGTTTCGCCGTGTTTGGCCAGGCTGGTTTTGAACACCTGACCTCAGGTAATCCGCCCACCTCGGCCTCCCAAAGTGCTGGGATTACAGGCATGAGCCACTGTGCCCAGCCCCCTTTGTAAATATTTTCTGAAATAATGTATTAAATAGCAGGTAGCTGAATACTGTCCCGACTATCAAAACATCTTTATATTTTATGTGATCAGACACTCAAGACAACAAACAAATGGAATTGAGCTTGAATTTTCACACTCAAAACTTTTCTATTTTTGAGACAGAGTCTCTCTCTGTCACTCAGGCTGGAGTGCAATGGCAAGATCATGGCTCACTGCAGCCTTGATCTCCCGGGCCCAGGTGATCCTCTCACCTCAGGCTCCCAAGTGGTTTGGACTACAGGCGCTGCCACCACCCCCAGCTAATTTTTGTATTTTTGTAGAGATAGGTTTCACTATGTTGCCCAGCCTGGTCTTGAACTCCTGGGCTCAAGCGATCCACGCGGCTTGGCCTCTAAGTGTTGGGATTACTGGTGTGAGCCATCATACCCAGCCTGGAACTTATATGTGATACAAAAGCCTCCAGAACAATAATTACGAACGTTAGACTTTCACTTTTTTGACTGCTTATGCTTCTGTACTACTCCCTCTAATTTACTGTATTGTAACCACTTAATATTCTTAATAATGCCACCCTACAGAAATCTATTTACACCTTTCTTTGCTAAATGAGGTCTGATCCAACCTCATGGAACACTTTCAGGGTAAAGGATGGAAGTCTTCTCAAACGAGTAGTGTTGCTGGGGCAGGTGACTATCAGAAGACAGATTTTTCTCTTTCCCACCAATTCTAATTTATCACCTTGTCTTTATATTTTTTGAATATCATATTTAACATCTAGAAGTCTTTTCGCTCAATTTGTTGGGCTAAGATTTAAAATAACATTTCAAAATAAACACAGAAGCTAGAAAGCCCTCTGTACCTTCACCTAGCATCGGTTCACAGAAATAGATGAACACGGCTGGGCGCAGTGGCTCATGCCTGTAATCCCAGCACTTTGGGAGGCCGAGGTGGGCGGATCACGAGGTCAAGAGGCTGAGACCATCCTGGCCAACATGGTGAAACCCCATCTCTATTAAAAATACAAAAATTAGCTGGGCATGGTGGCACGTGCCTGTAGTCCCTAGCTACTTGGGAGGCTGAGGCAGGAGAATCACTTGAACCTGGAAGGCGGAGGTTGCAGTGAGCTGAGACTGCGCCACTGCACTCCAGCCTGGTGACAGAGCAAGATTCTGTCTCAAAAAAAAAAAAAAAAAAAAAGAAAAAAAAGAGAAAAAAAAATAGAAAGAAAGAAAAGATTAATCATTACCAGTGCCAAATGATTAACACGCTAACAAAGTCAGTTTAGAAAATGCCAATGGAAACACATTTAAAACAGAAGGAAAAGGACCAGACTATAATGGTGGTAAAGACACTCTATCTTAATGAATTTAAATCAAATGCATCATAAATAGTTTGCATATCACCTACATTTAACTAGATACATCTAGATCTTGCCCAACAATACCTAAAGCATTAAACTTAAAATTTTGTAATCAAAAGAATTTGGCACATAAAAAAAGTGACAAGCCCAACATGGCACAAGAGCTGTGAGCTCCTCCACCTTTATCTTCAAAGGTGCAAAAAGAATGTTCCCAGCCATTTCCAAGAAAACTCCCTACGGACTTTACACAAAGTTCACACTATATGACTTCCGTTTAAAACCCAGCACTTCTTTATAATTTTCAGAAAGTTTGTAGTTACTGTTTTAAAATATCTTACCTTTGTGGATGGTGATATCAAAATAAGAGAAGAAAAGCTGCAAGTTTGGACACATTTTGTGTCCGTTGCAATCAAATTAGAGTAGGCCGAGAGGCCTGCCACAAGAATCAAAAGTCAACTGAAATGAAATTCGTATTCACCACTCAAGAGCTCTGACCTGATACAGGATGGGACGCATAGCAAGGCAGGTAAAGTTGAAGCATTTAGCAGCCAGATGACGAGGAAGCAGCCTGGGCACAGTGGCCTGGCCAGTTACAAAACTGAAGTGACACACAACTAATGATGACATTTCAGAACAAGAAAGGCCTAATGGGTTTTAGCAGAAATATATCAGATACATGGCAGGCAAACTTTACAGGGCTGAGGCTTGAACTCGTGGAACACATGAGCACGCACCTGAGCTAATGACTGTGCTTAACGCTGGAGACCACAGACAGGCAATCTCAGCTTTGAAGGGATCCACAGCCCCAGAGCACTGGGACAGGGGGGTGTGGCACTGGCACGGGAAGGAAAACAAGGAGAAATAATATTATTGAACATCGCACGTGGGCCAGGCCCTCAATGGCAGCTGCATGTATTTTTTTTCTTTAATCTATCCATGCCAGGGCAGGGTAGGCATTATTGGTCCCATTTATAAAGAAGAAAAATGCAGAGGTTGAGAGAGGTGAGTAACTTGCCCAACTAGCAGGTGAGAGGTACAAATAAACAAATGGTTGTAAAGGCAGCATGATGAGGGCTGTTACTAGGGGAATCCTGGAGGGCCAGGGAGCCTACATACACGAAGGGACACCCAAGATGAATCCTAAAGGCTGACTGGATATTCCATAGGAAAACCCAACAGAAAGGAGGGTAAGGGCCATTTCAAGGAAAAGGGAACAGCACATCTGCATATATGGCCCAAAACATCATTGAATAAGTGGTTGAGAATGGCTGAACAACTGGCTCCAAGAGTTGTATCAGTTACATGTTACTGTGTAACAAACTCTGAAACTTAATGGCTTATAACTACAACCATTTTATTTGTTCACAATTCTATGGGTCAGCAAATTGGGCTGAGCTCAGCCAGGCAGCTCTTCTACTGGTCTGACCTGGGATAATTCACATAGCTGTGGTCATTTTGTGGCTCAGCTATGGCTGGATGGCCTCAGTCACATGCCTGGTAGCTGGTGCCAGGCTGTTGGCTAGGTATTTCTCACCATGAAGTCTTTCATCCTCACAGAGGCCACCTCAGGCTTCTCAGATGGTGGCAGCATTCCAAGAGGTTGAATGTGGAATCTGCAAAGCCTCTTAAGGTAGACCTCATTTGTAAGTTAGGCAGTGTCCTTTCTGTTACATGCTGTGGGTCAAAGCAAGTCACAAGGCAAGCCCAGATCCAAGAGGTGGGGAAATAAACTCTATCTCTTGATGGGAAGAGCCTCAAAGAACTTGTGACCATTTTTGATCTACCTCAAGGGAGAAGTGGCAAGAGGTGAGTCTGCAGAGGTAGGAGAGGCCAGCAGTGCCAATCATGGCACATTGTTAATCCCCACGTTTAGGAGTTTGGATTTCATCCTAAAACAATAAGGAGCCATGGAAGACTATTGAAGGGAAGTGTGACGTGATCAAATTTGTATCAGGATTGTCTTGATGGCAAGAAGGAATCCAGATTCAAAGGGAACAAGACTAGAAGCAGCACAACTCCTTACGGGGCTGTTGTAACTGTCCCAAGAAGAGATGGTGACAGCCCTGGGTAATGACACAAGAGGCAGGAGGACTGCGAGATAAAGAGCTGATCCTGACAACTGGCAACTGCCTGGACCAGGGACCTGGGACAGAGTCTAGGATGAATGTATGCTCTGGCAAGTCACTGGGCAGAGGAGGTGGCACCCACGAAATTTGGAATATAAAGACAAGGAGGGCAGGTTTTGAGCATGGAGAGAAGGGATTACAGGCATGAGCCAATGCACCTGGCCATGAGTTCAGTTTTAAACTGGTGTTTAAGGTACCTGAGGCTTGACCTCTGTAAGCCAGGTCTCCTCTTCTGAGAAGCAATGATGATGCTTACAGTGTTCACCTCAGAGGGGTTCTTAGCAGTGCCTAGAGAGGCTGCAAGGCCAACCTCAGGGGAAGGCAGTGCTATGACCTTGAAAACTCCACCATATACAGTAGATATCCCTTATCCATGGTTTCACTTTCCTTGGTTTTAGTTACCCCCAGTACAGTACAATAAGATATTCTGAGAGAGAGAGGAAGAGACCCTTTTGTTACAGTGTATGTTATAATTGTTCTATTTTATTATCATTGTTGTTAGTCTCCTACTGTGCCTAATTTATAAACTTTATCATAGGTATGCATATACAGGGAAAAAACATAGCATATATAGGGTTTGATACTATCTGAGGCTTCAGGTATCCACTGTGGGGGCTTGGAATGTATCCTCTTTGGATAAGGGGGGGAGCACTGTACATTTCTTTGAACCTCAGTTTTGTTTTGTTCTTTTATTTTATTTATTTATTTATTTTTGAGACAGAGTCTCGCTCTCTCACCTAGCCTGGAGTGCAGTGGTGTGATCTCGGCTTACTGCAACCTCCGCCTCCTGTGTTCAGGCGCGAGCCACTACGCCTGGCTGAACCTCAGTTTCAATAACTGTAAATTTAGGTTAATGACAGCTACATGGCCAGGTGGTTCGAGATGTCTATAGAGTAACGGGCACATGGTGCCGCTCCTTCCTCCCTCGTTACTGGGAATCCTTGCTCCCCCAGCCCCCAGCCCACGCCTTCATCCTTGAATCATGCTCTTCTCTCCGCCCGGCTGATCTTCCCAAACTATAACATCTACAAAGGCAGGACCACACCTTATTCAAGTGTGTTGCACAAATACACCCTTGAATAAACTGAGCTGAACCAGAAAGGGCAGAGAAAGAGGAAAATTAGATTTATGTGAGACCTTACAAGTAACCAAGACAATGTCTGAGACATGTCAAGGACTTCGCATTACTTAAATAAAATGATGCAATGTGCTGCAAATTATTCAAGGTTGGCTGATGGCATCCGGTCTATGAATGTAAGTCTACACTGCCAATCCTGTGGTATCTAAGTTCTCAGCAAATATGCCATATTGGTTTTAAAGGAAAGAGAAAAGGCCCTTTCCCTTTAACTTTTAGGGGCCAACTCAGGGAAGTCAAAATTTGCTCAAGACCAAGAGGAACCAACCAAGTAGAAAGATAATCCCTTCTGCAATAGTCCTATATGCTGAAAGTTAGTGTGTATATATATATATATATATATGTATATATATATGTGTATATATATATATATGTGTATATATATATATATATATATATATTTTTTTTTTTTTTTTTTTTTGAGATGGAGTCTCACTTTGTCACCCAGGCTGTAGTGTAGTGGCGTGATCTCGGCTCACCACAACCTCTGCCTCCTGGGTTCAAGTGATTCTCCTGCCTCAGCCTCCCGAGTAGTTGGAATTACAGGTGGCTGCCACCATACCTGGCTAATTTTTGTATTTTTAGTAGAGACGGGGTTTCACCATGTTGGCCAGGCTGGTCTTGAACTCCTGACCTCAGGTGATCCACCTGCCTCAGCCTCCCAAAGTGCTGGAATTACAGATGTGAGCCACCACGCCCAGCCAGAGATGGTATATTTTTAAACTTCTCTCCTTGAGCTTTCTTCTTCAGCTTTTAGATTAAGCCAACAGTATTGTCTTTTGCCAGAGCAGACAAGTTCTGAATGTATTTCTGCTTCTTCAAAGTCTGGTGAAAAGCAGCAGCAAAAGAGGGGAACAAGGTCAACCACAGAGTTTTAAAATGAGGGCACTCCAAGTTCAAATGGTCCTCACTCTAGAAAGTTATGAGAAATGGGAGACACTAGCACGTTCTGATGAGAGCCATGCAGAAATACTGCACTCATGAAAAAGGAAGAGTATGCTATCGAAAGGGATATTCAGAGAATAAGAACTTTTCTAGGGAATTACAAACTCAATTGCAAACCTAATAGAAGGGTTGGAAGATAAAGGGCCTGATCTCACAGAAAGTAGAGTGAAAACAGATGGAACATGGGAGAAGCAAGAGAAGTAAGAGAGGACCAGTCCAGGAGACAAAACTCATCCAAATAACAGGAGCTCCGAAGAGCAGGAAGCAAGAACATGGAGCACGGGAAACCACCAACCAGTGCATTCAGGATAACTTCTCAGAAATGATGGGCATGAATTTCCAGGTTGCAAGGGCCCACCAGGGACTCAACAGAATGGATGAATACACACACACAGATGGTCACTCACTGGGAAATTCCAGACCATGCTGGAGACAAAGAGAAGATCCCACGAGCTTTCTGAGAGGGAAAAACATGTCGCACACAAAGGATCCAACAGAATACTTTTTTTGTTTTTTGAGACGGAGTCTTGCTCTGTCGCGTAGGCCGGAGTGCAGTGACACAATCTCAGCTCACTGCAACCTCCACCTCCCAGGTTAAAGCAATTCTCGTGCCTCAGCCTCCCTAATAGCTGGGACTACAGGCGTGCACCACCACGCCTGGCTAATTTTTGTATTTTTTGTAGAGAAGAGGTTTCGCCATATTGGCCAGGCTGGTCTTGAACTTCCAACCTCAGGTAATCTCAGCCTCCCAAATTGCTGGGATTACAGGTGTGAGCCACTGTGCCTGGCCAAATAGAATACTTTTGGATTTTCCAACAGCAACATGGGAAGTGAAAGACAACAGTTGGAAACCTTCTAAATATGGGAGGAAACTGGCTTCTGACCCCATAGCCCTATATTCAGAGAAGCCCTCCATCAGGTGCAAGGGTAGCAAAGCTCCTGTTTTCCCCATTAGTGTAACTAAAAGGTAATTGTGTCTCTCTCTGAGATTCTGGACTCTGTCTCCCCATGGTACTTGGTACTTCTCTCCTATTATGGTAATTATTGGTGAACATGGTTTCTTATGATGTTTTAGAAGGTAACTCATGGCACCTTTTCTAGACATCCAACTTGCAGTGGCGTGTTGCAGGTTGCTTGTGTTTAATTTGCACTGCAATATTATTGTTTTATAAAAATGAAGTCATCATCAAATCATCATCAGCCATTTTTCAGAACCAACCCTGCAATAAATTAGAGATGTTGATAATGATAGTGGTGCCAGCTAACACTTTTTGAGCCCTTATCCTATGCCAGGCACTGTCATAAATAAGAAGCTAATGTGCATTAACTCACTTCCTGGTAACAGCAACCCCATGAGGCAGGCATTATCATTATGTTTACTTTACAGATGAGGAAACTGAAGTACAGAGAGGCTACCACAACATGCGCTGGGGCACAGAACCACCGGGACCGGGGTTTGACCTCAGGCAGCAAGCCTCTAGTTTCTGCTTCTAACAACCACGTTAGAACCCTCTGTGTGGTTCACTGTGTGTCATCTCCCAGTGTGAACATTTCTCAACTTTACTTCCAACCATCAACGATCTAGACATTTGATAATTTAGCTTTTTTTGTTTTGTTTTGTTTGTTTTGTTTTGGACACAGAGTTTCCTTCTTTCACCCAGGCTGGAGTGCGTGGTGCAATTACAGCTCACTGCAATATCGACCTCCCAGGCTCAAGTGATCCTCCCACCTCAGCCTCCTGGGTAACTAGAACTACAGGCACATGCCACCATGCCTGGCTAATTTTTCTATTTTTTGTATAGACAGGGTTTCGCCGTGTTGCCCAGGCTGGTCTCAAACTCCTGAACTCAAGTGATCTGCCCTCCTGGGCCCCGCAAAGTGCTGGGACTACTGGCGTGAGCCATTGCGCCTGACCTGATAATCCAGATTCTGAATTACTCACAAGTTATTTTTCTTTCCCAGTTTATCTGTGTTGAGTAGATGATCCTCTCGGTGAATATTACTCTCTGTTGGAGTCTTCAGTAAAGTTTAGAGATGAGGGAAAATGTAGTATTATTGTAATGTGTTTTTAAAACAAAGACTGGAAGTTTAAACTAATGACAAATTGAAATGTGAGGATTACCTGAACTCTTGCTGCTTAGGCTGCTAAACGAGTGTGTGTTCAGTGGAGAATTACCCATTTACTCACTTAGCAGATGGAGTCATTTCTGTAAGCACCGCCACATTGGGGCACCCGAGTGTGGGTCCTCAGATGAGGATTTCAGAGCCAAAGCCACAGTTCTAATGCTTATTTCAAGCCAACTTTTTTTTCATTTAAAAGACAGCTTTATGGGCCCAGTGCTGTGGCTCATGCCTATAATCCCAACACTTTGGGAGGCCGAGGTGGGTGGATCATCTGAGGTCAGGAGTTCAAGACCAGCCTGGCCATCATGGCGAAACCCTGTCTTTACTAAAAATAGAAAAATTAGCTGGGCATGGTGGCGTATGCCTGTAGTCTCAGCTACTTGGGAGGCTGAGGCACGAGAATCGCTTGAACCCGGGAGGCGGAGGTTACAGTGCTCTGAGACGGTGCCATTGCACTCCAGCCTGGACGACGGAGCGAGACTCTGTCTCAAAAAATAAAATAAAAACAAAACAACAAAAGAAAGCTTTATGGACATGTAACTGGCATACAATAATCTGTACATATTTAAAGTGTACAAATTTGGTATTTTTTTGCCATATGTATAAACCTGTGAAACCACCATCATAGCCGAGACAGTACGCAGACCCATGATCCTCAAAGCTTTCCTGTGCCCATCTAATCTCTCCCTCTTGCCCCTCCATGCCCACTGCCACTGATCTGCTTCCTGTCATTACAGATTAGTTTGTACTTTCTAGTTTTATACAAATAGAATCAAGCAGTATGTATTATACTTATTTTTCCTGTCTTCTTTTACTCAGCACAATTATTTCAGCATTCATCCATGTTGTTATGGGTATTCATAGGCCATTCCTTTTGATTGCAAAGTAATACTCCATTGTATGGATAACCACAGTTTGAGAATATATTCACCTATTAATGGCATCTGAATTGTTTCCAAGTCTGAGCTATTATAAATAAAGCAGCTATAGACATTCAGGACTAGACTCTGTATGGAATATATGCTTTCTTTTTTCTTGGCCAAATACTTAGGAGTGGGATTGCCAGATCTCACGGTAGGCATTGGTTTAACTTTATAAGAAACTGCTGGCTGGGCATGGTGGTTCACACCTGTAATCCCAGCACTTTGGGAGGCCAAGGCAGGCAGACTGTCTGAGGTCAGGAGTTCAAGACCAGCCTGGCCAATGTGGCAAAACCCCGTCTCTACTAAAAATAAAATTAAAAAAAATTAGCCAGGCGTGGTGGTGCACACCCGTACTCCCAGCTACTCAGGAGGCTGAGGCAGGAGAATCACTTGATCCCAGTGAAGTAGAACAGGCTTTTCCTAATTTTCCTGTGGCTTTTTCTTTCCACCTGAGGTGTCTGGTGAAGGGGGCCCTCTAACTGCCTTAGGTTCGGCTCAGGTCACTAGAGTCTTACAGTAAGTTGCCAGACAAGGCTGTAACCATCTGGGGCATGTCTAGACTGTAATCATCCAGGAATTGATGTATGGGAACTGATCTGGATGCCCAGGGTGTCCTCCAACCCCAGTCACTACCCTAAATATATGACCAATCACTTCCCTATTTATTGTACCCTCGGCCAGCCACCCGACATTAAAAGAAGGCCATTGCACTTCACACAGAACCCTCAATCTTTGGGGGGACAACTTAATTCCATAATCTCCAGCAAAACCTTTCTTAAAATTCTTTAACATGCACCCCAGAGGAGTGGGTTTCCATGCTTTTCCTCCCATCCCACTCTTTGTGATGCACACTCACTCTCACTTTCATTCCAGACTGACCAGACTGGGTCCTATTACGGGAGTTTCAGGTGCTGCTTAGCTAGGAGAGTACCTTATTCCTGCCACAGCCTGCTGCAGCTGTGGGGCAGCTCCTGTCAGCCGTATGCGATGCCCTGGTTCTGGTCAATCACACACTCGCCTCAGAGCACACAGTCCATGCTAAGAGATCTGTGTCTCCCCACATCACGGCCCTCCCGGAACCATCTCTTTCACACACCTCCCCGCTCCCAGTTCCCGATCCTTAGTCAAGGCAGGAAGCCACTCTTCCCATTTTCAGTTTCTTTCCTGACCAACTTAGTGAGCCACTCTCGCGTCCTGCATCGGCTAAGGTGTAAGTTTCATCTGAATCGGTGAGCTACTCTCACTGTCCCCAGCCTGTCTGGGTCTGGGCAACATGGCAAAACCCTGTCATCTGAATTGGTGAGCTACTCTCACCATCCCCAGCCCCTGCTGGAACCGTCCTGCAAGCCCTTTATAGGTTCCGTTGTGCTGTCTAGGAAGGACACCGGGACACAGGAGAGCCAATCTCCTCTCCAGGCTAAAGTCCTCCCATTGGCACCAAAGGTCCCAGGTCTCCCTCGACCCAGGCTCCAGTCCCATAGGCAAGGGAGACAGAAAATCTGCCATCTCCAATCCCGGACGAGCCCCCAGAAAATGTAGTGGGAAATCAGAGAACTGGAGCAATTGATGGGGTTCAGGAGGATTTATTTAAGGTGTACGCTGGCTCAGTGGACTTGCATCCAGAAAGTCAGAGCACCAAACAAAGAAGGCAAGTACCTTTTATGCATCTTGAGGAGGGAAGTATGTGAGGCAGGAAGCAGACATACAGAAGTGAGAATAAAGGCCGTTATCATCTTGTGATATTCTTGTGACATGCCTTACATCTTAAGAAAAACATGTTTTGCAGCTTAAGCTTATCTGCCTTGTGAATTTGCAGCTGTGCAGGGAAAACAGGAATTTACAGAACTTACAAAATACATGGAGGCTAGATAAGATTAATGTTTCACACAAGGAAAATTAATATTCTTTCTTAACTCTAACTTCAGTGGGGGAGTGGTTACTTAAAGCCTTTCAGTCTGGGCCTAAACAGCATTTTTATTAAAGAAACTATCATTATTTCTATTATTATTACTGCTATTGTTACTTTATTATTATTTTTCTAATTCATTGGGAGGCAGAGGTTGCAGTGAGCTGAGATTGCGCCATTGTACTCCAGCCTGGGAGAGCAAGACTCCATCTCAAAAAAAAAAAAGCAACTGCCAACCTGTTTTTCAATGTGTTTGTATCATTTTACCTTCCTGTCAGCAGAGATGAGAATTCCAGTTCCTGCACATCATGGCTAATGTTTGGTATGGTCAACCTTTCTAATTTTGGCCATTCAAATGGGCATGTAGTGGTATCATACCACCACTGCGTAAGTTGTAGAACATTAGCATGGGGACTGTAGGTTTCATCTGCATTGCCCTGATGACTGATAACATTGAGAATTTTTCACATGCTTACTTGCTATTCATCTATCTTCTTTGACGATGTGTTTGTTCAGATCTCTTGCCCATTTTTAAAACTGGGTTATTTTCTTCTAGGTGAGTTTTGAGAATTTTTTCTGTCTTCCAGCTACAATAACCTTTATCAGGCAAATGCTTTTTGAATATTTCTTCCCAGTGTGTAACTTGTGTTTTCATTCTCCTAAAACTGTCTTTTGAACAGTAAAAGTTTCATTTTGATGAAGTTCAATTTATTGATTTTTTTCTCTCATAGATTGTGTTCTCGGTGTCATATCTATGAAATCTTTGCCTAGCCCAAGGTCACAAAGATTTTTCTCCTGTGTTTTCTTCTAGAAGTTTTATAGTTTTAAATTTTACCTTCAGATCTCTGATCTATTTTGAGTTAATTTTTGTGTATGGCATGAGGCATGGGTCAAAGTTCATTTTGGGCATATGGATAACCATTGCACCAGCACCATTTATTGAAAAGACTGTCCTTTCTCTACCAAATTGCCTTTGCACCTCTGTCAAAATCCAGTTGTTTTTTTAAGTTAGAAATGAATGTGGGATTTAATCAACTGCTTTTCTGCATCTACTAAGATGATCACATGGTTTTTCTTTTTCATCCTGTTAATACGGTGAGTTACATTAATTTTTGATTATCAAGCCATTTGGCATTTCCTGGGATGAATCCTACTGGTTATGATGTAATATTTGCTATACTTTGAATGTATCCCCCAAATTTCATGTGCTGGAAACTTAGTTTCCAAATTCATATGTTGATAGCATTTGAAGGTAGCCTTTGGGAGGTAATTAGGATTATAAGATCATCAGGGTGGGGCCCCCATGATAGGAATGGTGACTTTATAAGAAGAGGAAGAGAGCCCTGAGCTGACAGGCTCTTTGCCTTGCTTCATGTCACAATCCAGCAGGAAGGCCCTCACCGGATGCCAGCACCATGCTCTTGGACTCACTGGGTACATACCTGAGATTCCAATCTATCTCACTGTGTATACATCTGAGATTCTGATCTGCCTCACTGTGTACACATCTGAGATTCTGATCTATCTCACTGTGTATACACCCGAGATTCTGATCTATCTCATTGGTACACACCTGATGTTCTGATATGGTTTCTTGTCTTTATGCCCAAGATTCTGATATACCTCCCTCTCCTAACAAACACTCAAATCCCTGCACTGTTCCTGGCCCTGCGTGAGCACCAGGCACCATTCCTGGCTGGCACAAGTACTGGGCACTGTTCCTTCTAATCCTCTCAGATGGTTCTTTTCCTGGCCTCAAGTAGTTTTGCTCACATGGATGCACCAAGCAGTACTTTGGTAGATCTCTGGAGTCCCTCTGTATATGGCTTGCACCTCTCATACTTTGCTTTGGATAATCTATACACCATGGTCTCCCTGGACTCTCAGCTCTATTTTGTCAACTGAGGAAGTCTGCCAAGATCTGCCTCAGTTTCCCCTCTCCCTGCACTGCAGCCTGGAAACTCTCTCAAGCCACACCTCTCACCTTGTCTTACAACCATCAGTGCCCTTCACTGCCTGATGTCCAGCATCTTGAAGAACATTGTTTCATGTATTTGTATGGAGGTTTTGTTATCTCAGATGAGAAGGTAAGTCAGTCCCTGTTATTCTATCCTGGAAAATGGAGCCTGTAATTTCTATAGGCATAATAATTTGGTTACAAGGCCACAGCCAGTATATTTCTTAATTGTTTAAAACTCATGTCACCTTCTGACAGATAGAAATATTTCATGTTTTCCTTTAATATTGTTTTAAATTTCAAAGTAGATAAACTGTTAGACTACACTTTTGAAATCTACCCCCTCCTTATGAGTCCTAAAATGCCTCTTTGGGTAGGTGCCTGAGGTTCTGATATAGTTCCTTGGCTATATGCTCTAGATTGATAGACCTCCTTAGATCTATACCCCAAATTCTGCTATACCTCCCTGGGTATAAACCTGAGATCCTGATATAAATCCTTAGCTAGATACTTAAAGCCTCAAGATATGCCTTCTTGAGTATATACCTGAGACTCTGCTATACCTCTTTGGGTAAATACCCAAGATTCTGATATATCTCACTGGTTACACACCTGAGGTTCTCATCTGTCTCACTGGGTACACACCTGAGGTTCTGACCTGTCTCACTGGCTACACGCCTGAGGTTCTGACCTGTCTCAACAGGTACACGCTTGAGGTTCTGACCTGTCTCACCGGGTACACGCCTGAGGTTCTGATCTGTCTCATCGGGTACATGCCTGAGGTTCTGATCTATCTCATTGGCATACACCTGAGGTTCTGACATGGCTCCTTAGTTTATGCCCAAGATTCTGATATACCTCTCTCTCTTCACAAAAACTCAAATCCCTGCTGCAACTCAATACTGGGATGCATTCCAAAATTTAGACTACATAAGACTGTTTGAAGTTCACTTTGAATCCTGGAGGATATGATACTATCGATTTTTTTTTTTTTTGAGATGGAGTCTTGTTCTGTTGCCCAGGCTGGAGTGCAGTGGCACGGTCTCAGCTCACTGCAACCTCTGCCTCCTGGATTCAAGCATTCTCCTGCCTCAGCCTCTGATACTATCAAATTTTTATACCAAATATTGTCATCAGTCCTGACATAGACATAATGTTGGGATTAATTAATGCTCAATAAAATAGTAAAGGAAGAACACTAGTAGGCTATTAAACAGATTATTTTTATTTTATTTTATTTTATTTTTTGAGACAGGGTCTCACTTTGTCACCCAGGCTGGAGTGCAGTGGCGCGATCTTGGCTCACTGCAAGCTCCGCCTCCTGGGTTCACGCCATTCTCCTGCCTCAGCCTCCTGAGTAGCTGGGACTACAGGCGCCCGCCACCATGCCCGGCTAATTTTTTTGTATTTTTAGTAGAGACAGGGTTTCACTGTGTTAGCCAGGATGGTCTCAATCTCCTGACCTCGTGATCTGCCTGCCTTGGCCCCCCAAAGTGCTGGGATTACAGGCGTGAGTCACCGCGCCCGGCCTATGTGACATTCATAAAATGACAGAAATGGGCAACAGATTAATGACTGGCAAAATTAAAAAAGGGATGGGAAGGTAGGAGAGAAGTGGGTTTGGCTATAAAAGGCACCATGACCGCTGATTGGTGATGGAAACATTATGTATCTTGATGGTATCAATGTCAGTATCCTGACTGTGATATCGTCCTCTCACTTTGCAAGATGTTACCCTTGGGGAAAACTGGAAAGAGTGCTGGGGATCTCTGTATTATTTCCTAAAACTGCACGTGAGGCCAAGGCGGGCAGATCACTTGAAGTCAGGAATCTGAGACCAGCCTGGCCAACAAGGTGAAACCCCATCTCTACTAAAAATATAAAAACGAGCCAGGTGTGGTGCACGCCTATGAACCCAGCTACTCAGGAGGCTGAGGCAGGAGAATCACTTGAACCCAGGAGACAGAGGTTGCAGTCACCTGAGATTGCATCAGTACACTCTAGCCTGGGTGACAGAATGAGACTCTGTCTCAAAAAAAAAAAAAAGCAAAAAAAACTACAATTATCCAAAAAATGTTTTAAGTTAATTTTTAAAAGTACTAAAAGGGAGGAAAATTAGGAGTGATTTTTTGTTTGATTGTTTTTTTGATACAGGGTCTTGCTCTGTTGCCCAGGCTAGAGTGCTTTAGTGTGATCATGGTTCACTGCAGCCTCGAACTCCCAGGCTCAAGCAATCCTCCTACCTCAGCCTCCTGAGTAGCTAGGACTACAGGCACGAACCATGATGCCTGGATAATTTTTTAAATTTTTGTAGAGACAGGGTCTCACTATGTTTCCCAGGCTGTTCTCAAACTCCTGAGCTTCCCAAAGTGCTGGGATTACAGGAGTGAGTTACTATGTCTGGCCAACAGTGGTATTTTAAGAACAGGTGATCTGTTCTTCAGGTTTTCTGCTCTGCAGCTTTCAGAATTCAGACATGGTAAACATAGCTAGGATATATAACATAGAAACTGTCTCTTTTATTTATTTGCTTGCCTTTTAACTTTTTATTTGGAAGTACTTTCACTTATAGAAAAGTTGCACCCCCCAAAACAGAATAAAGAACACCCTAACTTTACCCATATTCACTGGTAGTTACCAACTTAACCATTTGCTTTATCATAATTTATTTCCTTCTTTCCTTCCTTCCTTCCCTTCCTTCCTTCCTTCCTTCCTTCTTTCTTTCTTTCTCTCTCTTTCTTTCTTCCCCCCCCCCCTCCTTCTTTCTTTCTTCCTTCTTTCGAGACAGAGTCTCGCTCTGTTGCCAGGCTGCAGTGCAGTGGTGCAATCTCGGCTCACTGTAACCTCTGCCTCCTGGGTTCAAGCAATTCTCCTGCCTCAGCCTCCCGAGTAGCTGGGACTACAGACGTGCACCACCATGCCCAGCTAATTTTTTGTATTTTGGTAGAGACGGGGTTTCACCATGTTGGCCAGGATGGTCTCGATCTCCTGACCTCACAATCCGCCCACCTCGGCCTCCCAAAGTGCTGGGATTACAGGCATGAGCCACTGCACCTAGCCCATAATTTCTTTCTTTATAGGTATGTATGTATATATGTGTATGTGTGTGTGTATTTGAGGGTGAGTTGCATACCTCATGGCCCTTTCTCCTAAATACTAAACTACACGTTTGCTAAGAATGGCAGTGTGCTCCTACACACCACAGAACACTTCGCTTCTGTTAATTTAACAGATACAGTTCAATCTATGATTCGTATTCAAATTTTGTTAGTTGACCCAATAATGTCCTTGATGGCATTTTTCCTCCTTCAGTACAGGATGCTGTTCAGAGTCAGGTATTACATTTTATTGTCTTCTCTCTTTTAATCTGAAGCATTTCCGCAGCTTTTCTTTGTCTTTTATGATACTGACATTTTTAAGGAATACCATTTCCACCATTTGCAAGCTTTCTTCTTCCCCTTGGCAAACAGAATGTAGCAGCTGCCTTAGTACTGACTTATAGTAACTTATATTGTGACAGATATCTGCATAGAAGAATCCACAGTTAATAAGAACCTCTAACTCGAGGTATATCCCATGTCCCATCCTGAAGCTGAGTTCTTAAATAGGCTCCCAGCCTCTCTAACAACTTGTACGCCCTTCATTTTGCCAGCTTGCCAACTGGAAATGTGTCCAAGGCTTTCTTATTTGGAACTAGAGGTTCCCAGAGCTACATTCCTATTCAACACAACAAATAAAAGAAAACTAAAAACATAACTGTTTTGTAAATCCCCAAATAAGAGAGTGAAAAGAACAGCCACAACATCTACCTGATAGCATGACTTTAAGCAACTCAACATAATTCAAACATTTAGCAAACATCGGTTAACAATAAACCAAGTACCTTCTGCAAGAGCTGGTTGTAGGACAAATCCTTTTCTAAAGGGACAAAGATGAATGCAAGTTAAAGTGACAAGAACACTAAGGGAGCAGAAGCAAGCCATTTAAGGGTAAAAATGGAATTTTCTGCTATAAAGTAAAGCTCTGCATAAAAATAAGACAGAACAGGAGATCTAGTAAGGGTTTATTCATAAGACCCCATGCTGAGGATTTCAAGGAGACAGTCACGTTTCTGGGTAACTGACTATGGGATTGTCCCTCATGGGGCCAAGTAACCTGTCAAAGCAACGAGGCTTCCTACTCAACAAGCCCTGTGGCCACCCTGCCAGCTGGAGGCTCTATCTGAAGCCTGGAACAGCTGTCAACATGCCTTGAATCCAACAGGTCCCGATGTGACCTCGGTCTTTTACCTCTGCACAAAGTTACGGCTTATGGCTGTTTGGACAGTCTGGTTTGTCGATCGTTTGGTCTGAAAGACTGTTTTTTTCTTTTTTGAGATGGGGCCTTGCTCTCTCACCGAGGCTGCAATGCAGTGGCACGATCTCAGCTCACGGCAACATCCACCTCCCAGGTTCAAGTGATTCTCCTGTCTCAGCCTCCTGAGTAGCTGGAACTATAGTCACACGCCACCATGCCTGGCTAATTTTTGCATTTTCAGTTTCACCATGTTGGCTAGGCTGGTCTCCAACTCCTGACTTCAGGTGATCCACCTACCTCGGCCTCCCAAAATGCTGGGATTACAGGCGTGAGCCACCGCCCGGCCCAATGCTGTTTTTTTTTTTTTTTTTTTTTTTTATTACTTGCATTCATCCTGTGGTTTCCATCCCAGCTCATGGCATCCTGCCCAGGGTATCACTCCCTCCCTCCTCACTTCCTGCCACAGCCTCCTCCCTCTCCCTTTTCTAAGGTTCTCACACACGGCTGCCAGGTTCCTCACCTGGAGGACAGCCCTGATCACCTCCTGTGGATGGGCTCTTCTCAAGCATGGCTTCCAAGTACCCAGATTCACAGGTAGGGAAACCGACCAGGGACAGCTATCACCCAAGGCGACACGGCTGCTCAGTGGCTGGGCTGGAGCTAAGGTCAAGGTCTTCCTACACCCAACGCGGTGGAGCCTTTCCCACTTAGCCACCTTGCTTGGCCGGGCCCCCCCGCTTCAGGCCCCTCTGCAAACCTCAGAACCACCTACAGCTTCTGCCCGGGCCCTGCAAGCTGCCCAAGGGGGCTTTTTAGCAGCTAGATCAGAGCATATCCAGTCCCCTAAGAAGCCCTCGCTGGTCCCCATCCCATGGCCTTTCACACACAACACAAACCAGAGTCCTCACAACGGCCCCGACCTCCACGAGACTGGTCCTGCCTCTCCCCTGGGACCTCCTGACCTCTTTCTCCTCCTCCTCCTCTCCAGGACACTGCTCGAGTCACACTTCCTGGCTGTTCCTCTCATGAGCCCACCCTGCTGCCCTCCCTGTCAGGATGCTCCCATCCTGATGTCTGCTCCACCTGCTCTCACCTGCTTCCAGCCCTTCCTCAGATGCTAGGTCCTGGTCACCACCTCAGGGAGGCCAGCCTGGACCAGCCTCCTGGTGCCCTCACCCCTTCTGGCACCCTTGACCCACTCACCTGCCCTGGGCTTGCTCCTCCTACTGTACCTGAAGGCGGCTAAGTCACCAGGCCAGCTGCTCCATCACTCCACTCATGACCTGTCTGTCCCTGCCAGAGGATCAGCTCTCATAGACGAGGGTGTCATGGGTTTTGTTCACTTACGTATCTTAGAACAATGCCTGGTACAGAGAAGGAGCTCAAATATCTGGTGGAGTTTGAACTAGAATGCACGAATCTTCTCTTCATGTCCCCTAGCAAGCCCTGGACTCTGGCCAAAATAGATGACTCGGCATCTGCCAGCCCCACCCCAGGCTTCCTGGACTCTGTACTTTTTTTTTTTTCTTTTTTTATGAGACAGAGTCTTGCTCTGTTGCCCAGGCTGGAGTGCAGTGGCGCAATCTTGGCTCACTGCAACCTCTGCCTCCTGGGCTCAAGCAATTCTCCTGCCTCAGCCTCCCAAGTAGCTGGGATTACAGGTACCTGCCATTGTGCCTGGCTAATTTTTGTATTTTTAGTAGAGACAGGGTTTTGTCATGTTGACCAGGCTGGTCTCGAACTCCTGACCTCAGGTGATCTGCTGTCTCGGCCTCCCAAAGTGCTGGGATTACAGGCGTGAACCACTGCACCCAGCCCTGGCCTCTGTACTTTATCCTACTTCTTTCTGCCAGGAATGCATCCCATTCTACACATTTGGGGGGCAGTACAGATGCCTTTCCTCTCCAAAGTGCTCAGGATCCCCCCAGGGGAAGGACTTTGTCCCTCCTCTGAATCACGACAACTCTCATTGTGGGTATTGATGTATGCCTTTTCTGCTCAACTGACCTGTCACTCTTGGAGGAACAATTCTTGTCTGTCATCTTCCTCTCCTACACCAGGCAGACGTTCAATAAAAATTTACAGAATGAATCTGACATTGGTGCTAAATTCTGAACATTGTTCCCTGTCTTACGAAAACTCAAATCAGGACCGGTGCAGTGGCTCACACCTGTAATCCCAGCACTTTGGGAGGCTGAGACAGGCTGATCCCTTGAGTCCAGGAGTTTGAGACCAGCCTGGGTGATATGACAAAACCCCGTCCCTACAAAAAAAAAAAAAAAAAAAAAAAAAAAAAAATTAGCCGGGTGTGGTGGTACACACCTGTGGTCCCAGCTACTTAGGAGGCTGAGGTGGGTGGATCACTTGAGGCCAGGAGTGAGCCAAGATCACACCACTGCACTCCAGCCTGGGTGACAGAGTAAGACCCTGTCTCAACAAAACAAAACAAACAACTCCCACCCCCTGCCACCAAAAACACACTTAAATCATTTTAAGTAATGGACCTATGAAAAAGAGCCTGTATATAGTACAAGTATTTAAAGAACAAGACTGGTTGCAGAACAAATGTTTTTCTAAAAAAAAAAACAAAGATGAATGCAACTTAAAGTGACATGAATGCTAATGGAACAGAAGCCAGCTGTTTAAGAGGAAAACTGAATTTTCTTGTTAAAAAGTAAAGTTCCTGAAGTGCATCCCGTGACAGCCTGGGAGGGAGTGCATTGAACAGTTTTCAGGCCATTTGAACTGTCTATAGTCAGCTCTGTAAAGTCCACATCATTCAAGTAAACGTAGTCAGGATGCCTACATGTGCTTGGTGTCAGATGTCAGTATCCCTTGCGTGACACATGAGGCTTTTCTGAAGATGAGTGACACCTTCCCAATACTAAGCTGTCCCTTCCCTGAACATAGTATATCCATCTATTTATTTGGGCTATATTTAAGCTCTCTTAATAACATAATCAGTTTTCTGAGTACAGATCTTATGTATCTTTTTCAGATTTACTCCTAGATATAGATACACTATAAAAGTAACTTTTAATTAATAAACTTTCTTATTTAGAGAAGTTTTGGGCTTACAGAAAAATTGAGTGGAAAGTACAGAGAGGTCTCATATACCACCTCACTCCCACCACAGTTTCCCTGTTATTAACATCTTGCATTGGTGGCCGGGCGTGATGGCTCATGCCTGTAATCCCAGCACTTTGGGAGGCCGAGGCGGGCAGATCACGAGAGCAGGAGATCAAGACCATCCTGGCTAGCATGGTGAAACCCAGTCTCTACTAAAAATACAAAAAATTAGCCGGGCGTGGTGGCGGGCGCCTGTAGTCCCAGCTACTCCGGAGGCTGAAGCAGGAGATTGGCGTGAACCCGGGAGGCGGAGCTTGCAGTGAGCCGAGATTGCGCCACTGCACTCCCTCCGTCACAAAACAAACAAACAAACAAACATCTTGCATTGGTGAGGTACATTTGTTGCCACTGATGAGCCAATGTTGACATATTATTGCTAACTGAAGCCCACAGTTTTCATTTTCACTCTTTGTGTTGTACATTTTATGGGTATTGACAAATGCCTAATAACATGTATTCATCGTTACGGTACCATACAGAATAGTTTCACTGCCCTAAACATGCCCTGTGTTCCACCAATTCATTCCTCTTTCCCTCCCCATGAGCCCCTGGCAAACACTGACGCATCTTTTTACTGTCTTCATAGTTTTGCCTTTCCCATAATGTGTAGCATTGGAAGCAGACAGTATATAGCTTTTTCACTTTGAGTTCTTTCAGGTATACAATATTTTCAATAATAATGTAAGTGGTATTACTTGCCAAAATGTTTTCCAAAGTGGCTATCATTTTACATTCCCATCGGCAGTGTATGAGAGTTCTTATTCCACATTCTTACGCATACTTGGTCAGACTGCTTAATTACAGCCACTCTTGTGGGTGTGTAGTGATATCTTTCTACCAAGAGAGATGTCTATGAACTTGCATTTCCCTAGTGACTAATGAGGGAAAGGCACATGAACATCTTTTCATGTGCTTGCTTACCATCCATTCAAATGACATGCCCATTGTTGAAGAGTTAGTTCATCTTTCACCCATTTTTAATTGGGTTGTTTGACATCTTATTGAATTACAATAGTTCTTTATATAATCCATATCCAAGTCCTTTGTCAGATATATGTTTTGTAAATATTTTCTCTAAGTCTATGGCTTGACTTTTCATTTTATTAAGTGTTTTCTGATGAGTAAAAGTTTCTAATTTTGAGGATGACTAATTTATTAATTTTTTCTTTTATAGTTTATGCTTTCTTCTTCTTCTTTTTTTTTTTTTTTTTTTTTTTTTGAGATGGAGTCTCGCTCTGTCGTCCAGGCTGGAGTGCAGTGGTACGATCTCAGCTCACTGCAAGCTCCGCCTCCCAGGTTCACGCCATTCTCCTGCCTCAGCCTCCCGAGTAGCTAGGACTACAGGCGCCTACCACCACGTCCGGCTAATTTTTTGTATTTTTAGTAGAGATGGGGTTTCACCGTGTTAGCCAGGATGGTCTTGATCTCCTGCCCTTGTGATCCACCTGCTTCGGCCTCCCAAAGTGCTGGGATTACAGGCGTGAGCCACTGCGCCCGGCCAGTTTCTTCTTTAAAAGACCGAGTCTTACTCTGTGGCCCAGGCTGGAGTGCAGTGGCATGGTCATAATTCACTGCAAGCTTCAACTCCTGGGCTCAAGTGATCCTCCTGCCTCAGCTTCGTGAGTAGCTAGGACTACAGACATGTGCCACTGTGCCTGGCACAGGTTTTTTATTTTTTATTTTGGTAAAGACCCACTTTTGTTATGTTGCCCAGGCTGCTCTCGGACTCCTGGCCTCAAGCTATCCTCTCACCTCAGTCCCCCAAAGCATTGGAATGACAGGTGTAAGCCAGCATACCTGGCCTAGTTAATGCTTTTTAAATCATGTTCAAGAAATCTTTGCCAAACCCCAAATCACTAGAATTTTCTCATATGTTTTCTTCTGAAGGTTTTATAGTTTTAACTCTTTTTTTAACACATGGTCTCCCTGTCACCCAGTCTGGAGTGCAGTGGTACAATCATGGCTCACTGTAACCTTGACCTCTCTGGGCTCAGGTGATCCTCCCACCTCAGACTACTGTGTAGCTGGGACTACAGGTGAGTGCCATCATGCTCAACTAATTTTTTCATTTTTTTGTAGAGACGGTGTTTCGCTATGTTGCCCAGGATGGTCTTGTAACTCCTGGGGCCAAGTGATCCACCCGCCTTGGCCTCTCAAAGTGCAAGATTACAGGCATGAGCCACTGTACCTGGATGGCTTTAACTCTTACAATTAGATCTACGACCCATTTCAATAATAATTATATGACATAACACAGTATCATATAACATGATATATATTACATAATATAATATGTAACATGATATATACTATTATTACATAATAGTATAATATAATGATAATAATTATGAGTTTGTAGTGCTGTGAGCTGAAGGTTGAGGTTCTTTTGCATACGGCTATCCAGTTGTTCCCGTATCATTTGTTGAAAAGATTATCTTTTCCCCACTTAAATGACTTGGCACTTTGCTGAAAATCAATTGACCATATACGTGTGGATCTATTTCTGGACTTGCTAATCTGTTCCATTCGTCTAATGGTCTATTTTCATATCAATACCATACTGTCTTGATTACTGTAGCTTTATAATAATTCTTGAAATCATGTAGTCTAAGTCCTTCAACTGTGTTGTTCTTTTTCAAAGTTATTTTAGCAACTCTGGGTTCCTTGCATTTCCATATAAACTTTAGAATCAGGTTATCAAATTCTACAAGTAGGCATGCTGAGGTCTGATTCCGATTGCTTTGAATCTGTAGATCATTTTGGGAAAAGTCGCCATCCTAAGATACTGAGTCTTCTGATTCAAGAGCATGTTATAACTTGCCATTTATTTAGGTCTTTTAAAATTTCTCTCAGCAGTGTTTTGTAGATTACAGTGTACAGGCCTCGCGCATTTTATCTCTGAGCATTTCATAATTTTCATGCTTGATTACTTTTTTTTTTTTTTTTTTGAGATGGTAGTCTTGCTCTGTCACCCAGGCTAGAGTGCAGTGGCATGATCTCGGCTCACTGCAAGCTCTGCCTCCTGGGTTCAAGCAATTCTCCTGCCTCAGCCTCCCCAGTAACTGGGATTACAGGCGCCTGCCACCACATCCAGCTAATTTTTGTATTTTTAGTAGAGATGGGGTTTCACCATGTTGGCCAGGCTGGTCTCAAACTCCTGACCCCAAATGATCCACCTGCCTCAGCCTCCCAAAGTGCTGGGATTACAGGCATGAGCCACCACACCTGGCCTGATGTATCCACTTTTACAAAATGCCATGTGGGTTTATCACTGAGAGACAAGGAGTCGACACAACCATACGCTTTGCAGTCTGTGCATGAAACTGACTGACAGATGCTCAGGGACCAATCACAGACTGACTTTGAGAGAAGTGACGCAATTGGCCAGTGATCATCATGCACATCTGTTATCTATACTGTGATTTGTAGGCTGGAGAACTGGCGGCAGAGCTTGTACTTTATACAGCACTCACAGTGTATATACCATGGGAGCTGGGATCTGATCTGTATTGTTGGGAGACCACTATAATTTAACTAAGCAGTGATAATTAATATTTTATTTTTAAAAATAGAGATGGGGTTCTATGTTGCCCAGGCCGGTCTCCAACTCCCAGACTCAAGCAATTCACCCGCCTTGGCCTCCCAAAGCGCTGGGATTACATGCATGAGCCACTGCAGCCGGCCACTGACTGAAATTTATGCATAATGGAACTGTGCAAAGGGAGGAAAGCCTGCATTTGAAAAATTGTCCTTAAAAATAATTAGAGGCCTAGGATGAGGCTCTGTTCCTCCAGAAGGATATTCACTTGCTTCTGCCAGGCATTTGAGGTCCTTGCAATCTGAGATCACCTTAATCCAGTCTCAAGGACTGGGCGTAGCTAGAACTGGACTTCAGTCCTTGATTAAGCTGATCTGTTTCCAGGTCACCTGTACTCCTGGGAGGGAGCTTTTTTGGGTCCCAATCCAAAGTTTGGGATGTTTACCAGGGTCTTCCCTTCTAGCCCCTCAAAAGTGCCACTCAGGCTCTTAACTGCTTCTTTCATAAATTGGCCAACACCCCAGGGACACAATGGCCCCAAACATCAAGTTTCCATCTTCTCCAGACCATGGCCTGGCAGTTCTTCACTATCTTGTAAACTCTCCAATTCCTCCACATATGTTTAAAGATTCTGTCCACCTTTGCCAGTTAACTTCCAAACTACTGAGCCACTGTCAGAAATGCAGTTCCCTGACTGGGCGCGGTGGCTCACACCTGTAATCCCAGCACTTTGAGAGGCCAAGGGCAGGCGGATCACCTGTGGTCAGGAGTTTGAGACCAGCCTGGCCGACATGGCCAAATCCCATCTCTACTAAAAATACAAAAATTAGCCAGGTGTGGTGGCAGGTGCCTGTAGTCCCAGCTCCTCGGGAGGCTGATATGGGACAATCACTTATACCCAGGAGGCGGAGGTTGCAGTGAGCCGAGATCATGGCATTGCACTCTAGCCTGGGCAACAGAGCGAAACTCTGTCTCAAATAAATAAATAAACAAATGAAAATAAATAAAAATGTAAAAAAAGAAATGGAGTTCCCCAACTTAACGTTCTCAAACCATCCCAAATTTATCAGCCCTACATTTTGAAATAGCTACTCGTCTTATTATTTTTTTACTTCCATAGCTACAAAGAAGTAATTCTGTAATCTTCAATAAAATCCATAGACTGAATGAAATAGGAAAACAATTACATTTCTGTCCTTAATGTTTTCCTCATATTCAGGCATTAGCCAAATAATAACTTTCTCATTAAAACACTAATAAAATTTTCAAACAGAAAACTGTCACCTTTTAATAAGCACAAGGGTGTAGATTTAAGTGGAGAGGAAGGTTTCATTAAATACCTCCTATGCTGAGCCACCTTCTAGCAGCTGAGGGTGCAGCCGTGGAGAAAACAGAGAAACACCTCTGTCGTCATGGAGCTGCCATTCTAGGGAGGGGAGACAGGTGGGAAACAGACAAATCAAGAAAGCATGTACTGGCCGGGTGCAGTGGCTCACGCCTGTAATCCCGGCACTTTGGGAGGCCGAGGCTGGCGGATCACCTGAGGTCAGGAGTTCAAGACCAGCTTGGCCAACATAGCGAAACCCTGTCTCTACTAAAAATACAAAAATTAGCAAGGCATGGTGGCGGACGCCTGTAATCTCAGCTACTCAGGAGGCTGAGACAGGAGAATGGCTTGAACCCGGGAAGCGGAGGTTGCAGTCAGCTGAGATCGTGCCATTGCACTCCAGCCTGGGCAACAAGAGTGAAACTCTGCCTCAAAAAAAAAAAAATTACTGTATGTAAATTACATCTTAATAAACCCGACTTTATTTATTTTGAGGCAGAATCTCACTCTTGTCACCCAGGCTGGAGTGGCGCGATCTCGGCTCACTGCAGCCTCCCTAGTTCAAGGGTTTCTCCTGCCTCAGCCTCCTGAGTAGCTGGGATTACAGGCGCCCACCACCATGCCCAGGTAATTTTTTTTGTAGTTTTAGTAGAGACAAGGTTTCACCATGTTGGCCAGGCTGGTCTTGAACTCCTGACCTCATGTGATCTGCCCGCCTCAGCCTCCCAAAGTGCTGGGATTACAATCGTGAGCCACCGCACTCGGTCAACCTGACTTTAAAAAACACCAATACAAACCCTCAAACCCATCTCCATGGCCTGGTTTCTTGGGAATTAATAGAGAGTGGGGGGTCAGTCGTGGAAGGCTGGCAGGACACATCCTTATCACTCCCATGGGGGAAAGCAGTGTGGGCGACTTCTCCAAGGACATCAGGGAGCCAGCCCTGCTTTCACTTGATGCAGCGGGTCCCAGGAGCCCTGGGCAGGATGTGGCTGTCTCCCTCCCCACCGCCCTGGCTGGGCAAAGCATGACGTGGCTGCCCTGGAAGGCACAGACCACTCATGTCACATCGTCCTGGGAAAGGGGCTTCGAGAAAGGCCTGCATTTGTCTAGGGAATCATCTACCTCTCATTTCTATCAAACCAAATGGAGTCAAGCTCGCCACAGCCAGGAGCCTGCTCTTCCCGCTTATGTGACCGTGGTGAAATCGTGAGCATGAGGGCTCATTTGCTTTTCAGGCTAGAACTATCGGTGACGGAGCAAAGGCTGAAGCCACAACTAAGCAGGCAGTGTATCTTCAATATAGGTCATTAGATGTATGATTAGAGTTAATAATCACCTAGGATTTAAATTCTGCTAACCTATGTGGGTCACAAGGAGTTTAACTTGAGTGCTTAATGCCTTTAAGATCATAATCAGGAGAACTAAAATGAGCTCTCGAGTTTCTTGGATAATTTGTATTCACTCTTTCCTCTCCCTGGACTTGGTTCTTTAGTGAAAGGAAATTCCGAAGTTTAAAGACAACCACATCTGGAGCCGCACATTCCGTTCACTGGCAGGTGCTGCACACACACCCCCGTGACCCCTGTGACCCTCTGTCCCCGCTCTTTCCCCTCTGCAGGCTGCTCTCAGTTTCCCTCCGTGCCTCTCCTTGAAGCTGGGAGTCTGCCAGTTATGCGATGCAGTGGTTGGTAGTGGCAGGGAATCATGCCTGCTGTTTTCCACAGCAGGACAGCGCCTGGCACGCAGTACGTGCTCAGTAAATATTTGCTGAATAAATACATGAACTGAGGAACGAATGACTGACATGTGCCCCTAATAGCTGCTCAAGTGAAGGCAGAATTCATCAAATCAGAGTGACTCAAATGCCATAGGTTATCTGAAGGACAAAACTCCTGCCTCTAGTTTGGGGAGCAGCAAGGAAGGCTTCAGGAAGGAGGTGGCATTTACAACTTGAGGTATCTCAAGCGGTGGGTACCCGGCAGGAGCCACAGGCTCCCAGAGCCAGTCCTGAAGCACCTACCAGCAAGAGGCTCCGGGTTCAACCATGAGTGATGAGCCAAGGATTCTGGCCTCACGGGGTCTCAGGGAGAGCCACTGTCACCAAGCCATCACTTGAATAAACACTGCCTGAGTGCATGAAAGGAAAAGCACCAGGTGTTACAAGTACCTGCATCAGCATACAACCCCAGCAGGTGGTTCAGGGAGCCTTCCCTAAGAGTGAGTTTAAGCTGAGGTCTCAAAGGTAGAGGTCACAGGGGCGCGACGGGGTACGAGGGTAAGGGAGTGTGTCTCCGGCACGCCCAGTGTACGAGAAGAACCAGAAGGGGCTTGTGTAGACAGCGTGTCGGTCAGTCCCTGGAATGTCAGGGCCATGCCCTCCTATCAACCTCTCATCCCATAAACATTGGATGGATGGGACAACATTAAGATGGGAGAGGCAATGATATGCAAGGAAGCACCTACCAAGCTCACACTACCTGCCAGGTGCAGCAATCCAGAGAAACCCTAGCATGCACCCCTCTTGTAGCTGAGGGAAACTGAGCCACAGGCCAGCTGAAAAATCTGTCTGCATCTGAGAGCTGCTAAAGTGGTGGGTGAGGACCCTACACCTTGTCCTGCCTTTGATGTCCCCCACCCAGCCCTAGCAGGAGGCTGGCAACTGAGACCGAAAAGGGTCGCCAGGGTGAGGGGAGGGGAAAACGCAGGACAGCTCAGAATCAGACACACTGAGGGCGAGGGCCTCCGGGAGGGCCCAGGTGACATCGGGAAGGCGGGTGCGTGACAGGTTTCAAGCTCACAAAGGTGATGGCGACGTACAGGGGGCCTCATGGAGCCAGAGGGGGTGGGGGCATCCAGAAAAGCGCAGGGACCAAACGCTAGCGCAGAAAAGGGAACGCCGCTGAGGGCTCTGAGGAAGTCGCACACACACAGTTGGAAAGTCCACATCTGCTCACCTGGTCCTTCGGTGATTTAACTTCACGTGTATAAAAATGATACCTGGTGGATGGATGTGTTACACCTTAGGCTAGAATCTCATCTTTTTCTCTCTCAGAAGAAATTAATTCCTTTTCTGAGTTCTAATTTTTATTTATTTATTTATTTACTTATTATTTTTGAGACGGAGTCTCACTGTTGCCAGGCTGGAGTGCAGTGGCACGATCTTGGCTCATTGCAGCCTCCGCCTCCCGGGTTCAAGCGATTCTCCTGCCTCAGCCTCCCGAGTAGCTGGGACTACAGCCATACCACACCCAGCTAAATTTTGTATTTTTAGTAGAGACGGGGTTTCACCATGTTGGCCAGGCTGGTCTCGATCTCTTGACCTCGTGATCCACTCACCTGAATTCTAATTTTTAATTGTTCCTTCTTGTCTTTCAGAGGCTTCCTCCTTGAAGAGTCTACAACAGACCTGATACCATAATTGGGCACACATCCTTCTGAAATTCCTTCTAGAAAATGATTTAATCTACTAAGAAAGCCCACATTTGAATTCATTCATTCCGAAAAGAGTCTCCATCCACTTCCTAGGTTTTGAGCTCTTTTTATGAGTCCATGGAAGCTGCCATGGTTTTCTCTGCGTCCATGGCCATATTTTCCCTCTGGGTTCTTGTTTCTTTTAAATCTTATACCTCTATTAGTATTAAAGATCGTCAGCTGTGCTTGAGTGTGGTTAAATATTCACTTTCACTTAGACTTCTGACCTAGACACTAACAGCCAACCTTGCTGGATTCCTCTAAGTAAAGGGAATGCAACAGGAAAAAAAGCCAATAATTTTTGGTTTCCAGAGTGAAAGAAAAATACTGGGCTGGACATCATGAATCACACCTGTAATCCCAACACTTTGGGAGGCCGAGGCGGACAGATCACTTGAGCCCAGGAGTTTGAGACTAGCTGAACATGGCTAAACCCCATCTCTACAAAAAACACAAAATCTAGTTGGGTGTGGTGGTGTGCACCTGTAGTCCCAGCTGCTCAGGAGGCTGAGGTGGGAGGATTGCTTGAGCCAGAGAGGTGGAGGTTGCAGTGAGCTGAGATCACGCCACTGCACTCCAGCCTGGTGACAGAGTGAGACCCTGTCAATAAATAAATAAACAAACAATATTGGGCCAGGTGCGGTGGCTCACGCCTGTAATCCCAGCACTTTGGGAGGCCGCAGAGGGCAGATCATGAGGCCGGGAGTTTGAGACCAGCCTGGCCAACATGGTGAAATCCCATCTCTACTAAAAATACAAAAATTTAGCCAGGCATGGTGGCGCGTGCCTGTAGTACCAGCTATGTAGGAGGCTGAGGCAGGAGAATCACTTGAACCCAGGAGGCAGAGATTGCAGTGAGCTGAGATCGCACCACTGCACTCCGGCCTGGGTGACAGAGCGAGACTCCATCTCAAAAACAAACAAACAAACACCAATATAGATTTCTTATATTGGCATCCTGCTAAATACTCTTCACATTCTCTGTTCCCACGTGAAGCCTGGGACTTTGAAGGCATTGCTACTGCTCTGAATTGAAAGCTTCCACTTACAGCTTTCTGCTGGAAAGATCCCCGCCAGCTGCCACCCTTAGCTGGGAATGGGAGCCTGCTCCTCTGGGTTCAGTGCACCAGCCCTGGATCCGCACTTCCCAGCCCTTCGCTGGCGGTTCCAGACTGTGGTTTTCAGGCTGCTGCAGTGGTGGTCGGCGTCTTCCATTCACAGCTTGTGATCGGAATCTCTGTCCCTACACTACTTCTGGGTGTACACACCTTCTTCCCTGGGTCTGGAAACCTCTCTCTTGGCTTTGGAGGAATTCACTAGGCACCCACAACCCACCCTCAGTGTCATTAGTCATCACTTGTCACGCAAGTTCTTTGAACCCTGTTAGTGCCAGCTTTTTCTCTCAAGGATCCTTGGCTTCAAACACATTTAAATCCCCTCTCCCCTTCATGCCTCTCATTTTCCAAAGCCTTCTTCCCAGGAGAGCCCTCTCCTTTGAGTCCCACCTTCAAGATCTTCGCATAATTGAACTTAAAAAACTCCCTCTTTCAGAACACCTTGCTGAATAGACTAGACTAGGCTTCTTTTTATGATTTGAATATTACAACAATTGAGTGCCTTCCTTTCTGGAAAAGGCTAACAAAGCGAGTTTTTCTAAGGAAAGAAGAGAATGAAAATCATGTTCTAAACTTTTGTGCACTTCTGATTGCTTGCTTGTGAATCACAGGGAAGCCGTGCAGAGATGGGAAGCCCAACCTCCCTTACCTGTATCTGGTGACAGGTTCTGTAACAGTTGTCAAAGTGGGGGGAAAAAAACGACAATCGTACAACTCAAGCAAAATACGCTGCTTCACAAATTGTAAAGTCCAAGGACACTGTCAACAGGTCAAATACTGCCCTGCTTGTTTCTATTACAAAAAACTTTCACATACTAAGAGATGATTCCAATTTAAAGCACATTTCTAACTTCTCTGAACATTTTTTTCTTTAAACATCATTTGTGTTAATTTCATCCCCAATGCACAGATAGAAAAACAGAAGCCAGGTGTGGTGGCTCATGCCTGTAATCCCAGCACTTAGGGTGGCTGAGGCGGGCAGATCACTTCAGGTCAGGAGTTTGAGACCCAGCCTGGCCAACATGGTGAAAGCCCGTCTCTACTAAAAAATACAAAAATTAGCCGGGCGTGGTGGCACATGCCTACAATCCCAGCTTCTCAGGAGGCTGAGGTAGGAGAACCACTGGAACCCCGGAGGCAGAGGTTGCAGTGAGCCGAGATCACGCCAGTGCACTCCAGCCTGGGCAGCAGAGCGAGACTCCAGCCTCAACAACCCCGACAAAAAAAAAGAGACACTATCCCAGTTGTCAAGCTGCCTCATAAAATGAGCTAAAATGAGACTGCAGTCTAGAATTTATCAAATGTACTCATAATCCTAGGCAGAGGGCAATATGTTCCTCATGTTAGCAGCCCACTCAATGTTATTTTGCTCCATGTGGAAAACTGCCTGAAAATGCTTCAAAAAATTCATCCCACTTAAATATCCCTATTACCATTTCTTCCATAGATAATAGAAGAAAACTTGTTTCAGATCATCACGATTTGCATGTCACTTGATTGGCAATCTGTATTTTACAAGCCATATTGCTGAATTATAAACACGCATTTAAATACTCATGTAAAGCTGACCACGAACTTCTTAGAAAGGGACATATCCACGTGTCAACCTCTAAATAACTGGGTCTCTTTTACTGCAACTTGGCAATTTGTCACCTTGGCGTGGTTATCACATAACTTCAGACGTATTCAGTTACAAACAAATGCAAAAAAACTTGGGGCCTCACTCTTTTTTTTTCTGAGATGTGCAGTGGTGCGATCTCAGCTCACTGCAACCTCCGACTCCTGGGTCCAAGCAATTTTCCTGCCTCAGCCTCCTGAGTAGCTGGGATTACAGGCACCTGATACCACGCCTGGCTAATTTTTGTACATTTAGTAGAGACAGGGTTTCACCATGATGGCCAGGCTGGTCTCAAACTCCTGACCTTGTGATCTGCCCACCTCGGCCTCCCAAAGTGCTGGGATTACAGGTATGAGCCTCCATGCCTGGCCTCGCTCACTCTTAAAAATGAAAAATGAAAAATGAAAGGGGGTGGGGGAACTTCAATATTCTGCTTTACTATAGCCTCATCTCAAACCATTCCTATGAAGCTCATAATCTTGGAAGCCATTAGTCCTTCTGTATTTGCCTTCCTAACTCTTACTGTTCAAAATGATGCTCTTTCGAAAGTTGGCTTGTGGTCTATAAGTTAAAAGTATAAAGCAAGTAAATCTGAATAGAAATCTTCACTCCTCTTTATCTGCAAATCTCTTAAAACGGAGCAAAATAAAAGCATTCCGATGAGTCCTGCCTCCTGGAACACAGACGATATTTCATCTGAGTTTTCTCCAATTTCTCCTGGGAATATTTTAATGTGACAGTCACAGCAGGAGAAGGACCCTCACCTTGTTAAATATCAGTGCTGCCCACCTCACTTCCCTTTCACCATACCCCTTCCCTATGAAGTCAGTTGTGTTGAATTTAAATCCATGATCTTGCAGAAAGAAAGAGGATTTTATTTAAATAGATCCTCAGGTCATCTTATAAAAATTCTATTTAATCCATAATATACCCCAAATCTAGTGATGATTATGAAGAGGACCCTTTCAGCGGCAGCCCTCACCTTGCTAACACCGCTGTAATGGGAGGTACATATTGGACATCTGGAGGAAACACCTGCTCCCTACAGAAGGAAGAAGAGCTCTCTCTCAGTCTAGGTGTGGGGGAAGCTGCAGAGGTCTGGGACAATTTCACTGCGGTGGGATGGAGCAGGCCATCATCCGTAGGTGCCGCTGTCTGCACTCCTGTTTAGGTGCCTCCCCCTTCAGCCAGCTCCCACCTACATCTCCGTACTGTGGTGACCACACAGGCCCATCAATACATTCTTCTTGAATTAAATTCTATTAATCAGGTACTTATTCAATGAACATTTACAAGTACCTACTCAGTTTACATGGCTGGCGGGGCAGAAATAAATAAGACATTCTCTCTGCCCTCAAGGAGTTAGACTCAGTGAGGACAGTCAGACTAACAGGAACAGGGGTGCAGGCAGCACCGGGTCCTGGCTTGACGGAACTGTGTCCAGGCATGGGGAGATTCACTGGGCCTGCATTTCAGCAGATCCCTCTTCAAGATGAAGAGGCCTGGTCCAGGTATGCCATGGAGCTGGAGTAAGAGCAAACACAAGGTATAGCCCTGCCAAAACCTGAGATCACAATCACCTTCAAAACACACGGGAGGCCAGGTGTGGTGGCTCACGCCTGTAATCCTGAGACTTTGGGAGGCTGAAGCGGGTGGATCACCTGAGGTCAGAAGTTCAAAACCAGCCTGGCCAACATGGTGAAACTCCATCTCTACTAAAAATACAAAAATTAGCTGGGCGTGGTGGTGGGTGCCTGTAGTCCCAGCTACTTAGGAGGCTGAGGCGGGAGAATTGCTTGAACCCGGGAGGCGGAGGTTGCAGTAAGCCAAGATTGTGCCACTACACTCCAGCCTGGGTGACAGAGTGAGACTCTGTCTCAAAAACAAAAACAAACACATAGGAACCACTTGTAACAACTTTATTGTACTGGTGGAGAAATCTCACTTTTATATTCCAAAATGAAAACCAGTTTTGGTGTATAAGGGGTAAGGTAGCATGTTGCTTTCTGAAAGCCTTTGAAAAATCCTAAAATGGCCACAGTGAAAACAATACAGGTATCAGACCTGGCTAAGTGAGGAAGGCAGGAGCCAGCGGTATGTCCTCCTTCTTAAGACACCTCCTGAGATGGGCAGTTTTTTAAGCTGCCACTTCGAGCTTCACAGCCCTTCAGAGAGGTGGAATGGAGAGGAACTTCATTTTCTGATGAGAAAGCAGCAGTTTAAAGAAGAGAACAAAGGTCCCCAGGCCTGGCAGGCAGCAGCTAAGGGGCTAGAATCCAAATCTCATGATTAATGACCTAATACCCTTTCCACTATATCAAGCTGCTTTGCAGATACACAGCAATATTTCCAAATTTCCAACCACTTTTACCATATGTGAGCCTCAAAACCAACGCAGCTCAGCTGCAAAGATAACCATGATAGGGTGAGACCTGGCAAGGAGTAAGTTCTTTTCTTTTCAAATGCATAAACTTTTAAGACACCGTAATATCACTATTAAAAGATGCTAATTAAATATCCTAAAAGCAAAGAATGCACACACCTCTGAGTAACGAGCAAATCCGGTCCTGTCTGGAAAATATGCCTGCATGCTGCTCCTTTCCAAAGAAGCTCAGTGCATGCAAGCGGCAGAAATACTTGGAAAAAGAAGCACATTCTTTTAAACATGGGCCACTGGAACAGCTAAGGCTTTCTCCTATTTGATTCTTACCTTAAACCCATCTTATCACCAAGTTGAAAATGTAAATTCTGTGCCCAAGTTTCCCTAACCACATGGCCTTAAAGGTGATCTAGCTTATTCTGGGCAATTCATAAGGCTGAAATGACAGACATAGCACATTTCTACCCCATAATCAGAAACTATACCTTTTTAAAAAGTATCTACAGCTGGGCGCAGTGGCTCACACCTGTAATCCCAGCACTTTGGGAGGCCGAGGCGGGTGGATGACCTGAGATCAGGAGTTTGAGACCAGCCTGGCCAACATGGCAAAACCCCGTCTCTACTAAAAATACAAAAAATAGCCGGGTGTGGTGGTGGGTACCTGTAATCCCAGCTACTTGGGAGACTGAGGCAGGAGAATCGCTTGAACCCAGGAGGCGGAGGTTGCAGTGAGCTGAGATTGCGCCACTGCACGCCAGTCTGGGCAACAAGAGCTAAACTCCGTCTCAAAAAAAGAAAAGGAAAGGAAAATGGACTCTATGCCAGGCTACCAAAAACAAATAAAAACAGAGACTCTCAAGTTCCAACAAAGCAGAAATTAGACAGGCCACAACCTCTAACTGCAATGTGACAAAATTAGTACAAACATTAAAGAAAAACACTGACTACTTGGAAGTGAAGACACTCATCCTATCTGCCATTAAAAATATATCCATCCACACACAGAAACCAATAGAGCAAAAAAAGAGAAGAAAAATTGGCATGTTTCAAATATACTTATAATAAGCAAATACATATTTTAATTAATGTGGTTTTTTTTTGTTTGTTTTTTTGTTTTTTAAAGAAAGACCACTTAGGCCGGGTGCAGTGGTTCATGGCTTAGTCCCAGCACTATGGGAGGCCGAGGCAGGAGGATGGCTTGAGCCCAGGAGTTTGAGACAGGTCTGAACAACATAGCAAGACCCCGTCTCTGCAAAAAATACAAAAATGAGTCAGGCCTGGTGGCGTGTGCCTGTGGTCCTAGCTGCTTGGGAGGCTGAGGTGGGAGGATCACCTGAGCCCAGGGAGGTCGAGGCTGCAATAGGCCGTGATCATGCAACTGTGCTCTAGCCTAGGTGACACAGTGAGACCCTATCTCAAAAATAAATAAATAAATAAAATTAAAAACACTGCTTAAAGATGATTACATAAATATTTATTTATTTTTTGAGACCAGGTCTCACTCTGTCACCCAGGCTGGAGTGCAGTGGTGCCATCTCAGTCACTGCAACCTCCACTTCTCAGGCTCAAGGGATCCTCCCACCTCAGCCTCCCAAGTAGATGGGGCCACAGGCACACGCCACTATACCTGGCTAATTTTTGTATTTTTAGTAGAGGCAGGGTTTCGCCAGGTTGCCCAGGCTGGTCTTGAACTCCTGGGCTCAAGCAATCCATCCCCTTCGGCCTCACAAAGTGCTGAAACCATAGGCGTGAGCCACTGCGCCCAGGCTACTTAAATATTTATTTAAAAAACCGACTCTCCAAAACAGCATGCAAGAAAAAGAACACTGGCCACCAATTACTAAAGAGTAAGATGTCCCGGCAAAAATAGGTTCTTCATCTTTTACCATGATGAGGATTATCTTTAAGTTTCTTTTTTATATTCTGGTATGAAAATCAGTTTCATGGATTCATGCTTGTCTTGTTCAGCACTGCGGACAGTAGCCCACAGCAGCTACTCAGTCAATATTTATAGAATGACTGTATTAAATATATACACATATATAAAGAGATTGGCTAAATATTATTGTATCTAAACACAGTGGGATATTATATAGACATTTCAAATGATGCAGAAATGTTTTTCACATAGAAAGATTTTTCATAACCTACTCGATAAAGCAAGTTACAAAATAGTGTATAAAGAAGACACATTTTCTCCTTCTTCTCTGTCTAGTTCTGTCTCTCTCATATACAATTTTTTTTTTTTTTTTTTTGGAAACGGAGTCTTGCTCTGTCACCCAGGCTGGGGTGCTGTGGTGCCATCTCAGCTCACTGCAACCTCCACCTCCTGGGTTCAAGAGATTCTCCTGCTTCAGCCTCCTGAGTAGCTGGGACCATAGGCACCCGCCACCATGCCCGGCTAATTTTTGTATTTTTAGTAGAGACAGGGTTTCACCATATTGGCCAGGCTGGTCTCAAACTCCTGATCTTGTCATCTGCCCACCTCAGCCTCCCAAAGATTACAGGTGTGAGCCACCGCACCCGGCTGATACACAATTTTTAAAACTCTGTTCATAAGTTTGACAAACAGGAGCTAATGAAAACCACTGCAGTATTCGATGATTATGACACGTCTCCTACTTTACGTTTAAGATGTCGGAAAAGGGCCCGGCGCGGTGGCTCGCACCTGTAATCTCAGCACTTTGGGAGGCCAAGGCAGGTGGTTCACCTGAGGTCAGGAGTTTGAGACCAGCCCAGCCAACATGGTGAAACCCGCCTCTACTAAAAATACAAAAATTAGCCGGGTGTGGTGGTGAGTGCCTGTAATCCCAGCTACTCGGGAGGCTGAGGAAGGAGTATTGTTTGAATCCGTGAGGCAGAGGTTGCGGTGAGCCAAGATCATGCCACTGCACTCCAGCCTGGGTGACAAGAGCAAAACTCTGTCAAAAAAAAAAAAAAAAAAAAAGGATGTGGGAAAAGAAAGAAAAAACATTTTTTTCTAATGTCAATTAGTTAATTAATTTTATTTTATTTATTTATTTTTGAGACGGAGTCTCGCCCTGGCGCCCAGGCTGCAGTGCAGTGGCACAATCTCAGTTCACTAAAACCTTCACCTCCCAGGCTCAAGCGATTCTCCTGCCTCAGTTTCTTGAGTAGCTGGGCTTACAGGTGTCCGCCACCATGCCAAGGCAATATTTCTATTTTTTTGTAGAGACAGGGTTTCACCATGTTGGCCAGGCTGCTCTCAAACTCCTGGCCTCAAGCGATCTGCCCACCCCAGCTTCCAAAGTGCTGGGATTACAGGAGTGAGCCACCGCACCCAACTTGCCAATTAGTTTACTTTTGCTTCAGAGTTGCAGAGGTCATCATCAGCCCCAGTGTCCCTGGTCTCTCATGGATGGTGACCACATAAATTTGTATCATCTGGCCCGTTTCTTCAGCCTATCCCTGGCATGTTCTGGCATGGGTGTATCTCCATAAGCCATCTGCTTAATATTCAAATCAAAATGAAAACAGCTCAGAGACAGTACACTACTCGGTACCAGTCAGTGTGGCCATCCCCAGGGTCTGCTAAGCACTCACATTTCTCAAAGTTAATGTTATCAAGTTTTAAATTATACAAAACATGCCTGCCATGAAGCAATGAAGTTCCTAGCAAAAGTCACACAATAACTCAGAACTTCAAAGTGAATCCTAGGCCAGGCACGGTGGCTCACGTCTGTAATCCCAGCACTTTGGGAGGAACAGGTGGATCATGAGGTCAGGAGTTCAAGATCAGCCTGGCCAAGATGGTGAAACCCCGCCTCTACTAAAACTACAAAAATTAGCTGGGCGTGGTGGCAGGCGCCTGTAATCCCAGCTACTCGGGAGGCTGAGGCAAGAGAATCGCTTGAACCCCAGTGGCAGAAGTTGCTGTGACCTGAGATTAGGCCACTGCACTCCAGCCTGGGCGGCAGAGCGAGACTCCGTCTCAAAAAAAAAAAAAAATAAAAAAAAAAAAATAAAAATAAAAAAAGTGAATCCATGCACATGTATTTTACTTTCAGTCTGAAAACGTATCTAACCTTGCATCACAAAGTAATAATCCCCAGATTGCTGGTCTATAGTGCAACAGAAGTAAACACTGAAAACACTTAAATATTTCCATCTGGAAACAGTAAATTAAACCTTCTATTTACCTGTGGTGACAGCTTCTCAGTTCTGAGCTTGTCTTGCCACAAACTGTGAGTCCACAGAGCAGACAGGGCCCTGAGCTTCAGCCTGGCAGTAAGAAGGTGAAGGAGGAAGTGATTACGGTTGTTCTCTGGATGCCCCCCAACTCTTCACCTTGGAAGAGGAAAGTCATGCTGACCCTGCCCTGCAACGACACGGGTGTCGCAGGGTCCCGTGTCCTTGCCCTGACCCAGTTCCCCAAGGCACCCTTATCCCAAGGAGGCTGGGAGAGGAGGGGCCTCCCTGGTTTCCTGGCAGGGGTCGGCTGAGGCTGACGTGGGCGTGCAGCCCCGGAGGTCCCACGAAGCCCAGGCCATTGGACAACTGTGGGTTTTTCTTGGAAAGAATCCTGACACTTGGAGCACACTTCCTCTCTTTTAACTTTTAAAAAAGACTTCAGAAAAGCACAGGCGTGCAGTTGTGCCCGGTTGGGGTGCGTGAGGGGGCAGGGCCGACCCTCCTGACTTCCACTGGCACCACCCCGCGCCCCTCCAGCTTCACCCGCACCACGCGGGCCGCGCAGCCCGGGACTCCGGAAAGACCTGGGCGCCCGACCCTCAGCGGCCCCGACCGGGAGCGACGTGGCGCGGCTTCCGCAGAGAAGCCACCCGGCCCAGCGCAGCCTGTCCGGGGTCGCCCCGCCGCGTTGGGGCACAAAGTGGGAACCGTTCCTCAAAGGTGATCGCAGCTGGAGGAACAAACACGCGCGTCTCCGTCCGACGGCAGAAGCCGGGCGCACCCACCCAGGGTCGGTCTGTCCGGGGCCCGGGTTTCCTCGCCTCGGAGATCACTGGAGGTCTCGGAAAGCACCTTCTGAGTCGGCGACGCCCCAGCTTCACTGCGCCGAGGAAAGGGCAAGTCCCGATGTCCCCGCCCGTGGGCCCTCCCTCCGAGGGGACAACCCGAAGACCCAGAGTCGCTGCGGTCCCCAGACCCGACCTCCGCGCAGCGCCAAACCCCAGGGACAGCCGCGGATTCGGGTTCCGGGCAGGCCCCCAGCGCTAGGAGGGAGGCCGAGCTGGGCCCCAAGATCCCTCACAAGAGTCCTCGGTGTGTGTCCTCGCTCCTCGCCCTCAGGTCCCCAGCCGCGCACCCCGGGCCCCCGGGTCCCCGGGACCCGGAGACCCCGAGACCCCGGGCCCCGCGCATGCGCCGCCCAGCCCCTGCCCCTCCCCCGTCCGCCGCCCTCCGGGTCCCGGGACCTGGGAAGCCCGGACCGCGGACCCCCGCGCGCGTTCCCGCCCGCCCGCCCGCCCGCCCCCGGGCACCTGGGCCGCGGTCCGCCGCCTGCCGGTCCGTGGGGCGAACGCCGAAGGAGGCGGCGCCGGGCAGGGCGCTAGCGGCCGCCTCCGCCCCCGCCGCCCGCTGCCCCCGCCGCGGGGCCGCCGCGTCCACGGCCCATGCCCGGCGCCGCCTCCGCGCGTCCGTGCCAGCCGCGCCCCCGCGACACGCACCGCCCCTCGGCCCGCCCCCTGCCCCGGTCCGCGCGAGCGAGTGTCCCGAGGCCCGACCCGGAAGCCCCGCCCGCCCCGCGCGCCCTCCGGGCCCCGGGCCTCGGCCCCGGGACACACCCCCCGGAGGGCGGCGCCCGATTGGCTGCTCGCGGTGGGCGGGGCTCCGGGAGCGCTCAGCGGCTCCCACCTAGCGCCCCGCGGCCGCTGCAGCCAAGGGAAACTGAGGCCGGAGAGGTGGAGGGACTGTCCAAGGTCACCGATGGGACACCGCTGAGCGTCAGCGCCCCTCCAGCCCGGCGCACCGGGGCGGGGCTGAATTCGAGGCGGGGACGCGCGGCCGCGGGGCGGGTGGAGGTTCCCGCCGGGCGCCCGTGCCACGCTGGCGAGCCCCTCCTGCCTCCTCGATGAGCCCGGCTCTGCTACTCTGTGCGATGAGCCGGTCTAGACCCGGGACCCGGGACCGGGTGCCCTTGAGTCTCAGAAGTGCGTAGGGTGGGAGGCGGCCCGGGAGGGACCTTGTCCCTGGAACCCCAGGATGCAAAATAAGGAGAAGGGGAAGGCGAGCTGGGAGGACAAGGAAACAGGTGGCGGGAGGTGCCAGGGCGGTGTGGTGGGCGGGGGAACAAGGAGGGTGAAGGGCAACGCGGACGGGCTCGGGGAGGCGCCGCCAGCTCCGACCCCACAACCCCACCCCTCTCCAGCGGCCCAAGAGCCATGCCCGCCCCTACTCCATGCGCTGGGGGGTGAGGGGCTGACTTTGTGCCTACGCAAGGCGCTGGGACTCTGCCAGCGCAAGGAGAGGTCGCGGCCCGGTGGCCAATGGCGAGGAGTAGGAGAGAGCCCTGCAAAGCCGCTTTGTTCGCGCCGTGACGCTCGAGCTCCCGGAGCGGAATGCACAAAGCCCCTGGGTGCCGGCACATCAGGGCTCCCCTCCTCGGGAACGCAATGTGTGCTATGCCCGCTCCACTGCCTGCCCTCCACTGCCAGCTGTGCCTGCCACTGTGCTATTTGTGGCAGCGGGCGCCCAGGAGGACCCACTCCGGAAAGGAAACCCAGATCTCATTAGGCAGGGGAACTGGAGATCAGGCGGGAACTGGCCCTTTCACAAACTTCTCTTAAACTCACCCTTGTTGATTAGCCAGGCACCTATGGTGAACTTTGCCCCACCCTCCAGACACCCACATATCCTTCCCACTGGCACACGGCAACCTCACCTTCTCTTGCACATGTTAGCCAGCAATAGCTATCATTTATGTTATGTTTCAGAGTTTATAGGGTGACCTGTACACGTAATATCCTGCATATCTCGTGGGGTGTGCAGGCAGCCACATCCAAGCTTGTCATCCTGTTGTGTTTGGTGAGGGAAGCTGACCCTGGGCTGCCCACGCAGAGCTCAGGGGCTACGTCCTCATGAGGACCTCCGGGCTCAAAGACATTACCTGGCATACCCATATCCCAGACTCTCAAGGACCAGGGTCCACACAGGTGTGTGACCCAGATGCACCACCCAGGTCAACCAGGTGTTGAAAGACCTAGTGAACCTTCTCATGAACAAGGACAAAGGCTATGTGGGGGTCTGCAGAGTGGTCACGTACACTCAGCAGACATAGGAAAGTGATATTCTTGGGTTTTTGGGGGCTCCCAAGGTTTTAGGGAGAGAAAACTTGTTTTTCATCCATGTGTCCCAGAAATAAGCATTTTCAATCAAATGCTGTCAGCCAGTCTCCCGCAGGCGTCCTGAGGGTAGAAGCAAGTTCAGGACTCTTCTCTTGGGAGTATCCTGGCCAGAAACAGCCCCATATCCATGCCTCCCGGGGGTGGTAGGTTTCTTTTGGGAAACCACGCTCAGATGAGAGAGATGAAGCAATTTTCTGTTGGCCACGAAGACCTTGTCACACGCCCAGCATGGGAGCAACTGTCACAAAGGGCACACCCTCACCCCCATTCCCAGCTCCAGGAAGTCTCTCTTTACCTTCTTCAGTGCTGATGAAATGAGGGCCACACGACAGAACAGAAACACCGCTGGCGCAGGGACTGAGTAGAAATCTGTAACTTTGAGGACAAATCAGTGCTCTTGAAAATGTCTCTGAGCACCACCTGAGTTTCCTCTCTGGTGCCTTAGTGACTACTGGGAGCATCTGGTGCATATGGATCTTAGTTCATAGCTACCATTTATGTGGTGACAATGCTGTCTCAGGTCGCTTTTTACATTTTCTGACCCGGAAGATGTTCTGAGGGTAATTATTACTGTGCCCACATTGCAAGATGGAGACTGAGGCACAGAGAAGCCCCATCTGCACTGGGTCCCCCAGGCCAGTGGCAGGGCGCAGGACGGAAGGCAGGTCTGTAAAGCCCACGTCTGCCCTGCTGAGCTGCTCACTCCTGCAAGTGCTGACCTGCCAGCCAGCCAGAGAAGCCGAGGCTCTCCCACAGCCTCAGGGAAAGAATTGGGAAGCTGGGAATTCAGATGGGAAGGGGTTGCTGGAGGAGGCAACCTGGAGTGATAGGGCTGGGCCGCTCAGTACAGGGCAGCAGTTAGACCCTGAGTGCTGGGAGCAGGTGATGACGGTCATCTGTGTTCAGGGACCCCAGTGCTTTCCCTGACCCTGCCAGGGTGAAGCTTCTCCTATGGGCTTGGGGTCCAGGCTGGAGTCTGTTTGCCATCCAGGGCCTGCGAAGTTTGCTGCTGGCTTGCCCTGTGCTGATGTGCAAAGCTCTCTGTCAAGGGGGAGTGTGTGCTTCCAGGGTGTCATCCGCCAGGGCAGTGGCCTCTGAGCTCCTGGAAGCGTGCCTGCAGGTCAGGTGGTGGAAGTCCACCGGGGCAGGGGCCGTGGGCTGAGAAAGGGAGGGCTCACTGGCAGCGAGCAGGCGGCTGCTTGGCGACCCGAGGCTGGACCTCGTCGGTGAGGGCCAACCATGGGCATGTCCTTAGTTGCCATCCTGGTACTGACAGCAAAACCCCATGGGTCCAAGGTAACGAAGTATTGTCATACTAGGGGACAGAATCTACAAGAGTCCCACAAGGCAGCTGTGCTTATGCTCATCTTACAGATGAGGAACGAAGGGCCAGGAATGGTAGCACGTGGCCAAGGTCCCCGGCAGGGAGTGAGAACTCTCCGGAGTCCCAGTCCATCAGCACCTGGCCCTGGGTACCCCCGGGGTTCGGTTGTCTATTGCAGAAGCTGTCTGTTGGCTGATACGGCAGCCTCTGGCAGACTCAGGAGCCCAGGGTCAAGGATCAGATTTCCCTGGTGGCTTGTCCTGGCCCCACGGCTCCAGGGGGGTGGCAGCAGCATGTGCAGAAGCCTGTGGCAGGAGACATTCAAGGGGAGAGAGTGTGGAGATGGCACAAAGCGGGCAGAGCTGGGCAAGGCCCTGGCCAGGCAGGTCTTGCAGCCCAGTGAGGAGTTTAACTTTGGTCCTAAGGGCTGTGGGACACCTGCCATGGAGGGTTGTCAGCAGAGGCATGACTCCATCAGATTAGCACCAAGTGCTGCATGCTACATGTTAACCAGTGGTCACAGCTGAGGTGGTGGGGAGGGGCTTAAGCTGTGCACCCATTCTAGCTTTGCAGGATCTGGAAGCTTCCGCAGGTCCAGAAACTGCTGCTGTCATGACACTGTACCCTTTGAAAATTAACCAGTCCCCAGCTTTGCAGCAGGCCCCATTCGACATGGCTCAGATGTCTGTCTCTGTAGATCTTGACAACAGGGCAGCCCACCTGCAGCTGCACTGCCTCCCTTCTTTGCCCCTCCAAAGGGACAGGTGTCCCCCTCGTCACACAGGATCCAGCTCCAGGGCTAGATCATGGATGTTGTTTATTCAGTCCAGGACATGGACTGGAAGCTGCAGGACCCCTGCCTGTGTCATGCTAGCTGCCTTGGGAGTCTCACTGCAAAGCGTGATGTGTAGATAGACGGATTTTCTTTTCTTTTCTTTTTTCTTCTCTTCTCTTCCCTTCTCTTCTCTTCTCTTCTCTTCTCTTCTCTTCTCTTCTCTTCTCTTTTTGAGATGGAGTCTTGCTCTGCACTTGTGTCCTTGCTGGAGTGCAGTGGTGAGATCTCGGCTCATTGCAACCTCCGTCTCCCAGGTTCAAGTGATTCTCCTGACTCATCCTCCTGAGTAGCTGGGATTACAGGCACCTGCCACCATACTCGGCTAATTTTTTGTATTTTTCATACAGACAGGGTTTCACCATGTTGACCAGGCTGGTTTCGAACTCCTGACCTCAGGTGATCCGCTCGCCTTGGCCTCCTAAAGTGCTGGGATTACAGGCGTGAGCCGCTGCGCCCAGCCAGGTAGACATATTTGGTCCATAAAGGACAATCTGCTCTGCATGGAGTTGGATTCTGCAATGATCTGACCCAGTGGTCGGCAGTGAGTGGCACTGCTGCGGGCAGGGAAGACTGCAAGTGCAGAGATGAGGTCTGGCATGACGGCCTGGAAACGCACAAGACAGGCAAGCTTACCTGCACAGCACCGTGACACGTGGGCACTGTCCCCCAACTTTCCCTCATGGAATGAGTGGGTGCCTGGGGTTTGGAGCTCAACAGAATTGGATTCAAATCCTCCTGTACCTTTTCCTCAAACTACAACCTCCAGCCGGTGATGCTATCCGAGCCCCCTCATCTCTAAAATGGGGCAGGGACGCCTTCCTGGATGGGTCCTGGTGTGAGTTTGAGGAGGGAGCATGGGGGTGGTGCAGGGTGGGGCCTGATGAGTGGGTCATATTTGGGACATGGTAACCACCAGCTTGAGGGCTCTGCCTCCTACAGGAAGCCTGCTTGGCAACCGTCCCCCTGCCAAAGCTGCCCTCTGCCTTGTGTGGCCACCACCTCCGGTGTTCCATGTGGCTCTTGTTGCATCCAGCACCATCTTTACGGGGGCCCACTGCCCGGTCCTGTCTCTCCACTCAGGACAGCCGACAGGCAGGCCTCATGCCTCGCAGACACCAGCCCCGGTGCCTACGTGTCTCCCGCCCGTGATCCCCTGTCCCACCCTGTTATCTGCCTTTCACCAAAGAATCCTGCCAGCCAGGAAAGGCGATCTGAACCGGAGCCCGTGCAGCTGAGCGGAAGGGGGGCTGCCCTATTGCATTGCTCTGCTTGGGTTTCACTAAAATGTGGGATTGGGCCATGGTCCCTCATCTCCTGGAAGGGACAGGTCATGTTTGACAGTTTTCTGGGTCTGCAGCAAAGTGAAAAAAAACAAAACAAAACAAAAAAACAAAAAACTGACATTGTGAAGAGTTTCCTATAGAACTTAAACTAGCTGATTTAAAGAAATACCTCGGGGCCAGGCGTGGTGGCTCATGCCTGTAATCCCAGCACTTTGGGAGGCCGAGGCAGGTGGACCACCTGAGGCCAGGAGTTCGAGACCAGCCTGGCCAACATGGTGAAACCCTGTCTCTACTAAAAATACAAAAACTAGCTGCGCATGGTGGTGCACACCTGTAGTCCCACCTACTCTGGGGGCTGAGGCAGGAGAATCGCTTGAACCCAGGAGGCGGAGGTTGCAGTGAGCCAAGATTGCGCCGTTGCACTCCAGCCTGGGCAACAAGAGTGAGACTCCATCTCAAAAAGAAAAAAAAAAGCAATAGCCTTTTTTTTCAGGCCAGGCATAGTGGCTCACACCTGTAATCCCAGCACTTTGGGAGGCAGAGGCGGGAGGATTGCTTGAGGCCAGGAGTTTGAGACCAGCCTGGGCAACATAATGAGACCCCGTCTCTACAAAAGGTAAAAAAAAAAAAAAAAAATTAGCCACGCATGGTAGCACGTGCCTGTGGTCCCAGCTACTCAGGAGGCTGAGGTGCGAAGATCACTTGCGCCTGGGAGGTCAAGGCTACAACGAGCTGTGATTGCACCACTGCACTCCAGCCTGGGCAACATTGAGAGGCTCATTTCTTTTCTCAAAGAAAAACAAGACAAATATCCTTTTCCTTCCCAAGACTATATCCTTTATATTCTTTTGTTGTTGTTGAAAATACCTTTCCTTAGTGGGAATTGCTTAGATGAAGTGCTGATATTGGTTAGCTTTGACTTGGCAAAACCAAGATATTGGCAAACACCATGTTTGTCTCCAAAGCTGTTGAAAATGGCACCCATCTGTAAGAGCCCAAGGTCCAAGGGCCGACCCCTCACCCCTCAGATGTGCTTTATTTACTGATAAACATACAGCACCAAGAATTCCTGACATTTTTCCAATCTTTCCATGCCAGCTCTCTTCTCCATTTTATTAGTGATATTTATTTTCAAGTCAACACATTGGTTTGTGTTCAGACTTGCAACGTTGGAATATAAAGTTCTATGTGAGGCCCTGATTTTGATCTTTCACAAAGCCAAGGAGCAGGGTGTGGGCTACAACCTTGAGAACCTGCAGGAGCTACGCCCACACGGGCCTTGGCTCGCATGACATTGGACACCCTCCCAGGGGGGCCCCCGGCCTGGGGAAGAGCCTCCTCTCTGCCTGGGAGCCTCAAGGTGTGCAGAGGAGGGAGTTGGCTGGAGCCAGATGTGTGAAGGCAATCAGTGTTTCTCTGCAAGGTGACGGTGGCATGGGGCAGGCAGACACAGGACCAGCATCCTGGCAGGCAGGGTTCTTGGATGGCTGGTGGGGAAGACAGGCTGGGAGACTGTCAATTCATCATTCCCCCTCTCCAGGTGGAGGCATTAAATTAGATCAAAGCATCTTGGTGAGTATTCGTGCTGAGTTGAGTTTTTAAAACAAAACCAAATAACTAGCTAGTGGGTGCTCAGTGGGTGGCAAGGACTGAGTTGGCCTTTCCAAGCATGACCCTGCTTCCCTGTCTAGCGTGCCCAGTGCTGACTTTCTCTCAGAGAACATGGTGGGCTCTGGGCTCCTGTGGAGTTTCCAGGACGTTTTCTCAGCTCTGCCTGTTCCCTGGCTCCCTGAGACTTTGGAGTGCGCTGCAGGAGGGACTGGCCATCTGACCGTCCTGGTCTAGCTGCTGTTCACTCAGGGCTTTGTGCTCTCAGTACCTCCTCTCCCTGCTGGGCTAGGAGTCTGCCCTCACTGCCTCCTCATGCCTGGGGCAGACCTCAGTTTCCCACTAACCCCATTCTTCTAACTCCCTCTCTGTGTGCCTGCCTCCCTCATTACACCAGGAGGGGCTCCGGCAGAGGAACCCTGCCTTCCCCCATGTGTGGCCTCGGCTCCTAGTAGGCAGAATCCTTCCTGCTGCAAAATGGCTCCAGCTTCATGCTGCCCACCCTTGGAGTAAGAGTCAGCCCTGAGCCCAGGCAGGCCAGGGGTGTGACTGAGAAGCATAAGCAGTGGGCACCTGGAGGGCCAGAGACGCAGGCTGAGGAGCGGGGATTGTCCTGCAGACAATGTTCTTGGGCAGCCAAGAAAGATGCTTGAGCACCGGCGGGCTCAGAGGCAGGGGACCTTCCCAGTCCCCTGTCCTCACCTGCTCAGAGCCGGCAGAAGGAGCAGGAGCGGGGTCCTGAGACACTGTTCCATAAGGAACAATGGCACTGCTGCAAAGATACCACAATGGAAAGTGGTCTTGCCCTACTCCAAAGACAGTAGTTTGAGTGGGAACTCAAAAGTACCACTTGTGAGGCACAAGTCTGTCTTCTTTCTTTCCTTTTTTTTTTTTTTTTTCTGGTGCGGAGGGGAGGTTGGATCTTGCTCTGTCACCCAGGCTGGAGTACAGTGGCACAATCATGGTTCACTGCAGCCTCAAACTGCTGGGTTCACATAACCCTCCTGCCTCTGCCTCCTGAGTAGCTGGGACTACAGGTGTACACCACCATGACTGGCTAATTAAAAGTATTATTATTGGCCGGGTGCGGTGGTTCACGCCTGTAATCCCAGCACTTTGGGAGGCTGAGGCGGGCGGATCACAAGGTCAGGAGATTGACTAAAACACAGTGAAACCCCATCTGTACTAAAAATACAAAAATTAGCCAGGCGTGGTGGTGTGCACCTGTAGTCCCAGCTGCTGGGGAGGCTGAGGCAGGAGAATGGCGTGAACCCGGGAGGCGGAGCTTGCAGTGAGCCGAGATGGCGCCACTGCACTCCAGCCTGGGCAACAGAGCGAGACTCCATCTCAAAAAAAAAAAAAATATATATATATATATATATTTATTATTATTATTACTATTTGTATTATTATTTGCAGAAGGGATCTTGGTATGTTGCCCAGGGTGGTCTTGAACTTCTAGCCTCCAGTGATCCTCTCACCTTGACATCCAAAGTACTGGGATTACTGGCATGAGCCACTGTGTGTGGCCTCAAGTCCATTTTTTAAAGTATTTCGGTGGCAAGCTTATGCAGGCATGGCAAAGCAAAAGTGATCAAATCCAGTGAGGGTGCTGCTTACAGGGAGTTAACAAGTGACTCGGGTAATTATGTAAATTCTAAACTCTTAGCATCCCCCTCAGAAGGTGTTAGATTCAGGAAATGGCAAACAAAACTGAAAACAGAAAAACAACTATAGGAAAATGCCCATGTGTTTTACAAGGCAGGCTCTGCTTCAGCCGTGAAAGTGGATCAGGAGTTAATCTGTTTCTGCAGATGCATTTTATGAATAGCAAATCAGTTTCTCCCTGTTCCTCCTACGTCGAGGCCGGACACACCTTTACAGGGGATCAGTGTGAAGGGAAGCTGGTGAGGCTGCCTGGGAAGCCCCCTGCCTACGTCTCCCAGTGGACTCCTTGGGAGCGCCCCCTCCCCGCCTCTGCCCCTCAGCGCCTGAACTGTGGCCACTTGCACTCCTGTTGCCTCCCCAGTGGCTTGAACTCCAGAACTTGCCACCCTTCAGTGGAATTCCTGGAGGAGTGAGGAGCTCTGTGCTATGCTTGGCCACCGAACATGGGCCATCTCTTCTATTATGGTTTGAAATGTCCTCTAGTGTCTTGTTTGGTAATTTTCTAATAATATGGGGAGACCGTGCGGGTGTCTGCTAGCTTGTCTGCTGGTTCTTACTCATGGTGCCTTCTTCCCTTTCAGACTTGGATATCTTTGTGTGCGTCTTGGGGCCCTTTGAAGGGTGTCTGTGGGGTTTCCGTGAGGCCAAGGACAGAGGTTCCTTCTCACAAGGATAGTGTTTACTTTCACATGGACAGCCCAGACCACCTGCAACCAAGTGCACAGAAGCCCCACCATCTCCGGGCCTCCCGGGTGTGATGGGCAAGGGGTCCAAGTCCGCAGGAGCTCCGAGGCTCTTTGTGCTTGAATCCGTGAGTTTCCTTTCCTTTTTTCCTCCTACTCCTTTTAATGCTAACGAATTCCTTGTTTTGGGGCAGGGGCCAGGGTTATCTCTGCTTCAGTCTTCACCCAAGGTGAGGCCTTTCAGGCTTCCAGCTTGATATGCCCCTATCAGGCTCCTCATACCTTGACCTCTGTCTACCCCCCTACTCCCTCCAAGGTCGAAGCCCAACTTGCCAGGTTGGCAAATGCTCGCAGGCACCAGTGACCCCAGCGTTCTTCTCTAGGTTCTTGGTTTCCCCCTGAAACTTGGCCTGGAGGTTTCCCACTAGCTTAGCAGCCCTTTGATGCATTTAACTTAATTTTGTTATTGTTTTATCCAAAATTCTTGCTTGTTTTCAGAGGGAAAGGGGGTCTGCCATTACTGCACAGAGAATCTGGGACAGTTATTATAACCATAGAAATTTATTTTCCATGTGCTATCCCATCTTCTTGATGAGACAGATGTTTAACAGCTGGAGAACTGGACCCATCTTTGTCCCCATCTTGCCTAGCAACAGGAGGTTGTCACTAATCAGGGATTTTCGAGCCCGTTGCTTAAGGCCGTCGTTGACCCAAAGGATAGTGAGTCCCTGCTCCTCTTCCTGCGGAGAGGCCCAGGTGCCCAGAGGGCCCTCCTGGCTTGGCTGCCTACAGAGTGGCTGATGAAGTCTCCGCTGTGCGCACAGGGCACCCAGCCCCGCTGCTCCCCAGGCAGCCCCGCAAACATCTGTTCCTCTGCCTGCTTCCAGCTGTGGACCTGAGGCCGAGAGCCTGAGCCATCGCCCTGAGCCACATGCAGGGGAGTGGCAGGCCTGGACCTGGTGCCCAGACCTGGCTCACGTGACCTTGCTTTTTCCACTGTGCCTGCTGCTCCCTCCCGGGCTCTATGACCTTGGGCAGCCATGGCCGTCCTGCGCCCATTCCCAGCTGTAAAATGAGAGGCTGGGCTGGCTGATCTCAAATGTCCCCTGCCAGCCTGAGATTCTGTGTTTTGTCCTGGGGTGTGACTGTGACATGCCTCCAAAGGCAGCTGCCAGTGCTCATGAGGGAGGCCTTTTTCCTGAGTTAAGGCGGGTGGGGGGACTGGGGGTGAGTTGAGGGACTGGGAGGTGGGGGAAGCACACACACGGTCCTCCCCAGCTGTGCCCTCGTGGTGAATTACCTTCAGTCCCAGGCTCAGTGCTTTGGAAATGCTCTCAGGCCCAGCACCCAGGCCTGGAACCAGCCTCCAGGCCCCTGGCCCTCCCTTTCTCTACTGGAATCTTCCAGACCGAGGCAGGTCAGCTGAAAGTCACCTACTCTGCCTTCCACAAACTCATAGCTGACAGACCATCCCATGTCCCCTCCCAGCCCTGTCCCAGGAGGGGAACTCGCTTTGCTTTCCCACCCTCCAGGCCGACTCACTGTCCGTCACTCTCTGGGTCCCACCCACTGTCCCACCGACTTCATTGGTCTAAAAATATGCTCTGGCGTCTTGTTGGAAAGCAGCAGGAATGATGGGCCCTGCTGATAAGGTGAAGAAAGTGACCCGAGGGGGCAAACTTACAGACGGGACATACTTTGGCAAAATAACAAAACAGCGGGACCTGAAGGCTGGCTTCCCAAGCATCCTCGAGGCCTTGTGCCAGGAAGAGGACCCTCGGGCTTAGGGAAGTGAAAACCAGGCTCAGGTCCCTCACCCAGTCCCTTCTGCCCACTTTGGGAGGGAGCCCAAGAAGTCAGCTAGGGGGGGACCTCCCGGTGGGACCTGAGTCCTGATTGGAACTTTCTCGGAGGGTTTCTTGGGGACAGGACCCCATGGAATCCTCTGTGAGTACTCAGGGCCAGGCTTAGGCCCATAAGAAAGATGCAGGCAGCTGAGAGAGGTACCCTTTCCCCTTCTCCGCCTGTTTTTTTTTTTTTTTTTTTTTTTTTTTTTTGAGGCAGAGTCTCACTCGGTCACCCAGGCTGGAGTGCAGTGGTACAATCTTGGCTCACTGCAACCTCCGCCTCCTGGGTTCAAATGATTTTCCTGCCTCAGCCTCCTGAGTAGCTGGGAGCATGCACCACCACACCCAGCTAATTTTTGTATTTTTAGTAGAGACAGGGTTTCGCCATGTTGGCCGGGCTGGTCTGGAACTCCTGACCTCAAGTAATCCGCCCGCCTCAGCCTCCCAAAGTGCCAGCATTACGGGAGTGAGCCACCGTGCCCAGCCTCCTGTTCACTGCTTGTTCTGAGAGTCTGAGCTGGAATCCTGGTTCTGCTGGGGGACCTGCAGGGATCACCTCACCTCTCTGCGCCTGTTTTCCATAGGAAGAAGAAGGCTACCTTCGGAAGGTCACTGTGAGGGTCAGAGGTTACGAAGGTCAACAGGGCGCATGTCAACGAGCTGTCGCCCTGGCTTTGCCCCTGCTCTGCCCACCCTGCCCTTTCATTTCTCATTTGCCCACCTGCACAGCCCACCCCCTGGCCAAGCCCTGCACTGCTGATGGCTCCGCAGGCCTGGGCAGAGCCCCTGGGCCCAACACCTGGAGTCCGCCATGGTCATGTCTCTTCCTCTCTCTCCAGCTCTCCACTTCCATCCCATTGCTTTGCACTTGCTTTTCCTCCTGTAGGGCATCTCCTCCCTTCACTTCTGTTTTTCCTTTAAGGATTTACTTCAGGCACCACCTCCTCCAGGAAGGCCTCCCTGATCACTCCTCCCCGTGTTGTGTTCCTCTTCCTTACTCCCTCAGCCCCAGTGCCTCTTGCTGATTTCACTTTATTATATTTGTTGACTAAGTCATCTCCCTCACTAGACTGGAAGTTTCTTGGGAATCTGGATCTCATCTGAGGTGATTAAAACAGTAACTACAGGAATGATGGAATCACCATTTAATAACCATTATAATAATAACCCATCCAGGTGGAGTCATCTAAGGATGCTAAAATTAGCGGGTGAAAATTTGAGTAATAGGATATTTACAAAGTCTCAAAGTATCGCCCAACAAGATGCTTGTTAATGACAAAAGGAAACACAGTAACTTTTCAGTGGAGAAATCTGGCCAACTCCGTACTCATCAAGTGATCAGCAGGAATGAAAGAGACATCAACAAATACCTTCTTCCTCTCATAAAGACCCTCGTGCTTACCTTGGACCCACTGAGATCACCTAAGAGAATCTTGCCGTCTTCAGAAGTTTCATCACATTTGCAAAGACCTTTTGCCATGAAAGGTGACATGTCTGCAGATCCTGAGGATTAGGGCGTGAACATCTTGGGGGGCACCTGGCTCTGCCACTGGCTGCCGGTGGGGCCTTGGGCAAGTCACTTCACAGCTCCGTGCCTCGGTTTCCCCATCTGTGAAGAGGGGATAATGATAGTCCTACCTCATTCGGTTGCTGAAAGGACTGCGAAGGTGACATCTGTGAGGTCCTGGGGTAGGGCCTGGCTCTTGGTCAGTGCTGCGTGGAGGTTTGTGTTCGTGTGGGCATGGGGATGAGCGCTTCTGGGAAATGGCCCAGGAGGAGGAGTCGGGGGAGGGGAGAGTGAAGTATCTGCAGAGACAGGAAACCATCCCTGTGACGGGTGATACATTTTCTGAGACTTCCAAGAGGCTGGCTGTGCCGTCCATGGGCCTGGGGCAGGGTTCCCAACACCCAGCCAGGAGCTGCTCAACTCTGGCTCCTAAAAGGCAAATGTACAGCCCTGGAGGGGAAGCTGGCCTGTGCCCTGGGGCTCACGGGAGGCTCCTGGCGGGAGGGCAACGTGGCTGCCACCCCCAGGGAGATGTCCTGCTCCATCGAGCCACGATGCAGGTGGGGACATGGAGGCCCAGAGGGGACGAGACGGCCTGGGGCGCCACATTTCCCTGGCTCCTGCCTCTGGCCTGCAGGTGCTTCCACACACCTACTGCAAATGCCGGTGCTGTGGGCAGTGGCCTTGTTTCTGGAGCCTCCCATGGCCCTGGCCCATGTAGCTGAGGGACTGACCGCTTAGGCCAGTAGGCAGGACAGCTGTCCATCTGTACATCACTCCTTCTCGAGCCCGGTGCTGCCTGCACCCACACTCAGAACACGCCTGGCACACCCTGGAGCGAGGGACAGGAGGGCAGGAAGGTGGCCTAAGGCAGCCGTGACCACACGGCCGGTGAGGGGCTGCTCTTGCTTGGATTCCACTGGTTGACAGAAAGAGGAATGGCGTGTCTGTCAGGGTCGTGCCCTCTCACGTTGCTGGGAGATCCCTGCAGTCTCCCCTTGGAATCCCAGAAACCAGAGTGAGCAAATCTGTCCGACTTTCAGCAGGGGTCTGTGTGCCGCCCAGAGATGGGAGTTGGGAGTTCCCCAAGGCCACGGCTCCACCTCCTTGCTCAGCAGAGAAAGGCAGGGGTGGGAGCCACCAGCTCCACACCAAGTCCCTGGTGAAGCCTGCCTGCCACGTGGGGCCTGCCATACCTGTGTGCACAAGGGCGTGTGCTTGTGTCTGCGTGTGTGTGCACACACATACATGTGAGCAGGCATGTGTGTGCACAGGTACATGTGAGCAGGCATGTGTGTGCACATGTGTACGTGTGTGGCACCTGTGTTAGCACATGTGTATGTGCATGTACAAATACGCATATGTGCTTGCACACGTCTGTGTACACGCATACCTGTGTGTGCATGTATGAATGCACCCGTGTGTGTTGCATGTATATGTGAGTGAGCACCTGTGCATGTCTCTGTATATGCATATGGGTGTGTGTGCTATTTGTGTGCACACATGTACATGTCTGCGTGTGTGAGTTTCTTGTTACTCCCTCGGACAATCAGGAGCGGTGGAGGTGGAGGTGGAGACAAAGCCAGAAGTGAGAGAAGCAGATGTCCCGGGCCTGGGGCCCATCCTACACCAACTCGGCACCGGCAAAGTCAAGGTTGGCAGAGACAAGGTCGGCAGAGCCAGGAGGCGTCCCAGGACAATGGCACCAGCACCTTTGACCTTCTCTGACAATTATTTCCCAACTTCTCCCCATGGAGGGCATCTTGCCTGTGTCTTTTGGTTTCAAGCCCGTTCTAAAAGCCAGCCTCATGTCCTTGTGGAAGCTTCATTTTCCAGTTAGCTCCCCAGGGACGCATACAGGCCAGCGCTCCATGGAGCCCTTCCCCGCCGGCCAGCTTCCATCACCCACAGCTTGCCACCCTTCCCCAGGGCTCTGAGGGGACTTCTCTTAAAAGTTCAACAGGAATTCGAACGGCCGTCCATTTCCCTATCATTTGCTGCAACCAGGGAACAAAGATGATGATTGTAGCGGCTTGTGGGAAAGGGACACAAAGAATGTATTTTTTCCTTTCCTTATCCGAGCAGGGTCACTAGGCCCATGGGCTGCCTGGGAATTCCGAAGCTGCGGGGAGGAGCTGGGGCAGGGGGTGGGGTGGTCATCCCCGCAGCACCTCCTGGGCATCCATCCTAGCCTGCATGGCCCATGCCCGGCCCATGTGCGTGTGTGGGATGTACTTGGCCTCTCTTTCTCCCTTCCTGACACAAGCCTCCCTGACCTCCTTCTCCAGGCCCCTTGCTGGCTTCAGCCTCTTCCCAGCCTGCCACCCTCCCTGGGTGCTCTCCAGATCCCCAGGGGCCAGTGTCTCCCATGCTGCCTCCAGCTGCCCCCTGCCTCCTGAGCTGCCAACTGGGGTGCCTCACAGGAATCCCCAAACTGCCCTGAAGCCTGACCTCTCTCAGTGCTCCCTGTCTTGGTGTAGGGCATCGCCTGCCAGTCAGTTGTTTCTAAGCCAGAAATCTGTGCGTGGCCTAACAGCCCCTCTGCCCTCCACACCAGTGACCACCTCCTAGGAGTGGCTTCCTCAACACCTTGCCACCCTCGACACTGTCACTGTCACCTGTGCCCTGGCAGGCCGCCTGCTCCCCAAGTAGCTCCCTACTGCACTCCCCTGCCCCTCTCAGCCCTTCTTGCGAAGTGCCTCTGGGCCAGGTGCAGGGGCTCACGCCTATAATCCCAGCACTTTGGGAGGCTAAGGCAGGTGGATCACTTGAGGTCAGGAGTTCGAGACCATCCTGGCCAACATGGCAAAACCCTGTCTCTACTAAAAATACAAAAATTAGCCGGGCGTAGTGGTGCACGCCTGTAATCTCAGCTACTTGGGATGCTGAGGCAGGAGAATTGCTTGAACCCGGGAGGCGGAGGTTGCAGTGAGTGGAGATCAAGCCATTGCACTCTAGCCGGAGCGATAGAGCAAGACTCTATCTCGAACAAAATTAAAACATGAAAATAAAAACACCTCTGACCCTGTCACTCTGCCTAAAATGTTCTGGAGCCTTCCTGTGGCCACAGGATGAAGCCCCCAGCATCACATGCCTCTGGCTCATGGGGAATGACAAGGACACTGAACCTGCAGGGTTGGGCATGCCGGGAGCTCTAGGTGCAGGTCCCCTGGCCCCACCTCCGCTGAGGGTCCTGCACAGATGCGCGTCCTGGCTGCCCAGGCCTCCTGGGAGGGTTTTCTTGTTGTGCACTCATCGTTTTTGGCCCCAGACAGTCATGGAATTCAAAGTTTTCCAGACACCACAGGCCACGGAATCTTAAGAGGACAGGAGGACCGCATGTCAAGGATTACCATTGCCCTCCGCAGGAGGAGGGAGATGCAGAGCTGTCCGGGGCTGGACAGGGGCAGGTTTGCTCTGGGTGGGGGATGCGGAGGTGACCCCATCTCTGGCCCAGACCCCAGGATCACCAGGCCAGTGGTGAGTGCTCTGGTTCGTGGCTTGGGCAGTTGGGGTTGGGGGTCAGGAGGCCCCTCCCAGGCATGAGGCCCGTTGCTTTCCAGTTAGAAGGGGTGGGGTGGGGAAGGCGCTGTGGGGAGAGGGGGCAGCAGGAATGTTCCAGCAGGGAGAACACCCAGACCAGACTGGAGCAATGGCCGGACCCCCATTCTCAGGTTTTGTAAGAACTTGCTCATTTAATCTCCACGCTGGCCCTATGGGATGGCACCAGTGATCCCCATTCTGCGGGTGAGGAAACTGAGGCAGAGGGGTCACAGAGCTAAAACTGGTGGAGCCGGGATTTGAACCAGGGACTCAGCTCTGGAGGCTGGGCTTCTAAGCGTCATGCAGTCCTGACTTTGGGGCTTGGGGGGTTTGGGGGTCCAAGGGCGAGGCGGGACAACCACAGGGTGCCAGGGCCAGCTTTACACTGCACCACAGGGCTGGGGAGGTGCAGGTGGCTGGGAGACGGGTGTCTGGGAGGGGAGGGCAGTGACCAAGAGAGAGCGAGGAGCCCAGGATAGCTTGAGCCCCAAGTGAGAGCTGGGGCCTTTGCCCTGGAAGGAGGACTGACAGGGAGGTATGGGGTGAGGAGGCCAGCAGGGCCCTGCGGCAGGGCCAGGGAGGGAGCTGAGCGCTGCCTGGGGCTCTGTGAGTTCCCAGCCAGCCGATGTTCCCCTGTAGCCCTCGTTGGAGCTGTGGGCTGGCACTTCAGGGGCCAATGTGACCTGTGACCCGGTGCCAGGCTGGAAAGGGCCTGCTAAGTGGACAGAGGTGGCTGCAGGCTGCATCATCTGCGGGTCAAGAGGCCTTCAAAGGTGGCCCAAAGCCATCCCTCCCTGGGGGCCAGGCACTCAGACCTTCAGGCTGTGCCCAGCTGCCTTGCCAGAGCCTCAGGCCCCCCAGCATGCCAGCCATCTGCCCCTGTACCCAGCACACCCGGAAGAGCTGAGGATGCCACGGGCTCCTGCTAGGATTCCATAGAGCTCACATCTCCTTCCTGTGAGTCCGCAGCCCTTCGGACCCCCAGCCCCAGCAGCCCCCACAGCCCAGGGCTGACTGCCCAAGGACGGGAGAAAACTGCGGGTTTGTGGCCCCAGGCCTGGATGCCGTGGCCTGAACAGAGGAGAGGGCTGGGTGCAAGGGTCAGGAGGCTCGGCTTCCAGCCCTGGCTGGCACTGACCATGGCGTGACCTTGGCCTGGCCTTTGGACTCTCAGGGCCACGTCGCACAGGAGTGAGGAGGCCCTTTGGCCTAGTGGCTTTAGGGACAGCTGTGCCCTTGATAATACAGCAACCCAGCCCCCTGCTGCTCCCTGGCTGTCAGTGGCCCCCCAACCCAGCTGGACCCCACTGTGCCCTCTGCCTCGGAGCACCAGCCAGCAGCCGGTACTTGGGCAACTGCCTCCATTGCAGGGCCAGGTCAGTGGTATGCAGCCCAAGGTGGCTGTCACCTCAGGACTGTGCGAGACCAAGCTCCTCCCACCCGGCCTTGTCACCTCTTCTCCTTGTGCCCAGGGACCTCCCAGCTGCTGTCAAGTGGGTGGCTACCACCATGGCGCTGGCCAGCACAGGCCAGGTACACAGAAAGCATTAACTACAAGATGAGGCCGGGTGCAATGGCTCACCCCTCTAATCCCAGCACTTTGGGAGGCTGAGGCAGGTGGATCACTTGAGGTCAGGAGTTCAAGACCAGCCTGGCCAACATGGCGAAACCCCATTTCTACCCAAAAGACAAAAAATTGGCTGAGTGTAGTAGCACATGCCTGTAATCCCAGCTACATGGGAGGCTGAGGTAGGAGAATCGTTTGAACCTGGCAGGCAAAGGTTGCAGTGAGCCAAGATCACCCCACTGCACTCCAACCTGGGCAACAGAGTGAGACTCTGTCTCAAGACAAACAAACAAAGAAAAAAAAACAACTACAAGATGAGAGTCTGTGTTGGGTCTGCACAGCAGACCAGGGGCCTGAGCCCTCTCTGTGGGGTGGAGAGTGCCGGGTCCCTGCATGCTGCTTCACGGGTGACCTGATGGCTGAGAGCAGCTAGTGCTGAAGCTGTGCAGATCTCAGCGTCCAGTGGGGGGCTGCAGACCCCAGCGCCCTGGGTCCGAATCCTGCTGCTCGTCCTGAGGTATGGGAGCCACAAGCACCCGGGCGTGGGCACTGATGGCTCTTGGGAAACCCAGGGGCGATGAGGCTGCTCCTGGCACAACCCCTGTCCCAGTCACCCTGGCCACCCACACTCTTAGCTCCTGCCACTGCTGCCCCAGTCTGGGGCCTGTCTCCAGCCCAGTCCCCCGACCCACACTCCTGAAGGCGAGGTGCTTCTGGAAGCCTGCCCCCAACTGCGCCCCCTCTTCCCCTCCTGTGTTTCTCCCTGAGCCCAGGGTCTCATTTGTGCTGCTCGCTGCTGATCCCGGGGCCCTGCACTGAAGGCCCTGAAATAGGCCTGGGGGTCTCAGGAGGTGTCCCATAAATATGGCGGGCGTGTTCCGGACAACCTCGGTGACCTCTGTGGCCAGCTCAGTGTCTTCATTCCGTCCCCTCCCCTCATGTGCACGGGGCCCAAGTCTATCCCCAGCCTCTGCTGCCTCCCTCCCCTCTGCCTGCCTAGAGCACTTTCCCTCCTTCCATGGCCCACACTGAACACAGGGCTCTCTCTCTGAACCCCAAACCCACCAGTGCCCCCTGCCGGACCCACCCACTTCCCTCCACCTCAGCCTTCACACATGCTGTTCCCCATGCCCGAAACACCCTTCCTGCCCTTGCTACCTGGGACCCAACTTGTAGGGAGGGGCTTCCCTGGGGCTTAGCAGGAGTGACCCCTGCCCTGTACCCTTATGGTGGCGTCAGCCCTGGCACCTGCCCAGCGCTCCCAGGAGAGGGCGCTCTCACTGCTCTTACGGCTGTTTGCCTGGATGTGGGCTAGGAGGGGGGCACCGTCTGAGCCAGGCCCATCCCCGGCGTGAATCCCTGTGCCGGGGCTGACGAGATTGAGCCTGGGAGGGTAGAGGGACTGGTCCTGGGAATGGGGCCAGAGGCCTGGCAGCACCAATCCCAGACCCAGGCTCTGCCAGAGGCAGGGGGCCGCTGAATCCACGCCCCTCATCCATCACTGGAGAGAGTTGAGGGCCGTGGGATGCAGCCCCTGCCTCATGTCCTATACCCACCAGCTTCCTGTCCACACTGCAGGGCGCCTGCCTGGGGAAGCCCCCACCTACCAACCTGCCCTCTCTGCCCCAACCCTCGTGACCCCAATACAGAATCCACACCCAGCCAGAAGGAACTTTCAAAAGACTCCTCTGGGCCAGGCGTGGGGCTCATGCCTGTCATCCCAGCACTTTGGGAGGCCCAGGTGAGTGGATCCCTTGAAGCCAGGAGTTCAAGACCAGCCTGTCTAATATGGTGAAACCCCAACTCTACTAAAAATAAAAAAAATTAGCCAGATGTGGTGGCGGACGCCTGTAGTTCCGGCTACTCGGGGGGCTGAGGCAGGAGAATCGCTTGAACCTGGGAGGCGGAGGTTGCAGTGAGCCGAGATCGCACCATTGCACTCCAGCCTGGGCGACAGAGTGAGACTCCATCTCAAAAAAGCAACAAACACAACCACCACCACCAAAACACTCCTCTCATCTTATCACTCACCTGCTAAAACCTTCAATGACTTCCTATGGCCCTCAGGGACCCACGGGTGCCCAAGGCCCTTGGTGGCCTGCCCACCCTCCCCTGACCCCCAAGCCCCGTCCCTGGCAGGGGCTTCCTCACCTGTGGAGGCTGTGCACGCTTCTCCTCACCCCACAGCCCTGCTTTATCTCTGCTCTTTGCCCTTCAGGACTCAGGTTAGTGGTCAGGAAGCCCTCCGTGATTCTCAGGCTGGTGAGGGCACACCTCCCATGGCCCATGCATGCTCCCTGTAGGTGCCTTCACCCACATAGAATGGATTTTGGTGCCAGCCTCCCGATGAGGCCGGACGTTCCTGGTTCATGCCGGGGAGGCAAACCTCACTATGGGGATTGGGACTGCGTGTGCAGGCAGGGTGCTGACTTAGAGTCCACGGACGTGCTCCTGCTGCTCCTCCCGCCAGCCTTGGTTTCCTCATCTGTGAAATGGGGAGCAGTCCCCCAGCACAGGGGCAGTGGGGTGTGCTGGGGAGAGTGTGGCTGTGGCTCTGTCCGGCGGTTGCCTGCAACACCCACTCTGTCACTCACCACCGCGTGACCTCCAGTTGACTTCCCCTGTCCTCTGTTTCCTGGCTGTGAAATGGGGACGACCGCGGTGGCCGGAACTCGGGACTCCGCGGATGATGTGCAGCAGACACCGTCAGAGTCAGGCTCGCGGGAGCAGCCCAGGGACCAGAGCAGTCAGGGAGCTCCCAGCCCGGCCCAGGCAGGAGGCTGGCACTGGGAGGGTCCCAGGGAGGGAGGGCCCGCCTGAGGACACAGCGGGCATGCTGTTGGCCCTTCCCTGACTGCCCACCCTTAGGAAGGTCGTTGGCCTCCTAAGCAGTCCGCCCCTCTGAGGCCTCGCAGCATGGCCAGGCCTCACTGTGTTCCCAGGCCCTGGGTCATGGCCTCGCAGCCCGGCTGTTCCTGGGAGCTGGCCCTGGCCGAACGCGGCACTCAGCCAAGCCGTATTTCCGCATTTACCACTGGAATCACAGCCCCATAAAGCAGAGGGGCCACTTCCTCTTCCTCCTCCTCCTCCTGCAGCAAGAGAGGCGCCAAGGCCACCCCTCTGCAGCTGCAGGTCACCTCGGGTAGCTGGCCGCCAGCCCTTGCCTGGGCTGAGAGCCCCTCCAGCCGCACAGGCTCTGGGTCAAGACACTGGGGGCTGGCACAGGCTTGGGGTGGACGAGCGAGTGTCAGGGATGAAAGCAGCCGTGTGGAACCTGAGGCCGTGCTGGCCTGGACTGGGCACTTCACTCCCTGTGCCTCAGTTTCCCCATCTCCTTCCCCTCTCCACTGACTATTTTGTTCACCAAAAGCCAGGTGGGCCCAGCGCCACAACAAGACCTGGCCTTGGCCCTGTCCACAGGGCTCCATCTGGTTCAATTGACTCCAGGAGAGGCCCATTGTGGGTGTGGAGACACAGGGCTGGGGTGCCAGGAGAAGGGGAGGGAGTGATTTAGGTGATCTGGGGCTAGGGAACCAAAGGAGGGGCACCCTGGGGCCTGTCCCCCATCAGCTGGAGTACTGAAGCTTTATCAAGCCCCAGCCTCACTCTCCACTGTGTGGCTACTAACTCCGGCAGAGGCCCAGAGACAGTGGGGGCCTTGCCTGAGGACGCGCGGCCAAGCTGGGGTGGGCCTGCTGGTCTCTCGGCCTCAGGGGTCTGTTCACACCAGGTGACAAAGCCCACTCCAGCTGCAGGAGCTCACTGGGGAGGTTGAGCACCTGCCCTCTCGTGTGGCGGTTGGGCGCTGCCACATGGGGCTCCTGGGAGCTGGACTAGGTGATCTGAGGCTGGGTCCTAACCCCAGCGTAGCAGGCAGTGCAGGAGCGACCAGTGGACAGACAGGAGGAGCGAGGCTTGCGCCTTCTGTGTCCTGAGACCCTGAATCTCGAGGTAGAGGCATTAGGGCCAAGCCTCCCTGCACATAGGTGGAGCCAGGACGGGAGCCCCCATCTCTCCTAGCCCACCTGCCCTGTTGCTGCCATTGGGGATGCCAGCAGGGACTAGGAGAGCAGCTGCCCATGGCTCGAAGCCTTCCAACTCGTGGGCAGTGGCCCACCTGGTCAGGGGGGCGAGATGGATGTGGGCAGTCATGTGTGGTCACAGGGGGCCACGGCCAGGCCCTCTGCAGCTGAGGGCCCCACCTCCCACACTCTGCTTTGGGTCTGGCCCCATCCACCCCTGGGGTCCCAGCTGGGGGGCAGCCTGGCCCCAGCCTGTTCTCAAGATGCTGCCCAGAGACACCTGTGGCCCAGCCGCATGTGCTCAGGAGGAGGATGGGGCTGGGGGTCAGGGCTTGGGGGCTGGGGTGTGGCGAGGTGACTGCTAGCCTGGCCTCGGGGAGGTTGGGGCAGTGCTGCAGAGGAGCTCAGCTTTAACTGAGTGGGGAAAGTGGAAGAATGAGCCGGCGGTGGGGATGGGGTGGTGGGGGAGTGCTCCAGGCAGGCGGGTGGCAGGGCCAGGGCAGGGGAGGCATGAAACGATCTGGGGTGCCTGGCAATGCCAGTGGCTGGGTGTGGCCAGGGCCTGACGGGGACAGGCAGCTGGTGACACAGGTGGGGGACCCTCAGGGAAGCAGTGAGCAGAGCCGGCAGGGCTGAGTTTCATGGGGGCACAGAAGGGGGGCCCAGTTTTCTCCCTGCTAGCCCCAGCCTGTCGGGAGAGGCTGGAGCCCAGGAGACGGAGGCAGGGCTGCTGGGCGAGGGTTGGGTGGGTGACGGTCCTTCCAGAGATGGAAGAGCAGGGCCTGGTCAGGGAGGGGCTGAGGCCTGCCTGGAGGTGTCGCTTACCACCGGAAGGGACTTCAGGAGGCTCCACCAGGGGCAGGGGCTGCCTAGGTCTCGAGGTCATGGGTGTGGGGCCGGGTAGGGCACCCTTGCCCCCATACAGCCTGGGCAGCTGCCCCTGTGCAGGCATCCAGGCAGAAAGGGCTTTTAGTCTTGTACTAGGAGTCGGCCCCAGATTTGGGGCAGGGGGTTCCTAACTTAATCCACCCTAGCTGAGGGTGTCACTTTGGGCCACCTGGCACCCTCCTGGGCCTCAGTATCCGTATCTGTCCAATGGGTGCTGTCCAGCCAGTAGTGGGGGTCACATGGGCTGACCAGGGTGAGGTCAGGGGCAGGGGCGGCAGGAATGGGCAGGAAGTATCACAGTGGTCCAAAGGGGGTTCCTGGAGGAGGGGTAGGGGCTGCGAGAGGAAGGGGAGCCGTGAGGGACAGTGGCCAGGGCTGTGCTGGGGAGCCAGGACAGGGGACAGACTGCAAGGCCAGAGCAGGGGCCGGGAGGAGTGGACACTGGTCCTGGTAGACCAGGACCTGCTTCTTCCTTCAGGTGGAGGTGCCACAACCTCTTCAGCCCATCCCCCGGCCCGTGCCAGCCCATGCAGAGGGTGGGCAGCAGGAGGATACACAGAGCTCCCGCCACCTTCAGGCCTCTGCGCCTGTTGCGTCCTCCACTTGGGAAGGGCCTCTCTTTTTCTCCTCCGGGAACTCCTACTCATCCTTCAAAGCCCAGATTGAGTGTTACCTCATTTGCCTGCCTCACTTAGTGACAGATGCTCACTTGGTGTCAGCTCTGCGTTGTGCATGGGCTGGGCACAGGTGCACAAAGGAAAGAGGTTCCGGCCAGACCCACAGCGTGGCTCTCTCTGGCAGCCACATGGCAGTCGTCATCTGTGTACTTGTGGGTCTCATTGTCTGTACAGGACTCTTTTGAGACTCACTGGTGTGTCACTCAGTGTGGTGGCACTGAGATGCCAAGGTGGGGGTGGGGGAACCTCGGAGGAGGGGCTCCTGGGCAGGGAGGAGCAGCCTGTGCCGAGCTCCAGCCTCTCCAGGCAGGTCTCTGCAAAACACTCCTGACCTTTCTCCCGGGGCGGCAGCCCAGGGCACACGACGAGATTCTGAACTCATGGGTCACAGACACGCCTCTTGTCTGTGGGGCTGGGCTGAGCCCCACATGTGACTTGGGCGCCTGCCTTGTGGAAGGCCTTCTCCCGTCACCCCTCCAACCCAGCCTTCCATGGAGAGGTTCAGAATGGATCTCAGGGTGTGGCTGGTGACAACACACCCTGAGATCACACAGGGAGTGACAGCAGAACCAGGGGCCGGGAGCATGGCTGCCGGGCAGCAGTGAGCACCGCGGCCAGGGGTGTGTGGGCTGGTGCCACCGAGCCTCTGTCCTACCTGCTGTGAGCCTCAAGACTGGAACATTCTCCTGGCCCCTCCTGGGCCAGGGCCAGCTGCAGCCTGCCCAGCCCTTCCAGTGCCCCCAAGAGAGGACACTGAGCCTGGTGGAAGATGCTGCTCCCCGGGACAGCAGGGCGTGGGCTGTGCAGCGCCGGGATGGGCACTTGGGGAAGGTATCCGTCTGCATGGGATGTCTTGGCTCATCTGGGAAGGGAGCGCTGAGAGCTGAGAGCAGGGCCGGGGTCCAGATCATCCCAGGGCGGGTGGGGCCTGGGCTGAATGAGCCAGCCGGCCCGGCTCACAGCCTCCAGGCTTCCTCTGGGCTCCTGAGTGCTCAGTGCCTTGGCTCGGCTGTGTAGAATGGGGCAGGTGTTACCAAGGTCTGGTCCAGGGCTGCCAGAGGCTGGAGGCTCTTGCGGGCTGCCTGTGGAGCCATGGCGGTCAGAGGGCGGAAGACGCCACTCTCAGGCGATACTCTGAGACAGGTGGGAGGGCACATGGCCCGCCCAGGGGTCACTGCCAGGTCCACGCTGGCCTGGCCTTGCAGTGGGTGCTGTCCCCTTCCCAACACTCTGGCCAGGGGGGCCGCAGACCTGACCCTCAGCCCCCATGCAGAGCTGAGCCCTGGTGAGGCTGTGTTCAGACGAGCTTGTCCTTGGCTCTGGGGACAGAAGGTGAATCTCCAGCCCACCAAGCCACAGGTGCCATCTTGCTTCTCCACAGCTCTAGGTTGCTCCAAGGAGCCTGCTGCATGGTGCCCGTTCCACTGGACTCCACGGTGAGCCCCAGGAGCAGCCGCCAGCTCCACCCACTGGGTGTCCCCTGTCTCTCCCACTGCCCCTCCAGTGGGAACCCTCAGTCATTGGCTCAGGGCTGAGCATTTGACCCAAAGCCCCGCCAGCCAGAGGTTACCTGGCAACTTTTGTGGGGTTGTTTGGAAAGGGGGAGAGAGAGCTTTGCACTGGTGGGAGCTAGCGGGATGGAGGAACAGCGGGCTCTACTGCCTCATGGGGACCCTGCTGAGGCTGGGGCCCGTGTGGTAGAAGCCCTGAGGGGAAGCACCCTTCGATCCAGCCACGCCTGAAGCTGTACCAATTCCTGGATTTTTATGTTATATAAACAAATCCTCTTCTGGGCCTGCGCTAATTTGGTTTGGGTTTCTATCCCCTGAAACTAATGCTTCCCCACAAATTCCGTGTCTGACTCTAGGAAGGACTTGCTTCTTCAGGGGTGGGTGCTCCCTGGTGCCCACAGAGTCCGTTGCCCTCCCATCCCATCAGTATACCACATAGCAACACTCACAGGCTCCATGACAAACACACAGTCACAGAGTGTGGATTTGGGGCTTCTCACTGCTTTTCCTACTCTGGCAAACTCCTACTCATCCTGCAAAACCCAACTCAGGACTTCCGTGCCCCAGGAAGTTCTCCATGAGCTCATCCCCCTTGCCTTCCCCTCACCCCACACTGTATGGGTCCTCCCTCCTATCCCATGCTCCCAAGGCCCTGGGCATTCCTCCCTTGACTGAACTGTTCCTGGCCCATGCCATGTGTTGAAGGAGATAAGAGTTTTGAGGGCTGCACCACCACGCTGATCGCTTGAGGCAATGGTCATTCTGTCACGGCCAGTCTGCAGTCAAGGCTGCACCGGGCCACGAGCCCCTCCGCCTCCAGCTATCCACAAGTGCCCACGATGCCAGGACTTGGGGATGTCTGGGTACAAGTACAGGGGCACAGAGGACAGCCAGTGGCCAGGAAGCCTCTGGGGCTGGTGGAGGTGAGGCTGGGCGTGCCTGTGTTTGTGCAAGTGTGTCGGGGCCTCGGGTGCTCCTGACGGGCATCTTCTAGGCTGTGGGACCTTGGGAAGGTTTCTCTGCCTCCCTTCACCTCAGTTTCCTCATCATTAAGTTGGGGAGGTCAGATGTCACAGTCTGTGAGGCAGCCCTGCATAACACCAGGCCTGGTGTTGGTGTGAGCAGAAGCTGGCAGGTGGGATGGGGTGACAGGATGGAAGGCCCAGGGCAGTGGTGAGCCAAGGACGGGGCCAGCAGGAGGTTGTCTGAGGCGAGGACCTCCCGGGAGCAGCGGCCAGATGCCCTGTCCTCCAGGGTGGCAGGGGAAGGCTGCAGGGAGAGGGTTGTCCCTGTCCTCCAGGGTGGCAGGGGAAGGCTGCAGGGAGAGGGTTGTCCCTGAGAGGGAGCCCCTCAGCGCTGGGGGAGATCAAGCTGAGGCTGTGAGCCAGGTTGGGGAGGGCTCCTGCCATCCAGTCCCTCTGGCTCCAGCAGTTTGGTGTCTCTGGCCAGTAGACCCTGGCCGGGACTGGGCCCTGCGCTGGGCAGGACAGCAGTGGCCTTGGCCTTGACCTCTTCAGGACCACCTCCCCCAGGCCCAGTGAGACGGCCCCGCCCATCACCTCCAGACAAGGCTGCCCTGGCTGGGATTCTGCCCGGGACATCAGGGTCAGAACAGAGCAGCAGAGCCCACTAGGCCCGGCCGCAACTCCCAGCCCACTCCCCTGCCTGCCATCAGGCTCCCGCTGTGCCAGCCAGCAGCCACCCTGCCCACTGCTGATGGGGCAATCTCACCCTTGGGCCACCTGCCCCTCACTGAGGCATGGGTCGGTCCAGCTGGGAGAGCCGGTGGTTCCCCTGCCCTTGGGAACCCAGCTCCCACCAGCTGCCAGGGCCTCCTGCCCACCCTCCCACAGCCGTTCCCACACCCCGGCCCTCCCTGCTGCTGTCTGCCCCTGATCTCCCCGAGACTCTCTTGAGGATGTCTCCCTGAGGTTGGAGACTTGCCCAGGGTCACCCAGCCGTCACCATGCTGGGCACAACAGGCAACAGTGTTTACTGCCTCGCACTCCTATGGCTGGCCCAAGGGAAGGGGGGAGCAGGGAAGGCCCCTGTCTCTGGGGGACACCACAGTGTGACCTGGACTCATGTCTCTGGGTCTCGTGTCCTCATCTAGAGCACAAGGATGGGAGATTGGACCTCGGTTTCTCCTGGGATGAGATGGGATCATGTGAGTCACCTAGACATGCCTCCTGCCACCCGGCAAGTGCCAGACCACGGGGGCTTCCTCTTTGTTCCTGTCTCTTGCCATTTCATCTGCTAGGTGTGACCTCGGGCCACACGACCTTCTGCAGCCGGGCATGGGGCAGCACCCTCCGCTCTGCAGGCGGCCCTGGTGGGGATACCCTGTGTGCAGGGGCTGGCACCACCGTTGGGGCAGTGGGAGCAAAGGGCGGTGCTGACAGGAGGGGGATGTGCAGGGCCTCCTGGCCTGGCCTGTGGCCAGCCTCACCCACCCACAGAAGGGGTGGGATTATTACCTGTTTTACATATGGGGAAACTGAGGCTGGGAGAGGCAGAGGATAGCAGAGCCCAGGGCTAAGTGGAAGCGAGAACAGAGGGAGGTGGGGTGAGACCCCAGCCCGGCAGAACTCCTGCAACCCCACTGGAGGGGTGAGGGGCTGGCCTCCTACACACCCCTCCACCCACAGCCCCCAGCCGTACCCAGCTCCGTGCCCGCCTGGGGGGGATATGGCTGTCCGAGCCGGAGATGCCCCCCTGCGATGGTGGCCAGGCCGGTGCTGGAAACACTGCGCACCCACCCCACCACCTCTGTGCTCTTGACCCGAGGGCCACTCAGCCTCGGGCCAGTGTGGGGACGGCCAGGCCTCCCGGACACTGATTCTTCAGCGGGGCGGTGTCCACGCGGCCGCCCCTTCCCAGCCCCACGTGCTTCATTGGGCACCAGGCGCCACCTGGTGGTCAAGCCAGAAGCCGCCGCTACCAGAACCGTGTGGAAAGCATCCCCAGACCCTCAATGTCCTCCTCCTGTAAGCTTGGGGAAACTGAGGCCAGGGAGGGGTAGGAGCTCCCCAGGTCCCTCAGATAGGCAGGGCCTGGAGTAGGGGCAGAGGTCAGGGCTCCTGACGCCTGTCCAGCGCCTGCAGCTGGGCTTAAGTGACTTAGGAGATGTGGGGGCCTGGCCATGCAAGGACGGAGGACTGAGCCCAGCGCCTGAGGTTCGGTGCACCTGCCCTGGCCACGCCAAGGCCTGGGAGCCGTGAGCACTGGCAAGTCCCGCCTGCTTCCCCAGCATGGGTCCCAGGGCCCATGTTCGGCAGCATCTTTGTAGGAGACAGTGGCCTCACTCTTGATAGCAAGGAAATGGGACCAGGTCTGGGGTTCACACCTAGGAGCCAGGCCCTGCCCAGGCCCAAGGCCCAGCTCGCTGGGGAAAGGGGGACCCCACAATGGCCCAGAGCTTTGCCTAGAGCGGCAGCACCAACGACCACGTGTCAGTGCCTGTCCTCGGAGCTCCCAGCCCTGAGCCAGCCTCATGGAGCAGCTCAGAGCACTGCCCAGCTCTAAGTCCTGTCCCAGGCCTGGCTGCTGTTCCCTCTGCTGCTCCTGAGCCCGCTGAGTCCCATGGGGGTAGATTGTGAGGTGTGCTCTCTGACTCTGAGGGCCCCAGGCGAGACAGTAAGAAAGCCAGGCCTCTCTTTGGAAGCCCCTAGGGCAGGGTGGGCAGGGAGGGTGGGGGTACTGGCAGCTACTGAGTCTGGTGTCGCAGGGTGGGTCTAGGTGGCTCCCCTGGCAGCAAAGGCCTGGCCTCCAGCCCTCAAGGTCAGTCCCTGGGGCACCTCACAAATGACAGGTCCTAAACCTCGCCTGCTCAGACCTCTCCCCAGCCTGGCTCCTCTGTCCCAGTGGCCATCCACCCACCCACCTAGAGAGACCTGGGCCTCCCCGCCACCCCCGCCTCTGCCCCAGCTGGTCCCCAGGTCCCAGCAATGTCACCCTTCAACAGCTTCTCAAACCTGACACCTCCAACACTCCCTGGTCATTACTGTCATCTGAGCACATCCTTTGGCCTGAGCCCTAGCAGCCACCCTCTCAGAGCTCTATACCCCCACAAACACCTCTCCCTTCATGGTGGCCAATGCAGGGTTGCCAGGCCGGGCTGCACCCCTGTGTTGGCTCCTGCACTGTGGGACAGCCACTGGTCTGACGTAAAAAGCCAGAGCTGGTACAGTCAGGCTAGCCTGGGAAACTGTGGGTAAACCAAGTCACACGGACCTGTTTCCTCCCTGCAGGCCTTGTCAGAGCCTTCAATAGGCTCACCACAGCGTGACTCCAAGAGGGCATCGTGAGCAGCAACTGTGGATCATCTGTCCAGGAAACGTGCCATCCAAGAGCATTTCCCAGGCCCTTGAGAGAGACAGCCAGCCAGCTACCTCCTCAGCCTGGGTCCCCAGGGTCCCCTGGGGGCTTCCCCCCACTGCTGGCCTGCCCTGCAGCCCCCTCTGCCACTTTCCCCATGGTGCTAGGCTCCACCCTATTCAACTTGACTAAGTCCTCACTCTAACCTGTTTGTTCATTCAGTGGGCATTTTTTTTTTTTTTTTGAGATGGCATCTCTCTCTGTCGCCAGGCTGGATGGAGTGCAGTGGCATGATCTCACCTCACTGCAACCTCCACATCCCGGGCTCAAGTGATTCTCTTGCCTCAGCCTCCTGAGTAGCTGGGATTATAGGCGCCCGCCACCAAGCCCGGTTAATTTTTGTATTTTTAGTAGAGACGGGGTTTCACTATGTTGGCCAGGCTGGTCTTGAACTCCTGACCTCAGGTGATCCGCCCGCCTTGACCTCCCAAAGTGCTGGGATTACAGGTGTGAGCCACTGTGCCTGGCCTCAGTGGGCACTGATTGACCATCTATTGTGTGCTGGGTGCTGGACTGGGAGCTGAGAAGACACGGTTGCTGGAGCTCACAGCCTAGTGAACGGGGCACATGGGGCAGGGCTCACACAGGCAGACACAGAATGTACCAGGGAGGGCGGAGGAAGGGGAAGTGGCCTTGGCAGGCGAGACCTGACACATGACCGGCCCTGGGTGTCCACCTGCGGGCACCTGCATCAGCTCTGGGACTGTGAGGGTCAGGACAAATCAAAACCCCCTTCATAATCACGTCTGAGCACAGAGCACAGCATGAACACCATCCAAGCCACAGAATGTCCAGCCTCTCCTGGCCCAGGCAGCAGGGGGACTGCAGCCACGTCACCAATCGCAGCTCCAGCCTCGCTGTGGGCTCCCTGCCCTGGAGACAAGGCTTGTTAAGACTGCTGATCGGAGGACGATCCTGCGTCCTGAGAGCATCCAACCCAGAGCCCCGCCTCCTCAGACTCCTCCCCATCCCGCAGCACAGCCCCAAACACCCCATCACAGACACCCCCGGATCCCCAGATCCCACAGCGTGCATTCTCCCTCGTGGCAAAGGACACTGGGCCGCCTGCGTTGCCACAGGAACTCACTCCTCCGTGGGCTGAGGGCATTGGCAGCTGATGGAGAAGATCAAAGTGGGTGAGGGGAGCGGCTGGTCTCCTCCCTCACTGCCACCCACTGCCCCCTGCCTCCGCCTGCTGATGGCCTGGGGTCAGGCGCAGCCCTGTGTGTCCAGGGGAGGAGGCCAGACTGCGGGGTGCTGAGCAGGCTGGGTCTTGTCTCATCTCAGGACGTTGGTCTGCTTGGCCTGCCCTGGCTGGCGTTTGCAGGGCACTTGCCTGCTGCCCCCTGGACCTCGCGGTACCCATGAGAGCCAGGTCTCCTTGTCTTCAGCCTGGATAAGGACACAGAGAGGGTAAGGGCCTCGCCCTGGGCCATGGGATTGGTTCACGGCTGGCTGCCACCTTTCTGCTGGGTGGTTTCTGCAGCCTGTGTTCCTTCTGCCACCCCGAGGCCCCTCTGTCATGTATTAGGGCTGCAGGGGGCAATCACTCGAGGGCTGGGCTTCCTGCTGTTAGCTGGCCTCTCTGGTGCCCGCACTCAGCCTGCCCCTGGCTGGGCACTGGAGGGTGCCTACCCCCGGGGGTGACCCCAGGCCATATGAGCTCTACTGCTGGGCCTGTGGGGTGCTACCCAAAGCCTCAACTCCTCTGGCCTGGCAGGGGCGGTGGACAACCTGGCTGGGCCCTTCCTGGACTCCTGGGCTCACCATGACCTCTGTGGACACAGCTTGGCCTTCTTCACTCGGGGACCAGCCATCCCTCCCCGCCCGGCATCCCGAATGCTCTGACAGGCTCTGTTAACTCCTTCCTTGACCCTGGAATGTACCTCCCGTGAGTCTGCCCAGCTGAACCCCTCCCACACTCACCGCAGGCCTAGCACCAGCCACAACTCTGCCCCTGCCCTCCCCTGCTGCCTCCCCTCCCCCTTTCTTCCTTCCTCTGGAGGCCACCCCTCCCCTGCTGCCTCCCTGGGTTTCCCCCTTCTCTTCCCTTGCTGTCCCCCAGCGTCTGCCTTCAAATCCTTCCCCACCACACCCAGACCCCCCAGGCCAGCTGCTCCATAAGATATGACAACTTTATTACTTATTTATTTATTTGTTGAGACAGGGTCTCACTCTTGTCACCCAGGCTGGAGTGCAGTGGCACGATCTGGGCTCACTGCAGTCTTGACCTCCCAAGGCTCAGGTGATCCTCCCACTTCAGCCTCTCGAGTAGCTGGGACCACAGGCGTGAGCCACCAAACTCAGTTAATTTTTGTATTTTTTTGTAGAGATGGGATTTTGCCATGTTGTCCAGGCTGGTCTTGAACTCCTGGGCTCAAGTGCTGTGCCTGCCTCAGCCTCCCAGAGTGCTGGGATTACAGGTGGGAGCCACTGCGCCTGCCTGGATATGGTATCTTTACTCGGGGCCAGGACTTGTGTGGGGCTGACCCAGGAAATGGGCAGAAGCCCTGGAGGCTGAGCGGGAGGAAGGAGGGTGGAGGGGCTTGGCGAGAGAGGCTGTTGGGTCTGTGATGTGGAGGGAAGGGGAGAGGGGTAGAAGAGGGGAGAGAAGAGGGGAGGGACGCGGTGAGGCCTTCTTGAGGAAGGGCTGCTCTTCTCTGTTTTATTTCCGGGGACTGCAGGAGGGCCAGTATGTCTTGCTTGCCTGTCCAGGCAGTGCTGCCTGCCTGGGGCTTGGCTGGAGACAAAGCCTAGATGCCCAGGATTTGAGAGGGGTGAAAGTTGGCATCCGGGCCCACCAAGGACAGGCCCGCCATGTTTGAACCCAGGTCAAGTGCTGAGGGGGATTCCTTCTGGGGAGGCCGGACAGCGGTGTGCAGGTGGCTGCTTTTCTCCTGCATGAGGACCTTCAGGGACAAGGCTGGAAGCAAGGTACCTGGCAGGGCCCTGGGCCTGGCCCAGTTCCTTGGCCCCAGGGAAGGGACCCCAGAACACAACCTGTTGTCCCCTATGCCACCATTACTCTCCCAACCCCAGGCAGCCTGGAAGGCAAGACAGCCACAGATCATGGGGTGGACAGAGCTGGCCGCCCATTCCAGCTGTACCCGGCCTGCTGTGTGGCCTTGGGAAAGTCACTCCACCTCTCTGAGCCTCTGTCTCCACATTCATGAAATGGGCTGAGGATGGTGGCCCTCTGGGGACTGTCAGGAAGCAGATCAGGCCCTGGATGTCACCAATGCAGCACCAGAGGGGCCGACACACCAGCATTTACAGCAACTGTCTGGGTCCTGCTCCCATCCCTGGGGAAGCTGCTCCCAATCAGAGAAACCAAGCTACCCATATAGACTCACAGCAGCTCTCACACTGGGCAGCCCTGAAGGCTGTGGGAGCCTTGGAAGGGTGAGGGTGGTATAGGGCACTGGCTGGCATAAGTGTGGATGCTGAACTTGGGCCACCAGGCAGGACGCATGCAGGGAGGCCAACACAAGGCACCTGGCAGCACCAACTGCCCTCAGGCTCAGCAACAGCTGGGGCCGGGGTAGGAGCTGAGTCCCTTGAGCAAGCCAGACCTGAAAGCCTTCCCCTTCCTGGGCCACCTCAGCTCCCCAGTTGTCCAAGATCTGAGATGTGTGACCTGGCTGGTGCCACCTCCCTTCTTGTTCTAGAAAGAGGCTGAACTCAGAATGGGACAGTGACCAGCCATGTTCACCCAGCTGGCACAGGGATGCCCCCAGGCCTCATCAGACCTGACCCCTCAGACCCTGCCTGTTTCAGGAGGCAACGTCAGAGGAGCCCATTTCACTAAATGCCACTGTGTGGGTATGAGTCTGTGCCAGGGGCTTAGCCCTAGGGCCTGACCTCCCTCCTTGGCATCTGAGGCCCTTCATTGGGGCTCCAGCCTCCCCCCAGGCTCTGGGGAGGCTCAGCTCAGGGCTCAAACATGGCAGGCCTGTCCTTGGTGGGCCCAGATGCCAACTTTCAGGCTCAGCCACTCCGCCCACCTCCCATGTGTGGACCTTCACTGTGCCACCTCTTCTGCCTGGGGCCTCCTGAACTCCCGGCCTTCAGATAACCCAGCTCCGGAGTCTTCCCAGGCTCAGGCTGGCCTCCCTTCCTGCTGGTGGCGGTGCCTGGAGACAGATGTGGCTCTCAACTCAGCGCTGTTGGGGACGGGGGTGCTCCCTCTGGCTCACCCCCAACAGTTTTGCCAGATGCCGTTGGGGGCAGTGATGCTGACAGCTCCTTGGTGGTGAGCGGGGCGTAGGTGGGCGGGAGTCCCGCGGCGGTGGCCGGCGGTCGCGGCATGTGGCTGTGATGGGCACAGAGGCCCCCACACCTCCCCTGCAAACACACACACGCCAGGAGAGCGGGAGGCGCCCTGGGGTCCCTCCCCAGGATTGTCCTCAAACCCGAGGCTTCCACAGCCCAGAAGGGGTCACCCTATTCACAGCTTTGGCCTCAGAGGTGGGGGGGGTGCAGGCGGGGCTGGCCTCGGAGGTGGGGGGGTGCAGGCAGGGCTGGCCTCGGAGGTGGGGGGGGTGCAGGCGGGGCTGGCCTCGGAGGTTGGGGGGGTGCAGGCGGGGCTGGCCTTGGAGGTGGGGGGGGTGCAGGCGGGGCTGGCCTCGGAGGTGGGGGGGGTGCAGGCGGGGCTGGCCTCGGAGGTGGGGGCTGTTGCCACACGGTGTCGCTGTCGGGAAATGCACAGTCCGAAGGCGGGGGTGGCTGGCGGGCAGTGGTCCGGGCTGCCCAGGCGGGGCGGATGGTGGGGGAAGCAGGGCGGGGCGAGGGATCACAGGCATTGAAGGAGGCACTGACCTCCCGGGGCAGGGCTCTCTATGGCTTCCCTGGCAGGGCACGTGGCCCTCCTGGGCCCTCCCTCCACAATTCACAACAAAATCACAAACCACACCCATGACTGGGGTGGTAAGACACCCAGAACCCAGGCTGGGTTCGCGCTATATTCACCCCATCATCTACACCAATCTATAATATACTCATTATACATTATATATTCAGTATTGGAGGGGTCATTTTCCCTTCCCGTTTTAAAAGAAATGGAAACGAGACTCTTTCTGGGCTCTCAGCTCTGTGCCCCGTGCTGATGTGTGACCCAAGAAAGGCACCCCGGCCGAGATGCTCTGTGTCTGCCACCTTGCTGGCCTTGTCCTAGCCCTGGCCCTGGATGGCGGCCCTGTCCCTCGGTGCTCAGGCTGCCGGGTTCAAGTGGTGGGCTGGCTTTGCATCCCTCCTAGGAAGGCCAAGGTCAGCGGTGGCCTACTTGAACCTTAGGGCCCAGGGGTCTCTCAAAGGGCCCACTCTGGACAGCCCAGGAGCCCCCTCGAGTCTCTCTGAGCCCTCATCTCTTCAGAGGACAGGGCCACGCCGACCTTTCTTCTGTAGGGTAAGGCTGTGCTCTGGCGGTACTGCCTGAGCTGGGAGGGGTCCGTGGCACGTGGCTCCCGCACAGCCTGGGAAGCTGGGGCCAGCCTGAAGGTCCTTGGTCCCCGGCTTTCCTCCCTGGACTTTGTTCTCAAGGCAACTCATCCACATCCCTGGGCACTCTGATCTGGTATCAGCTTAAATCCTCATGGGTGCCCTGGGAGGTGGAAGCTACGGTGACCCCACTGCGAGATGGGAAACAGGTTTGGTGAGCAGAGTGACCAATCTAGGCCTGTCACCCCCAGAGCTTCCACAGGCTGCCCTCATCCTATATTTTGGGCGAGTTTTGGCAACCCCATCTCTAGGGACGGCCAGTCAGCAGGGAAGGTTTTGGTCAGCTGGAGGGTAGGGAGGGAAGTGGGGTGAGCCAGGCATCACCTCCTCCAGGAAGCCGCCCCTGACTGCAGGGCTGGGTCCAGGGATCCTTAGGGTTCCCCAGCCCTTGGGCTGCTCCACTGTGATGTTGACCCCAACACATGGCCACTGTGTGTCCCTGGCAGCTCCCCGACCAGGCCTTGAGCTCTGCAGGGCCAAACCCTGCTCCAACTACACAATATGGGGGCTGGGAGGAGAGGCTGGCTCCTCGGGATGTTCACAGTCTGTTCAGACACAGACAGGGGCTGCGGTGGCCAGAGATGGGTCTGAGCCGTGGACTGAGGGGTGGGGGAGTCGTGGTGAGCAGGAGAGTCCTGGTGGAGGTGAGCACAGGCATGAGGGAGGGGTGCTGGGAGGCAGTGCAGGCAAGGGTGTCAGCAGAGATCTGCTCCGGAGACAGAGGGGGCTGCTCTGAGACTCTGAGGCCTGGCAGTGGGAGTGGGGAGGGATGGAAATGGTGTTTAGAGGACAGAAGTGGCCAGATGTGGCTGCTGACTAATTATGGGGTGAAGAAGGGGATTTGGACAGTGCCCATGTGTCACCCACTCTGGCCCCAGAGGATGATGGGAGAAGGGACCATGGGGCACGTCACTCATCTCCAGCTGCAAACTCCTATGCAGCTGTCAAGACCCAGCTCAGATGGTCCCTGCTTTAGGAAGCCCTCCTGCCCTTGGGCCCCTCCTCCACGCTCCCTTTGCCCTTGGCCCACAGTGTGGCAGCAGCTCCGGGAGGGTAGGCAGGCCTGGGCTCTGAGGTGTTTGCCGTGCAGGACTGGCACAGATGGGTGTCAGGGTAGGGGTGCCGGTCTGCCCAGACATGGCCATGTAGGGCTGGGGTTGCCTGCAGAACCAAGGCAGGCCAGGAGGGCACAGGGGGGAATCTGGGCCAAGATTGTGGCCTGGGTCAACAGGAGGGGCGAGGATGGGCACTTGGGTGGGGGAGGTGTGGGCCCAGCTGTGTCAGCCCCTCCCCACCAGAGGCTCTCGGTGCTGGGCCAGGCATGAACAAGCCCACCCCACATGCCCAGGGCGGGATCACTGGGCCCAGCCTACAGCAGCTGCTAGACGAGGGCCTGAGGCCTCCCAGGAGAATGGGTGCACTTTTGGGATGGCAGTCAGTCAGAGGAATTACGGGTGCCCTGGAAACTGTCCTGAGGGAGGACGGAAGGCCAGGCACGTCCAGACTTTGGTCAAGGCACTTAAGGCACGGAGGTGGCCTCAGGAGCCAGGACTTGGCAGTGCTCTGAGCTGCTGACCTGGGGCCTTGGTGGCTGCCCCGTGGGGACCTCTCCACCGGGACTGGGTCCCGGTGTTCAGCCCGCCTGGCTCAAAGGCAGCACGAGAGGGCAGAGAACGGGCTGGGCCTGGGATCCTGAGCCCAGGGTACAGCACGGAGCCAACTGAGGACTCTGGAGGCACCAGGAGGCGTGAGCAGACAAGTCTCATGACCTGGAACAGCTCGTGGCCAGGGGCCTCCACACTGTCCCGCAGCAGACGCGCCCCAGAACCCAGTCCCTGGGCTTCCAGAATGAAAGGGGCCAGTTCCAAGTTCATGGTCAGAACAGCTTTATTGACTCTAGCTCCCAGATGCCCACCCAGCTTCGGCTCAGGCCCCCTGCAGGTCACTGAGGTCGGGGGCAGCCCTCCCGTGGGGTCGTGTCACTGAGGTAGGGGGCAGCCCTCCCATGGGGTCGTGTCACTGGGCTCCTCAGGGAAGGCAGTAGGTTGTATAGTTATCTTCTGAGGGGCAACATCACTGCCCTGAAACCACACAACCTACTACCTCACCCCGCCAGGCCCGGCCTTGCACTGCGGGAGGGCCCGCCGCCCCCCGCCCAGCACCAGCCCCTGCCTGGCGGTCCTCAGTCACCAGAGCAGGAGGGCTGGGCAGGCGCAGGGCAGGAGGGACAGGGGAGATGGCACCCCAGGAAGGGGCAGCTGCTGCTGGCTGGTCTCGGGAAGCCCCTGGCTCTCTGGGCCTCAGTTTCCCCAGGTACAGAGGAGCCACTGTCTGCCTTCAGATTGTGCCATGTGGGACCCAGTGTATGCAGAGCTGTTCCTCTCACTTCCTGCTCAGGAAAGGTGCCTTGGCTCCCTTCCTCCACAGGCAGAGGCCCTGCCACTGAGCTGGCCAGGCTGGGGCACGTGCTGGGAACCTGGGGTGATGGGCAACGCCAATACTCGCAGCCCTGTGACCTCCAAACGTCTCGGCCACCCCTGGCCCCATGGTGCCTTCTCCTGGTGCTCAGTGGAGGGTACGGCTCAGGGCCACCCATGAGCCTGGGCCTGATGGCGGGGGGAGTGTTGGGGAGTGTTGGGAGACAGAGGTCAGACAAACAGCTGCATGGATCGCCTCTCTCAGTGCGGCTGGGGCAGAGGGTGGGGTCGGCTCAGCTCTCCTCTGCCCTCGATGCTCCACACCGCATCTCCTTCCATCCTCATTTGCCTCCATTTTACAGAAGAGGAAACTGAGACCCAGAGAGATCAGGGGCCTGTCCAAGGTCACACAGCAACTGGCACCTAGGCCTGTCAGACTTCTTAGTGTAGGCGGCCCCTGCCCCCGACTGCTGCCAAGGCTGCCCCCAAACTTGCCCCTGCCCGCTCCCAGCCAGGGTTCCAGACGCTCTGTCCACCGCAGATATTACAGCCACTTCAGGAAAGACAGTAGATTGTATAGTTATCCCATAGCAGGGCAGAGCCCCAAACTATACAACCTACTACCTCACCCCAAAGGGCAGTCGGTCTTGGTGCCGATGGGACTCCATGGCTTCCAGAGGCACCTCCTGGGGCGAGGGAGGAAAGAGGGCTGAGGAGAACAGGGGCTTGAGGCTCGGCAGGCCACAGGCACCAAGGGCACAGGGATTCTGGCGGGCAGGCGCGGTGGGTGCAGGGGGCTGGGACGCTGAAACCCTGGGAGTGGGGACATTGTGGCCAGCACCAGCAGGGACGGGAGCCTGCAGGAAACCACCAACCAGAGAGGGACGAGGAAGAGAGAAAGGAGGAGGGAGGGAAAGCCCTAGCGGCATTTTGCGACGCTGTCACAGGCAGCCGGCTCCCTCTCATCTGGACAGGAGTGGCCATAATGTCCCCAAGGAACTCTGCACTGGAGACCCTAGGAGGAGGGCTGTCATCTGTCGAAGGCCAGCAAGACACAGGCATGCGAGTGCCCACCCTGCTCGGCCCCCTCCCTCCCTGCACAGTGCCACCAGAAGCAGCACTCATGGCCCCCATGCTGGCTGAGTAGCAGCTTCATGGGCGTGCTGTCTCCTCCCACTGGGCAGGCAGGCATCCCTCCCCAGGGGCCCCGGTTCTGGCCCTGCTGTGCAGGCTGGCCTGAGCTGAGTGTACTGCAGGAGGTGGCGGGAAGGTTCTTTCCTTCCTTGAGGGAAGTGGCCTCTAGGGGAGAGCAGCTGGGGGGGAGTCACAGACCCTCAGGTCCACCCAGGGTCCAGTGCCTGTCCCTGCGGGTGCTGGCACACTCAGTGCCCTAGCTTGGGACTCACAGGGCTGGGACAGAGTGTAGCATGAGGATGACACTGAGAGGGCCTCGGGGCTCCCCTAGCAGGGGAACGTGGCAAGAGACGGGCCTCCCTGAGCCCCGCCTATCCTGGGCCTGGTGCAGGGTCAGCCTCAACAAATGCTAATTGTGGCTACCACCTTCCTGGGGAAAAGCTGAGGGGGCAGGTACGACTGTCAACCCCTCTTAAACAGGTGAGGAGACCGAGGCCCAGAGAGGCAATGTGACCTGGATGTCACACAGCCAAGGGGGGCAGCAGAGTGAGGTCCAAATGTTCTGCTCCCTGCCAAGCTTTTTTTTTTTTTTTTTTTTTTTTGAGATGGAGTCTCACTCTGTTGCCCAGGCTGGAGTGCAGTGGCGCGATCTCGGCTCACTGCAAGCTCTGCCTCCTGGGTTCACGCCATTCTCCTGCCTCAGCCTCCTGAGTAGCTGGGACTACAGGCGCCCACCACTACGCCCGGCTGATTTTTTGTATTTTTAGTAGACAGGGGGTTTCACCGTGTTAGCCAGGATGGTCTTGATCTCCTGACCTCGTGATCCGCCTGCCTCAGCCTCCCAAAGTGCTGGGATTACAGGCATGAGCCACTGTGCCCGGCCTGCTTCCTGCCAAGTTAAACGGCATACTAGCTCTCAGCTCCCCATGCCCAAGTGGACTTGAAAGGTCTACCCCAGCCCTCCTTCCACAGCCCATCCTGAGCAGGCTGCCTACTCCAGGCAGGCCCCAGGCTGGGCTGGACCATTTAATCCTCACAGCCCTGGTAAGGCTGAGATCACGGATCCCACTTCATAGTGGAGAAACTGAGGCTCAGGGGGTGCTGAATCTCTAGCTCTAGGTGTCTTTGCTCTCAGAAGTTGGTCAGGGAGGGGGTCTGCTTGCTCTCTGGGCACGTGTCCTACTCCCTCCCGAGGGGCACTGGAGCAAATCCCAGGTCCTTAGCCAGCAAGGAGACCACTGAGGCTCACACCTGGTGCCGCCCACCCAGAACTGGAGACTGAGATGCTGACTCACCCAGGAGTGGGGACCAGGAGGGCCCCAATGCAGCCCGACCCTCCTCTGTCCCAGCATCATCTCGCTTGGGGTCGCGAAGACCCCGTGTTCCCTCAAGGCCTCAGAACAAAAGCGGTATGAGTGGGTCTGGGGGTCCTGTTCCCCTGCTCCAATTCTGGGTCCCCTGGCTGGTGGGCAGGACCAAGATGTCCCTAAGGACTGTCCGGGCAGAGCCAGCCAGGGTGGGGTGGGGGCTGAAGGGACAGTGGCTGAGGGTCTCCTTGGACCCTCCCAGCTGTGGTGAGTGGCCAGAGGGGGAAGATCAAGGCCATCCCAGCTCCTCTGAGCTCAGGCTGACTCAGGCTGTCGCACACCTCATAATCAGCTCCCAGTCAGGTGGTCCACCCTGAGTGTCCCTGCGTCTGCCCCCATCTGCACCCCCGGGAGGTGCCTTGGGGGAGGCTGTGGGGTGGGTTGCACCCTAAGCACGCACTCTGGGCTCCTGACTTAATCTCTGAGACCCCCATCCCCTCGGGCTGGACTGGCCATCTGGGCTGGCTGGGTCCCCTCACACCTACTGGGTTCTGACTCATGGTCCCAGCAGGCTAAAAAGGGGGTGGGGCAGGACAGCCAAGTGGGCGGAGCTGTGAGAATCCAGGCCGGCCTCTGGGCTATGCTCTGGGCAGGTCTCATGCCCTCGTAAGCCGTGGTCTCCCCACTGAGGCAAGGGGTCAGCTGCCAGGGCCCCCGTCATCAGCCATCGGAGCTGGAGTGCAGGTGGGGACCACCATACTGATTCCAATGGCCCCAGCCTGGCCCCCACAGGTCCCCCAGGCCAGGACTTCAGCCTCCTAGAGCCTGCAGTGCTCACCATGGGGGGCCCCAGCCCACAGGTCGGGCTCTATAACGTGTGGCAGAGACAGAATGGGAGACAGGCCCCTAGTCCACCCTGGTCGTCACCACAAGTGCCCTCCCCCTGGGCCCCCAGCCCCACCTGGGAGAAGCAGATGTGACTCAGTTTCCCTCATTCGGCCTTTCTCGTTCTGGGCTAGACTTACCCAGGTGGCATCTTGAGTCATCCTGGGCGATGGCAGGTGGCCTCGGGGCATGAGGGCTGCACTCCAGAATGCCCGGTGGCTAGGTGACAGGAGAGGCCAGTGCAGGAGCTTCTGTCCCCAGGGAGTGCTCGAGGCAGGCTGGGCCCTGCAGATAGGCGGTGCACACAACAGAGCCCAGGGCCAGAGAGTGAGTCTTCAGGGTGTGGAGGTGAGGCTGAGCGTGCCTCTTCCACTCAGACGCCCTGCAATGAACCACGGCTCCTGCAGGCCCTGTCCAGCCTGAGGGGTGCACCACCAGGGTCGAAGATCACCATACCCCAAGAGCACAGTGGGCAGATGAGGTGGGCCAATGGGGGGAGCTTGCTGGAAGAGTGGCGGGAAGACAAGAAGAGACATGGCTTCAGGGGAGGCCACAGCCTGGGCGAAGGTTTGGCTGTGAGACCGTCAAGTCCCCATCTAAGGACCTCTGTGCCTGAGGGTGGGGCCTGGAGAGGACCAGGAGTGGCCTGGCTCTGAGACAGCCCTCCCTCCCTATCAGCCCTCCCACGGCTCCTCCTACCTCCAGAGCCAGGATGGCAGGAGGCCCAGCTCACTGTGAGGAAGGCCAGCCCCAGGCAGGGGCTCCAGGTCAGCGCCACTTCTTGACCTGTTGGGTTTTAAAAACAAAAGTGACAAGTGTCAGCTCTGGAAGAGACGTGGCCTTACCCAGCTCTGAACCCCTTTGTAACCTTGGGCCTTGCCCAGCCGTCCCGCACCAGAACCGACACTCCAGCCTGGCCCGTCTCTCGCCTAGTGGCTCACCCACCCCTGTAAGGGCCTGGATGGAATGGCCTCCGTGGCCAGCCCTGTGTTGGACAATGCCAGGTCAGAGGCGACCAAGACCCAAGCCTGTCCTTGAGTGGTCAGTGGTCATGTCCCCCAGCTGGGAAGCCTGTGCCCTGCCAGGCTGGTGCCTGGATGCTCTAGGGCTCAGAGGAGGGCGGGAGGATGCACAGGGGGGACAGCCTGGTGCTGCTTTCCCGGGTGCCTGGCCTGTCAGCAGGTGGCTGGACTATGGAGGGAGGAGTTAAGCCCCCATTGCACCGAGGAGGATGCTGAGGGTCCAGGGGGGCTGTGGCTTCCCCTGGGACCCAGGACAAGGAAGGCTTGGGGTTCTCCCACGAGCGGAAACCCCCGGGAGGGGCCCACAGGATCCAGTCTGGGGCTGCAGGGCTTCGGCAAGGGCTTGTCCAGTGAATCAAAATTTCACCTCACTCCAGCCCATTCTGGCAGGAGTGCCCTTGCAGGATGGGCACGGGGTGCAAAGGCCAGGGAGGTGCATCCAGGCAGGAAGGGATGTGGGTCCCCGGGGCTGAGCCCAAGACGCTGGATGGGAGCAGACATACCGTGGTTCCCTGCAGCCCTGTACCGTGTGACCTCGAGCAAGTGCAGCCCTGCTGGGGACCAGGAGAGTCACCCACCAGGCTATTGAGGGGCCTGTGGGGACACTGGGTGGCAGGTGCCCTTCCCTCCTCCTCCCTGAGCACCAGCCCTGCCCACGCTCCCAGCCAGCTAGGCCGTCTACCACTGCTGACACCCTCTCTACTGTCTCTGCCCCTCCCCAGCGTGCCCGCAGCCCGGGCTCCCCCTCCAGCCTCCCAGAGCAGCAAGTGTCCCGGGCAGGCCTCTGCTCCCAGCATTGCCCTGGCCTGTCCCTCTGCCAGGCACAACCACCCTGCTTTTTCCTGCTCCTTTCCCCTGAGGGCCCTGTGTTCCCTGGTGAGTCCCAGCTCTGCCCGCAAGGCTCTAGGACTCGCATCTGGACCACCCAGGCCTGCAGTGGTCACGGAGCCTGAATGTGGCAGTGCCCGCTCCGGGGGACTCTGAGGAGGGTGTATGGACACATTTCCCTGCACACCCAACCCTGCTGTGCTCCACAGGACCAGGACACAGAAGCTGTGACCTCAGCGGGCTCCACCCCCACCGCAGGAGGATCTGCACGCAATCAGGAGAACTCCAGCCCACAACCAGGGCTTTCTTGGGTGTGGGGTGGGGAAAGACTGATGTTTCGGCTTCGTGACCCACTCATGGAGCCATTTCTGAGCTGGTGGGGAGAAGGCCAGTTGCACGTGTTGTGGGGTGTGTGCGGGGGTGATCTCCAGGCCCACCTGCCTGGCAGCCCTGGAGGTGAGCATGGGGCTCAGGCCTGGGGAGACAGCAGGAATCTCCCCTTTCTCAGGAGGCTTCCTGAGACAGACCAGAGAAACCCTTCGCAGCCAGCCTGGATGAGGGCTGGGAGGGCCATGCAGCGTGAACGGTGCTCCTTGAGCAGAGCTGACGGGGAGTGAGCAGTCAGCAGGCGCTCTGCCATCTGCCAGCTGCCACCTCCCGGGCGCTGCCCCGGCCCCACAGTGTCTGCCCGTGGGCAGGGTGCCCGGCAGGCCCAGGCGGGGGAGGGGCCAGGCCAGCCAGGACAGGTGTGCAGAGGCCTCGGTGGGCAGGTGGCCATTTCAGGGCCGGGCGGATGTCTGGAGCAAGTGAGGCAGACAGACGGTGTCACCCCGAAGTCACCTCGGGCTTGGCTCAGGGCCACTGGGAGCCGGACCCCCCCAAGGAGCACACCCCCGCCACCCTGATTGGGTTTCTCCCCATAAAGCGGCCAGTGTCTCTGCTCAGCAAGCCGTGCCAACAATGGGTCTGGGAAAAAGACAGGGAGGGGTGGCGTCCGGGGGCTAGGACGGGAGGCGGGCCTCCTGCAAACACGGTCCAGAAAGCTAACGAGACACACACGGGGCAGCCTGCGGCTCTGGCTCGGCCGCAGCAGGGCAGGGACCAGGGCGAGGCGTGGGAGGCATGTTAAAAGGACCAAAAACCCAGCCATCAGCAGAAATATCTGATTGCAAAATTAAAAAAGAAAATCAATGCAGAAACGTCCATGATCTAAAAATATCAAACTTAAATCAAGATGGGACGGGTAAGGGTTACTGACCTCTCCTCTGGCCTCAGGCTGCAATACAGCTAGGCCGCCCACAGTCTCACGGTCCCCAACAGCATGCCATGGGGACGCCGCGGCAAAGCCACAACCGGAACTGCACTCCTCAGATCCAGGCTCCTCCCCCGGCCCTGCACACTGCATGCAGGTGGGAAGGGGGTGCCCCCAGGATGGAGCGTGGCCCGGACCCCAGGGCTGCCTTCCTTCCAGGGCTGCCTTCCTTCCAGGGCTGTCTGGGGTCCCAAGGTCCCCTCACTGGCCCTCCTGTTAGCACCCTCCCTGTCTGGCTTCCCCAAAACTGACACCCACGTGCTCCGGGTCAGGGTCTCCACCGTCGGGGGTCTGTGCCCTGTCTAGCTTCCTGCTTTCCTGTTCTCTCATAGCCACTAAGTTCTCAGTGGGGGTGGGGGGCAGGCTCAGGGAATGAACACTCCCTGGGGCAGGGGCCAGGCCTGCTGTGGCCACATGTCCTGCACCTAGAACAGGGCCAGAGGTCCAGCAGACACCAATGTTGTGGCCACAGGTGTGAGCGTGGAAGCTCACAAGAGTAACGCAGCACCCGAGACACCTGAGGGCTGGCACTGGCAGGGGAGGACCCTGCTCTGCAGACACACCTGCGTCCATGGGGCACAGGCCTGGGGGCTGCCAGGCCTGGTTCTGACCTGCTCTGTCTCCCTCAGTGATGGGCCTGGGATGGGGTAGGTTAACCCCTCTGGGCCTCAGCTGCCTCCTCCGTATGACGGGTCAGGACGCCAGCCCCCAGGGCTGTGGGGAGAATCCGGGGAAGCTGCTCTTTAATGCTCCTGGGTTACACAAACAGGCTTGCTTGGAGTCCAAAGGGGAAAAGCAGGAATGCGGAGCCCGCTCTTCTCCTGTGGGGATCTCTGTCTGGTGTTTAATCATTAGGCATACTTTTAACCTCAAAGGCGTGTACTTATCTGAAAACATTCTTAATTCAAGCCACAGTCTGGGTCACAAGGTGGGGAGGGCAGGAAAGAATCGGGGGTGGCGGGGGGCGGTGACCAGATGCAACCACATCATTAAAAATACCCCAGCCTGAACCCCGCCCTGTGGTCACCCCACCCAGCAGCAACTCCCCACCAGAGACCAGCCCTTCTGCGGTGGGGGGCTTTTCCTGCCGGGAAGCCTGGGGCTCCCGTGTGCCCCAGGAGGATGCGGGCCTGGCCTGGCATGTGGGGCGACTCTGGTCTGGGCGGGCAGGCGGGCACCATTCCTCCTTCCCATGCCCGGCTGGGTTTTCCCAGGGTGAAGGCAGGGCCTGGGCAAACTTTGTTTCGTGGTGACGGAATGTTCTGTCCAGGAACCACAGGGAGAGGAGTCTGGGCGGGGTGTAGGGTGGCATCCAGAGACCTTCCCGGGCCTCAAGGGCTTGGCTGGGTGCCCGGCAGGTGTCTGGGGAAGGGTCTCCTCCAGCGAGGAACCGACCCACGGCCACGTGGAGAACACAGGCCACCGTGGGATCCACCCGGCACCACCCCATGCTGCCCAGAGGACCTGCGTCGACCCCTAGAAAAAGCACACACTCATCAAACGCCATTCTCTGCTTCACGTGGTGATTTCTCCTGCCTTCTTCTAGGAGGCACACTGCCCTCCAGGGGATCTTGTTGCAAGGATAGCAGGAACCGATGTGTGGCCAACCCCACAGGGCTCCCACAGGGTCCACCTGCACCCTCCCCGCCTGGCCAGGCCAGGGGCACAATTGTCCTCCACGGCCAACACCCAGCATCTCCCTGATGCTGCTCTGCAGCCACCCTGGCCCCTGGGGGTTCCTGGAGACCGTCCCTTCGGAAATGTGCCACTTGGGATCCTCTGGGTGCTGGAAGGGCAGGTGCATGGGCCTGTGACGGGGCAGGAAGCAAGCTCAGAGGCTCAGGAGAGGCCGAGGGGCTCTGATGAGGAGGGAGATGCTGTCTGGAATGGCTGAGGTTGCGGGGATGGGGCCTGCAGGAGAGTGGGGGCTGTGGAGGGGCCCAGGAGGGAACAGGTCCTCCACTCCTGTGTGTCAGAGACTTTGGCTGGCCCCAACACAGGGAAATCCTGGCCAGAGTGCGGCCCTGCCCTCTTCCTGAGGATGGCGGTGCCCCTCTCTAAGCCAGAAGTTGGGCTGGCCACTGAGAGACCCACTCCCGGCCGGGCCAGGCCAGGAGCGCGATAGGTGCAGCGGTCAAGGCCTGAAGGCGTCACCCCTGCAGAGATGCCGGGACCCCAGGTGGGCCCCACACCTGCCTGAGCTGCCCTCGGCCCAGGGCTCCCCCGCCAGCGAGGCTGTACTGGCCCGGCCCTGGCTCAAGGCTTCTCTGTCTGCTCAGCAGGGCTGCCTCAGGGTGGCGAGGGGCCGGCAGGGCTGCCTCAGGGTGGCGAGGGGCCGGCAGGGCTGGGTGAGGGGCCAGGACTCCCGGGCTGCCTTGCCAAGGGCTGGCTGGTGCCAAGCCTGGGGCAGCCACGGCCAAGGCCAGACTGGGCGGGGGCCGGCGCTGGGCTCTGTCCAGGCCGCCAAGGGCGGGCAGGCAGGCCATGGCCGCCCTCCCTCCCAGGCCTCTCCAAGGCCACGGCCACCTCAGCTACAAAATGGCGGCAGGCCGGGCGGCCATTTTGCAGAGCGCTTGGAAGACAAAGGCCGCCGCGGGTGGGAGTGGTGATGGGGCCGGGAGGAGGAGGAGCCACCGGAAAAGCAGCACAGTGCCCGCCCCGCGCATGGGCCCAGAGACAGGCAGGTGGGCCCTTCTTCTGCCTAGGCTCCCAGCAGCCGGGGCTTCTAGAGGCCTTGTCGTCCCGTCTAAGGGTCTTGCAGTGGCCCTGGGGGACTGGGGGCTGCCTGGGGCACTGATGCCCTCCCATGTTGCAGCCCAGGTGGCCTAGCCTGAGGCATGACCTCTGGGGGAGGTGGCAAGGGCCTACTGAGCCTGGGCTTCCGGATTCAAAACCTTCCTTTGCCCCCAGACCCGGGGAGGGCCGCCCCTCATTTGCCTGAGGTTGGAGTGGTCCCCAGACAGGCGGCTCGAGGGCCTGGCCTGAACTCCGGGGACCACTGTGCCATGAAGTGGCTGCCACGGGAACGCTGGGGAACCTGCTCCAGGGATCGGAGGCTGCTCCCTGCCCCACCTTCCACAGCACCCACCCCACAGCGGGGACGCCGGGGACCTGCTCCAGGGATGGGAAGCTGCTCCCCCCTCCACCTTCCACAGCACCCACCCCACCGCGTGGAACTTTCGGGGCCCTGCCGACAAGGGTCGGGGGTGGGGCCCACTCGGCCCCTCCTGGAGCCCTGCCCCAGCCAAGCTCAGCACCAGCCACTTCCCAAACAAGCCCCGAGCCCCGTCCTGCTTATCTGCCTGGTGACCGTCTGTCCACTCCCCCTCTTATGTCCCCTTCTCCGGCCTCCTCTGGACAAAAGGCACGGGCCCCATTGCCCCCAACAAACACTCGCTGGATGCAGAGTAGAGCCTGGCAGTCAGCACTCCCAGATCCAACAGATGGGCGGCCCCAGGGTGCCACAGGGACGCCTTCCTGCCCCCGCCCAGCAGTGGTCTCCATGTGTCTTCACCAGATCTTATTGGGAACCCAAAGGTCCAGCAGCGAGGCTGCTCTTGGGCTAGGGGTGCAGCCACATGGCACTCCCTCCCGACCTGCACAGAGCAGAAGCCTGTGATCGTCACCAACCCCACTGCACAGACTGGGAGGCCAAGGCCCAGGGCGGCCGAGCTGTGGCTGGCAGAGGGGTGTTCGTGGGGCCACCGGGTCAGGGGAAGATGGTACTCACACACCTGAGGACTCAGCCCGGGCCTCTGATGGGGACCGCCGATCCGGAGCCACGGGCAGGGCCTGCATCAAAAAACAAGAATGAAATTAGGGAAGCCTGCACACTGTTCACAGGGTGGGGGCTGCCTGGGTGACACAGGGCAGCATCAAGGGCAGGTGCCACTGTCCCCATCACCGTGTCACCAGTTGCCCTGACGACTCTCTGGGTGTGAACGGCACAGCCACCTCGCCTGTTCCAGGGGCCTCTCCCACGTGGCTGCTCCACGGTGGGGCTAGACCAGCTGCACACCGCAGGCTCCTGGGCACATGCTCCCAGCTGGGGACCTGGCCAGTGTGAATGCTTTGCCACTGTGACACACCAGGCACCCACCAAAGCCCCTCACACCCGGTGACTCACTCAGTCCTCGTGACAACCTGATCAAACGCAGGAATGGAGCGGCTGTTCCTTCCCCCACAGCCACAGCCAGCGCAGGAGCAACTGTGCTCCCCATGTTTCAGGGATAAGGGAACGGGGACCCAAAGAGGTTTACCTGCCGGCGCACGGGCACTAGGAGGTCCTTCTGTGTTGGGTGAGCCCAGGAAGCCCCCATCAGGAGGCCCGTTTTCCTTTTTCAGGGACAGCCAAGGGCCTCTGACTCCCCAGTTCTCGAGGCCAGCCCAGCTGGGTGGGTGAGGTGTTTTTGGAGAAGGGCACGTCGTACCCGGGACAGCTGGAGCAGCAACACGAGGCTGCGGGATAAACTGGGAGCCTGCTCCTTCCCAGAGTTGGACATGGCAGTGCTTTCAGCTCGCTACTGTGTGGGGAGCAAGGCCCCCAGCCTGGGCCATGCCTGAGGCCAGGTGCCCAACCAACCAGGCCAGGGAGGGAAGCCAGAGCTGAGGAGGCAGCAGCCTTGGGCACTGCCAGGAGCACTGGGGCTGGGGGCCTGGCCCACCCCGGCACCATCCCGGCAAGGGTCTGAGTGGCAGGGCCTGAACCCACTGCACAGCCAGACTTCGGAAGGCTCGGCCCAGACCCCAGACCTTCCCCGCCCCTGAGGGATCTGGTGGCCCCACGCCTTGGCGAGACAACGTTCATGGAACCCAGAGGTGTTTCTACTGTGGGGCAGCTTGGGGCCAGGGCCCTGCTCTGCTGTATGCCAGCCTGGTGGCCAGGGCAAGCCCCGTGGGCTCTGGGAGCCTCAGGGGAGGGGCACTCAGCAGGGCCATCAGGAAGAGGGACGACTCCACGTGACTGGCTCGGGGCTTGGCCCACAGGAACTCCTAACAAATCTGAACCGAATCAAGAAGGTGTTTCACCCAGGTGCTGTTGCAGGTGGCTGTCCTTGCACCCTGTCCCATCCCTCGTCACGGTGAGGGCTCAACTTCATGCTCACTAAAGTTTCTCCCAGCCAGAGAGTGCTGCTCAAAGCCAACAGGGAGGTGCCGTGTGAGGGCCATCACTCTGCATTTTGTCCATAAGGACAGCCCTGACTTACCAGGATCCAACTTAAGATTTCTCAACCCAAAGGGATATGAATTCAGTAGAAACCAACCACACTTCAGTACAGTGTTGAATAAATAACAGGAGATCTTCAACACTTTATCATGAATAGGCTTTGTGTTAGATGATTTTGCCCAACTAGAGGCTAACATAAGTGTTCTGAGCACGTTTCAGGGAGGCTGGGCTGAGATATGATGTTTGGTAGTTAGGTGTATTAAATGCTTTTTTGACTTACAATATTTTCAATTTACAGTGGGTTTCTCAGGACAAACCCCACTGCAAGTCAGGAAGCATCTGCATTTTCAGCGGGACTGAAAGAGCAAATGCAGGGCCATTGTAAGGGCTTGCTTGCTTCTGTCTGGGTATAAAAAGGCATCGGGCTGGGCGCAGTGGCTCACACCTGTAATCCCAGCACTTTAGGCCAAGGCGGGCAGACCAGCTGAGGTCAGGAGCTCAAGACCAGCCTGGCCAACATGGTGAAACTCCGTCTCTACTAGAAATACAAAAATTAGCCTGGTGTGAGGCAGGCACCTGTAATCTCAGCTACTCTGGAGGCTGAGGCAGGAGAATCACTTGAACCCGGGAGGCAGAGGTTGCAGTGAGCCGAGATCGCACCACTGCACTCCAGCCTGGGAGACAGAGTGAGACTCCCATCTCCAAAAAAATAGAAAATAAAAACATTAAAATAATTTTAAAAGGCGTCTGGGTATTCGACATGAGAACAAACCTCTGTCCCCTCGACCTGCATGTGGAGGCCACCTGGGGCCGCTGCTGATGCCCTTCACCCTCTCGGGAGAAGAAAAAGTGCCACTCCACCATCTGCAGAGGCTGCTGAGGTCACACCGTGGTCCCCCGGGGCCCATTCTCAGGCCGTGGATGCCAGGTCCACTAGGCAGTCTTGGAGCTGGCCGATGTGGCTTCTCAGCGTGGTTCTGCCATGGGGTGCCAAGCCATCACCCGTCTCACGTCTGGGTTTCCCATGCACCCACATCTGCACCCACTCCTGAAGGACAGGGCGGCCTCTCCATCAGCCGGAACCCAGGGTACCCAGAACAGGAACGAGTCCCTTCAGAAAACCAGCCAGTGCCGGGTATCAAGGGGGCCATGCGGCCGCCGGCTCTGGTTGGGGCTGTGGCTCCTGTTATTGCCACCAAGTGTGGGTGAGGCACGGGGCTAATGCCACGGTGTGGCCAGCAGGATGCCACCTCCTGAGCGTGAGGCCCATGAGAGCCGGGCAAGGCCGAGGGACCTGCCCGGCTGAGGCTTCCCCATCCTGGGCCAAGGCCTCCAAGGGGAGCAGTTTTGAGTCAGCTAAAAAACAAACGCTGCTGAAGGAGTCCTGGTCCCCATGGACCTTCAATGGCTCCCCCAGTCCAAGCCAGCACCCCAGAGGCCCTCCACAGCCCCAGCAGCCCCCAAGGCTGCAGGCCAGAGTAGGGCCAGGCTCCTGATCCCCAGTCTCCGTCTCTGCAAGAACAGTGTGGGACGGTGGCCCTGCCTTGCTGGTGGTCCTAACGGAGGGTGTGTGACCCCTGTGGTGATTACGCCAGCATCTGGCATCTGATGAGCACTGAGTAAGCACCTTCTGTGTGCGACCAGCCTCATCTTCCATGGATCATGCATATTGGGGTGCTGGTCCCAGTCCTGGACTGTCCGCTCTCCCCTGCAGGCCTCTTCTCCTCCACTCCAGGCCCTTTCCCACACATCCTGAGCCTCAGCAGCTGCACACGGTGCCCCCTGCCCATGATCCAGGGGACACACCCTCGCAGCCTCCCTGGACATGTCAGTCCAGGCTTGGGAGTCAGAGACTCAGGGAGGGGCACATTCCATGCTCAGTCCTGTGTGAGGGACACGCCTGTGGGGTCTGTTTCATTTGGACCCTAGAGACCAACACTGCTGCCTGTGGGATGTCAGAGGGATTACATTAGATGGTGGCCAGCTGTGTATACAGGGAGGGCTGGGTACAGGTGGGATGAGGTCCCACGGGCAGGCCTGGGCTTATGGTGGGTGCCAGGAAAACCCCAGTTCCGTTGACCAGATCACCTTGGCCAAGACCCACTAGGTCCCTGTCAGATGCCTGGGGTTAGCTGCTCCCCCAGGCTGGTATCCCTGTGACAGCCCCACAGTTCCAAGGGCTGCCCTGCCCTGTCCTGCCTTGTGTCTCCTCTTCCCCAGTCCCTGCCCCTCTCCTGTCCCCACGCTGTTCTCCTTCCTCTGTTACCCTTCATCCCCTTTCTCTTCTGTCCTGCCCCTCCTCCCTGATTCCCCCAGGGGCCTCCCCCCACTCCCCACCTGTGTCCCTCCCCACTCTCCGCTCGGCTGGTGGCTCAGCCCTGCGTGCAGACACAAAGGCCCCGGGGCAGCGTCTGCAGAGTCTGGCGGGCAAGGCCGACCTGTAAACACGCCGGGCCCCAGATGGCAGAGGGGTCCGGGCCAGACACCGGCTGCTCTGCTCACATGCAGCAGCCTGGGGTCCTCTCCGCACAGCCTCGGGAGGTGGGCCCGCCCCTGGCCATGGCAACGGTGGGGAGGGGAGAATGCCAGTCCTGCCCAACCCACATGGCCGCACGGATGCCCCAGGAGGCAAGAATCATCGGCGACAGTCTGCACTCGGGGGCTGGCTCGCCAGGGCGAGGGGCCTCAGGCTGGCCGCAGCCTCTGAGCAGTTCCCAGCATGACAATCCCGCCCCCGGCCACGGCCACAAGACAGCCATGACAGACAGCAGCAGGCAGGGGACATCTTACCTGCTGAGCCCCCAGCAGGTACTGCAAATTGCCCTGTAGTCACTGGTCCCCTAGGCTGCCCCTGGCCTCCCCTCCCAGGGCCCTTGAGACAGCTGGATCCTTGCAAACAGGAGTGTCACCCAACTCAGGCAGAAGGGAGCCCAAAAAACAGGGCCAGACCTGGACCAAACCCAGCTGCTTGGAGCCCTGGTCCCTCAGTTGCAGAAAGAAAGAGGCTGGTGGCTGCAGAAAGAGGCTGGTAGGGGCAAGGAGCAGGAGGCCGGGCTAGATCCAGCTGAGCCCGTGCCAATGTGCAGCAAGCACCTGCCTGGCTCCTTGGCCCCCAGAGCTCTGGGGCTGGTGCATATACACGTGTGTGCTGTGTGTGTGTGTGTGTGTGTGTGTGTCTAGTTTCAGGCACGCCCGGCGGAGGGTGGAGCCAGAAGGGAGGGATGTGGGGAGCCCCAATTTTCATCAACATTCACAAACTGTACTGACCTGAGGGTGGACACAGTCCCTTGAGCTTCAGGCATCACCTGGGGAGGTGGCCAAGGGTGGAAGACCTGGAAGGAAAGAGAAACGCTGAGGAAGTCTTATGGTGGAACCCCCGGGTGTGTGGGGTGCTCTTCCCTCATCTGTTCCCTGTCAGGTCTCGCCCTGCCTGCCCTGAGACCGCCATGAGGCCTGGGCCCAGCTCAGGGGCTGCCCGAAGCCTTGGGCGCCCCCAGGCCACCTGGATGGTGAGGAGGCTGGGTGCGGGGGCGTCCCTGTCTCACTGGGCAGGGCGGCGGGTAGTGGTCAGACAGTAGGCCAGGGACCCTTTGCTCTACTCACTCACTTCTGGGCCTGGAGTGGGGTCTCTTCTACCTGTCAGGGTGAGGCTGAGCCCCTCGAGGACTCTGGGCAGGGCAGACCTGGCTGCAAGGTGGGGCCTGGGGCTGGGTTGGTGCTGGGGTTTCCCCTTCTCTGCCAAACCACCCATCTCCAGGCTGCTTGTGACTGGAGTGAGTCCTTCCCTGCCCAGGCGGGGAGTAAAGACGCAGCTACCTGGGCCGTTAGGTCCCGGAGGGTCTTCCCTAGCCCACGATGGGCTCCTGATGTCTCGGGTGGTGCTCTGGGACAGGGCCACGTTCTGCAAGACACAAGGAGACCAGGAAGTCAGCTCAGGAGGTCTGGTGGCTGAAGACTGGGGAGGGAGTGAAGGTGGCCTCTCCCTCCACCCCTCAGGGACCCCTCACAACTTCCTGCAGGTGGGCCCAACCTGGCGAGGCCTGAGGTTAAGAACTTTCCTGGGAGACAAAGGGCTGTGAGGACAGCCTCTGCCTTTGCCTCCACTCCTGCCTGACACGCACGCCCAAAAGCAAACCCCACCCGCTGGCTCCTGCACGCCAGCTGTGGACGTGGATGTCCTCTAGTGTCCACAGAGGAAGGGCCAGTGGGGCTTGGGGTGCTGGCTCACAGCAGAGCGCCATCTCTCCACCTCAGTGCTCAAAGAAGTCCCTGCCACCCTCGCTCAGCCCTGCCTTGGCACCCACTGTTCCCGAGGGCTGGAGTGTTCTCCCACCATCAAAGGCCCCATTCCTACCCATTATTTAGGCCACCTCCTCCAGGGAGCCCTCCTGAGTCAGGGATCTCCCTAGCTCTAGCAGTAAACTGGGGGTCTCTTGAAATCAGCTCACAGATACTTGCAAGGCCCATCTCTCCCCAGGCCTGGTAGCTCCATGGCACGGATCATGTCTTATGTGGCTTTGTCCCTGGGCCCAGCACACAGTGCCTCGCACCCAGGATGCTGGGAAGTGCCCCACTCATCCCCCATCACTCCTGGAATGACATCCAATATCTGGGACTTACAAGGTACAAATGGGACTTTGGTTCTTTCCAAAGAGGTGACTCAAGTGGTCACTGTGAGCCACAGAGAGAGACACCCCAAGACTGACTGCAGGAGAACATCAAGGCCCAGGAGCCGGCATTCGCCCAGGGTGACCCAGAGGCCCGCTCCTTCCCCTCCCCATCCTGCCTCAAGTCAGGCTGGCAGGCGGGCACCGCTCGCTATTGGTGAGGATTCGAGGGCAAACCCAGGCCAAGTCTGATGCCACAGCTGGGGTTCTGCTGGGCCTTAGGCCAGACTCAGGTGGGATGCTGAGCCCTGAGTGGGGGTAGGAGGAAGGTAGGGTCCAGGTCCTGAAGCGGGAGGGCGCTGCACAGCCCTGCACGGCTGCACACCTCGGGCACTGAGGCCCCCGGAGACTGTTTTCTCTCCCACACCCCCTGGAACCCTCCCCAGGCCCAGGCTTCCCAGCTCCTATGGACCCCAGGTTGCAAGAATGCTTGGCCGGCTGGGTGGCCTAGTGTGGCCATCCCAAAACCCTGTCGCCTGAGGACCGGGGCCACTCTCCTCTTTGATAGCTGAGAGTGTGAGTGGTGCTGGGTCAGGGACGGGGGTAGGGCCAGGAGTCACCCCGGTCACTGCTAACTAGCTAGGGGGGCTCCTTCTCAGCAACACTCCTGGCCTCAAGTTGGTTTCATGAGGCTTCCGAGGCTGGGGGACCTGCTGGTGGCATCCCACAGATGTGCTTGGCCACACACTGGGCAAAGCCTACAGCCAGCACCCCCACCCCGACCCTCTTCCCATCCCACAGAGGCTGTGCCATAATCAGCCCATCTCTGAAAATGGGAACAGGTCCATGGTGACAATCTCCACGCCCACTGAGGGCTGGGAGGGGTCTGGGGTCCCACAGAAGCTGCAGGTGATAGATAGCAAGGGGAGGTCGGCGCAGGCCCGCTGCTCCTGCCTCTTGGACAGAGCCTGCAGGAAGTGCTGTGCTGCATGCTGTCCTGACCCTTAGGAGGCTGCGCTGAGGCCACAGAGCCTGTCATCGGGGTGGCTGGGGCGCCCTCTCCACCTCTCCCACCAGCAGCCTGGGCCAAAATAAAAGCCCCCACCCTGGGGCCCAGCGAGTCCTGATAGCCACTCTAATAACCCTGGGTCCCCCTGCCTGCCACCCACGGAGATGCCCCCCTGCAGGCTGGTTAGGAAATCCCATGTGGCCCACCCTCACCTGCCACACTGGGCTGGGACCACCCCAATGCCCTCACCTGCCGCCCTTGGGCTGGGACCACCCCAATGCCCTCACCTGCCGCCCTGGGCTGGCTGGGACCACCCCAATGCCCTCACCTGGAGCAGACAAGACAGGAGTTCTGGGGCCCCCCAGGAAAAGTACCACAGACTGGAGCTCCCCAGACAGCATGGGGACTGGCACGGCATGCCCCCGCTCAGGTTCACAGGGCTGCCACCAGGGCAGGCCCAGCCATGGAGGCCCACTTTTTTGTAGCTAGCCCAATTTAATGTATCTCGAACCCAGGTTAGCATCAGAAGTCTGACTTCCAGGTTACAGGAGCCAGGGGAGGGGAGGGGAGACGGGACAAGCCTGTTCCCCCAGTGGCAAGTGGAGAGAGACTGAGCAGCCCTTAGTGGGGCCCGAACCCCCCTGCACCAGGGCAGCTGCCGAGGGCCCAGCCCCACAGGCCACCTCCCATCTGCCCTGGATGTACCAGAGATGTGGGATTTCTGCCCTCACAAGTGAGTGGGCACCAGCTTTGGGGCAGGTGTGGCCCTGGGAGCTTCAGCTCCCCGGCTTGGAGACACAGGAGCCCCATCAAGCAGCACCAGCTCCCGCAGCCTGCCTGCCACCACTCACCCAGTGACCTCCCCTCCTCTCTGCCTGGTTTTGGTGACTGGGTTCTTGAGTTGGACAAATGCTGCATTACCTGCCTACAGAGATTTTAAAAAATTGGAAAATGCTCTGCTCCCTGGGGCTGCCTGAGCCTCCCAAGGCTGTCCCCGCTCTGAGCCCACACCCCGAGGTGTGCTTCCTTGTAGGACCCCTTTGTGGCCCCCAGGACAGGGCCAGCTTAGGCCGTTTTCACAGATCGTGGCCCATTGAGGCTGGCGCTAAACCCATTAGAGTGAACACGGGGCTGGGAACAATGCCCCAGAGGCCGGTCCCCAGCCCCATCCTAGCCCCTTCCCTGCCCCTGCCCACAAGCACCCCTAGGTCCATCCACAGGGTCTGTTCCCATCTCAGCTCTGCCCCTGGTCATGCTGCACAAGCTCCTTTGCCTCTCTGGGACCCAGTCTCTCTGTCTGTAAGATGGGGACAATGACACCCAACTTCTTGGATTTGCACATAGGTCAGAGACGATGTTCCTTGCCTGGGCATGGTGGGACTCAGTGGACAGCAGCACCCATTGCTAATCCCCCAGGGGGCTTCGAGTACATGGGAGAAGTCACTCCAAGCTCCAGTGCCTGGAGAAATTCCTCCCCCACCTCTTTTCATACAACTGACCGCCAGCTCTAGCCTGGGCCTGTGGCAGGAGGGGCCTGGGAGGAGGCTGCAGGGGCTGGCTGGGAGATGTGGCAATAAATGTGGCCAGCAGGACCTGAGCAGACACTTTTGGGGGCAGCCCAGGAGGCTCTGAGTGCCCTGCAGGAACCCCGACGTTGGCCAAGCTGCAGGGCCTAGGCCCGGGGACCAGGACTAGCCAGGGATTCAGTCTCGTCTTATCTTCAGCAGTGAACTGGTCCCTCTCCAAGGTCACATGTAGGAGAAACATCCTCCATGCACAGGTCAGTTATACCAAGGGCCCCTCAATTTACGTGTGAAGATGCTGTGGAAAGGATTGAAATCCGGCCCTCAGTAATGCTGTCGGATGTCCAAGGCCTCAAAAGAACCCCAAGTAGGCCGGGTAAAGTGGTTCATGCCTGTAATCCCAGCACTTTGGGAGGCCACGGCGGGCGTATCACCTGAGGTCGGGAGTTTCGAGACCAGCGTGGCCAACACAGTGAAACCCCATCTCTACTAAAAATATAAAAATTAGCCGGGCGTGGTGGCGCACGTCTGTAATCCCAACTACTCAGGACGCCAAGGCAGGAGAATTGCTTGAACCTGGGAGGCGGCAGTATCAGTGAGCCAAGATCACGCCACCACATTCCAGCCTGGGCGACAGGGTGAGACTCTGTCTCCAAAAAAAAAAAGAAACCCAAGCAGTTGGGAGAGGTCAAAACACACGGCAAAGCTGCAGGAGGTCACGTCCCCGAGTTTCCCTGAGTTTGCACAAACCAGGGCCGTATCCCCATCTCAGCCACTTCTCTTGGGCCAAAATGGCTCCAGTAGGGACGTCTGACGGCTACCACAGCAGCTGGTGTGTTCAGAGCACAGGGGGAGTTCAAGTCTCCAAGGACACGGCATCTAGTGGGGGAGCTGTCACCCCTGGGAGAAGCACAGGCTCTTGAGCCACACAAAGGTTGCACAGAATCTTCTAGGCTCTTCAGTCTTCAAGAAGCTGGCCTCTCCTCTCCAAGCCCCAGCTTCACATCCTAAAGGCAACTATTTACACCTACTCCGTGATCTGACGCCACAGTGAAGAGAAAATGAACAGACATGAAATTCCCAGCGGCTTGCCTGGCACACAGTAGGTGCTCACACGAGGCAGCTGGCAACGACTGCTAACCACCAAGTCGGTTCTGGAAAAGCAAGCCACGGCCAGACACGTGGCCATTCACACACCCACCAGGAGCTTCTGTTCCATTAGGGTTTGTCACAAACACTGCTGGTATCTGTAACGGCAAAACGACGGGCCACCGGTTCTAGATGAGAGAACTGAGTCCTGCTTTCTTTATAGTATTGTTTCCAGACATCACACTCCCAGCATTCTAACCATGTGCCCGAGGCTATACAAGGATGGATTCTGCCCCAAAAGCAGCAGCAAAGTTGCTCTCATCAGCCACGCCAGATGTGGGGGAAGCTGGCCTTGTAGCACCCCTGCGCACCCCAATCTCCAGAACACCCCTTCCTTCCCCTTCAATCGGCTCTGCTCCTTTTAAATGGAGGAAATAAAATGTGCCTGGCAGATGGGTGCGGCCGCCCCATGACCTCCTGAGCATTTTGCAAATGTCTCTCTTTTGGGGGAGAACATGTTGAGATAATTTAGCCAGGCTAGGGTCACTCTGGCCAGATGATAAGTTCTGTAACTTAAACATTTTCTGCCCGTTGCACAAGGAATGGGTGCTCATTCAACAAAGTTCTGGAAAACTGAGAGAGAGAGAACGTGGCAGCAAATACTGACAACCCTGTGCCAGGCCTGGCTCGCAGGGGCTCCCGTGTGCGTGTGGACGTGGGCCGCCTCCACCAGCCCACAGAGGCTTCTCCCATTGTGAACGGCCACATGAGAGTCCGGCAGGTCATGTTATCGCAACTCCTCAATTCAAACGCCCAACCCCAGGAGCACGGCTGGTGCGTCGAGCTTTCCACATTTAAAGAGGCACTGCATGAACATCTCTGCAATAAATCTCTCCTCTGTCCTCCAGGTGGGATCCCAGGTTGAAGCCCAGGAATGTTTTCATGCCTGAGGCAGCCAATTCCACACCTGAACCCTCAGAACCCTCTAGAGATCCACCACATGTCAGAAGTGGGGGTCAGAGAGACTGTGGGAAGCTGAGGCTCAGAGCTGGGGAGGGGCTGGCCCAAGATCACACGGCCGAGTGGGACCCAGGCCCTGCTCACTGGTCAGCCGTGAGCTTCCCAAGACGCACTTGAAAGGCCTTCCCCGAGCTGCCTCGGGCCCTCTGGACAAAGATGCCAGGCCCCAGGAGGATGTGTGGCATCTACACACTTGTTCATTGCACCCAAGAATGTGGAACGTGGAAAGACGAGGCCATAGTAGCTTCGACGGTTCCTTCCGGAGGGACCAGATGGGCCAAGGACCCAGCTGCCAAGAGGCGGCCGGAGAGAGGGCCCAGCAGCGTGAGGGCTTCCTGGAGGAAGAGGGCCCAGCAGTATATGAGGGCTTCTTGGAGGAAGAGGGCCCAGTAGCGTGTGAAGGCTTCCTGGAAGAAGAGGGCCCAGCAGTGTGTGAGGGCTTCCTGGAGGAAGAGGGCCCAGCAGCGTGAGGGCTTCCTGGAGGAAGAGGGCCCAGCAGCATATGAGGGCTTCCTGGAGGAAGAGGGCCCAGCAGCATATGAGTTCTTCTTGGAGGAAGAGGGCCCAGTAGCGTGTGAGGGCTTCCTGGAAGAAGAGGGCCCAGCAGTGTGTGAGGGCTTCCTGGAGGAAGAGGGCCCAGCAGCGTGTGAGGGCTTCCTGGAGGAAGAGGGCCCAGCAGCGTGTGAGGGCTTCCTGGAGGAAGAGGATGTTCATGAGCTACGATGCAGAGGAGGGACTGTGCAGGAAATTTGTAAACTGAACCTAAATTCTCTGACCTAAATTAACAGAATGCGCCACCACCCACCGGTGACGCCTGACGGGTCAATGGGTCCCTGCCCTCCATACCCAGCAGTCTGAGAAGAAAAGGCTCCATGACCCTTCTGGGCCACCTCTGTTTGTTAATATTCCCCAGTGAAACCCCCAAGCAGTAGCCTTGGCTTCCCTGTAGCCTGGCGCACACAGCCGTCCTTACCCCACAGCGGGCAGGATGGTCCCCCACCACGGGCTGCACCAGCCTGCCTGCTGAGTGCAAAGATGCCGTTTTTGATGACGTGTGGCTTCACAACCTCTCGGATGAGTCCTGAAGGGGAACTTACTTAGTGGAGGTGGAAAAATAAACTTGCCGGAGCAATGCCACAGCTTGGTGGCTTCTGACGTGGCACTGAGCACAGGCAGGCAGGTCATGGCTTTCTCTTCTGATACATTCACTCATAAAATATTTCCCAGAGGAACACTTCCCTGTCCCCAGACAGGCTACTACCAGGCCCCAGGCCCCACAGCAGGGCAATGGGTGAGTGGAGAGCAAGGAGGGCTTCCAGGAGGAGGTGACACTAGGCCATAGTCTACAGAGGTCGAAGATGGGGCCATGGAGGGGGTCAGGGCTGGCTGTTGAGGGTCTCAAGAGTCCCCTGAAGGGGAGACTGGAATTCAGCCAAGAGAAGGACAGGCACCCTGAAAGGCAGGAGACAGGGCAGGATGGGCAGAGGCCTGCTTCGCGACCACAGCCACCGCCATTCCACCCGCATCCCTTGTTCTAAGGAGGGACAAGGGCCTCCCCAGCCCTTCCCACCAGAGGCCACTGAACCTGGCCGTGGTAGAGAGAAAGGCCTAGGGTTTGGGCCAGTGGCCAGGCTGGCTCAGACTCCACCGTTTAGAGGGCCACGTGAGGCTCGACCTTCCAGACCTGGGCTTCCTGGCCTGTAAGACAGGGCCGGTGATCCGTCAGGGTTCTGTGAGGTGGCCCCGATGACAGATGTCAGTGCCCAGCACATGGAGGAGCTGTGTCCCGTGCTGTGCCACCTGCCCAGGGACTGCCGAGGGCCTAGACCCAGGAGATAAGGCGGAGCTCGGGTGCTGGGCCCACCTGGTGGCCTCTGTCTTCCCCATGGCGGCTCTCCAGGGTGCAGGGCACTGGGAGGGAGGGGGCAGGGAGCCGCCAGGAGCCGCCTGCCCGGCCGTAAATCAACAGCCACGCTTAATAATCATGTGGGCACTTAAGCTCCTCTGTCTTCTCTTCCCCTTTCCCTGGGGAAATTTCCTTCATTTCCTACCTTATCCCAGGCTCCCCCAATATCTAAATCAAGCCCCGGCCAGGACCGCGGCGGCCGCTCTGTGCCGACGCCCTCGGCCTACTTTCATCGGGAGGGTGGGGTGGGGGGCGCAAAGGCAGGGGGTGCAAAGGCCGTGGCCACCCAGATGCGGTCACTCGAACCAAGGTTTCATTCCTTCCCAGGACAGAAAACTGAAAATGCCACCAAGCCCGCCCTTTGAGCCACAGTGACAATGTCCCCTATCACTGGGACCAGTCAGCAAAGCCAGGTGGCCTCGGGCAGGAGGCAGGGGCAGAAGCTGAGTGGGGAATTGACTCGGCCTCTTCACTGAGTTGGAGGAAGAGGAAACGCCAACTCTCAGGCTACCTGGGCCACCAGGGCAGGGTGGCTGTCACCCAAGAGCCTGCCAGCAGCCCCTCCAGGTGGGCCTGACCACAGTCAGCCTGGCCCTGCTCTCCCATCATGGAGCTGGGCTCTCTGGGACGTGTGGTCTGCCTTGATCATGACAAGGATGCGGGGTGGGCACAGTTCTGGTGCCGTCTCCTGCCATTTATCCAGCTTTGATCCCGCCTCTCGTCTCGTCTAACTCTCACCCTGACCAGGAGATCAAGGTTACTAGCCGCATTTTACAGATGAGGATACCGAGGCTGGGGGAGGCTAAGCAAGCTGCCCACCCCACTGGGCCATTCACTCCCTGCTGCCAAGAAGGTCTGCCACCTCCCGGGCTCTGTTCATCTGTGAGCTGGAAACGTGTTCCCAGGCCATCACCAGCACCCACAGGGCCCAGGGGAGGCCAACGCGCACCACCACCCCAGGCAGCAGGAGCTGGGAGGTCCCACGGGGAGAGCCACGCTGGCCACTGGCAGGCCAGGCAAAAGGCCCCAGTACCATCACCACCTCCCCGCTGAAGCCTCCCAACTCCCAAGAGCTGGAGGAGGAAGGCACCACCAGGATGTAGTCTGGGCTGGGGCCACCTTGCTGCCGACCCTAACAGCCCGGCACCCCCAGGTCCAGCCCGGCGAGCTCTTCTTGTAACTCAGCCACGTGGTGGTGGAGGCACCTTCCCAGGCCTCCCTAGGCTCCCGGGGGATGAGTCGGCCAGGTTTTTAAAAGCTGGATCTCATTTTCTGCCCACATTTCTGACCTCCGGAAACCTCTTGGGGAGTTTTCCAGAGCCCTCCGGATTCCGGCGCAGGCACACTTCCTGCCTCCGCTCACTGTGTTCACAGCCAGGTCACTGGGTGCCAAGCAGATGCCAAGGCGGACCGGCGGGTATCGCTGCCCAGGCTTCTGGCTACGCCTTCCATGCTGCATGTCTGTGGGCTCTGGCTGGCTCTTGGCCCCTCAAACAATCATCTCTGGTCAAATTCCATGACTCTTTCCCTAAAAAAAAAAAAACCCTCTTTGAAAGCAAACAAAAATCCCAGTTCTGAGAACCCGGCAGCAACAGCGTACTGTGGCTTCATTTTCTCTTTGTCTTTCTTTCTCGGCATTGCAAGGAACTCAAGAAATAGATGGAGCTTCTCATTTTACAGATGGGTAAACTGAGACCTGGAGAGAGGAAGGGGCTTATTCAAGTGCCCACCAGTGATTCTACGGCCCAGCCAGGATGGGAGCCCAGTGCCCTGACTCAGATCCAGGGCTGAGTCCACGACACCAGGACCCAGCAGCAGCTGGCCTTCGATAAGAAAGGACAGGGGAGCAGCCACGGTGCCGGGCATCAGGCACCGCCGGTGGGTGTTGGCCAGGGCGGGCGGGGCCCAGACCGCTGGGTTCCCTGGCACGGAACGGCTGGTGCTCGGTAAATGTGGGAAGAAACCCCCAGGGGAAGCCTTGAACTGCAGGGGCAGAGCTCAGGGAAAGCAGGCCGGCTCTAATGGAAACCAGTCAGCGGGCCAAATGCAGGAGGAGCCCCCCCCCCCGCCACCGTAGTTTCCATGGGGACGGAGCCCGGGAGGCGGAGCTCTGGCATGGCTGCTGCAGCAGATGTGGCCTGTACAGGGCCGGCACGGGGCGGTGCCTGGCAGTGGGGCCCTGGGACGTGGCAGGTCCGAGGGCTGGACGCAGGGGCCCTGCAGCTGCAGCCCTGGAGGTCAGCTGTGGGAAGGAGCGGGGGCTGCGGGGCTGCCACCTCTGGAAGGCTTCCTGGCATCCTAGGATGCTCCGGCTAACTTCTCAGCCCCGCCTGGTACTGGCCTCTGTCTGGTCTCCGTCTGGTGCCCGTGTTTGCTGAGGACATGCAGCCTGCCTCTCAGTGAGGCCGCCATGCCTGTGGGCCAGGCGCAGGCAGTGCAGGGCTTAGACCTTGGGTCTAGGGCTCCAGCCCCTCTGGCCAAGGCCCCGGTGCTCCACCAGGTCTGCTGGATCCCGTCACTCGACGGCATTCTCAGGCCTCTTCCCGTGGCCGTCCTGGGGCCTGGCACATGATGAGTTCCATAACCTCTCTGAGCCAGTGCTCTGCAGAATGAAGTGGGCTCAGAACTGCTCTGAAACACGAGAAAACCCGTGGACTCAGGGCCATGAGCGCCACAGCGCTCAGAGATGATTGGTCATCCATGAACGTGAACCATGCCGACAGATGGGGTGGGGTCTCCAGAGGGTTCTTGTGCCCCGTGACCTGATGTGGTCCCCGTCTGCCCATGCAGGGCTGGTGTCTTGTGAGCCCATCCTGGTCTGGCACATGGCATCTGGGTGTACAGTCTCATACGTTCCCACCTCTGGGCCGTAGGAACACCAAGAACGAGGATGACCACAGCTCCCTCCTTGCCACCGCCTGCTGCCACACTGCGTGCAGTCTCACACCTGCCAGCACACCAGCCTGGGCACAGAGCCTGAGAGTGGCAGGGTGCCCTGGAGCCCCATACAGCCCAAACCAGCATGCTCTGAATGCTGGCCACTCAGCCAGAGAGGACCCAGGGCCTCAGAGCCAGAGTGACCCATGACCCCAGGACAATTCCGGCTCTCCCCGGGGCAGAAGAACTCCAAGCCGACGGAATGGTCCTTCCTAGTGCTGGGTGTCTGGAGAGAACCAGACAAGGCCAGCATCCAAGAGAGGCTGAAGATCTGAAGATAAACAGGGATCCTGTGTGGTTCTGTGCAGGCACAGTCGTGGGGAGGACCTGGGTTAGGGAGAAGGCCCTGGTACCTGCTGGCCCCGTGACTCTGGGGAGATCCCTCGGCCTCTCTGAACCTTGGCCTCCTCATATAGAAAACCGTTAGCACCCACACGTCACTAGACTGGAACTTCCACCCAGACAGGGACGCTGTCTGTCCTGCTTACTCCACATTCTGGCCTGAGAACAGCACTGCTACATGCTGGCTCCAAATGGATGTGGCAGGGAAATGGAACTGGCAGATTAAATTTAAAAATGGATGTTTATCAAAATGGATGGAAAGCACCTGGCCTGGGGTCTGGCACTTAGTATGTGCTCAACAAAGCTCAACACCCCTTGCCATGTGGGACTGAGTCTAACATCCAACATGCACCGGCACTGCCCTGGGGGTGCCAAATGCGGCCCCCAGCTCTCTCCCCTGGACCAAGGCAGGGGATCTCCACCACCCAGGGTTCCCCGCTGCTCCTGCCCTGCTGGCCCCCGTCGCCCTGGCAGATGGAAACGCTGCAGCGGCCTCATCTTTCCCTCCACGGCTCCTGGCCGAGGCTGTGGCCGCCGTGGGCCGGCGTGGCCCCAGAGAGCCCATTTGCAAGCTGCTTCCATAGCGCAGATGCCTCGGGCAGAGCCCAGTGGGTTTGAGTCATTTGAGTCCATCACAGGAGAGACCTCACCCCTGCTGCTGGAGACCCAGTATGGAGGCCCGAGCCCCCTGCGGCTCACCCACCAGGTGCTGGGAGTCTCCACAGGTGCAGGCATTGGGCAACTTACTATCTCAAGCTGAAGGCGCCGTCTCCACGCCGCCCAGGCTTCCAAACGCGGCCACGCGGACTTTGAAGGGCGTCCGCTGCAGGGTCGCAGGCGCCAGTGTCTGCTCGTCTGGACCTCGAAGCACCAGGCCCAGGAGGAGTCCTCCTCTCATCGAGTTGAAAGAAGCCGCACAGGCGGGAGGCCTGGCAGGGTGGGATCCCTCCACCCACGTCTGGGCCGGAAGCGTGGGCACACCCGCTCCAGGAATCCTAGGGCGGGGTCAGGCTCCCAGGAAATGGGGCCAGAGGTTCCCTTGCAGGCACTGGCGCAACCCGGCTGCCTTCCCGGTCCCCACCTCCTGTGGATTCCTTCTGGGGTTTTGCCGGAATGGCTGGCCCAGCCCACACGCTGAATCCAGCCCTCCTTGAAGCTCGGAAACCCAGAGACTCATACCAGCCGATGCCAGGACCCTTCTCCAGGACCACCCGAAACTGCCACTCACCCGGTGCCACCCTGGCATCTGGGTGAGTGCTGGGTAATGCCATCCTGTTAAGGTCATGGGAAGGCAGTGGGTAGGGTTTGAAATGGGCTGAGACAGGCCCACCATAGAGCCTGGGCCTCCCGTCCCCTCTTACTAGGCCAAGGCAAGGGAAACACCAACGAACCAGGGGCTCCCCAGACCAGGATCTCATGTAGTGCCTCCAACCATCTACTGAGGCGGAGGCTGGAAGCCCCATTTTAAAGACAGAAGCTGGGACCTTGTAGTAAGAACTGTTTTTATCATGGTCTCTTTTGTCTGAAGGTGTGCTGGGCGTTACTCCGTCTCATCAGACCCCAGGCCCTGCTATGTTCCCTATTAGGAAATAAGGCCACTAAACCTCCCCGTGCCCTGGCACGCAGGTGCACGTGTGTGCATGTGGGCAGACAAACAGACGTGCCCGGGAAGGCCTGGCCAGCTGGTCGCTTCTTGGAGAAACGCCGCTAGTACGCTGACCGGCCGACAGAGGCCTTCTGGGCCACTCCCTCCCTCGGCCCGCCTTCCCGGTCCTGTTCTGGGCCTGCCCACGCCGCCATTTCCTCTCCGGGGCCCGCAGGCCTCACTTCCACTCCTCCCAGTCTGCAAATGGCCGGCGCCCAGAACCGCCTGTCCACATAAGGAGGCAGCAGCGCGTCTGGCCAAGGCCCAGCATGCAGGCCACTCAGCCAGAGCCTCCCTCGGCAGTGCTGAGCACCTACGAGAAGCCCATGCCTGGATGCCCAGTCCACCTGCTGCCAGCTTTGGCTAGCCCTGGACTGGGGAAAACCACCCTTCTTCCCACGGGCATCCCTGGGGTGGTGGAGAGCCCATGGCACAGTCATCCCCAGGTGTGGTCTGAGGACTGTGTGGCCCACTCCGACAAATGCACCTCCAAACACCAGCTCACCTCTTTGGAAACTGCCGACCTACCAGGAACCTCACGCAATGGAGAAATAAGAGGACACCTATGCACGCGTGCAAACATTACACGCACACACCTCTGCACCTCTGCATACCAACATGCTGTCCACACCCGGGGCACCACGCACACGCGTGCCGCAAGACGCGTCGGTGAATGCTATGGCAGCACATGGGCTTTGAAGGATGGCAGGGCTGGGTTCAAGCCCTGGCCCAACACTTATCAGATGATTGAATCTTGGGGAACCCACTTAGCCTCTCAGAGGTTTGCTGCTTCCCCTGGTGGAATGGAGGTAATGAAAATGCCCCCTTGCAGGCATAGTCTGAGCCTTAGAAATGCTAATGCAAGGAAGCAATAGCATTTATGGGGTGCTCACCATGAACCCAGCTTTCCATGTGTTCAGAAAGTTGACACTTACTGCCTCCATTTTACAGATAAGGAAATGAGGCCGGAGAGGTGAAATGACTTGCCCTTGATCAACACGGCCTGGAAACAAAGACGACTCCATCTGAACCGAGACCTTGGGTCCCAGAGCCGGTGCTTTTCTGAAAGCAGGAGCCCCGGCACACAGCGGACACCTGTGAACAGCAGCAGAGAGTGCTGTTGCTACTATTACCACCATCACCATGCCCACCGCTGCTTAGAGGCTCTGCGGCCCAAAGGCTGGGGCCTTTTCACTTTGCCTCATCTTTCAGAGCGCCCAGACCAGGGCCATATTCCTCTTGCTAAGGAGGCGGGAGTCAATAGGCTAAAAGACCAGAACTGGAAGGGATGACGTCATTAAAACCACCAGACGGCAGAGCTGGCTCCCAAGCGGCTCTGGCGAATTTCATCAACTTTTTACTTTCCTTATGATTTGCTAACATCTCCACCAACAGGTACATCCCTTAAAATAAACAAGCCACAACAAAGTACTTCTACAAACAAATGGATGTGGCGGCTGGAGCTCGCAGGAGGCAACACAGGGGGCGCGCCCTTCCCTCCTCCCGGCCACTGCCACTGAGGCAGGAACGTGGGAACGTGGTCTCAGCCGGTGAGAAACTGCAGAGCCTGAATCCAGAATTTAGAAACACAGAGGCAAACACTTACACATATGGGAAAAGAAAGCAGCCTCCTCTGATGGCATCATAATATGAGCATATTTGCAAAATAAACAGTTATCATCATTTGCAAATTATTGTGGCTGTAAAAACTGCTCTGCCCTCAAGGAGGTTGATACAAACCAATAAATTCTGCACTTTGTTATCTTGGTGAGATAATTTTTTTTTAAGTTTATGGCTACTCTATGTATTTTACCTGCTGAGTTTTTTTGTGGGTGGTGTTTGGATTTAAATGTATCTTTAGACCATCCTAAATATGAATCATCTGATTTTTCATAAAGGCCTCAAAATAATATGCAACTCGACACCGAACAGAGGTTTCACACCTCCCCTATAGAGATTAGTAAGATACTAAAATTATTAAGATGTTAAAATTAAAGTCAAAAGATATGAAAAACCACACCCACGAGTTTGAATTTAAATCTTGTGTTCCACTGCTAATGCTGCAGCATAAGAGAAAAATTGGTAATTAATTAAAACATTGATGGGCCTTTGACACAGGGCACGTGGGGTCTTAAAAGATGAAGACCAAAAATTAAATTCAAGTTTAATGAAGGTGATGATCGTTCCTCTGCCGAATTTTCCAGGGGATGAGAAGATCATTGAATAAGTCTGTTTCTATACACAAATGCAACTTGTTTATTTTGACCCCAGTTCTTCGAAATTGTCGACTCCACAATTGAAATATGCTGTGTGTTCCAACAAGTACCCAGCAGCCGTAATGACAGACCAGCCCATCTGTGCTGCGAGAATGTATAATTTCAGTCTATAGTGGAATTTATATAGAAGCGATGATGTGAAAAGTGCTTTGCGTGGTACTTTCTTCAAAAAAAAAAAAAAAAAAAAAACTGCCGAGAAGCACTGGGAGCCATGGAGAATGCTGAGATTTTGGCCTGATTTTTTTAAAAAGCAGAATCCACAGCATTTTACTGATTTTGAGGTGGGGGGGAGGGGTCAAATGTTAACCAAGCTAAAAAACTAAGATGATAGTTGATCACAGATAACGGTCCCAGGTATCCAAGGTGTACACAGGAAAGTGTGTTATCCATACATGTTAAAAATACTAGATAAATTTAATTGCAGTGGCAATATTAATTTAGAATGAAAATGTTCCTTTACGTGAATTAATTGATTTTTCTGCTACTTGCCCCTACCCTGTACAAAAAACAAAAATGATAAATTAATAATCAGGAAATTTTACCATCTCTCATTCCAGGATTTAGAATTAAGGGTCTATTTGCCTACATTAATTATACCAAAAAAAAATATGAGTGGCCAGCTATTAAACATGTGAATTCTTTTAAAATGCTGAACTCTCCCCACTTTTCCCCCGACCCATTCCCTATCCATCCCCTTGACTCTTTTGCCTTTGAAATGTATTACGCTCTGTTTTTTTTTTCTATTACTTTTATTTTGCCACCAGTGTTTTATTTGATGCTTGCTAAATATTTGGGTGGCATGAATCCTCCAGCTTGCAGCAGCAGAATGTGGCTGTCATAATCATGAAATGTTTTAATTATCTCTGCTATATATGCCTGTTTCTGCAGCCCCAGACCCTCCAGTATCGACTGCTGGCTCATCTACGAACAAAAGCAGCCGCCGAGAGTCCTCGTGTGAGCTTAGCTCCGTTTACAGATTTGGTGCTGTCTGCCGAGGCCGGCCGCTCAGACCGAGGCCCGCGCACGCAGGGCCCACGCGCCTCCGAACTGGGAAAACAAAGATGGATTTCCATGGGAGTTTTCCTCTCAGTGCCGTTTAGAACTTTCCGGGTCTGATTCTTCCATTTTCTATATATCAAGACCCTGGCTCCCCTCAAGGGTGGGGAACCAGGCCGCATCCGAGGACGCTTTTGTCAGCCTGCCACAGCGTGGAGGTGGACATGGGGCGGTGCTCTGCAAAGCCCACCTCTGAATCAAAAGGATCAGCACTTTCGGAGGGCCAGGGACCAACAGGGACACCCGGGCAGCCACTGAGCCCAGCTCCTGGACAGAGGTGGCAAGGCGGGGGGACTCAAAGGTCTTTGAGGGACTCCCGGCCCTGCCGGCCACGTTTCAGGCCCTGGACGACCTGGGTGTCTCCCCCAACAGCTCTGCAGGTGAGGAACTGGGGTGGGATCCAGGACACGGGCAGGCCATGAGGCCACTCAGGGCTTCCCCAGGGGTCTGTGTAGTGAACGGTGCCCACGCGCACGCCACACACAGTCTGCGGGCAGGGTGGTGACAAGACAGGCCCAGCACTTTCAGGCGGAACCCCCAAGTTGAAATAAGTGCTCAAAAACAAAGCCCAAAACAACCGAAAATATTTTTCCCCACACTGAGCTGAGGGCCAAAAGGAGCTTTCTTTCTTTTTCCTTTTTTTTCCAAAAAATAAAACGAAAGGGAGAAAGAACTAGATCCCTAAACTGTGGACATGGTAGCATTAAAGATGCCGGACAAAATAAAAGGGCCTCTGTTTCTAGATGCAAAGTCCTCCCTCCCGGGTGCCAGCCTGGCCCTGCCTGCCGATGAGTTTGCTGGGAGGAGCCGTGGATGGTCCTGGTGGTTTTCCCTTTGCCACTCCTGGCGCCGCCAAAAATTAAGACAATAATAATAATAATAATAATAATAATAATAATAATGAGACCCCCACACAAACTGCCACAACCAGGAAGGCAGGAGTAGGCCATGGCTATTAATACTCCCAAAGCATTTGTTCCCATTGTAATGGAAGGCGCAGCTACTGTGAAATAATAAACATTCATTTTTATTGTGATTTCTAAAGCCTGTAGCTTTGGATCTTGAAAGTAAATGGGCTTGGCTTCTGCATTTTCCCTGCAGTTTTTGGCAGGGCTTCCTGCACGGAAGATGGAGGGCTCTGAAATAGAATTCTGAGTTTGGAGAACCAATTAGAGGGAGGACACGTAACAGGCACCGGGGCACAAGATGGCAGCACCCTCGGCTCGTCTTCACGACAGAAGGAAAGAAGGTGACTTACCCGAGGTGCCGGAGGATGGAGGCGCCTTCTCCAAAGCCAGGAAGTGAAAATGACGTCCCTGGGCCCAGCCGGTCACCCGGGTGGGGGAGGAGGGCAGGTCCCGCCGGCCAGCAGGCTGCCCGGTGCCAGCCCCAGCTATGGGCCCACGGGCCCCCTAGTCTCTGGCCGCCGCTGTCCCTCGGTCCAGTGGGCCCGGCCGGGCCTCGGCCACCCCGGCACAGGGGGCAGGGCTGCCAGGAGCCATGTGGTGCTGGGGGAAGGCCCCGCTGCCAGCCCCGGAGTACGAGGAAAATGCTACTTTTGTCTCCTGCTCTCATCTGGCACTGGCTGCCCGGGGAGGGGGGGCAGAGGCGGCCGCTGCAGCTCAGCCCCGCCCACCGGGAATTTTTGAAAGATGCTCGTGGGTGCGGGAGGATGGCAGACGTGGCAGTGGCGGGTGGGCTGGGCCCCCAAACCCACCACCAAAAAAGGAGGAGGCTGGCCGGGCGGGAGAGGGAGGAGGAAGCCGGTGTCTGGCCACTCAGTGGCCGGCCAGGGAGGACACGGGGAGCGGCTGCCTGGGCCTGGCCAAGGCGCCCGCACCCCGTGGACGGACAGCGCGGCCCGGGCGCCATGCTGTGGGCGCCTGCCTGGCCAGGCTGCTCTGAAGGGCTGGGCGTCCAGGCGGCCTGGCTCGCTCCAGGGATAGAGGCCACATTGTTCCCACGCCAGGCTCAGCAGGAGGCAGCCAGCGCCCCGGCCGTTTCCCCAGGGTGAGGCCAGAGACCCCACCCTGAAAGCTGCCCTGGCTGGGGCCCTTGCAGTGAGTCCCCTTCTAATGCCTGTGGAGGCTGGCTCTGTTGTAGCCGGGAGCCCAGGCTGCAGGTTTCAATCTGGCCCTGTGTCCGACTGGCCACTTCACCATGGGCAAGCCTGCCTCAGTTTCCCCATCTATAGAAAGAAGGGGGATAATGGCTCCTCCCACTCAGGGCTGCTGGAGTGGCAGAATTAACATGTACAGAGCCCCAAGCCCCAGGCAGGCACCCAGTCAGCGCTCGACGCCGAGGGGTCCGAGAGTGGCCAGCCAGCCGCGGTGGACAGGGCGCCAGGGGTGGAGTCTAGGCCAGTCACCCTCCCCTCTCAGATCCTCACAAATCCTTCGTTTTCACCAAACCAAACCTTGCCACCGCCTCAGGGAAACATCCCTGTTCTCTGGCCCTACAACTGGGGTTGGCAGGCCTGGGGTTTCACTGTGGCTCTTTCATTTGGAGACAAAATATCAGACCCCGTTGCTCTCTCCTGCGGGCATCAGGCTGGGTCTGCTGGGTCACCTGTTTGTCCAGCTCTCCCCTCTCACCCTCTATGTGACCGGGAGCTGCAGCAGTGACCACTGGGGTGTCCTTGTGTGGGTGAGAAACAAGGCTAGAAGTGTGGGAAGGGGTTCCCCAGGAAGCAGTGCCACCCACCCCACGGCCGTCTGGGGGCAGGCAGGGCCAGCTCTACACCAGAGGGAATGGCGTGGAGTGACCACTGCCCAGCTCTGGGCCTAACTCCTGAGTGTATGGGACATATCAGGGCCTTTCTGTGCATAAGGACTCGAGGTAAAGGGTGGTCTGGTTGGACCGCGAGAGCCCGGTGGACTGTGAGAGCCTGCCGCCGTGGACAGGAGCTCCCTGCTGCCCGGATTCAGTTTTAACACTGTTTTACGCCTGCTCAGAGCCAGTCCTGCTGAAAGCCAAAAAAAGGGGGTGGGGGTGAGTGAGCGAGGAGGAAGCGCCCGGGAGGAGCCCTCAGTCCTGGGCTCTGGTCTCACGCACACGGCCACGTGACTGGCTCACCAGCTGATGCCAGAGACAAAGCAGGTAGGATTCCGATGCCATGCGCCCCACCAGGAACGCCGGGAATTCCATTCCAGCAGCGGCTTGGCCTGGCTGCCAAAAGCCTGGCCCTGGGAGGGGAAGGGTCCCTCATGCTCCATGGCACGGGGCCTGCCCTGCCAGCAGGCAACATCGGGAAGCCACTGAGGACGAGATGGCAACGATGGGACCCACAGGGGCATGGCAGGGGAGGCAGGGCCTGGGTTACGGTTGCAGGAGGCGATGCTCGCCCCTCACCCACAGAACTGCCTCGACCAGAAGTGGCCACTGCTGTGCCCGGCTGGCCGCCGAGGAGATAATGGCCTCCAAACCAGGCCTGCAGGCCACTGTGGGGCTCAGGACATGAGGGCAGTGGGCCTGGACCCCAGCCCATATCAGGCCCTTCTCAGATGGAGCTGCAGGCGGTGAGGCTGGGCAACCATCGCACTGTGTGGGGCCAGAATCCCCGTCAGGCCCTTCTCCTGGCAGTGCGGGGAGGGCCCCACAGGTAACACCCATGTAGCTGCCATGCTCAGGACACATGTGTGCCCGGGCAGGCCAGAACCCACATGGTGGGCAGCGGGGACTCTGGGTGATGGGTAGCCCCCATTCAATTCACGGCAGCTTCTCTTACAGTTAAAATACACGGAAAACTGGAGCGCCGGCACCATCATTTTATTATAATTTAAAATGTAACTATAAAAGGCTGATTTGAATATAAATCTCTCTCTTAAACACATGAAAGGGGATTCTAAATTTAAGAACCCCAAATCAGCAGGTAAATATTTCAGCTAAATGCTCTTCCTGCCATCTGAAATGCCAGAATGAAGGAAAGGGCGTTCCACGGGGCGGGGGGGGGGGGGGGGGGGGAACCGCCCTGGTTTTAGAAAGCCAGAAGCATCAGGGACGATTCCTTCTAAATCTGGAGGGAAAATTCTATCACTGCTTAAAAAATTGTTTGGCCTTTTTACCGTGTAGATCTCATGCACACATTTAGCATCCACAACCACCAGTCTTATTTTACAACACTAACCGGTGACCCTGCGGTAACATCTCTACTCGGAAACCCTCTCGGCGCTGGCTGGACAGTGGCCCAGCCACTCTCTCCACACAGGTTCCTGGGTGGTCAGAAAGATGAGACTCCCCAGTCCAGACCCCACCAAGAAGCTTCCCATCCCTGATTTTCGTTTTACTTTCAAACTGCCTCCCACCACGCACAAAAAAGTGACTAGAAACCCGGTTTTGGGGTTTTTCTGCCCATTGTCACAAAATTTCATTCTTTTTCATGACTTCCATTATACCAATTCTACCTATAGTGTCAGAGGCTCCTGGATACCCTGAAAGAGAGCTCTCTTCTGAGTGGGCTAACGTACAGGGCTACAGGGGCCAAGCTGAGAAGCTCTGGCATTGAAAGAAAAATAAAACGTGACAGCCGATTGACGAAAAAATAAAACCTCATTTCTGAAGCCAGATATTATAACTGGCCAAGAAAGCTGCTTGGGTGACCCTGGTCCCCCACCTGATCAGGGCCACTCCCTCATCTGTCCTCCTTCAAGGCATCGCTGGGGTGTCCAGACAGGTCCCCGTAATGTGCCGGGTGTCCCCAGCTGATGGGCCACCTCAGCCTTCCCAACGCTCCCCGAGCACCACAGATCGCTTCACTACGGCCCCAGCACGGCCCACTCCTCCCACATCTGCTAACGGGAGCCTGGACTCTGGCCTGGCTTCCCCGGGGCAGCTCTTCCAGCACCTCAGAGAAGGGACCAGGGGATGGCTCATGTGTAGGCCTCTTCATTCTGTCGATTCAGAAAACATTCACGGAGCCATAACTCTGGGCCACATTTGTCAGAGTTACAAAAGCACCCTCTCCAGCCTGGAAGGGTGTTTGCTTGTGTGTGGCTTCACCAAGTCAGGCCAGACTCTCCCACAACCTACGGGCCACTCCCAAGTTCATCTGAGAATGGAATTTGGGGAGGAGCAGACACTGGGAAACCACAAATACTGGCCCAAATCGCCCTCTCGATGGCCTCTCCCTTAGCCCTTTGGGGACAGACCCTTCCTCTTCTGGGCTCTATTTTTCCTCACACTTCCATTTTGTGACCCAGCCGGCTAAGGCCAACTGGGCCTGGCCGACGGAGGCCCCATCCGGCCCACGATCCCAAACGTGGCCGTCTTTCTAGCACTCGCCAAGTGCGGCCCTGCGGCTTTCAAAAAAAAATCACGGAAGAAAACAAAATTAACTGGTGCAAGCTTAGCCTCCACTCGACAAAGAAAGCCAGACGTGCCCAATGAAATTGTTCAAGAACCACGGGTCAGGAGACTTTCTTTTTTCTTCTCTAAATCTCTGTCCCCAACTACATGTTTGGGGCTTGCCGTTCCCGGATGCTCGAGCTCCACGGACCGACCCAGCCCAGGGAACACTGGGCAGCCCTGAAAATAAATATTTCGTATGAAAGATCCATTGTCTCTGCTTGGAGACAATTGTTGCTTTTTCTCCCTACTCAGTTCTATAACATCAGAAAGCATGACCCATGCCATTTAGAGCTCTCTCTTATTCTGACAAGATGTTTTCAGCAAGGATGATCTTGCTGGGTCTTCCTGAATGACCAGCTAGGAGGGAAAATTCTCCAAAGCAAGCATTTTGGTTAACGTACCAGGCCAAAGAACAATTAGCTCGTCAGAGTGGTGAAACCCTCCCAACAAATCACCATCTGCATTTCCAGCGAGGACGCTGGTGGCTGGTGTGGCTGCTCTGGGCCCCTGCATCAGGACGTCCTGCCCCCTTCTTTCCTGCCCCTGAAGTTGGGGGCGGGCAAAGGTCAGATCCAGAGCCAGCACCCAGGCATGCTTTCCGTCCTGTCCCTGGGAAGGAGTGCCTCCTCCGTCAGCACTTCCCGGGTCCCCAAGGAGACCCTGGTCTCATCTTGTGTACCCAATGTGAGGTGCAAGATGCATCTGGAAGCCACATTCACACCAAGTCCCTGTGGTGAGAAAAGTGCTGGCTCTGCAACCTCCTGCCAGTCTACCTGGGAGGTATCATCAAGGTCCACTTTTGCTCCCACCTGTGGGGCCGGGAGAGTAAACTTCTTGGTTCATTTTCTGATGAGACCGAAGTTGGGTTATCTGTTACTTAGAATATAACATCATACAATATATAAAATAATAGTAGTGGCAAGTAAAATAAATAAAAAACAACAACAGTGATTATTGTTGACAACAATAAGTGACAACACCAGTAGCCATTTATGTCCCGCCCCTCCCCGACAACGTGCCTGGAATGGTGCTTTATGGAAATAATGTTTGAAGTCTCTGAGGTGGGTTAACACTCTTCCCGCTTTACAGCTCAGAATCCAGGCTGAGGGAGGAGCTCAGATGTGCCAGGGTCACCCAGGGAGGGGCAGGGGCAGACTGAAGCTCAGGGTGCAAAGACTCCAGCTTGCTGCAATTTCGGCAAGAGCATTCTCCTCTCTCCCCAAACATGCAAAGAACCCTCAAAACCCATCGACAACACCCCAAGGAAGCATGGTGGCTTTATGGTGTTTCCTGCCTGGCCTGGAAGGACCCCTCCCTTCCCAGAGGCCGCCCTTCAGCACAGGCATGCATCTACACTGCACGAGAGGTTCCCCTGGACACAAGGCAGCACCTGCCCAGGCAGGGTGCCCATCTGGGTGGGCAGAGCTTTTCCCAGTTCCTCCTGGGCCACACGGTCTGCCTTCCAGTCACACCCCATCCATGCTAGGTAGGAAAGGCCCCACTGCCCTTTAGGGGGTCGGAGGGAGTGAGACAGGTTCACACGGACAGCCTGACCCAGCCAGGTGCAAACCACATAAAAGGTAACCCTGCTGCAAAGCACCACGCTGTTGCTGCGGAGCAAGGCAAACTGCTGGCCTGCACCTGCTCAGGCAGTGTGCACGAGACCTCACCATGGCAGAGGGGCACTGCCCAAGTGGAGCCCAGCTCGTCCCCATCAGCACCCTGGAGACCCTTCTCACCCAGGAGGGTCTGGGGCCTGGTGAGGCCCCAGCACAGGCAACGGACTATCCTGGGGTAGGCGCCGGTTTAAAACAAAACCAGAAAAACCGGGGCCCATCCTTCCACCAGCCCACACCATAGTCCTTGTGGCCCTGGGCCACTGCTTTCCACATTCTTGATGTTAAATCCAGAGGTGATTAAAAAAACAGACAAGTGTCAGTTTCATTTTCAGAGCCTTCTCTTTTGTGTGTGTGCCCTCAAAAATGAACTGTGCCGGGATGGGAGACTCCAATACCACTGGGAAGCCCCTGGTGGGACCCTGAGACTCTGTCAGGCTGAGCTGGCTCTAAGGAACATGGACAAAGGCAGGACAGGGCCTCGTCAGGGCTTCTGTGCCCAGCGCTGGCCCCGACTGTTGGCTGCAGAATCTTGACCTCATCCCATTTCATGGGCCAGGGCCACACTGTGTGGCAGGAGACAGGGCTCTGGAGCTTTGAGGAATAGCAGCCCTCACTTGGCGGCCCTGGAGACTGCCTCCTCCGGCGTTCAGGCCTTTCCCTGGCTAGCCCCGGGTCTGGCCTGTGGGAGCAGGAGAGCTGGATACCGCTTGTTTCGGAATCTCTTTTAACCCAGAGGGACTCCCCGCAGCCTCAGTAGAGTGCCACACCATGCCTGCCCTCCGTGCTATGTTCCCAGTCTGCTGTGGCCTCCGGGTAAACGTCTCCAGCATTTTACAGGCAAGGCCCCGGTGGAACTTGAGCTTCTTCTAATTACCAACCTCGTCACTGCCAACGCCATGCCAAGTAGAAGCTCCCGGCTATCACGGCATGCCTTCTGCAGCTGCGCCCCGATTCTGAGATCGCCCCCGAATGTCCCACCCCAGGTTTCATGTCTGGTAACTGCCTCTGATAAAGTCATAAATAAAAACCCAAAATGGAGCGAGGGGGCAATGGGAGAGGCAGCCCAGCAAAAAAGACGGCCAAGGTTAGTTCTTCCAGCACGGAGGCAAACTTTCCACCTCCGGCCGCGGCTGGCTGGACCCGACTGAAATCGTCCCCTCAGTCCTTGGGGTTTTTGGGGAGGGCACTAGGCAGCCGAGGGGGAGGGAGGCATGAGGCAAGCCTGGACTACCCAGGCCTCTGTCCCTGTTCCCAGAAACACAGCCTCCAAGAGCCAGCTTATGGCCCTGGGGTGTTATGGAAACAGGCCCCCCATTATTTTGTGGTGAAAGCACCCAGCAAGATTATCCAAACCACCTCAGTAAGGTGGGGAGGGCAGGGGGGACATTGCACCTGTGACACAATCATACTAAAAAGCAGGCTCAATCCCCCACAGTTTGGGGTTTCATTTTAACCCTAGCTCCGTACACACACGGACAAACACGTATTTTAAAACCCCAAAGAGCTAGAGCCAATGAACTCCAATAAAATGAAGCTATTGCTGGCCTGCAGGCTGCCTCGGCTTTTGAAACCCACCTTTGAAAAAAATTAATCTCCACGTTACCTTGAAACCCTATAATCATTGCAAGCAAGCATTCCTTCACCCCTTTCTTGCTCCTCACAAACTCCCCAGGGCCACTGGCTGGGCCTGTGTGAGGCACCTATAAAGGGGCATTTACCACAAAAAGTTACGAATTGTTTTTCGTTTTACACCACAGTAAACAGCAGCTTTCACACAAGGGCCTTTCACTGAACCAGCCCAAATGCCGCCAACGCCGAACCGAGGATCCCCCCTCAAATCAGCTGTCCCCAAGTGTCCGACCAGGGGGAAAAAAATCAGCAGCGTGGGTTTAGGAAGTAAATGAAATATTTCAATCTTCCAAGAAAGAGTTGTAGCTTCCCAATAACCTTTCCAAACACATCTCACCAAAAAAAAAAAAAAAAAAAAAAAAAAAAAAAATTCTAAAAACAGATGTTTTCTCTTTTCTTCCCATTGTGTTTAAGATGTCTGCTAACGCTTATTTTATGTGTTCAACAAGATTCTCTCTGGCAAATAGCCTGCACACCTGAGATTAGAAGCTGTGCTTCACAAATTCCAAGATCCAGATTAATGCCGAGTGGAGTTCTTGCAAGCTGGTGCGGCTTCAGGTTCAAGAGCAACCTCCTCGGTGCGTTCCCTGGTCTGTGGAAGGCCTGCCCTACGGAAGGGTCCCTCTTAGAGATCCCTTCATTAATATTTAAATACTCACTAAGCAGCGAAAGTGAGAAATGCACTTACCGTCCTCAGGAGTCGCCGTGAACCCGATCGTGACCTGGGACGCACAGGTCGACAGCCCTGCCCTTGCGGGAGGACCGTGCCTGGCCGCCGCCGGCGCCGCGCTCGCGTGCCCAGAGGTGCACAGGCCCTCAGCTAGCGGTCTGAGTCCTGGGTTCCAAACGCTCACCCTCTTCCCGCGTCGAAGCGGCGGACGGCAGAGCGGTGCCAGTTCCCGCAACTCTTCGCAGGGTGGGACGGCTCTGGACTGCCGCTGGCGAAGCGCAGGTCCCAGGCCCCACTTCCCCGGCCCCGCGCCGCGTCTCTCCTTGCCTTCGGGCTCCGGCTTCCCTGCGCTTAGCGACCCGACTGCGCCACAGAGTGGCCCGCAGGACCCGGTCACGGCGTCCGCGCGCCGCAAGGGACCTTTGTCCCAGACGAAAACGAAAGCGCGCCGGCCCCGGGACGCCCACGCCCTGCCGCGGAGAGCCCGGCCGGCGCGCCCCGCGACTTTCTCCAAGTTCACGTGCATTCCGGGGCGGGCGTCGCGAGCCAGGACTTGCAGGGCCGGGCCGTCGGGCGGGCGGTGGGTTGCAGGCGGGCTTGGGGACAGCCCGGCGGGGCGGGCCGGGGCACAATGGGCGCCGCCGGACGGGCGGGCGCGGGGACAGCGTGGGCCCGGCCGCCGCGCGGCCGCTCGTCTGGCGCTGCCCGGGCGCCGAATGCGGCGGCTGCTTGGCACAGACGCGCCGCGCGCCCGGTGCATGCTAATGGCCGGCGGCCGCGCCATGAATTATTCAGCAGCGGCGCGGAGAGGGCGAGCGCGGCGCGGAGGGCGACCCGGGCCGCGCGTCCCCCGCCGCTGCGAAGCCGCTGCGGCGACTTCCCAAACTTTCCCGGGTCGGCACCGAGGATGCGGCCCCCGCGGCGCCGCCGTCCCCGCCCGAGCGCGCCGGCCGCGCTTCCCCCGTTGCCGCCTATTTTATGTCTTTTGTCTCGGAGTTGGCACCTGTCCCAGAGAGCGCGTTTCCCTGCCCACCCCTTCGCCGCCGGATCGGGGCGGGGGAGGGAGTACGGGGAACCCAGGGAGGAGGGGACGGGGAAAGCAAGGCGCCTGCGGGCCCCGCAGCCCGCGGAGACCGCCCGAGCGCGGCGGCGGTGCCCGCGCGCCCGGGCACCCCTGTTCTGCGGGGAGGTCGCGGATGCAACCGCGCCCGGAATACCAACGAGGCCCCCCGCGGCCCCCGTCGTGCCCGCTGCGGGTGAAGACCGGGCGCCGCCCCTCCTGGGTTCCCCCTTCCACCGCCCCCCACCCCGGGACGGCGCGCGCGGGCGGGGCGGACGGTGCGAGCAGCGGATTCGCCGCCCGGGCCCCGCGCCTCGCCCCGCAGCCCCGCGTGCGCGTCCCCGCGGGCACGCCGCCCCGGGCGCTCCCCTCCAGCGCGCCCCCGCCCCGCGGCCCCTCCCGCCGCCCGCCCCGGGCAGGGGCACCGCGCCGCGGAGACCCTGCGGCCTTCCGTTTCGCGCCCCGGGGCCCGCGCGGCCGAGGCGGGCGGGCGGGCGCGAGCTCCCGGCCCGGCCCGCCCCCGCCGCCCTGGCACCGAGGCGGCTGCTGGGGCGCGCTCGGCGGCTGCGCTCCAAGGCGCCGGCTGCCATGATTGCGGGCAGCGGGACGCGCGCGCACGTTCGGGCCCGGCTCTGGGACCCCTGGCTGACCGACGGTCCCTGCGATCCCCGCAACCTGGTGCCCGCAGCCCCGAGCGCGCCGCGGACAGCGGTCAGGCTCTCCAGGCTCGTCCCCGCGGGGAACAGTGTGCGCTGCGGAGCTCTCGACGCGGCCCCGGGACAGCGCTCGGGGCCGACGGTGGCAGCGGGCTTCCCCCAGGGCGGAGCGCGCGCACGGGCAACCCCGCGGCGGCTTCCAAGACACCGCCGGCCCCGCGGAGCGAGGGGTGCCCAGAGGGGTGGGAGTCCGGACTCGGCACACGGGAGCCGGCCGGCGGAGGCAGGGGTCAGCGCACAGTGCCGGGAGATGTAAGAGGGGCGCGCAAGGTGCCTGGAGGAGTTGGGTTGGGGGGTGGTTCACGGTGCCCGGGGAGGCGTGGGATGGGCAGGGGCGCGGTGCCTGGAGCCGCTGCCCAGCTCCGAGCGCGCTCTCTTCCTTCCCGGTGGCAACAACTTCCTGCTTCCCCGACTCAGGGCACAGGAGCTTCGGGGAGAAGTTCAAGGCCACAGCTTTGCTCTCTCGGAGCCCGATGGCGACACTGCTGGCCCCGGGCCACACGGTTCCTTCCCAGGCCCTCCCGATGGTTGAGACCGGCCGGCCTCTAGGGTCCGGACACGGGTTAGAGTGCCAAGGAGG